>NC_136471.1:39805974-40492641 GCF_902686455.1 Sciurus vulgaris | reverse complement strand
AGATATGTCATTTATCACATTAACTGATTAATCGGGAAAGCTATGGTAGGTCATAGCATAACATTCTCCAACCACCAAGACATTCATCACAGAATTATCCTCCTACAGAATGTTAGAATTGGAAAAGCTTTCTGAAATACAGTGACCTTGTGTGTGAGCTTACCTGAGCAGAATGAATATGTACAGCACTCCAGGGCTTCAGCTAGCTAAAAGGAAAGGGACCTCATTAGACCATCAGCCCAATCTAGACCACCAGCAAATCCGTCCTAGAATACCTCAAAGTCTCCATAAGTCATTTCCCTGCTTTCATTCATGCCGTCACACAGTGAGAGCAATCTTTAACCAATAGGAAATCAGATCACACCATTCCCGCCCTGAAACCCTCTAATGGTTATCATCTCATCAGTTTCCTTCCCATGGTCTAGAAGGCCCTGCTTAATCTGGCCTATGGGTATCTAAACTCATTCAACTCTTCTCCTTTCTCATACTCTGCACTACCCACAATAGCCTTCTGTTTTGAGAACATGCCACGTTCATTTCTACTTCAGTGTGTTCACTCTTGTTCTGACCCTCTTCCAGAAATTGAACCCCACCCTCATGCCATGAATTTCTCATGCTTCTTTTTGTCCTTCAGGTTTCCCCGTAAATAATACCATCTCAAAAAAGATAAAAGGCCTTCTCTGTACACCCTGTCTCAAGTATGTTCTGTCACCCCCATCATTCTCAAATTCATTGATTCTTAGACATACTTCACATGAGAACCAGTCAGAGAACATTAAAAAAGCAGACAATGATCAGGTCCTTTCTAGACCAAGTATTTCAGTTTCTAGGAGTGAATCCCAGGCATCTGTACTGGTAAATACTTTCCAGGCAATTTTAACATGTAGCCAAGGTTAACAACCTTCATTCTGATCTATCATCTCCTTTCTTTTCTTTTCTGTACTTATCACAAGCTGCAATTGTTTTGCTAATTTCATCCATTTATTTAGTAAATATTTATTGAGCCCCTATTACATACCAGGCAGTACTTAAAACATAGGGATTAAAACAGTGAACACAATGAACGTAAATCCTAAACTTTATAAAACATCCAATCCAGTGAAGAAGGCAGAAAATAAATAAGATCAGTAAGATCTTAGATTCCCCAGCTTCCAGAATTGTGAGAAAAATATGTCTGTTGTTTATAAGTGAATGAGAGTATGTTATTTTGTTTTAGCAACCCAAAGAGACCAACACAAGTGCACACATCTAACACATCTAACTGGAGATGCCATGTAGATTCAGATATACCAACCTAGAGTTCATAGCAGAGATCTGGTATGGAGACAGAACTTTGGGAGCTATGAGATTAGATGAGATCCAGTTCTCCTAAAGATGAGATCTAAGGACTGAATTCTAAAGTGCTCTGAAGTCTAGAAGTTACATTGAAGAGCAATAAGCAAAGGAGATTGAGAAGAAGCCAGAGAAGAAGGAAGAAAACTAACAGAATGCAGTTCCTGCAAATTAAGAGAAGAAGGTAGTTCAAGGAAGAACAAGTGGTAACTTATGTCAAACACATGAGGTAGATCAAGTCAGATGAGGATTGAGAATTGACCATTGAATTTTGTAACATGGACGTCATGGTGGTCTTGATCAGAACAGTGAAAATGGTGAGTTCACCAAGGAAGGGAAGGAGAGATTTTGGAGACAATGGGTATAAATAAATGTTTCAAGGATTTAGTAAAATGAAGAAGAGTACAATGGGTGTAGGAGCAGTATTTGGAAAAGAACTTTCTAATCTTTTTTGGATGGAAAAAATAATACCCTAATGAGAATGATCCAGCTTTCCACATATGTTATTGAATAAAGGAATGATCAAATGAATGAATAAATGAAAATACACGTCAAAGTGTTGAGCAAGAAAAAATGGCAGGGTCTGGGGTTGTAGCTCAGGGGTAGAGTGCTTGCCTAGCATATGTGAGGCACTGGGTTTGATTCTTAGTACCACATAAGAATAAATAAATAAAATAAAGGTCCATCAACAACTAAGAAAAAATATTTTAAAAAAAGAAATAATGGCAGGATAAAATGGCAGATGAATTGGGTAGTACCCTAAGTTTAGGTTCAATCATTCCTGGCATAAAAAACTTGCCCCAGGTCAAGACAGCCTGAGCATGGGATGACATGGCACCACTCCCTTTGCCAAGAGGGGATACTGTATCCTCTGTAGTCACCCATTTCAGGGAGCAGACAGGCCACTGGACTGAAAGAACTGGGTGAGGCCACACAAGACCTTAGAACCTAGGAATGTGCCAAAAGAGAAGGCCTTTGCATCATCACTATATTCTGGGCTTGGTCTGCTGTGATGCTGGACATGGGTGAGGTACATGTCACATTGAAATTCCCAGCCTTCCCCTTCCTGCTGAAGGACTGTTATTACTGTCATATAATTCAGGTCAAAAATTTGCTAAAGCAAAGTCCCAACAGTAAGACCCCATTCCCACGTTCTGACCATAAACCTTGGTACTGCCTCATCTCAGTTGCTTCATTGCACAATCTTCACAGTATAGAATGACAGGTGAGCCCAGTGGGGCTCCCCCATGGTGCTTGTGACTCAGCCGTTGCTGGAAAGATGGTATGGTCCAGCGTCAGGCTGGCATGCAGGAGGTGCTTTGTAACTTTCGAATGAATGAACCATTTGGGATTTGGGGAAGTGACACAAGGGTGAGGAAAGAATGCATGTTTTTCTCTGCCTTCCATAATCATCTCAGACTATGCTCAGAGGCAACTGTGTGTGAGGACATAGCCAGAAGCATGATCACATCTTGAGGTTGGAAGAAGAGACAGGGAAATCCCCATTGTGTTTTGGCAGCAACCTTAGACATGCTTTTTCCATCATCTCTTGCAATTAGAGACTCCATCATTGTGTCAGGTCTTAGGAATCCAAAAAATTGCATTTGAACCACCGTTGACCTAATACCTGACTGATCTGGGCCACATCCTGTGTCTCTGTCTCAAAGTTGTAACTATAATTCTAAAATAGAACTTCTACTACTGCTAATTCTAATAATAATTACAGCTAACACATATTGAGCACCTGTATGGTGAGTACCTTTATTGTCTCCATTGAACAGAATTTCAAGCTACAAAGTGATAGAGTTCAGATTCAAGCCCAGTGTCTCACTACAGAAGCACACTATGTATGGTTTCCTATTGTAGTATCAGTGTTCTCTTTTAAAAATGTAAATCAGGTAATATCATCCCTTTACTTAAAAGCTTCCAGTGGCTTCCCATTATATTTCAAATAAAATCCAACTTTCTTCCTGAGTCATCAAGACCTGACAAAATCTGGCTTTTACCTACCTCTCCAGTCTTGTCTCATTGGCCTTAATCTCCTACAAAATCTGTTGATTAACAGTCCGCATAGCAGTATAAGTGCACTGCTGTGTATGTTTGTGTACATTTGGTAGGCTGACTTGGCTACTTATCACTATTTACAGTGACTCTTCTCTTGTAGAAATCTTTCCACATTCCAACCATCTTGGGAGTCTTATTTATGTAAGGTGGAATCTGCCCATTGTTCTAGGACTACTGATTGGTCTTAGTACTCTCTTCCCCTCACTTTCATTTTAAGATCCTAGGCTAGCCGTGGTGGCACATGCCTGTAATCCCAGCAATTCAGGAGGCTGAGGCAGGAGGATTGCAAGTTCCAGGCCAGTCTCAGCAATGCTGCGAGGCCCTAAACAACTTAGCAAGGCCCTAAGCAACTTAGCAAGATCCTGTCTCAAAATAAAAAATAAGGACTGAGCATGAATCTCAGTGGTTAGTCCCAGGTCTTGTGTGGTACCAAGAAGAAAAATGTGATACTCAGGGGTCAATGTGAGTTCAAATTCTCATTCTGTGACTGCTGGCATTGATGAAAACTTTCTATATGTCTATGACAGTATAGAAACAGGGTACTGGACTAGGAAATCAATGACCTATATCTTTATACCAGCTCTCACTTATTAGCTAGGAGACTAGATAAATCCTTTCACTTTTCTAAGCCTCAACTGCCTTATCAGCCAAAGAAAATAATTATCTTTTCCCCTAAGGGTTTGCTTTGAATATAGAATGAGATGACCTGTGGGATATGGTTCTTCTATAAAGTATATAAATTTGCATAATAGTAATGCTTTTGAGTACTTTATCTCAGCTGCTGCTCTAAGATCTTTACACTATCTCCATCAAGCTTCAGAAAAATCCTATGAGATTAATATTAATAGTATCTCCATTTTACAGATGAGAAAAAAAGAGGCAAAGAGAGGTTAAGGGATTTGTTCACCATTATCCAGCTGGTAATGACATTTGAACAAAGACTTTTAAAAAGGGAGGGAGCAGGAGTCAGGAGGAGGAGTGGAAGACTGGGAGGTAAATGCAAATACCCTGAGGGCACATGGCTGGCATGTTTAAGGAAAGCAGGAAACCCAGTGTGGCTACAGCATAGTGAGCAAGGTCCGCTTGTCTCTTTCTGGGACCTTGAAAATAACAGAAAGGAGCCACCCACAGAGGAAAGATCAGGGAAGTCAAATAAGGGACCCCAAATAGAGAACCTACTATTGTCCTCTATTTCTAACAGTCACTGTTGACAGAAACTTGAAAAATAGCAGGTATGTGAAATTGCTGAAGTCTAGAATTCTTGTACAATTTCTGGTGAGTAAATAGATCATTATTAAGCATCATAACAAGTTTCTGAGTCTTCCTGTGCTTTATTCCTTTCCCCAAGCATTGAACTATAATTAATGATGAGTGTGGCACTGCTGTCATAGCCTGTGACATTGTCCTGATTTTGCAGAGTGTAAAATCATGAGAAGTGTAATTGGTAGTGAAAGAGGGTGGGCTGATTTTTCTTGGGCTAAAAGGTGGAATTGATGAAAAGTCCAGAACATTTCTGTGCTGGTTTGGTTCATATATATCATCAAAAGTCCTTGAGTTATTCAGTTACCATTATTTATGTGTTTGGGGCCTGGGAATGCCTGTACTTTGAGGAATGCAGGCAATGATGCCACATAGCAAGTAGCCCTCTGGCCCGATGTATCCCTGAAAAGATAGGCTAGATACCAAGGAGTTTCCTGGAGGCTCCTCAGCTGGTAACCATGGCCAAGGATGCTGCTTCTTCCCACTGTTCAGAAGCAGTAATCTATGAAGTGAGAACCAGCCTACTGCATGGGAGGCTTATTACAGCAATGGTGTTTTAGGAATATCTCAATCAATCCACTCAAAAGTACTTGCCCTGTCTTTACAGTGTTATAAAGATTGGATACATTTCTGAAAATTATAAACTATTGTGTATGTATAAAATATTATTGTTAACATTATTTTATACTATAGAAACCTATAAGAAGGTAGAAAAATACTACAACCACAGCATTTTCTGGTTCCTTACTTGTCTAGTGTTAGGGAGGAGGTCATTATACTATTTTGGAAAGAATGGCTACCATTTCTTTCTTCTTCTTTTTTTTTTTTTTGGTACTGGGGATTGCACCCAGGGGCACTTTACCACTGAGCTATATTCCCAGACTTTTAATTTTTAAATTTTATTTTGAGACTGAATCTCACTGAGTTTCTAACTTAGGGCCTAAGTTATTTAGACTGGCTTTGAACTTGTGATCTTCTTGCCTCAGCCTCTCAAACTGCTGGGATTATAGGCATGTACCATCATGCCTGGAAAAAGCTATCATTTTTGAGCATTTGCTATGCACCTTCAGTAAATGCCTTGCATATATCATCTCATTTAATCTACAGAACAACCTGCGAAGTAGTCACTGTTAGTCTCCCTGTTTTAAAGTTGAATGAGGCTCAGAGATGTTAAATATTCACCCAATATTACACAGTAAATGATTACAACCAGAATAATACGGGAAATTAGCTGTAGGATTCTGTTTTCTTACATCTGTGCTAAACTGTTGTTTAAATAGGACACAGATGCCCTGCATAGGCAGATTTGAGTCTCCAAGAGGTAAGGTACCAACTTTGCTCTTTGGGCTATACACACACAGATGTCTATAGAGGGAAACTCCCAAACAACCCTGGGTGGCTCCAACTCCACCTTGGAGTGATGGTGGACAGTAGTGGGCAGGTCGATGCTTGGGTTGGTGCTGAGGAGATATCTGACATCCCTACATGAAAGTCTGGGCTAGGGAGAAGAATAACCAATCAACTCTAAATTCTAGAAATACTGAGTAGCCGTTGCCAATGTCATCCTTTCCTTGTACCCATGAGGCACCTAGAGACCCAGAGCAGTGCTGAGACTTGCCCAGGTCACACAGATATTCAGATCCAGTATCTACAGTGGAACTCTAGACTCGCAGTTCAGGGCTTATCCTTCTGCCCTACCCTTTTAGGCCTCTCAGACGAGGTGTGGGCAGGAGTCAGAGAGAAGTACGCACCTCCTTGTGAGTGAAGCCATTGCCTGGAGTAGTGTTTCTCAGGTGTGGCCTAGAGACCTGCAGCATCAACACCATCTGGGAACCTGCTAGAAGTGCCAATTTTCCAGTTTTACCCTGGATCTACTGGGTCTGGGGCCCAGCAATGTGAGCTTTAACAAGCCCTCTAGGTAATTCTGATACATACTCAAGTTTGTGTACTACTGGTCTAGATTGACAAGCTAAACCCTAAATGCTGCAGACATCACTATGTACATGGGTCATCAACTCACACAGTACTCAGAAAGATAGTCTCATAGAAAAGAAATTGGGTAACTGGATATAACTCAGTTGGTAGAGTGCTTGTCTCGCAAGCACAAGGCCCTGGGTTCGATTCCCAGCACCACAAAAAAAAAAAAAAAAAAAAAAGAAAAGAAAAGAAAAGAAATTGAGAAAGGACTGCAGCTCTTGAGCCAGACCTGCAGAATAATGTCACCTTCAAATACACAAGACAGTGACAGATACACTTACAGAGACTGGGAGGGAGGTGTAGCCTGTTCTTGTTAATCCATACCTGCTTCAGAGTACATAGTTTTGTCAGGTCAGCAGTTCCCCAGAAACATGTCAGCTACTCTGTGGAGGGTGCAGTTCCTGCCCTTAAGGATACTGTCACCCAGGATCATACAACCTCTGAATCGGGAGGGAGCTTAGTGGTTACCCATTCCATCGCTTAGCCCACCTCCACCCACTTCTCTGGTAATGCATCCCTGACTGACGTTCTTGACTTCAACATTATAGGGCCACAGGGAGAGTGAGCTCAGTTCCTGAGTAGAGGGAGTAGGAGGAGTACAAGTAATCACAATAATAGTTATAATATTAAAATAGTAGTGTAGATGTTAGAATTTATGCTGTGAGATTCTGGAGCCAGGAGGAATGAATTTTCACTATGTGAAATCGGGGGAGGCTTCATGGAGGAGGTATCCTTTGAGCTGGGCAGGGTTTCAGCAAGTTGAGATGGTAGAGTAGAAAGGAGGGCTGCTTCCAGAGAAGAAAATATGAATAAAAATATGGAGGCATGAAAACGTGGGACAAAATACACAAAAATATTTTAGCAGTTGAGGCTCAGAAGGCACATTCTGAAATGAGACTGCTTAACTTCAAAGGTTGACTGTAAAACTTGCTGACTTCAGGCATGTTATTTAACATCTGTTGGCCCCTATTTTTCTACTACGAAAGGAGAGTAATAAAACCTTCTTCATGGGGTTATGAGAAAGAGTAAATGAGGTAACGGTACAAACTAACACAGGTCTGGTATGTGGCAAACACTCCAGAACATTTAGGGCTATGTTGCTTCATATATGACAGCAAAGGAGATGGTTTTCTTGGAGCACTGGGAATTGGACTAGTGGTAGAGGAAGTAATCTCTGATACTATGTCATGGAGAAGTCTTTGAATGCCAAACTGAACATTTGGGACTTTTATTCTGAAGGCAGAGGATATGCATTTTATTTACTTATTTATTTATTTATTTATTACAGACTGCATTTTGATTCATTATACACAAATAGGGTACATCATTTCATTTCTACGGTTGTACACGATAGATTCATACCATTTGTGTAGTCACACATGTACATAGGGTAATGATGTCTGTCTCATTCCACCATCTTTCCTTCCCCTTCTCTCTCTCATTTTCCTCTACATAATCTAAAGTTCCTCCATTCTTCTAGGATGTCCATTTTTAGAAGATGGATTGGAGCAGAGTGGTAGGAGAGAAAGAAAGAGTTAAGAAACTACTGGATCTTGACTATGGTAGTGGCAAAAAGAGGGATATTTGAGTGACTGCATGTCTGAACTTTGAACTTTACTATTTTTTAAATTTTTTTTTTAGTTGTAGATGGACACAATACCTTTATTTTATTTTTATGTGGTGCTGAGGATCGAACCCAGGGCCTCACACATGCTAGGTGAGTGCTCTACCACTGAGCCACAACCCCAGTCCCTGAACCCTACTATTACACACAAAGCTGAGTTCAGATTAACAGACCCTGAAATGTACACATACATATCTATCAAGTAACTAGAGAATGAGAATTAGCAATTGTAGAGAATATTAACCAGTTTTTAGAGTTTTAATATTAGACAAAGGGAAGATGGTGGAAATAATCCGACCTAACTCTCCTATGTAAATACATGAATATGCCACAATCTATCTCATCTTCATGTATATCCATAGGGCACTAATTTTAAAAACCTATAAATAAATAGAAGGAAAAAACAACCCGTTGTTAGTTTGAATTAAGCTATGTGAAATATCATATTCTGTGAAAATATTTTCTGAAGCTGGCCTTTTTGTAAGAAAGTTTGTGGTGTGTGCAATTCACACATACTTGATAAATTTAAGCACATTCTGTCTTACTGGCAGGGACCAAAATCTGTTAAGACAAGGAGCCCTCCAATGAAAGAGATGATTAAAGATGGTAATAGCAGTGCATAGTGGGTCCTAATTAAGGTATTTTCTAATGGTTGTCTAGGAATACAAGTGCCTCCATTTGGACTTTGGTGATAACTAGAGTATTCTTTAGTTTCTAATCAGGATGCACATAATTCAAAATGTTCTTGAGTCCTGGGCCAGAGGGAATGATCTCATTTGGCACATTATTGAGTTACTGTGAAGAGGAAAGACACTAATGCTCACAAATATTTTGTCATTGACTAACTGCAAAGATGCATCTGTTAAAGTGATCCATCTGAGTAGACTATTTCTCTCAAATATTAAAGAATATCAAATATTAAAGAATATCAGTATATCTTAAAAGGGAGTCAATTTGTCTAGCTTTTTACAGAGCCACTTGGAAGCCAAATGATCCCTTTTCTGCCTTCACCTTTCTTCCAGAAGATATTCACAAGCATATATGAATTCAGATTCGACCCCTTCTAATGAACTCTTTTTGGAGGAAGCTAACTTTCTTTGGCTGCAGTGAAACAGATGTTTGGATGGGAGGGAGTGTGGAAGGTGGTGGGGCAATGCTGGTTTGATGCTTAGGAAACAATTCTGTCCCCAGTAGAATGGATATCATGAATTCCTTATCAGTCCCTCCTCCCAGGCCTTCTAGGCTTTCTCTTAGGTGGCTAACAGATGGAAGCAGAACAGATATCTTGACATGGTTAGATTGACCAGTTGGATTGACCCAAATTCTTTTGGAAACTGCAAAAGCCTGCTGGCTCTTGGGATTAGCTGTCCGGTGTTTCAGATGCTTCCCATCTGTACATTACCTTCTTGTCCAGTGCAACCCCAGCATACCACATCTGCTCACCTCAGCACCTTACTTTCCAAGCCAAGATAATTTGAGAACAGTCTAGTTAGAAGAAAGCAATCGTCCAATGTTAGAGAAACTTTGCAGCAAGCCCAATGAGAAATTTGGCCCTCACCTGATTGATTTGCTGGATCCCTGGTGTTCTTTCCCCACCAGTGCTCTTCTGCAATTCTAGGCGATGCAGCCAAATTGTTAAGATTAGCCTGGTGGAGAACTCAGCACAGAGCACATACCATTTTCAAACCTTCGTTTTTCATAGGGAAAGAGGAGCCTTTTTTTGCTGAGAAGCTGGGGGAGAAATAATAGGATGGAAAGAATGAACTTGGTTTCCATTAGAGAGGTGGCACTAGAAGGCAGCAAGGAAGGGCCCAGGGAATCTCAGAGGCAGTTAGGAATGTCAGAACTCAGACTATAGGAGACACAGGGTCTAGACAAATTATAGTCAGGGCATACCCTGCTGACAAGAGTTCCTACCCCTATGATTCACAGGGTTCACAGGAAAAATCTACAGCACAGTAGTTCTGAGCCTTGTCTGCACATTAGGACCTAATGGAGAGCTTTTATATATGTACAGTCCCCTCCTTCAGAGATTCTTTTTTCTTTTAAGACAAAACATAACAAATGCTGGTGAGGATACAAAGAAAGGGGAACTCATCTCCACTGTTGGTGGGAATGTAAATTAGTACAGCCTATGGAAAACAGTGTGGAGGTTCCTCAAAAGACCAAAAATAGATTTACCACATGATATAGCTATCATACTCTGGGTATACATCCAAAGGAAATAAAATCAGCATACCAAAGAGATACCTGTATGCCCATGTTTATTGCATTACAGGTCACAATAGCTAAGACAAGGAATCAACTGAAATAGGCATTTATGAAATGTAGTGTATATATGCAATGGAATAGTATTTGACCACAAAAATAATGAGATCCTATCATTAAAAACAACATGATTGAAAATGGAGAATTTAAGTGAAGTAAGAGATTCTGTCTTCATTGGTGTGGGGTAGGGTCTCAGCATTGGTACTTCTTAAAAGCTCCTTAAATGCCAATCACAATCATCACAAAGGACATCATTCTGACAAGTCACCAAATTTGATTATGGACTATGTTTTAGAAAACGTTATTGTATCAGTGTTAAAAATTCCTGGACTTGGTAACTTGTGCTGTAATTAGGTAAGAAGATACCCTTCTTCTTAGAAAACATGCCAAAGTACTTAGGGGGAAAGGGCATGATATCTACAATGAATTCAAGTGAATTAGGGAGGGAAAACACACAGAAGTATAGAAGGTGAAATAAAGCAAATATGGCAAAATGCTAACATTTGGTGAATCTTTGTGAGGGGTATACATGAATTCTTTGTACTATTCTAAGAATTTTTCTGTTAGCTTAATTTTTTTTCCAAATAGAAAATTCCTTATAAAGAAAAAAAGAAAACAGTTCTCCAGATGAAATAATGCACAACCAAATTCGGAAACCATTGGAACCATTTGGAAACCTCAATAAAGCAGAGGGAATGGGGACCTGCAGCAGATTAGGGGAGAATGAAAGCCTTTCTGAGCAATCATCCTATACCAATGCTTTTTTCACTTTAATGCTCAGTCAGAGCTCCTGGAGATCTGGTTAAAATTCAGTTTCTAATTCAGAAAGTCTGAAGTGAGGACTGAGATTATGCATTTCTTTTTCTCTTCTCTTTCTCTCTCTCTCTCTTTTTACAATGCTGAGGATGGAAACCTCTGAGCATGCTAGGGGAGTGCTCTACCACTGAAATATGCCTCCAGTCTAGATTCTGCCTTTCTAATACACTGAACGCCGCTCCCTGGTGATACCAGTACCTCTTGCTCATGGACCACCCTTGAAGCAGTAAAGTTCTTGGACTCACATAAATCTGTCAATCAACAAGTGCTTGGAGTTACCCACTCAGCTCAGCATTGAAAGATAAATTATCTAAGTGAAATAGGGTGGACATGCAGAACTCTGGATTGGCAGCCCATAATCTTGCTCTCTTGACCATGACAGCTCCCTGGGATCCACGTGATCTGGACCTAAGAGTTTGATACAGTGAACAGAACGAGGCACCCAACAGAACAAGCATAAATAAAGACTTGGAGCAAATGGAAGAGGGCATGAATTGTTCTCTTCAAAAGCAAGCCCATGGGAAAATTTCAGCCCCACCTGGTGTGTGGCACTTGGAACCCACCCTCCGAGGGTTTTGGAGAGAGCAACATAGTTCTGATAAGGGGTCAGGGTACAGGCTGCCTGGACCTGGCTGATTCTTCTAGGTAGGGACTCATTTATTAGAAACAGAATTCCAAAGAAGATTCTCATTTTGTGCTGGCTGTGGCATGCTTTGAGTTTGTTGCTTCTGGTTTAAATGGAACCAGAATATCTCTTCCCTTGCAGGAGCATATGGAGAGCAGCCTCTGCCTCCATTAGAATTTTCCAGGCCTTATTTTCCCCTTTCTTCCCGATGGTAATTCCTTTCACCTCTGCCAACCCCGCTGTGATTGTTTTCCATGCATTGAATTAGAGGCTAGCCTATTATTTTTATCTCCCTTGTTTACATCCAAATCAAAATTAACACAGATGCACAGAAGGAGGCAGCTGGGGTTCACCTACCGTGCAGCCCCAGAGAATGGTCCTAGAAGGCAAATGAGAAAGGCCCTAGAGTTGGTCAACCCTGAGCTTGTATCCTAATTTTACCAGTTGATAGCTGTATGTAGTTACAAGTTATTTAACATCTTGGAACTTTAGGTTCTTCCTCTAAAAAGGGAACCAATAATAACATTCGATCTATAGGGTTGTGAGTATTAAATGAAAGAGTGCATAGCACAGGCTCAATACATGGAAGATAGTCATTCATTTAATGGGTATTTACTGAGCTTTTTCTATGTGTATACCAAGACTAGTTCAAGTCCAGTCTATTTTGGATGAGTTATGTTGTTCTACTACTTTATTTTTTGTGGGGGAAGGTAACAGAAATTGAACTCAGGGGCATTCAACCATTGAGCCACATCCCCAGCCCTATTTTATATTTTATTTAGAGACAAGGTCTCGCTGAGTTGCTTAACTCCTCGCTTTTGCTGAAGCCGACTTTGAACTTGTAATTCTCCTGCCTCAACCTCTGGAGCCACTGGGAATATAGGCATGCAGTACCATGCCCAGCTGTTATACCACTTTGAAACTCAGATCCCTTACCCTTAAGTGAGACTGGTGCCAGTAGGTAACTTACAGGTTTGCTGTAAAGAATAATTGAGGTTAGCCAAGTGTTAAACAAATGCCAGGTGCGTAGTAATTTTTTTTTCTTTTTTTGGTACCAGGGATTGAACCCAGAGGGAATTAACCACTAAGCCACATCTCCAGCCCTTTTTCGCATTTTATTTGGAGACAGGGTCTCGCTGAGCTGCTTGGTGTCTCACTTTTGCTGAGGCTGGCTTTGAACTTGAGATCCTCCTGCCTCAGCCTTCCAAGCCACTGGGATTACAGGCGTGCACCACTACGCCCAGCTAGGTACATAGTAATTTGCTCAGCCAATGTAAATAAACATAATTGTTCTGCTTATTATTATTGTTGTTATTATTATTATTTTATCAGTTCTTTTCTGTGCTCCTTCTTAAGAGATTAAACTAGCAGCCAACCGTCTTTTGAAATGATCCTTTGCAGTTTCCTCCAGTAGGTCCTCTCCTGTCTGCATTGTTACTTTCTTGAGGGCAGAGGACACTTTCTTTGTACCATTTCTTAGTCTCCATGATCCTGGTAGAGAGTAGGTGTTGGGTGCACTAAAAAGAGCATTATGCTCTCTGCAAGCATAGCCATCAGCAACTTATTGCATGGGTTTGATTTAGCATGTCTGCTTTACTTGCTTGGAGACTTTGTAGCAACTGGTGGAACTTTTCTGAGTCTCTGTTCCCTCAACTGTGAAGTGGGCATGATAATAATTCCTACCTCTAGGTAGGATTAAAATCCTCTGTGAGGATTAAAGCTGAGCATAAAGTGGGAGCTGCATAAAGACTGGATGTTATTGTTAGTCCCAGTTTTGCAGTCAAGGATCTTAGGAGCTATTGGTTTTTTTGTTTGTTTGTTTGTTTGTTTTTTAGTAATGGGGATTGAACCCAGTGGTACTTAACCACTGAGCCACACCCCCAACCCTTATTATTTTTTTATTTTGAGACGGGGTCTGGATAAATTGCTTAGGGCTTTGCTGCATTGCTGCAGATGACCTCGACCTTGCAATCCTCCTGCCTTAGCCTCCCTAGTCACTGGGATTACAGGTGTGCATACTGTGCCCAGCTATCAGGAGCTATTCTGAAAAATTGTGTGTGCACATGCACATATTCAAGCATGTATGTGAATGCACATACTCAAAAAGTGAACAGAATGGAGAGGACACAAATAGGCATTCATTGCCTATGAAGGCCCTTTAAACCTCATTCCAGAGCTATCATCTGCATAAAGTTCTCTTCAGAACCATGGCTTTGTAATCCTGAGTTAAATTTTTTTTAAAATTTGAGATAAAATTTACATAACATAAAATTAACCTTTTAAAAATGAATAATTTAGTGGCATTTAGTACATTCCTAGTGTTATAGAGCCATAGCCCCTAAGTTCTTCTGAATTTATTACCCCTTTAAGCTGGATGTACCTAGAAAAAGGCAGGACTCATTTTTGCTTCTGACACCCCTCCTCTCACTATTCCATACCTGTCCTATTCCCACTTTGTTCTTGCCAACCTGATTTCCAGGCTTGCACTCCCTCCCTCTCCCCCCTCCGCCCCCCTCTCTCCCCGCCTTCCTGCTCTTTGAAGCCACAGGAGTAAGGATATCTGACTGACATATATTCACATTTTAGGAGAGAGGAAGTGTTGGATCCAAAGAATGGCACTCACAGAGTGTCGATCAGGGCTCGTGAAAGTACTTCTTGCCACAGCAGGCTCAGCTTGGCACACCTGAAAGCAGGCACAGCACAGTGGCAGTCACCTGTAGTCCCTTAGCCTTCTAGTGGCCCCATGGTCAGAAGACAACCTGAAAGGAATTATGGCCATTTATAACCTCTGAAAGTCACAGTTCCCTTTGTTACCATGTCTTCTGTCTTTGGCTTTCTCATTGTTATAAGTGGTTCTATATTAAAGTATGTACAGTATTGCAAAATAATCTTAGTTTCACAGCCTCACAGAGATATACTTTATATTTTTACCTGTGGATAAAAGCCATACCTGACTATTTTAAAATGTAAAATGAACAACTTAAGCTACTAAATTGTTGTGTTCTAAGCACTGTGCTAAATGGCATGTGTGAATTGTTTCATATAAAATCCTTATATTGATTCTAGGAGGCAGGCATTGTTAGTATCCACTCTTTTATAGATGAGGAAACTGAAGCACAGAGCTGATGACTGACTTGTCCAAGGCCATATAGTGAACAATCGACAAAACCATGTTTTTAAATTATTTTTAACTTTTTGGTATTGGGGATTGAACCCAGGCTCACTACCGCTGAGCCACATATCCAATCAATTTTACTTTTTATTTCAAGATAGGCTCTTGCTAAGCTACTTAGGGCCTCATTAAATTGACAAGGTTGACCTTGAGCTTGAGAATTTCTTGCTTCAGCCTCCCAAGTTGCTGGAATTATAGGGCCCTTGAACTTGAGATCCTCCTTCCTTAGCCTCATGAGTTGCTGTGATTATAGGTGTGCAACACCATGCCTGACAAAACCATGTTTTTTTCACTCTGAGTAATACTGTTTCTTCATAATCCTACCAAGGATAACCAACAGATTAGAAAAAGAAAGTACCCAGCAAGTACATTCGGTAACTTACTTTATTCACTATGTAGACTTTAGCCTTGGATCATGAACTTAAAACCATACCAACCTAGGTGCCCTACAACAGATGAATGGATAAAGAAAATGTGGTATACATACACAATGGAGTATTACTCAGCCATAAAGAAAAAAAATATGGTGTTTGCCAGTAAATTGGTAGAACTGGAGAATATGCTAACTGAAATAAGCCAGTTCCAAAAACCAAAGGCAGAATGTTTGATATATGGATGATAAACCACAACAAGGGAAGGAAAGAAAAGAAGTTCATTGAATTAGACAAGTGGAATGAAGGGAAGGGAGGGGAATGGGAATAGGAAAGACAGTAGAATGAATCGGACATAACTTTTGTATCCTTATATATGAATACATTACCAGTGAAACTCCACATCATGTACAACCACAATAATGGGATCCTAATTGGAACAGGTTATACTTATTCTATGTATGTATAATATTTTGAAATGCACTCTATGGTCATATATATCTAGAAAGATCAAATAAATAAAAAAGCTTTGTTACCGTCAATAAGGCACTGAATCCATCAGAAACTGTTTCTTTCTTCATCTGTATATTTTCCTGCTTCATCTTCCTCAGACTTTTAAGTAAAAGAAGTAATATGCTATGCCAATGTCAGGAGTTAATGGAACCTATAATGGCTTCCTGGGATTGTGTAAGGGCTATCCAGTTGTATGCTGGGAAACTAGACCTTCTTAGCTGCTCTGTTACAACCTTGGGAATTTGCACCATTCTCTCGCTAAATCAAATCCTGAACACACCACTCCCTTTTCTACTGTACATGGCTGTGCAAATTCATAAGAACTAGCCAACTTCTCTGAATTTTGCATCCGCATCTTTAAAATGTAGTTGGAACAGCATTAGGAAAATTTTCAGCTGTTGAAATGTCAGGGGGCCAAGTATACCCAGTGAAATCCTTCAAAGATGTCTCAGGCCTATTCCATTTTTGAAAAATCACAGCTTAACTATCATAGTGCTTATAGTACAGATTAACTTGAGGTGGTATATCTGAAAATGCTTTGCACAGTTCTGGCCTCAAAGGAGGTGCTCAAGATGGTGGTGCTTTTTGTGATGTGGTTCTGTATTCTTGGAGGGTAGGCAGGGGAAAGGAGGCCACAGCAGGGAGCAAGCATTTTGGGCAGTTGAGACTCTTCCACCACAGAACTTGCCAATTTCCTGATTCCTTGAAATGTATGCACGATTTTCAAACACAGTTGCCTCTTATTCACACAGGAAAGAGTTCTGAACAAAGCAGTAACTTCCCATGTAAGTTATTGCTGTTTCCCAGAAATGTTGGGATGGGTCGGGGAGATGAGGCCCAGTTTTAAAGGCCTTTCTGTTCCTCTGCTCTTCACCTTCCTTCCATGAAAATGATTTAACAGGAAAGCAGCCAGTAGTCTCTCAGCAAATAACTTTTTCGTTATCGCTTAATGTAGACATGCAGGACAGGGGAGCAGAAAGATCAGGGATGCAGTGGAGGGGAGCCATCCTCTAAGACTCATGTAAAGTTCTTTGAAAGAATTATCAAATATTTTCCAAAATTTCAACTGTTCCACATGTTCACTGCTATCAGTGAAATATTACACAGATACTAAAAGAAAAATAGTGATGCTCTCCTCCATTCTTCCCATCTCTGCAACATAAACGATGTTAAGTATCTGGGTCTCAATCCTCCCATGAACTTCTCTGTGAACATACAAATATATGCGGTTATATAGCACATCCATAGGGGATGTTGTTTGTACTGGGATGTGATAGTGATGGACATGTTTCTCTACTTGACTTTTGCACTTAAAAGTGCCTCACAGACCTCCAGACAGGTCCATGGTTATGGATCTCATTCATTCTTTCAAGTAGCTACCTAACTGTCTATAATATGAATGTACCAGGATTTATTCAACCTCAACCATTCATCAATTGATTAGTGTTCACAATGTTTAGAATTTTGTAGTGATTCCCATAAAGAAAAGACAGTATCTTCATTAACGCAGACATATTTACCAATGATGATGGGAAAGATTGCACAAAGGGATTTAATTTAACTAATGCAAAGGTTGCTTGGCTGATGTTCATAAATAACAATCTGATTCCCTCCTCTTATTATCAGAAAGTTAATTGTTCAATGGTTAAGCAGATTTAATTTGCCTTCCTTGTAATCAGTGTATGGTCCCATAGTAAATAACTTTTTAAAAGAGTGGGCATTGAAGGATATGAGCTTCTCTTGGTTGAAATCCCAGAAAGAGGTGGATTGTAATTTACCAAAATGGACCATATTCTCCTAATACTTGCCTCACTGTTCCAGTCAAATTATTTCCCTACCTTTCTATTCATGATCAGCCTAGGCCCAACCTCAAGAAGCAAAAGGAAAATAAGTGTTATTAGCAGCAAATATGTTTGTGTTCTTTCTCAGATAGTTTCCTCTGTGGGACAATACAAAGGGATCAGAAGGGCTGGAATAGTAAGGTAAGCACATGTTAATAGAAAATGAGCAAAAGGAATTTCTTTAGCAAAATTATTGCTCAGTTTTGCCTTTATGTATCAATGATATGGTAGCGTCATGGGTGTTCTCTATAAAATTCTTTCACATTTGTATAACAAAATGTTAAGATGTTAATGTGTAGTTTGATTTATAAAAACTTTGGTCACCTATCACCGTCTACACATGTAAGATCTATATCAAGATATTTTGTGATGTGTATGATACTTTGTTTTTTAAAGCACTTTCACAATCCAGTTCTACCCTTATAGTAGCCTTGCATGATGAAAATCATTCTCATTCGACAACAGAGAATTTGGCCTAGCCAGGTAAATGACTTCTCCAAAGACACATATATGATTAGCAATATACATAATTTGCAGCATGTACAATTAGTATTGAATTTGGGATTCCCCATCCAGTGTTTTTTTCCACTAGGGAAGAGGGGTATAACATGAGCTCCTAATTCCATTTCTCATCAGGCTTCTGCTTGAGTCTCACTTGGCCTAACCCAATTTCTCTTTTACTTGAATCATGTGAACGCATGCTTTTTTCCATGGCTGATTTCACACTGATTGAGGACTAGTACATGCTAGATGCTCTAGAGACCATTGAATTAAATCTGGTTGCTGCCCTTTATTTTCCAATCTCAATTTGTTAGAGGCCAATCTAAAATAGTTATTCCTCCACATGAATGGAACAGTCTTATAAGAACATTGTTCTCTCCCCATTTTTCCTTAAGACTCCTAAGAGAATTTCTTGGTCAGACGAGAATATCCTATAACTGTCTTCTGAGTGGTCCTGAAAATAGCTCCTTGTTTTGCTTGACTCGCTCTGGAAGATGAATGTAGAATAACAGAGGCCAGTTTTCTCTTCTGATGAATCAGAAGTGTATTTCCAGCATGGAATGACTTGAGGCACATTGGAATGGTCTCTGTGACCCTAAATATTTTCCTTAGTAATTGAAATGTTCTCTTTGGAGATATAACCCTTGACTCCTTCCTGCCCCTTACATCTTGTCAGTCACGCTCTATTGACCATGCTTTATGTGTATCTTCTCAAACATTTGGAACATCTGTTCTTTTTCTAACCATTCTTACTGTCACTGGCCTTGGCACTTTAGACAGCTACAAGAAGATCCCCAAAGATTTCCTTATTTACTCTCTCCTCCTCTGGTCCACACAGTGTTCTCCTGACAGAATTGTATTTCTCAAACAAAGTCCTGGTTTTGTCAAAAACCATGTTCTGTTACCCAGTATGGTGCATTTTGAACTGTTTGCCCATTTATTTTGCCTATTTATTATTTATTCTTTGGTTTCTAATCAGCAGGGGAACCAGTTTTTTTTTTCCCCAAGCAAAATATTGGGTGGTTAAGATTTCAAAATAGAAAGCAGATGAAAGTAAACATTATCTAAAAAATGTAGATGAGCACTAGAAGATAGAGCCTAAGTCTCCCTACTTGAACCCTTGGGCTCAGGACATAGAGTGTGAACATCACTGGCCTATTCATAAGGTAATGCCCTTAGCTTGGCATTCAAGTCTGCTACCCTTCCCCATTGGACTTTCATATCCCCCTCAAAGGAACCCTTGGCCTCAGGCATTTGTTCTGCTCTCTGTCTTCTCTGTACAACTGGGCATTCTCCTCTCTGCCTTTGCACACGCCATACCCCGAAAACCTGAAATACCCACTGCTCTTATCTCTTCCTGTCTGAATTGCATTCACCCTTCAAAGACCAGCTCTAGTCCTATTTATTTCAAGAGATCTTCCCTGGCTTCCTTGTTCTATAGGGACTCACTTCCTGGGGCTGTGATGTCTTGATCTGCCAGTAAAAATAAAGTGATACTAAAGATATTTAGCAAAGACATTTCTTTAGATTCTGATTTTTATGTACTTCTTCTGACTGCAGAATGTTTATGGAGTGATCATTAAACATGGGCTCTAATACTTTTTAGTGGTGCCACTCTGGTGAGGTCCCCATGCCTCGAGTTCCTCATCTGTAAAATGGGAACAATAGTAATGGTTATCTTCAAGGTTTATGAGAGAATTACATTAAGTTCCTCATTTAGTGTTTGGCATTTAGGAAATAATGGATAAATACTAAACTTTTATTAGAATAGCCCAGGTATGGAGTGATGTGAAGTCCTAAGCCAAGACAGAGGCAGTAGTATAGACACTGAGGTCAGAATTATTGGGGGATGCAGAGGTAGGGAATTATGTACAGAGTAATATAAAAAGACGAGTGTATAACCAGTGGAGGGTAAAAGAGGTTGCTTCTCACTAAATGGGAAGGAAGTACTCTGAGAGTTGGTTCATTCCAAGTCCCTATATCAGCAAGGGCTCAATTCCCACAGATCCTGTACTCAATAATAATGTGCTGTTGTTAGTAAGTTTGAAATCAGGACCATCCTAATAATCGTGGTCTCTCTTCAAATCTATGTTCTTTAATATTTTAGCACTGTTTATTTTAATTGGGATGAAAACCACATATCATAAAAATTTACCCCCTTAATCATTTTTAAACTTATGGTTCAATAGTATTAACTATATACACCCTGTTGTATAACGGATCCCTAGAACTTTTCCTACCTTGCAAAAATGAAACTTTATATCTATTGAACAATAACTTTCCCTTCCTCTCTCCCCACCTCCAACCTCTTTCTACTTTCTGTTTCTAAAAATATGGTGACTGCTCAGCAGGGTGATGCATGCCTGTAAATCCCAGCTACTCAGGAGACTGGGGTAAGCGGATTGCAAGTTTGAAGCCAGCCTAGACAATTTAGTGAGACTATATTTTAAAATAAAATTATTAAAAATGTCCAGGGATGTAGCTTAGTGGTAGAGCACTTGCCTAGCATGCACTGAACCCTGGGTTCAATCCTCAGTACCACAAGGTAAAGAAAGACTCTATACATATCTCATATATTTGGAATCATGCAGTATTTGTCTTTTTGTGACTAGCTTGTTTTATTTAGCATGTCCTCTAGGTTAAAGTGTGAAAGAATTTTATCTTTTTGAGACTGAATAATAATATTCCATTTTATATGTATAACACATTTTCTTTTCCCATTGATCTGTTGATGGATACTTGGGTTCCTTCCACCTTTGGGCTATTATGAATATGCTTCTATGAATATGTATATACAAAGATTTTTTTCAAGACCTTTTTTTTCAGTTCTTTTGGATGTATACCCAGATATGGAATTGTTTGATCATATGGTAGTTCTATATTTATTTTAGTTTTTGAGAAACCGCCATATTGTTTTCCATAGCAACCACACAATTTCTACCAGCAATGAATACGGGTTCCACTTTCTTCTATTCTCACCAACCCTTGTTATTTTCTGTTTTCTTTATGATGATGACCATCCAGATGAGTGTGTACTGATCCCTCATTGTGGTATTGCTTTGCATTTTTCTTATGATTATTGATGTAAATGACTTTTCATGTCTTATTGGTCATCTACATATGTCTTATTTGGAGAAATATATATTCATATGCTTTACTAATTTATCAAGTTATTTGTTTATTTTGTTGTCATTGAGTTGTAGGAGTTCTTTGTATATTTGGGATATTAACTCATCAGTAATACAGTTTGAAGCTGTTTTCTCTCATTCTATGGATTGCTCCTTAACTCTAAATAATTTCCTTTGCTGGACAAAAGCTTTTAAGATTGATATATTCCCATTCACCTATTTTTGCTCTTAGCATTTTTTAATGTACACATATCCTGACTTTCCAGTGAGATGTGAAGCTACTGAGGGTAAAGACAGTGTGATTCTTCTTACATGTCCTGTTGTGGCATGCTCTGTGCCAGGCACATCATGGTTGCTTGGAAAGGTATACTGACCAAGCCATTGAATCTACTAAAGCAAATCAACCCATTATTGGCCATGAATACTTTAGCAAAATTCCTTTTCCAGTTAATTGGGAGCCAAAAGTATAAATATTTGTAATTGGATCAAAAGACAGGAATGAGTTAGAGGGCTGAATATCAAACATATGGCCCTGCCAGGAAGTGGAGACTTTGGCTGCAGGTGGGAGCATTGTGCCAGGCATAGGGTAAACTCCCTATGAATGTTAGCTGATCTCATGATGATTGTACCTGGGACATGGACAAGTAGTGCTAGAATAACTGAATGAAGACAAGGAAAAGCCAAAAGGGGGACTTTGACAGTTCACATACTAAAAAAAGTGCGTGTGGGTGTGTGTACATGCACACATCATGCACATGTGCTTGAGTGCAAAGGGAGAGGTTACAAGATTCAAATTGGTTTTGTGAGTAGAAACTGTTTAGCCATTTGTATTCTTTCTGAGAGCAATGATTAATCCAGGTACAGTGGAAGATCACAGATGTGACTTCTCTGCAGTGAGCTCTTTTGCTGTGGCGAGCATGCATTACTCATCTCATATACACATCAGTGCTTAGTCCATAGTGGTTGTTCAATATACAGTTGTGTAATGTTTAGGAAGGAAAGAAAGAAGGGAGAAAGAAAGAATCTTCTCTGAGGACTCTTGGAGATAGATAGAAATTTCTGACTTATTTAATTTTAAAATTGGTATTGCCTTGAAGGCTCATGATGCTAAATTGTGAAAACTCAGCAGAGATGGTGGTCTCTGCTTTTGACTGGAAGAAATCACAAGGGAAATTAGAAAATAGCTTGAGACAAATGAAAATAAATATATGTCATAACAAAACTTACGGATTCAGAGGAAGCAGTACTAAAAGTGTGCTTTATAATATAAATGCATACATTTAAAATGAAGGAAGTTCTTAGATTAACAACCAAAATTTATACCTTAAGGAAGTAGAGAAAAAGAATAAACTAAATCCAAATCTGACAAAAAAAAAAAAAAAAGGAAAATGAGGAATAGAGTGGAGACAAATAAGAATAGAAAAACATAAGAGAAATTCAGTAAAATGGAGGGTACATTTCAAAAAGGTAGAAGAAAGGATTTTGAAAGTTATCACTGTATAGAAATGAGAACTGTTTGAGGAGATAGGTTTAACCTGATATAAACATTACACATTGTATACATGGATTAAAACATCACATTACCCCCTAATATGTACAATTTTTAGGTTTTTTTGTATCAGTTAAAAATAAATTTAAATATATACAATGACAATGAACAAGGAAATGAAAAATTTAATTTGAAATGGCATCAGAAAGAATTCAATACTTCTTAGTAATAAACTTAAGGAGGGAAAAGACATGTACACTGAAAGCTATAAAACATTGCTACAAGAAATTAAACAAGACCTAAATGAGCGAAAGACATCCTGTGATCTTGGATTGGAAGACCTAATATATTTAACATACCATTACTTCCCAAAGTGATCTACTAGTTCAATGCAATCCTTAATCAAAATCCCAGTGACATATATTCATTAAAATGGAATTTTTAATCAATTCAAGCACTAGCAGTGAAAAGCAGTGAAAAGGCAATCCACAGAATAAGAGAAAATATTTACATAATCTGGTAAAGGATTGATATTAAGAATATATATAAAAAAACTCTTAAAACTCAACAACAACAAAAATAATCTGATTAAGAAAATGGAGAAAGGATTTCTGCAAAGAAGATATACAAGTGGTCAATAAACACATGAAAAGATACTCAAAATCACTAATCACTCTAGGGTAATGCAAATCAAAACCACAAGCGAGATAACACCTCACCATATGATCTGGCATTTCCATTTTTGGATATATACCCCCCAAAATTGAAAGAATGAACTTACTTGAGCAGATATTTATGTACTCATGCTCATTACAGAATTATTTATAGTAGCCAAATGGTGAAGGTAACCCAAGTGTTCATCAACAGATGAATGGGTACAGAAAATAATGGGTACGAGTCTCAGAATAGTTGCTATAAAGTGGGCAATAAGGGAGGAAACCTTTGGGGCAGGTGGGATAAAAAAGAAATCTAAAACCTCACAGTTCACAACTATAGGATAATGGAGTCTAACTGCAAGGTAATATACCAGGATCCCATAATAGTTTTGGAAGAAGCCCTTGTAGTTATTATTTTGGTGCTGGAGATTGAACTCAAGACCTCACACATGCTAGGCAGGTGCCCTACCACTGAACTACACCATCAGACCTCCCTACCTTTTAATTTGTATTTTTGGATTCCATGGACATGGAATTGACACAACCTATGCAGTAGCAGTGAAGGCCCTTCCCTGGTTGTGAGGAAAGCTGTTAACTCTTACCTCAGCAACATATTTCACTTGGCTGCACTCAACAGTATTCATGTAATTCTTCCAGGAGTAGCAGACCAATGACAAAATTAAGGATCGAGTCACAGTGTCATTTCACCCTGCCCAGCTCTCCTTGCCTGTCAGCAAAGTTCTGCAGGAGGCATGACTCAGGGGGCAACAACCTTCCATATTGCTTCCAGATATTTCAGTGACTCTTCAGCTCCTGCGCTGATTGTTCTCTGGCACACTTTCTCTGGAACTAAGAGTCAGTGAAGCCTCAGTGAGTTGCAGAAAAGGTAAACTTTAAGGACAGATTCCCTTTGTCACTTATTCCTTAAAACTTCCTGGCCACTTCTCCATATTTATCAGAAATTAAACTGTAACTGAATCCCCACCTTTAAAGACATTGAGAAGAAAGCTCCCTCCCCCAGATCCTTACCCATGCTCCCCAAGGAGAAATGATCTCAGGGGCACTTGACCACTGAGCCACATCCCCAGCCCTATTTTGCATTTTATTTTAGAGACAGGGTCTCACTGAGTTGCTTATTGTCTCACTGTTGCTGAGGCTAGCTTTGAACTTGAGTTTCTCCTGACTCAGCCTCCTTAGCCTCTATGATTACAGGTGTGTGCCACCACGCCTGGCTTACCATTAGAATTTTCACATGACAGTTTAAGAGACTAGATTAATTTTGGTTCTTTTGCCTTTAAGATTCCCAGATTAAACTTCCTAATTATGCTGGTTAAATATATGAATGAGTAGAGAAATGAAGGAATATTGGATATATCATGAATGAATGGGTGGATAAATGTGACTGATACATATATAGTTATATGGATGGATGGATGCACTGAGAAAAGGAAAAAAATATCCCAAGCTCGTCTCTTTCCTGCTTATCTTTGAAGTTCAGGTAGGCTGCCTTAAGATACCATGAAACACTTCCTGGGCATCTCCCATTTCTTTCATTAGGTTTTAGATGTGTCTGACATTGATACAAATGCTGCACCTTAAATTTTGATGCTAATTTGATGTTAATTCATATTGTGAATGTTTAAGGTACATTATTATTCAGTTTGAGACAGATGTACTTTCTACTGTTTTAGACTTTTGCCAACTGGTAAACAACTCTGTAGAGCCCACTCTCACCCCTGTTCTAACCAAATGGCAGAGTGAACTAGTGATAGGTTGCTTAAAATGACTCATCAGTGGAAAGCAAAGCATTTCATTCGTTAGTATGTACATGCACACATAAATTGATTGCCTACTGTGAAACAGTTGTCTTCCACATAGTGCCTGTGTTCTGGGAGCTCACAGTCTAGTGTGAGAAAGATGTTTGGAATATTGGAAATTGGAAGTAGGTAAAGAAGGTCAGGAGAGTCTAGAGCAAGGTTCGATTGAGCTACTTGAGAGGACCATTAAAAGGTTCTTATATGAGAGTAGTACTGGGAATCCCTGGAGGCCAACCCAAGAAGATTAGGCTTGCTCCAATAAAAAAGACAACCAATACAGGGCTTTTCTGAGCAGAAAACATAGGGGCAAAATACATATTAATCCTTTCTGGTAGATCCTGGCCCATCATCATTCTTAGTTACTATGGCAACTACATATTTATGGTTCCGTCAGTCCTAATTTCCAAACACTGGTGGGAGCATCTTTTCCTGTGTTGTTGTTGTTATTTGCTTTTGTAATTATTGCTATTATTTCTTTTCCCCTGCAATATAATTGGTGTCTTCATTTTTCCCAGCCTACTTTGAATTTTGAGCAGTGGTCATGACATATTTAGGGGCTATTCCTGCAACCACATTTTTCCACTTTGGCTCTTTCTCTCCCCCTTTCCAAGTGCAGGAGTACCCATTTAAAGGTCTGTGGATTAAATTCTGGGGAGAGGTCTATGCACTTGGATAGAAAAAAAGTACATGTATATTTTTACTAATCTCTAACTGAAACAACTTTTTATTCAATTATAAATGTAGGTAAAAATTACAGTAGTCATAGCACTAATTGTGACTTTATTACTAATGGAAATCATGGATATTTTTCTGTAACACTACAGATATTTCCAATATCTTGAAATATTGCTTATGTGTATCACTACCTAAGTAGTTATGAGACTCACTGCTGGTACTTGTTTAATATATTAATAAAGAATCACATATGTGCCTACATCACAAAGTTTTTAGTAATACAATCATTTCAGTATTTATGACTTCCGTAGTAATCTTATGTGTTTAATTTTATATGTTTGGAAAATTGTTCTGAGAGGAATCCATAGGCTTCATCAGACTTCAGTAGGGGTTCATAGCACATTATTGGTTAAGAGGCACTATATTGCATTTTAAAATAACTGTTCATTCTAGAAAGCATTTCTTTTTGGCTACCACGTTGGCAGCTTTCATTCAGAAACTTTCCCAAGGTTGTAAACATTTAGATCAATGCCTTCAAAGACCAGTAAATCTAGGTCGTATTTATGTGACAACAGGCAAGAAAGGAACATTATGCGAGCAATTCTGGTTTTCAGCCAAGCCTGATTCTTTAATGCACCAGATTTCTGGGTGCACGATAATCTATAATCTATTTATTGCCCTACTTATAGCCACTGCTCCTGTTATTTGCAGACACATTCAGAAGTTGAGTTTTGGATAGCTCACAGTATTGCATTTAACCATTCTTCTTCCCTGGATGCCCCTGCAAACAATGCACTTGTGTATATCAAATGAAGATAATGAAAAACAAAGGGAAGACTGCCCAATGCCCAGCACAGACTAGGCAGGCACTCACAGACACTTGTTAGAAAAGAAAGAGGCTCGGAGGACATGTAAATTTCATCTGACAGTGGCAATTTCGCTCCATTTCCTTTTCTCCTGATTACTGAAGTGAAAGGAGAAGGGGGGAATTGGCTCAATTGTCAAGGAAATGAAGTAGTTTGGTTCAGCTCCCTGGTAACTCAGGCCCTAATGAGGTGGGTTTTTAATGAGCCAGATCTTCCTTCTTGTCCTCTTCTTAAAGGACTCTTCATGGGCTTATTGTCAGTTTCTGTCTCCCATGCTTACGCACTTGTCTTCTTTCCCCTCATTACTAACCCTCGGGAAGGTACACTTGGGCGCGCACACACACGTCAATGAATGACTCACACTGAGAACTTGAGACGTGCTATACATACATAAGAAGCGCCATTGTGACTTGATTATCACCAGATTTAAATATGCTGTCTCTGAAACATCCCAACTCTGTATAGTGAAAGCTTGCACATTCACATTCTCCCTTTGTGCACACAGGGGCCATATATACACATTCTTCATGGCCATGGCCCTCTACACATCAGTGCCACACACCTCTGGGATAAATCAAATCTTCACACCCATTACCCTACTGTGAGAAGTGATATTTGTCCTAGTGTACCTGTATGTGGGGAGGACTCATTTCAAAATGCGTTATGCCCCTCTTCTACTTCTTCCTCCCTCCATCCCCACAGATTGAAAACTTGCACAGGCATACATAACACACAGGCTGGAGGACCTGAAGGTCAAGGTCAGGGGACCCCCCCTCCTCACAGGCACTATGCAAGTTCTAACTTTGGTTATATCTGTGTTGCTGTTGCTGCTAAGGTGGTGAAGAGTAATCCACTATGGCTTGTTTCTGATTTTCATAGGGACACCCAAGCTGGGAGAGGAAGAATTCAGGTGGATTCCCTTGATCAGACTTCTGGGCATGTGGGAATGTGACTCCCTTGGCTAAGCTATCCAGCTAGTTAAAGGAGGTGCTGGGGCCTCTGCGACCCACGCTTTTTTTTTTTTAAAGAAGATTCCCCGACACCAAATTAGCCATTTGAAAATTGAGCGTAAGTGATTCCCATTTGGCTAATTGCTTTTAAGGAGTCTGTCAAAACCCCTCACTTATTCCAACCCACACTCAGTTAGAAATTCCAGAATAGTATGAAATTGGGGCAGTGACTGGGGAGCAGTTATGGTTGCTAGGATGGAGGCAGCCTTGTGTGGTGGCTGGCCCTGTGCGAAATCCCAAGGGACACTTTGGGAGTTCCCCAAGCGGAAAGTGAGGAGAAGCTGATCTGATGCTGCCTGCCATTTGGTTGAAACACAAGCTGAGCAATAAAAAGTGTTAGACTAAGTGACTGATAGCTGGTGGGAGTACCTAGAACTCCCTGGTTCACCTTAAGTCATGGATATGAGACCTGCTGGGCAGGAGAAACATGGAAGCAAGCCAAATGGTGATCCTCAGGTTCCTGAATCTCTCCTGTAGTTTCAAAGCTCACCTACATCTTTTCTTGCAACCCTCTCAAAGATTGTGCCATGGATTTGTTTTGCTAGTAATAAGCAAAAGATTAGCAAAGCTGTGCACTGTAATCATATTGTGTTTATTTTCTATTGCTATGTAATAATTCCCTTCAAAACTTAATGGCTTCAAACAACACACATTTATTATTTCACAACTTTGGTGGGCCAGGATTCCAGGCACAACTTATCCGAATCCTCTGCTGTAGGTGTCTCACAAGGCTACAGTCAAGGTGATGCTTAGGGCTCTATTCACTCAAGGTTCAACTGGGGAAGCATTGGTTTTTAAATTGTCACTTGGTTTCAGAGAGGACTCGGGTCCTTGTTGATTGTCAGGCCAAGGTCCTTCATTCTTGGTGGTCGGTCAGAGGCTGCCCTCAGTTTCATGCCACATGGCTTCTACAGTGTGGCAGTTTGCTTCATCAATGTGTTCAAGCCAAAAAGGCAATGGAGAGAGAGAGAGAGAAATGCCAGATAGATAGGAATAATAATCTTTTGTAATCTAATCACCAAAGTGGCATCCTATTACTTTTATGGAAATCTATTACCTAGAGGCAAACTACTAACACTTCATGACGGAAAACCAGAGGAGGGATAATTAGGAACTATATCAGAAGATTTCAGGAATAAAAATATATAGTGGAAAGAATATTTTTCTTGGAATTGGGGATCTTATCTTCTAAATTTGGCTTTGCAGTTAACTACCTGAGGAAACTTCAACAATTCCCCCTTATCTTTCTTATCTTTTCCTTACTATAGGATAGGAACTAATGATACCTTCTATAAGATATACAAAATAAAAAGTCTAAAGATACTCTGAAGAAGTTTTAGAAAAGATTATGCATTTTTTTGTTCCATCTCCCTGCATCCATTCAGAAGAGTGTAATATTTCAGTCCTGTAGGCTCTGGCCTGGATGCCTGGATTCAATGTGAGCTGTGACATTAACTGTGTGATTTTGTTCTAATTATGTAATCATTCTAAGCATCTCTTTGCCCATTCATAAAATAGGAATGATGAAAATACATACTTCATACTTATGAGGAATAAATAAGGTATTTATAAAACATTTAGCAGGGTCACTAGCACACAATAAGCTTGATTTATTAATGTTGTTATTATTTTGCAATCTTAGGAAGCTTTCTCTCCTATACTGTTTAAAAAAAAATTGTACAGTCTCATTCTTTAGGCCATTCCAGTGTTATCACCCCAGAGATAAGTGTTTTCTCTCTCTCACACAATAAGCTCTCATTTGCCCTCTCCTGCCAAACACACAAACACACAAGTGCATGCACACAAACCAACTCTTAATTGTCCCTTCTATATTTCATTTATCTCTGTGTTTTATTCTCCATGGTGATGGAAGCTAGGAAATGAAATTGAAGGGTAGCTTATTTCCTCGAAGATGGCCACAGTAACCTACTTGGAAGACTAAACTATGCCCAAAGGGGTGAATATATGAATATGAATATATATACATATATATATATATATATGTATATATATATATATATATATGGAGAGAGAGAGAGAAATTGAAAGGGAAAAAGGCCCAGAGGAGATTTTTTAAAAATGATTCTGAGAGCAAACAAAAGTCACCTTCCATAAGCAAGAGACTGCCACTGAATGCTTCAATGACCACATTGTCATCACTTGTCCACTCTTCCCCTTTTGACAATGTATAAAATCCAGCTTTTACATAAGCTTCTTTGAATGATGTTTTAGACAACCTCATTATTACTCCATGAATGCTGCTATTTTAGTCCTTAGGTAATTCCCCAGGTCAAGGCAAGTAGATTACAATGGGGTCAAAAGGTGAGCTTGCTGTCACTAGTCATCTACTTTTGTCCCCATGACAACCTCTGCATCCTGTCTGAAGTGCTGCATCCTCTCAAAATCGACCTTGACAATTGTGCCAGGAGTTGTATGTAGTGTAGTTGAAAGAACTCTAGACTAACAGAGGAGGACCTAGGATCTAATTTCATCACTGCTGCTAACTAGCCATAAGACCTTAGGCAAATTTGCCCTTCTCTAAGACTTGCTTCCTCATCTTCTCACTAGAAATGGTAATATCAGCCCTGCTGATTTTGTGGCCTTGTTGGGAAATTCAAATAAGAAGTTAGGAAAACATCTTGAAACACACACACACACACACACACACACACACACACACACACATCCATACACAGAGGGTTATGCTAATACAGGTAGTGGTGGTCTATAAGGGTCAAGGGTTCTGCCTATTATTTTCATCTATTGCACTCTGCAGGGACTTACCCAAATCTCTAAACCTCAGTTTGTTCACCATTAAATAGTCACCACAATGCCCAGAGGGAGTTGTAAGCAGTTGGCTAGATTTTTCCAAACCACCTGTTGTTCTTTACTGTGGGTAACTGACGCCGTGCTGGGGACTGAATGGTGCCTGGCATGAGAGCAGAGTGGAAGTAGTGTGGTGTGCCAGAAGGCAGAGGCTGTGGTCACGGCTATGAGACATTATTAGCTGGATGTTTTTAGGCTTTCCTAGAAAGAGAAAGAGAATAGAAAGAACATGCTTTAAAAATAGAATTTTAAATACTGTGTTACTACAAGATACCATATTTTAGCTCCTCATTTATTCTACTTAACCCTGTGTTGAACACGATGTTAAGTTCTTTCCACATAGTATATCATTCCACATTTGCTTCAGCCCTTGGTGGGAGCATTAAATATATGAGAAAAATTGAAGTTTAGAGAGAAAGTTTTCCCAAGATAGCTTGGAATTGGCAGAACCTTATTCCAAAGCCTAAGGTCATTTCAAGACATGGATGACATGGGCCCACATTTACAGGTCAGAAAACTAGGACAGAAAGGTAAATAACTTCAACAAAGCCATAAAGGCCAGTCAATGGAGCAGCCTGATGCCAAATTTTCTATATAATGTAAAACATAGAAATTGGGCTCCCTCGTGTTGCCAGGGTCATTAGTTCATCAATACTGAACACCCTTTCCTTGAGCACACACTTGGTGCAGGGGACTTGATGAAGGATTTCGCACTGGACATATAGCCTGGTCCTTTTGAGTCATTAAAAATTACATGAAACTAAGCTTGACTGTCCAAGATCATGTGCTGAGTGCCTATTTAGTAGGTCTTGTTTCTTTGATGGGCAAAATTTGTTATCTAACTGTTGCTTCATTTTACATATTTTATTTCTAGGTGAGATTGAATAGTTTTAAAAACAAATTTAGTAGCCATTTACAATTCTTTCTTTAGAAATTTTATCTTTTGCCCTTTAACCACTAGAGTGTTAGTGTTTTTCTTAACAAATATATAAGCTTTATATAAATAAAGGCTATAACTCTCTTCCATGTTATGGTGATTTTTTTTAAGCTTTTTGATTACCAAGTGTTTTGAAATTGAGAGTATTTTCCTTTGGGGTTTGTTTGGGTTGGTATGGATGACTTTTTCAATCTTCCCACATCCCTTGTTTGTTCAAAAAGTGGTCTTTCCTTGGTATTGTGGTTTTTACCACTTAAGGAAAGCAAATGTTTTAGTTCTTTGCAGAAGTAGAGTGAATATTGTCTTTCCCTTAATCATGGGGGCTCAGATTAACCTTGGTAAGAAACAAATATTGAGCCCATCAAGTAGCAGACACTGCAAGTCTACTGTATTCCTAGTACTAATTGTGGTACATAGTAGATTCTCAGAAAAAAATACCTTTGTTGTAAAATTAAGGCCTGACTGTTCCCTAAGAATAATGTATTATCAGTTATAGCCTCTTATTTTATCATCTCAGTTATGATGCAACTATTTTCTTTTATTATTTAATTGAAGCTTTCACTTTTCAGTATTTCGAAAATTCAAATTACACCAGAGACAGGGTATCTATAGGTATTCATAGATATCTCTCTCTCCCTTTGAGAGAGGGTCTTCTTATATTGCCCAGGGTGACCTTAAACTCCTGGTTTCCAGCAAACCTCCTATCTCAGCCTCCTGAGTAGCTGGGACTACAGGTGCATACCACCATACCTGGCTCATCATAAGGTTTTAACACTAATAATTTGCCTTTCAACAAGAATCTCACATGCTGCCTCAGGTTTCTTGTGAATATTATGGAGAAGCCTTCAACAAAGTGATTATGTATGCCCAGGATTTAGTGACAGAAAGATCTCAAGTTCAAATCCAAGCTGCTACTTACTGTTTAGTTGTTTGCAAATTATTTGACTTCCCTATGCTTCTTCCATCTCTGTACAATGAAGATGATAGTAGACTCAACCTTGCAGGATAGGTACTTCTGAGGGTTAAGTGAAATAACGTGTGCAAAGTTTCAGGTACAGGATAGGGAACTACTCATAAATGGAAGGTATAATTATCATCAGAAAAAATAATGTATTATGTATTGGTGTGAAGCAGGATCAGGATAGATTCAGGGACTGTAGCATAAAAGGCATTGATATGAAGTTCCAACACACAGATTCAAGTTTAGATTTTATTATCAACTCACTCTGTTCCTTCTTGGACCTGGTGCTTTGACAGTACCCTGCCATTCTCTGCTCAATGGGATGGGGTACTAGCCCCACCACTGTTATAACAGAATGACTCCAGAATCCTAACCTGCCTTGCAGTCAAGCATGAAAAGGCCTTTCTGAAGTTTAGTATCATGTGGCTTATGGGACTACAGGAAGTAGTCCCATAAGTAGTAGGATCAAAGGGGTGCAGGTTACAACAAAGCAGACAGTTCGAATCCAATAAAAAAGCTTTTCGTAATGCAGTGGTCCAAGTGCATAAAGTCAGAAACCATGTTGCTGAGGTAAGAATCCTGACTGACATTTACTAGTTATGTGATCTTTGGCAAGTATTTTAGCCTCTCTGATACTCAGATTCCTCATCTGTAACATGAGGACAATAATTGCATCTGCATTATAGGGTTGTGATGAAGATTAAATAGTGTAGTATTCTTGATTTGCTTAGATCAGTATCCGACATATACAAAGCAAAATAAGAGTTTTTATACAACCAAATAGATAACATTGATAGCTTATTAATTCTTGGTTCGTTAAAACTCTTTGATGGGAGCTAAGCATGGTGGTGCACACCTGTAACCCCAGGAACTCAGGAGGCTAAGACAGGAGACCAGCCTTAGCAACTTAGTGAGGCTCTAAGCAACTTCGAGAGACCCTGTTTCAAAATAGAAAACAAAAAGGACTGGGGATGTGGCTCTGGGTTGAGCACCCCTGGGTTAAATCCCCAGTAGTAAAAAAATAATAATAATTCTGGTGAGTAGTGAGCTCCTTGTTCTTCCTAGGACATCCGTAGAGGCTGGTGGTATTAAATGTATTCAAGCATCAAGAGAAGATTGAACTAAATGGACTTTACTATGACTTCCTGATCAAGAGTTCTATTAACTGCCTTCAGAGGTCACCCAGCTAGTCAGTAGTAGCAAGACAAAGTTAAGGTAAAACCCAGATTAAGCCAGAACTTTATAGTAGACAGTTTTCCCCCTAGCCACTCTCATTCTCATTTTAGCTTGTGTTGTCTTGGATGACATTTTTAAATTGATCCATGAAATTCAGAGGTATAAAAAGTGTCCCTTGCCACCTTTCCCTTACTCACAGAGCAGCTATTACTTTGAAAGCAGGTTTACTTTCTGTCTTCTTGTCAGATCTTGGACAAATTTGATTGACAGGAGGTTTTTGGTGAAACTGTTTCATTCAAGTGCTGGATGCTGCTTGCTGATTTACAGTCTCCCAATTTGTGAGGTTCCTGTTGCTATTAAATGAGAAGAATTATCATGACATAAAACTGATGCCATCTGTTTGTCAGTTTTTTATCTGACCTGGCTGTACCTGCATCTGCCATTTGTCTTTAACCTCTTACTCGGGCAGAGAACAGCATCCATTCATCTACCCTCCTCCAACCATCACTCACACTAAACACCAAAGAAGCTTGCACCAGGTGGGGTTACTCAGTGACAGGTTGTGAGAGAAAGTACTAGAATTTCTCTAAGCTCAGCAGACCAGGCCGATGTTTTAGAAGACCATACAGACAAAGGGAAGTGAGAGAACTAGGGCAGAAATCATATCTTACTTGGAGAACCAGGCTAGACTGTAGCTCACACAAAAGTGGCTTATTGCTAGGTACAGTGGCACATGCCTGTAACCCCAGATGCTCAGGGGCTGAGGCAGGAGGATCACAAATTCAAAGCCAGTCTAACTTAGTGAGGCCCTAAGCAACTTACCAAGACCCTATCTCTAAATAAAATATAAAAATGACTGGAGATGTGGACCAGTGTTTAAACACCTCTGGATTCAATCCCTGGTACCCCAAAAAAGTGGGCTTCTCTAATGATTAGAGATGGGGCATCAGTCTTCTCAGGCCTGAAATGGGCAGGAATCCAAACCAGGGAGGCAAGGCAAGATGTGAGGACAGAAATGAATGAATCTCACTAGATTTGACAAACCTATTGGGTTCCCTGTGGCTCAGAAAGGGTCCTGTGAGGCATGCAATTCCTAGGATCTTGGCTGAGACAAGCTTGCAGACCCTGAAATTCCAGGGGTCATCCTGCATGTTGGGGAAAAGCTGGACCTCTGAGGGCCTTTAACTTCCCTACGAAAAGTGGATGTAGCAAAAAAATTGTAAGACACCATTAGAGTAGTGGAGGTTGGAGATTTGCCAACACAAGGCTCAAGTTAGGTCCAGAGGGACTACCACTTAGGAACTCCAGGTATAGCCTTGGAATTGAAGACCTGAGGTCATGTCCCTGCTTAGCCAAGTTCCAGTGTGCAAATTATTTAACCTCTCTATGTCTTAATGTCCTCTTCTATAAAACAGAGGTGACAATAAGTGTCCCTGATTCATTGGGTGATTGTGAAAATTATATACATACAGAAAGCAGGTAACACATTTAGCACTCTTAGGCAAAAACTAAGTGGTCAGTAAATATTAACCGTGATGTTGATAACAAGATGATGACCATCATCATTATCATCACATCATCATTGTCATTTTTCAGTGGTAGAAATGTAAACCAGGGCCCTTGTGCACACCAGACAAGAGCTCTATCACTGAGCCACACTTCCAGCTTCCGTTGACTATTATAATTATCATTATCATCATCATTAAAGATCAATTACTAGAAACAGATAAATGTAACTATTTGAGAAAATATACATTTTCATTCATTTTTTTGGTACTGGGGACTGCACCTGGGGCACTTATCCACTGAGTCACATCCCCAGCCCTTTTTATTTTTTTATTTTGAAACAGGGTCTCGCTAACTTGCTTCGGGCTTTGCTAGATTCTGAGGCTAGTCTTAAACTTGTGATCCTCCTGCCTCTGCCTCCTGAGTCGCTGGGATTACAGGTGTGTGTCACCACACCCAGCCATTTTTATCCTTTTTAATGCCCACTATATTTTGCAATAAAAGCATTGTTAGAAAAAATAAAAGTGATAGGACAGAGTGGTTAAGAACACGCTACGGATCATAGCTTACACTCCTAGCTCACCTAATCCCTTGAGTGTCTAGGTAAATCATTTAGCCTCTTGAGACTCATAGGACCAACTAAGTAAGATATTGTGAGAATTAAATGAGGAAACCCTCATAAAGTGCTTAATGCAGTGCACTGCACAGAGTAAAGTGAAATTTATTTGTACTTATTATTATTATGGATATTTTTCTCTCTACCACTCTTAGTCCTGTTGTAATTCTACCAGTCTTTACCTCATAATTCTGAACTATTCCAGAGGGAAGTCCAGAGTGACAGAAGTGGTCTCCTGGGTGGGTGGGGGTTGAGTGTAGTTGATTTTGGCCCTGGGATATAACTCAGTGGTAGTGGAAAGTATTGTTAGGAGCCCAGCCTATTAACTGACAGTCATGACAGCTTTCGAAGGTCAGTTTTCCAGTGGCCTCCATAGCCGAGTGGCTTCCCCAGCCTGCCCTGTACTATGATATACCATCCGCCTTCCAGCCCCAATGCTAGTAGCCTGTTGTTCTACATGTGTGGCTGATACTCCTGGCTGATGTATTTTCCACTTTCTTCAAATATTTGCTAAAAGCTTCCCAAAACTGGAAGCCTTGCGGCTGCAGAGCACTCTATGAAAAACATAAAGCAATGGTTTCTATGACAACGCTTTGGCACTTATTAATGTTTGCGTAGGCACTGAAGCAAGAGCTGGGGTCCAGACAGGCCTTTGCTGGGAAGGGATAAGCAGAAAAGAAGGCTGAGGCTACAGAATTGTTCTCACTTTGTCTTCTTGGTTGATAGTCCTAAAGGAAATCCCCAGGGACAAGAATGAGGCACAATTTGGCCATATGCCTTCAGAGACATGCTTTTAGTGCCCCTTGGGGAGCTCCAGAGCCTCTTACTTCACTCAGTATACCCTATCTTTGCTACCAGGCTTAGTTTCCCTAAACACCCCTTCATCATGCCACCCACTCCTTTGTCTAAAACTTTGTTGCCTTTCCCCTTTATCTATAGAGGAAGTCCAAACCATAATAATATCTGGGGCCTTCCACACTCTCCTTTCTAGAAGTTTGCTGCCTCCCCCACTCTAACCTACCTTCTACTTAAGATTTCTTCCACTCTCTGTCACTTTGCTAGTGTTTGTACTTCTTCCCTCTCTCACATACAATTTTCCTTGTTTAGGGTTCCTAAAACCCTGACGAAGGAAGGTCCAAGACCTTCCTTTCCTTTAAGACCTGTCTCAAGCCTCAGTTTCTTCAAGAAATTTTCTCTGACCACGCCAACTCAATGGAAACCCCTTTACTGTACTCCATTTGCCTTACTACTCAGACCTGGCATGCAGTTGGCACCTAAACACATACTGCCTTTTTAGTTGTTTTACTACTTTCTCTAACTAGACAATAAATTCCTCCCCAGAAAGGGACTTTAAAATTTTGTTTCCTTTCCCACAGCACCTAGCACAGTGCACTGATCATAAGAAATTAATTAGAAAATATGTGCAAAGGACTTAGCTCAGTGCCTGGTATGTAGTAACTGATGGATAGGTGTGTAGCATTATTAACATAGCCCTCATAGAGCGTTTTTATTATTATTTGATCTAATTAGTTATACTTGACAGCAGAATGCATTTCTACTCATTGTACACAAATAGAGCACAACTTTTTATCTCTCTGGTTGTACACGATTTCATAATAGTTCTTAATTGATGACTTGGTATCTCTGTCACCACTTCCACTCATGGGCTGCACATGATGCCCCTAGGCATTCATCTAGTCTTAAACTTGAAACCTTCATAAGCCATTAGGTTGACAATACTCATCCTATGAACATGGACCTCATTCTTACCTTCTGCTGCTGTCTGATTATCATTCTGACTTTCAGCGTATGCTGCATAATTTTTAGGGCCCAGTGAAGAATAGAAACATGGGGTCTCTTGTTAAAAAATCAAGCATTTCAAGAAAATAAGAGTAGGTAGTGAGAATAGAGCATTAAACAAAGCACAGGCATTTTCGAGTGTGGGACCCTGGGTTGCTGCACAGGTTGTGTTGCACACTAAGGTGATAGCCATACTCATTCCTCTGTGCTGCTCCCCAAGTTCTTGGGACAAAAGACAGGGAAATCTACATGTATAAACACACACCAAATGGTTCCAGACTAATTTATCAAAAGCCAGTTCTCCAGAAGTTAGTTCACTGGATGGTCAGGTATCTAAATAACTAAGTTGCCATAATTGTGGTCATAGTTCTTTTACCCTGCATTTGCCCTTTCCCAGGCCCTGCTCATGCCTCTGACTGTTCCTATGCCCATATTCTCAGCTTCTTACTCCCTAGGGCTTAGCGTATTTGACTATAAAGGAGAGGTTGCATCTGCTGTATGTCCTTTTGGTTCCCGTGTTTTGATTGCTTTTGAATCAGTCATGGTTACGTTGGAGACTGAGGTGAGTAGCCACTTTGCCACCCTACACTCCATCTTCAGGAAAATCAGGCAACAAAGAACAATGAATGTTCAAGAATTAAAAGCTGTTATTATATGTCTCAAAATAACTAGAAGAAAGGAGCTCCTAAAACAGAAATGATAATTACCCTGATTTGATCATTACCCATTGTATATAGGTATTGAATTATCACACTATACCTCATAAATATGTATAATAATTATCAATTAAAAATTTAAAAGCTGAGAGTATGTCATAGTTTTAAAATCATATTTTTACACTGATCATAGATAATATCAGTTCCTCAAACAGTCTAACCCCATTTCTTTAAACATAGTCAGCATCATTTTATAGTCAGTCCCTGATATGCCTGATGTCTAGTCTCCAGGATTTGTCTCTCTTTTTGCTTTGTCTATGGGTTCCTGAACATGATCTTGTATTTTCTTGTCTGTCTGGTTATCTACATATGATGTTCATTGTATCTGAAAACTATTTGTAGGAGTAATTTGAACCCCAGGATAAAGTTGTCTTTCCTTAGAGGGAGGACTTAGTTTTGACCAGGATCCTGGGGATCTGCTAGTCTGGAGCCATCTTAAGTTTATGACTTGAGTTTTCCTGGACTGTATAAACTCAGGTTGAGTCCACAAGGTTCATGTGTGATTCACTCTTATCCTGAAGTTATAATAATGCAGAGCCCTAAATTTCTGCAGCAAGTGTTTCCTTCCAGAGTCTTAACTTCTACTGGTGCTGGGCTTTGATTTCTTCTCCCCTTAACCCACAAAACTTTCAACATAAAAGTTCAAATGTGCTGGCCTGGGAAAATGTTCTAAGGGCGAAAACATGTACCTGCACACTTACTCAACTCTCTAAGTTCCCATTATCATTTCATTTTTCCTATAATACTTACTGTTTTGCTCTTTATTGATTTTTAAGATTTAGATATATATATATATATATAGCAATGTAGTTGCTTTCAATCATTATAAGAAATCAAAAGCATACCACATGCAATTCTCTCATCATGCTTTGAAGTAGTCAAAACTATGAGAGAAAACACACACACACACACACACACACACACACACACACACAGAGTAGATGAGAAAACTTGAAGTCACTTGCTCAGAGTCACATAGTAAGTTAGTGATAGAGCCTGAAGGAGAACTCAGGCTTCCACAACATGTTACCATCACATTATCAAACAATGAGAAAGAATTATTTAGTTATTTCCTCTGTTTTACCTACTACTTCTGCCAAGTGCTGCGAGGGTGGCCTCTGGTGGCTCTGCTTTTCCTTTCACCTTCTGTCATCCTTTTATAGCTTATGTTCCCTAATGACCTGCTTTATTCATTTTGTCTTTAACCACCCTGCTATGTGCAAGAAACATCTAGAAAAAGAGTTGAATACTTTTCCAAAGCAGTGGTGTCAAGTTCCTGGGCCTTTTTCTTTCCTTTCTCCCCAAGTACCCTGTATGTTGCCCTGGAAACTGGGAGGTGGATGTGGCAATGGAGCCTGACTAATGGCAAATACATAGGTGCCTCCTTGGCTAATGTAGTGGCCCGAGCACCACCACTTCTCTGCTAGTTACACTTGCCTCCCACCCTGTAGTAGTAGTCTCACTCTCAGGTGCAGTTTTGGAGAACTTACATATCAGAGTTCTGGAGTGCTTTTATACGAGTGTTAATTTCTCCATCTGTGCTATCATCTGTGACTACCAGAAGCTGATCTTAAAATGTATTTAAGCAGGTTAGTAGAACAGCACCTCCAAGAAAACCCACCATTTTGGAATTGCCCATAAGCTGGATCACCAAGACTATGAACCTTTACTGTTTTAGGAGGGGCTGGTGTAGGAGTCTCCAAAATGCCTGGGAGATGGGAGTCAAGCTATGATATATGATATGGAAGCTTGCAGTGCTCTACGCCACCTCTGCGAGGGAAGCCCAGTGGACAGATAACCTAGCCACTGACTTCTCCAGATCTTTCCTCTTCTCCTGTCAACCTCCACAAATGAAGTTGACTTCCATCTTAGAACTTAAACTCTATTAGCTGTTCTTTACAAAGATCCTTGACAGATGCTACAGGTATAATCAGGCACAGGTGTCTGGAAAGAGGCCAACAAGGGCAAGTGATGGGAAATGTGTCCAAAATGTATATGAAATTACCTTGGGCGTCAGTTTGAAAGCACTAAGGTGTTTTGACAGCAGTGAAAGGCAGAACCACACTGCTAACACTTTCCACTATGTTATGGGCATATACTTTCAGGTTGTCAGGATTATGTTATACTTTTATTTTCAACAGTTACATTTTCTGACGTTTTGAGCACAGTACTTCTGTTAATATCTGAGGAGAATTATGGATCGTTTAGCATACAATTATGGGTTTCTTTTTTATTCAAATGAGAGATTTCACTAAGCTTGCCAGCTCCTATATGTGATATGATTGCACTCAATTTCTGATGTTTGTTTTCCCAGGGTAATGAGAAAGAAGCTATTAGGAAAGTTGAGAAAGGATGATAATTGAAAAGTGGAATTCACTAAACTGAAGTTGGATTTAGTCTGATAAGTAAGAGCCACATGTACTGTGAGCAATCCTGCTGACCACACCCCCACCCCCAGCTAGGAAGACTCTGGTATGAGTATCACTTATTCTGTTCTAGGAAGTTATGGCTTCAGGATTCTAGGCAACTGCATCCAGGGCTGATTTCACTCTATCCCACTTACTGTATCCACGGACCAGGTCGGGGCTTGACTTTGGGGCAGTTACATTGGCTATGCTTTTCTGTGGCTCTAATGGGCAGAAAATTTTCAATACTGGTCACCTCTGTTTGACCCTGTTTCTAAGCTTTTGTTTTTGCCATTGCTGTGCCACTAAACCCAGGCAACCTAGCCTTCTCATTTACCAATCTAAGTTTCACTCTGTAACCTCATCTCTTATTGTTAACAAGGGCCATCCTGACTGACCTGCCAAATTATGAGGGAAAAGGGAAGTCTTGACTTATGGTGGACAGAGAGCTCTATGGGAGGTGAAGCTGAGAAAAGGAAGGAGGATCATTTGCTGAGTCGTTACTAATTTGCTGGATGCTGTGCTGAAGTGTTTTTTATGCATCTACTGTATTCATTTCTGTCTGCAAAAGAAGGGTAAAAATAGGCAACTCTAAAGGTAAGGGGCTGACTTGTTTTCCCTCAAGGAATGCTCCACGAGGAATAAGAAGCCTATGTTCAAACAAGTGTATGATTGAAATAAGTCACTTTCCTTCACTGGCCTTCAGTTTACTCCTCTGTAACATGGTCAAATAGTCTTTGCTTAGTTCACCATATACACTTATTGTAAGGATACAAATGGTACAAATTACAGTGCTTAGGAAAGTATAAAACATCATATATTAGCATATAAGGCAATGTAGAGATTAAGGGCCAGAGTACAGATAGACTGGGGGATCCCACATCTGAGCCCAGTAGTTTGACAGCTGTGTAACTATGGGCAAGTCACTTAACCTATGTGTGCCTTAGTTTATACATCTGTAAAATCCATATATGGATAGTACCTGTTAATGGGTTTTCATAAGGAAAATTGAGATACTATGCACAAAATGCTCAGAATAGTATCAAGAGTGCTATGCAAATACTATTTAATATTACATATACTAGATGCTATGAGTATTTTATTTCCCTGTCTTCCTCATATGTATGTTCTCAGTATTGAGAATCCTTAATGCAGCAGAACTTGGCTAGTGCTGCAAGTCCATATATGTTGTATATGGCTCTCTGCATGCTAGGGAATAGCATATAACTCTGCCCTACAACACACATGTGCCAAAACATCTGGCATATAAGGGACTGGAAGCTCAACACTCCCCAGTGGATGAGGGACAGGCCTCTTTAAAACTGACAGCCTCTGAGGTAAAATGCAGAGAGAACTCATTTATATAAATACAGGATGCTTTTAAATTTTCACCAACATCTTTGCTGCTTTAAGTGAGATATGCCTGTGTAGAGGGAGATGTACTTATTCCATCATTGTACAGCATTTATTGAACACCTCATTCATACCATGTTTGAGGATAAAGAGGACGAAGGTTTAGCCCCTGACTTTGAAGAATTGACCATCTAATAAGGGAGACAAGGCACACACTCAAATTCAATACGTTGTAAGACAGGAGAGTATGAACTATGATGCTAAGAGGATACACATACATTCTTTATATGCTGAGAAGTCTGTTTACATGCTAACAATTGTAGGCCCAGAGAATTGTATAGTGCTGTAAGAAATAGAAAATGAGGATTCATTTCTTGCTGGGGGCTTCATGGAAGGCACCAAAGCATGAGTAGGCTCTCAACAGGCACAACTGAGGGCAAAGGGAACCAGGAAAGCCCTGGAGATGAAAATATACTTGCAGTAATGCAATATGAAGGGACCTTTGAGTAGCTTGTGTTGACAGGATACTGATAGGGTTTTTGTTGTTGTTATTGTACCAGAGGTTGAACCCAGAGGTGCCTAACCACTGAGTCACATCCCCAACCCTTTTAAAAAATATTTCATTTAGAGACAGGGTCTCACTGAGTTGCTGAGGCTGGCTTCGAATTTGCAATCCTCCTTCCTCACCCTCCTGAGTCTCTGGGATTACAGTTGTGCACCACCGCGCCCAGCCTAACAGGGTCTCAATGAGGGATAACAAAGCTAGAAAATTTGGTTAGAGCTGGGCTTAAATGCCAGCCTACAAAATTGAGCTTATTTAATAGGCATTGGATAGCCAAGGGGAATTTGGAACAGAGGAATTGCATCATCCAAACTTCCATTTTGGAGGGCAATCTGACAGAATATAGGAAATACCATCTACTTCTAGCCACCTGAAAGGACTTCTCTGTTGCAGTGATATCTTTCTGTTCTGCATCATTAGTCTTGCTCTCTTCTGAGATATGCAATCATAGCCTGCTGCTTTCAAAAAACAAACATACAAATGAAAATCTTTGAATTCATATGCTTTTCTAGATTTCTTCCCATTTCTTGATTGTCTTAATAGCATAACTTTTTGAAACAAAGTCTATACTCATTGTTTTTACTTCCTCACATACCATTCTCTTCTCACCTTAGTCTAGATAAGCTTCCACACCAGTTATATTATAGTCACTACTTTTATCATGGTCATCAATGACCTCTGTAGAGTAATATCCAATGGTCATTTATTTCTCTATCTTTTTTCTTCAGTGTTGTCTTCATTTTCACAACACCACATTTTTCCAGTTGTCCTCCTATTCTCTAGCCATTCCTTCTCAGTCTCCCCTTCTATACCTAATCTCTACTTAATGTCTCTAAATATTGGCATACCCCTTGGCTCCATTTTAGGCCCTCAGCCCCCTTTATCAGTGCTGTCTCTGAAAGTGATTTTATTTAGTTCCATGGTTTTAGAAAGTGTCCACTTGCTGACAATATTCAATGTTTATATCTTCAGCCCTCACCCCTTACTACTACTTAACATCCCCACTTAGAGATCTAATAGCATCTCAAACTTGTTTTATGGCCAAAAACTTCCTCTTGATCCATGTACTAGCCATCTCCACACCAAGTTGTTCCTACTTTGGGTTTCCCCTTGTAAGTAGTTGGTACTATTTGTCCAAGACAAAAACTAAGCTTCATTCCTTTTCGTAAAGTTGTACATGGACACAATACCTTTATTTATTTATTTTTATGTGTGCTGATAATTGAACCCAGTGCTTCACAAGTGCTAGGCAAGTGCTCTAACATTGAGCTACAACCCCAGCCCCTAAGCCTCATTCTGGATTCTCCTTTCTCTCACCCAACATATCCTCTTTATCTCTTTATTGACAAGTCTTATTGGCACCCCTTCCAAAATGTTGACTCCATCCATGCTCTCTAGCTCCACTGTTCTCACCCAACTCCAAACCAGCACCATGTCCTGTCTATACCACTGCAATAGTCTCCTACTTTTATTTTTCCTCTCTTATATTATTATCCATAGAGCCTATAATGAATTCACAGAGCCTCCAGAGTGGGCTTTTTGAAATGTAACTTATATACCAGGCATGGTTGTGCATGCCTGTATTCCCAGTGGCTGGGGAGACTGAGACAGGAGGATCGTGAGTTCAAAGGCAGCCTCAGCAAAAGCAAGGTGCTAAGCAACTCAGTGAGCTCCTGTCTCTAAATAAAATACAAAATAGGGCTGGGGATGTAGCTTAGTGGTTGAGTGCCCCTGAGTTCAATCCCAGCACCCCCCCCAAAAAGAAGGTAACTTATACAATGTGAATTACCTACTTGAAACTATCCGATAACTTCTAGTCACACTTATGATAAAATCCAAACCTCCTTCCTATGGCTTATAAGAGGCCCTCACATCTCTTCAGTCACATCTTGCATCACATCCCATCTTGCTCAGTATCTTAGTCTCACTCTCTTTTCTGTTTTGTTAACAAGCCAGTTAGGGCCTCTGTACCAGCTGCTCTCTTAGAATCTTCTTCCCCTAGGTCTTTACATGTGATAGGCTTCTTCTTGTCATTTAATTCTCAACATAGATGTCACCTCTTCATAAGCACTTTTCTTGACCACCTAAAATAGTCTGCTTTCCTTTTTGTCACTTTCTAACATATTGGCCTACTTTCATTTTCTTCATAGTATTGATCTCTATCCAGTTATCTTGTTCTGGAAGTGTTTACTCTTCACTGTCCCCTACACACAACTGGGAAGTAAATTTTATTAGAACAGGATTTGCCACTGTATCTCTCATGCCTGCAACAGTGCCTCACATGTAAGTAGACACACAATAAGTATATATTGAATTAATGATAAGTAAATTAATTAGCAAGAGAGTGGTTACTGCAGGAATACAGACAATAAGCACTAAAACCTCTAATTAAATTGGTGGCAGTTGGAAGCAAAATGAAGGAAAAAAATCAATATTACATTAATCTTATCCAGATTTCATCTAAAGGTATTTAATACTAGAAACAACAGAAGACTATTTGTAGGTCACTATGTCTGTTAAAAGGATAAACACTGAGACCACAAAAAATAAAGCAATAAGTAATTATTCATTTATTAATGAATTTCAAAAATATTAGTTCTGCAGAATTTGCTGAATAGAAATCAGAAGAGTGGAAGGAAGAAACAAATGATGCTTCCATAATATTTTGCTATTAAAATAAAGCAGGAAGTTTGAGAGAAAAATTGCTGGTGGGTGGGAGGATGCTGATTTTCACCTGTTCCCTGAAGTGTCTGGGAGACATTTTCAATATGGGTCTAGAAGGACAAAGGAGGAGACAGAGATTGGGGATATCATCAGCATAGAGATAAAACTTCAAAGCAATAAAAATGGATTTTCATGAGAAATACAAACCAACTGAAAGGCATAGTAAATCATTATTTCAAGGGATCTATCATATCACTTAGCTCCAAGGAAGTACAACTAGAAAGTATGAATTATAACAATCTCCAATTTCCCCAGTCTTCCCCCACAGTTCACACTCTTTTTTTTGTTTATTGGTACTGAGAGTTGAACCACAAAGCCACATCCCCAGTCCTTTTTATATTTTATTTAGAGACAGGGTCTCACTTAGTTGCTTAGCACCTCACTTTTGCTGAGACTGGCTTTGAACTTGTGATCCCCCTGCCTCAACCTCCTGAGCCACTGGGATTACAAGTGTGCGCCTCCACATCTGTCCTTGCACTCTCTCTTGAACAACCCTGTGGATCCTTTTCCAGGCAGAGAACACTAAACATGGGCTATGAGGAGGCACAATGATTGCCTTTGATATTAGCTTCTTGATATATGCCGCTCACAACTCACAGGGACAAATATCAAGATAAGCAAAGGAGAATGCCTCTGAATGACTTTGACTTTGTGGTCTTTTTGTGGGGGAAAAGCCTAGCTATAAAGTCATCACTGCTATTTTGCTTTCCCAATACAAATGCACATTCTGATTGTTTAAACACGCCAGAAGTCATGCAGTCAGCAGAAACCACATCAACAGTTTCATCCAACCATGTAAAGCTTTTCATAAATGTGACTTGCTCCCTAATGTTGTCAGTTGAAATATTACTATTATAAATTTTACTTGTACCATCACTGTAGTATGGCCAGATGAAGGAGCTCACCTGAGTTTTTAGCAGGACTGGGTTGAGTCCCTCAGACCTCCAGACTCAGCTCCTCAACTCAGAAGGAGCTGTTGCAACAATACCAGACTGTTAACCCTTTACCAGTAAGCAAGGTCTCATTTTCCATGCTGGGCTTCACCCTGAACTGAAGGAAGCCAAGACCCTACCAGACACTGATTGTTCTGCTTCTGTCAGTAGATGGACACCAGCCAGTGTCAGGGCTTATTCATAGAGTATATGATAGGATCCCTAATGAAGAGAAGACATTGTATGTTTAGTTTCATTTGAAGGGTCCTGTGTCTATGTCTAGACCCCACAAGGTGAACCTGGCGGCTAAGTGAGAGTAGAAGAGAGTCTATAAAATAGAGAACCAAAGGACAAAGTGGCAAGTGGTCCAAGGCTCCTAACTGCTTGCAGGAGATGAAATCTAGAGCTTAGTTCTGGGCCTTGGACTTGAGCAGGAGAGTGGTGGGTTTGGGTAGTCACCTTTAGAACCAGAAAAGGCAGTCTAAATTTGAATTACGGAAAAGGATTTCACTTCCACTGGAGGGGAAAAAAGAGTATGCTCTATCAGAGCAGTGACTTTGTCTTGTTCACCTTTGTATCCTCCTGACCTAGAATAATGCCTGACACATAGTAGATGCCCAATAAATAGTTCTTGAATATGAATTTAGAGTGATTTGAATACAAATCCCAAGTCTTAGAGATCATATTGATAACTCAGCTTGTCTAGTGGGAGCCTTTCCTAGGCTTTTACCGTAAGAATTTAATTTGTGTAACAGTCCAGGCAATAAGCCCAAAACTGACGAAGATTGCTTTTTAAACATTACTGTATGTGGATTTATGATTACACAAATGGTATGCCTTTGCGCCATGTACAAACAGAGAGGCAACATGTATCCCATTTGTTTACAATAAAACAAAAAAAATTAAAAAAAATAAAATAAAATGGTCTTGTGCCCATTTGCTTCCTTTTTGTTTTGCTCTCAATCCAGTCTTCCATATTGAGCATTTCGAGATGTTATTTTCCCTGAGCTAATAATCATCATAAGCTCCCATTCTTCCTACCCCTCTCACTGGTTTTCTACCACAATCTGAGCCTGGTAGCTTGGATTTCTATTTGCATGCTGATCTCTGCTTAGTGTAACATCAGTGGGTCTTTTGGAAAATGTGTGTGTGTGTATATATGTGCATGCGTGTACATGAAGGTGCATGTGAATATGTATGTGTGCATGCAATTTTGACTTCCTGGAAGAAGGAGAAAAACTAAAGAAGGCAATAGACAGTGATAATTCACATGTAAGTGAAATGATTATATACTTCTCAGCCTGTCACTTAGACCAATTATAAATATTAAACAGGAAGATTCTCATTATGGACTAGATATTAAATTGTCCCTAAAATGGAGCTCTCCAATTCAAGTGGTTGACTTTTCAAAGACATGTGGGTGGTGTATCCATTAACTCTTCACATGTGCTAGCTCATTGTGAAGTAAGAGACTGAGTTAGGCAGAAGACAAGCAAGCCCATGGATATAAACAATTTTTTCACTTTCCTATGAGGAGGACTTTGGGAACAGCAGCCACCATGAGCCCCTGGCCCTGCCAGCGTCTGGTTTCTTAAGCTGCCTAAATTGAGAAGCTCCAGTCATGTACTCCCAGCCCCACTCTCAGCTTCTCCCACCATCTCTAGAAATTATCAAGGAAGGAAGAATAACATTAAGTTAGAATGGGCAAGAACTGAAAGAATAGGCAAATGTAAGAGGTCACAAGCAATCTATAGGTCACTAACACAGGCAAATGAATCATTTAGGACAACCACTGAAATGCTAACCAAAGGGTAGTAATAAATAATAATTCATATTTGTTATTAAGCTATATGAGACAGAGGTACCTTTTACTGTGGGAACTTTTGTTATTTTGTGTATCCTAGTTATCTTGTATGCAAGATATAGCAGCGGTATCTGTGTATTACTTCCACATGTGGTAATGTGAAATATGTGACATGTTTAGGAACATACTCCATGTTTAACTGAGAAGAAGGGCATCTGAGGAAGGGCATTCTTATGTATTTTCTTCTAGGAGGGAACTCTGTGAATTGAATATAGAAATGTGTAGTCTCCAGGTATACTTGATGGAGTGAGCTATATTTGTGAGCTCTTGAGGAATGAATTTCCATCACTGGCTCAGGACTGAATGACAGAATTGGGGCCAAAACAGGTTCTAAACCTGGAGGTTCCCAATGTTCCTTGTTAGCTAGCTACTAATGTCCGCCACTGCAGATGGGAGAATTCAAGGTTGTATAAGTCTATGATTCTAAGAATAGATTCAGAACTGTCAAGTTGTTTCTATTTCTTTATCTGTAGAGATACTGAATGATAGAAAGGTGTAGGCGTTCAGTAGTCAACAATGGGCAACACTTCTAGAGTACTATTTCCCTATGTGCTATAATTGTCTGACTGTATTTTATTCAAATATCTATTCCAGACATAGGTGTGTTTGACATACCATATCATCAGGCAGGATCTTGCCAATACTGAAACTCTGAAAAGGATGCATCCAGTAGGGTTGTGCTCACTCCACATAGGACCCTCTTGACTGTGCCATACTACAATGGAAAGCCCCCATCTAGTCCAGAGTCCTTTCCTTTTCCTTTGACACAGTCCTTCAGGGCCCTTGTCCACTGAATAGCATATGCTCAGACTGTACCTTTTTAGGTAAAGGTCTATATCACAACAACATGTTACTGAAAGTAGCCCTCCAGGCACTTGTCCATGCTCCAGATACCAACAGACAGCTACTGCTTCCATGAGAAGCCATGGGCTAACTGGGCATAGAGTAAGAACTTCATGTTTGAAATCACTTAATGGGTGTTCTATACAATAAGACAAGTCTACTCTCTACCAGAGAATCCCTTCCAAGGCCTCTCTATTTTGTGAGACCACCCTCAGTCAGGATGTAGATTTCACTGAACTTTCTAGTGTAGTGAAACTGGTTCCACTCAATTCATTTTTGTGCCACCATTATGCACATTAGGAGGTCAGTCCTCACTACCAGCCACTGTGCCCCACAGGACAACCAGACTGGAGACTGGTCCATTGTTGTGTGTCATTGCTGGTCCATCATGTGACTAGTCTCAGCAGCTCCTACCTTCACCAGGGCTTAAACTGTCATTTTGCTCACAGAAGGTCAATCCTGTCTCAGAACAGAATTCACATCACACCATATGCCAGTGAAGCCACTTTCCAGAGCCCCCAATCAGTGCTACATTATCAAGGAAGCCAGAAAAGCTTATGCTTAGACCATAGCACTGCAGGGGCACCAACCAAATAAGGTGTTTAAAATTCAACATTTAAAAAGCTGAAGTACTCAGGATGAGAAAATGAAAACTTTTTTTCTTTAAACATCTGTTGTATGGTTTAGAATTGTTTTCATTTAAATTATAGAGAGGAGCATGAACATGAAAATCTTTGTAGTGATTAGGGTTTCCAAAGGCCCTTTTTTGGCCCTGTCCCTTTTGTTTCTCCACATGCTGTGAGCCAGCCATCTGCTACTATCCAAAATTTCTCACACCATTAGCTAACTCTTGCCTAGTATAGTAATCTTACAGCCAGAAACAATATTCATCCAGAATACACTGATGGCCATACCAGGTGTTAAAATACTGAAATACTTCTCTACCTGTTGATAAGTGCCACTACCCTCAATCATCACTGCTACCACTCTCCCCTCTACATCCACCATCACCATAGACAACCTAAAATCCTTCACCATAGCCAACCTGGACTTCCTCATAATCTAACAACTGAAGGCATGATACCTACTCAAGTATCCTGTTCCAGTGTTTGTACTGACTGGTCAGTGCCTATGCAGAATCTGTTGCTAAATAGTTTGAATTTCATCCTCACATGTAGCCACCACACCAAACATTATATAGCTCCCCAGGATCCATTACCTAGAGACACATGCTACTAGGCAAATATCTTCCAAACCAGGAAGGACTTCAACACTAGTTATACATCATGTACCAACCATTGGACCTTACCCCTACTGCCTATACTTATATGTACTCTTTGTACATATACAAAGAGTACATATGAGCAACCTATGAGCAGAGGCATCTCAACAGAACTCTTTCTGAGGCAGCTGCAGATACTAATGTCTGCAAACCATGTGGAAAGTTTTAACCATGCCTCCTCTTTGTTTCTTGGTATGACCTGCAACTCACTACTGCCCCATTCTGTGGACAACCCACAATCTGGCCAGTGTACACTGCCCCAACATGAAGATATGTTTGAAAGTCTAGGTTGACATAGTCAGTATCAGTTCTTGTGAAATGAGACAACCTATAACCAGACCTGAGCCCACCTGGGATAAAATGTGTCTGTGTCTAATATGAGTCCTGCACCAACTCTTCACATAGCATTAGGCAAAACTTGAAGCTAAGATGCATAATACCATTTCCAACAATTTGAGCGACCTCATAAACAGAGTAAGGTCTAAAAACTCTCTTCCAACAATTAAAACAAAAATATATCCACGAAAGACATTTCACTCAGGACAGCAATAACTTGAGCAGGTCTGCATCTCTTCTTCACACCACATGAGCTAATCCATGACTAGACCAGGGTCCACATCATCCATCAATACTGAGCAGCAGAGTGTCACACATGCCAGCCTCTCTTCACAGCCTGACCAAACCTAATGGGTCCAGGGAACAAGTGATAGCCGTAAAACTTAAAGCAAATTCTGAGCAGACTGGAATCTTGAAGGAGATGCTAAGGTGGCTAGAGACTACCAAAGTACCCTTCACTTCATGAGACAACTCAGAAAACAGATCAGACATATGTTGCTCCATTACTCACGTTCATCTCCACCTCTTCTCTCTCCTTTTCTCTCTTCTTTTTCCTGTCTTTCTTCTGCCCATTTCTTCTTTACCTCCCTCCTCTTTGCTCCCGTTCTTTGACCCCCTTATTCTTTTGTTCTCTGAGAAGATCATTCAGTGCTATACTGTGTAATCATTATATCAGTGTTACGTGTCTCCACATACATTTAGGCTGGGGATAATCAGGAAAGTTCTAATACAGTATTAATTCCCCCTGGTTATTCATGACTGGCCCTACCATATGAAAATGGCTACATAGAGTTTTTGCTCCTCGAACCAGAATGGTTGGAGAACAAAACCCCCTTTCTCTAATAAGCAAGTCCCTAAGGCAGTTGCCATGATCAGAGATCCTAGATGAAGAGCTCAGTGTCAGCCAGATTGGGAAGGACCAGAAGAAAACCTGAGCAAAACACCAGGTGGATCTTCTGTGTCTCCTTTTACCCAATCCTTGCTATATATATCACATTAGGAAAAATGTTGAAAAAGTATTCTATGTAGATTTGTTGTCAAGCTTTAGACGTTTAAGTAAACCATAATTCACTGTCCCTCATGTCTCTCGATCCCTGTCCTTTCATGACATTCCATTTATTGACCTTTCATCTCATATATGATGTCACACTCAATCCTCCTCCAAGTTTTCAGTGTCATATATTTGGTGTGCATATTTTAAGCCTTTTACTCTATGTTTACATACATATGTAGGACCCTATACATATTATTTTGTGTGTGATTTTTTGTATACATGCTATGCAGCACATATTCTGCAACTTAGGTTTTCTCCTGAAAATCTGGTCATGTGATTTAGACCTAATTCATTTACATAAATTGCCGCATGGTGTGGTATATTATGGGTAATCTCAATCAGTGTAATCATTCCCTTATTAATGGACATTTGGGTTGTTTCTAGTGTTCTGTTACTGCAAACAGTGCTTCATTGACAACCTTAGTTTATGCCTCCTGATGTAATTGAGCCTGAGTTTCTCTAGGGTAGATACCACAAATGGGAAATGCTCCCTTTTTTATTTTATAAATACAGCAAAATTGTACTCTTGTTTCATGTGCTTTTTCCATATTTAAATTCCAGTAAAGTGTATGAATGTGCACATATCCTCAGTTCTTTGCAAAGATTTTTTAAGATTTTATTTTGAAAATTTTCAAACATAACTGTCATTTACAATGAATATTCATATAATCACATCTGGATTTCACAATCATTACCATTTTTTATGTTTTATCTATTATCTGTATCAAATTTTTTACGGAACCATTTCAATATAAGTTGTAATTGTCATGAATCTTGACCCTAAAATACTTTGCTGAACATCTCCTAAAAATAATTTCCTTCTTTAACATTAGTGAAATGTGTTTTCATATAATATTTCATCACATTTACAAAAATTAACATTAGTTTCCTAATCCATATATCATTTAATATCCAGTTCACAGTCAAGATTCCCCAGGTGTCATAGAAATGTCTTTTTAATGTTTTATTTTGACAGTTAGGATCTAGTCAAGTTTAACTAATTGCATATTTTATCAAGATATAATTAACATACCAAAAAAATTCACCATTTGAAATTGAACAATTCAGTGATTTTTAATATAGTCACTAGATGTGCATCCAGTATCACTAATTCCAGAATATTGCCATCATCTCCAAAATAAATTGTGTACCTATTAGCAGTCACTCCCAGTTTTCCCATACCACTGGGCCTATGAAGCTGATAATCAACTTCTGCTTCTATAAATTTGCTTATTGAGGACATTTCATAGATATGGAATCATATAATATACCTTTTGTGTCTGGCTTCTTTTGCTTACCAATAATGTTTTCAATATGCATGCATGTTGTAGTATGTATCAGTACTTTATTCTTTTTATGGTTGAATAATACACCCTTGTAGGGATACACCACAAATTGGTTCTTCATGCATCAGTTGATGGGCATTTGGGTTGTTTCTACTTTTGTCTTTTATGAATAATACCACTGTGAATATTCCTGTACAAGGTTGTGTGTACATATATGTTTTCATTTCTGTTGGGTATGTACCCAGGAGTGGAATTTCTCCATCATATGAAATTCTGTGTTTAACACTTTGAGGAACAAACTCTTTTCTGCAATGGCTGCACCATTTGTATTACTTCTAGCAATTCATGAGTGATATAATTACTTCAAACATTGGCCAACACTTATTTTCCTTTTTAAGAATTTTAGTCAAGCTAGTGGTCATGTGCAATCATATTGTGGTTTTTAGTTGAATTTCCCTCATGAACAATGATGTTGGATATCTTCATGTGCTTTTTAAACCAATTAAGTATCTTCTTTTAAAGAAATGTGTACTCAAATATTTTGTTGTATTTTAATTGGGTTGTTTTTTATTATGAGTTGTAAGAGTTTTTTATATATTCTAGATCCAGATGCCTCATCAGGTATATGATTTACAATTATTTTCTCCATTCTGTGCTTTGTCTTTTTTTTTTTCTTTTGATAATGCTTTCTGACAAACAAGTGTTTAGTTTCTATGAAGTCTCATTTATCTTTTTTTTTTTCTTTTTGGTTGTTTGACTTTCAATGTCATATGTAAGAAAGTGTTTCCTGTCCAAACACAAAAAGATTTACCATTATATCTTCTTCTGTGTTTTATAATCTCTTACATTTAGGTCTTTGAAACATTTTGAGCTAAATTTTGTATATGATGTAAGGTTTGGGGACAAAATTAATTCTTTTGCATATAGCTATCCAGTTATCTCAGTACAAGTTGTTGAAGAGAATGTTTTTTTCCCCTTTTCAAAGGTCCTAGACTCTCAATTCTATTCCACTGATAAACATATATAGCTAACCTTATGATGGTTCCACAGTCTTTTTTCTTTTTAAAGCATACAGTTTAGTGTTTTTATGTCTTTATGTTTTTATAGTATTTTATATTTATACCTAATAGTGGAGTTCATTGTGGAATATTCATATAACGTAATTTGCTCCAGTTAATTCCCTAGTACTTTCTCTCCCTTCCTTCCTCCCTCCCCATTTCCCTTCTTCTACTCTTCTGGTCTTTCTATTTTTTTACATGTATTTTTTTCATTGGTGCATTATAATTGACTATAACAGTGAGATTCATTGTGATACATTTATACATGTACATATACAAAATTGGTCAAATTTTCCCCAGTTCTTCCCTCCCCCACGCTTTCTTTACCTTTCTCCTTGATCCTCCACCTCTCCTCTCCTGATCTCCCTTCTCTTTTTATGAGATCCCCCTCTTTTATTCCTTTTTTTTCTCTCTAGCTTCTGTATATAAGGGAAGACATTTAACCCTTCAGGTATATTTGACTTAGCACATTGTTCTCCATTTCCATTTCTTTCATTTACCTGCAAATGTGCATTGTCTTGATTGAAATTGAAATTGATAAATGTGAGTCCTATAACATAGTTCTTTTTCAGTAGCATTTTGGATATTTTGAGAATCCTACACTTCCATATGTACTTTAGGATCAGTTTGTCCATTTCCTAAAATATGGCCATTGCATTTTTGATAAGAGTGTGATGAATCTGTAGATTAATTTGAGAAATATTGTAATCTTAATATTAAATCTTCCAATTCATGGACATGGAATGTCTTTCTATTTGTTCAGTCTTTAATTTCTTTCAATAATGTTTTGTTGTTTTTAATATATAGCTGCTGTGATCCTTTGGTTAAAGTTATTTCTAAGTATTTTATTCTTTTTGAAATGATATCTTAATTTTCAGATTGTTCATTGTTCAAATATTGAAATACAGTTGTTTTTATATTGATCTTATATCCTGCAGGCTTGCTGAACTCATTTCATTCTATTTATTTTTATTTGTTCCTTTTTAAAGTTATACATGACAGGAGAATATATTTTGACATATACATAAAAGGAGTGTAACTTTCCATTCTTGTGTTTGTACATGATGTGGAGTTTCACTGGTTGTACATTCACATATGAACATAGGAAAGTTATGACTCATTCATTCTACTGTCTTTCCTATTCTCCTCCACCCTCCCTTCCCTTCATTCTCCTTTGTCTACTCCAGTGAACTTCTATTCTTCCTTCCCTACCTTCCCTTGTTACTTATGTGTTAGTATCCACATATCATTCTGCCTTTGGTTTTATGAGACTGGCTTCTACTAAAAAAAATTTAGTGGATTCCATGCTATTTTCTCTCTATATAGAAGATTATATCATCTGTGAGTAGAAGATAGTACTACTTCTTTTTCAATATGCATGCCATTTATTTATTTGATCTAATTGCTCTGACTAGAACCTTCAGTAGTGTTGAACAGGAGTGGTATATAAAGGGGACAGACATTCGTGTTTTGTTTCTGATCTGAGGGGAAAAGTTTGTCTTTAATCATTATATTAGCTGTAGCATCTTCAATGGTATATTTTATTAAGTTGAGCAACTTTCCTTCCATATCTGTGGAAATTATTATTTTTTAAATCATAAGTGAAGGTGAGGTCTTTTTCAAATGTGTTTTTTGTAACTCTTAAGATGATTATATGGGGATTTTACCTTTATTCTACTAACATGGTGTATAATATTGGTTGGTTTTTATGTTTTACCACTATTGTGTTCTTAAGATTAATTTATGCCACTTGGTCATGGTATATAATCCTTTTTATGCTACTGAATTTGATTCACTACTCTTTAGTTTTCTTGCATCTATATTTGTAAGGAATATTGATCTATAGTTCTCTTTGTTTAAGATATCTTTGTTTTGGTATTAGGGTGATATAAGCCTCATACAATGAAAATGTTTGCTCTTCTGCTTTTGGAAGTTTAATGATTCTGTAAAATTCACCAGTGAAACTTCCTTGTCCTGGGCTTTTATTTGTAGAAGTTTTTCAATTGTTATTTCGACTTCTTTATATACATCTATTCAGATATTCTATTTTTTTCTTGAATAAGCCTGGTCATTTGTGTAACTCATTTGTACTTTGCTATGTGTCTTAGGCTCTCTTATTCTAGAAAATAATACTTTTTTTCCCCATAATAATTTTTTCTTTGTTTGCTGTACCAGGACTTGAAACAAGGGTCCCAGAATACTAAGCAAGCAACAAACTATAATAAGCTACATCTCCCATCTCTTTTTGAATTTTATTTTAGACAGGGTCTCACTAAGTTGCCCAGGCTGGCCTTGAATTTTTAATCGTGCCTCAACTTCCCAAGGAGCTGAGATTACAGGAGTGTACCACAGTGCTTGATTTATAATATTGACTTTAAAGTTGCCAACAGTTGATTTTTCAAAAAGTTTACATTTTGACAACCTGATAGATGAAAATGAGATCTCTTTTTAATTACTGGTACAATTGAGTAAATTTTCAGATTTATCGATCATTTGGATTCTCTATTCCATGAACTGTCAGTTTTTATTCTTTGCCAATTTTGCTATACTATTGATAAAATATTTTATCTTACTGATTGCAGATGTTCATTATATATTTGGATTAATATTCTGTTCATAGTTTTCACTTAGGTCTGTAATTTACCTAAAAATTGTTTTTACAAAGGATGTGTTTTAGGTAAGGATTTCATTTGTTTAAATGGATAACCAATTGTCTAAATAAGAGTCAGACTTTTCATTAATTTGAGATAATATTGATATTGGTAAATTCTCATATGTATATGAATAATTTCTAGACTTTTCATTATGCTCTACTGATTTATTTTTATCTAGTCCTATGCAAATATGTTTTAATTACTGAAATGTATAATATGCTTTCATATCTGTCAGAGAAAGTGTCTTGACTATTTTCTTTTAAAAATTATTGTGACTGGGCTGAAGTTGTAGCTCAGTGGTAGAGCACTTGTCTAGCACACGTGAGGCACTGGGTTTGCTCCTCAGCACCCATAAAATAAATAAAGTTATTGTGACTCTCTACAACTGAAAATATTTTTTAAAATATTGTGACTATTCTTGCACTTTCACTTTTCTTTTGAATTTTAGAATCAATTTCTCAAATCTTATGAAATATAGATTTATATATTTAGAATGTTATTAAATTCATCCTATAAAATTACTTTCATAAGAAATTATATTATCAAAATAATGAGTCTTTCATCCATAGAGATTCTTTTAAACATTGTTTAGTAAATTTTTATTGTTTTCTCCATAAAATTTTCATCATTTTAGTGAGGTTTATTCCTATGTATTTTAGAGGGGTTTTTTTGCTATTATATTTGTTTACTGCATTTTCTACTTGGTTATTGCTTATGTATATAGAACTCTTAACTTTGTTATATGATCCTTATACCTTGTCAGCTTTTTAAGATGTAATGAGCTATGAGCTCTAAGTAGTTTTTCATTTAAAAATGTTTTATATTAGCGCATTATAATTGTACATTATAGTGGAGTACCATCCCACTTCATTTTTAAATCTCATTTGTTTTTCTCTCTTACTACATTGGATAGGGCATTTAACATCAGATGGCACAGTGATTATTAATAATTACTCCTTTCTTTAATTTCATTTTAGGTAAGTTGTTTTGAAATTTTCACCATTAAATTATGCTTGTTGGTTTCTAGTAGATAAGTTCATGAGATGAGACATTTATAACTTACTAAAAAGTTACTAAAAGTTTTGGTTTTTTTTATAACCAAAAAACTTACTAAATCATCAAGATATGGTATACTGAGTATAGCTACTCCAACTTAAGACCACATATTGTCTTCATTAGGAAAGAAGGCATAGGTAGCATGGGATCCTAGACTGAAGAGCATTGGCTTCAGTTGAAGTGAATTCTGAGAAGATGGAAACTGTACATTGAAGCCAGACATCCAAGAATCCTAGAAATAGAAAATAAAATTTCCCTGAGAGAGGGTATAATCCACTCTACTATCATCTATCTAAAAAAAAAAAAAAGCTCAGCCTACCAGGAAATAGGATCTAACTTGGAATAAGATGCAGGTCTGGAGGAACCTAGACTCATGGTCAGAGTCCTATAGCAGATCCTGGTGCTTCTTGCCTTAGGTTAAATTATCTCCATTTTCCCTACTACCTCAGCGGAGAAAGTCCATTTCCTTGGAGACTGTTATCTTGTCATAATGGCATCCCCTGCCTAGGCCTTGAGAGGCCTTCCCCTTTCCACACAATACTATCTGCAGTGACATGACATCTCCTGCTCCTGCTACTTGAAACAAACTCTGACTTCTTAACCTGGCTTGGAAAAACTGGTGGCTGAAGCCAAATATCTAACAGGTACTCTATTCAACCGAACCTCTGTCCCCTACACTTTTGGGAAATAGCTAGAGAGCAGAGTGGAATTATGTGTTCCTTGGACTGGTTGTGGGCAATTGGAAGCACTGGGATCCCCAAACCTGCATTATAATATTCACCCCTTTCCTCACTTGCTGTATAAACCAGGCCAAATCACTTAATCTCTCTGTAACTCAATGTCCTATCTGTCAGGTGAAGATAAAAGTTGTATTTCTCTCAGAAGTCACTGTGATGATTAAAAGAAATATGTATAACATGTTTAACAAAGGGTCAAGCAGTATTAAGTACTCACAAAATAGAATCTGTTATAATGAATTACTGAATGAAATTATGAGAAACCTCAGGGAGTGACAGGGAAGAGCCACTGTCTTACTCTATATCCACCTATCTCTGACTTTCAAGAAGGTACTCACTAGCCAGACGCAGTGGCACACGCCTGTAATACCAGCAGATCAGGAGGCTGAGACAGGAGGATTGTAAGTTCAGAGCCAGCCTCAGCAATTTAGCAAGGTGCTAAGCAACTCAGTAAGACCCTGTCTCTAAATAAAATACAAAATAGGGCTGGGGATGTGACTCAGTTGTTGAGTGCCCCTGAGTTCAATCCCTGGTACCCCCACCCCACAAAAAAGGCACCCACTAAATCATTTGAACCTAACTAAAGAGAATTAAGATTTCCCAATGATCTTTGGCGACCCTCTGCTTCTGATTCAGTCATCTCTTCTTATAGGGAAGGGTATGCACATGAAACTTGGTATTCATGACAAAATCAATGACTCCTTTAGCATAAAAAGAATCTCTAGAACCCTCAACACTGAGGCTACTAAGATTGACAAATTGAGTATCCCTGTTGCTGAAAATTAACTGGATTCTGGGACTAACTAAATTCAACCCTCAAATAACTCCAGAATTATCCTGGTCTTCCAGGGATTTTATTAGCAACATGAAAAACACAATTCAGGAACGCTCCCTCCTACAGATGCCTCCCATGAATTGTCAGTTAGGCTAATCTGTTTATTGTTGTAAGCACCAGAGCACCTCAATTGTTTTAAAAGAAAACTTATGTATGATTTGGGCATTGACATGCTGCTTCTTTTACCAGATTATTCCCCTGTCTTATAGGAACAACTTCTTATTTACTGAAAGAGAATGACACTGTGGTTTATACCTCATTCATCATGACTTTGTGAGGAATAAAATTAGACAATTTAAAAATAATAATAATAACAAGAGTAGTAATAATGCTACCATTCAATGAGTACATGGTACGTCAGGAAAAACATACTCTGGATGCATCATATCATTCTATCCTCATAGCAACCCTATGAGATAGGTACCATTAACTTGTCTATTCAACATATGAGAAAATTGAGGCTCAGAGAGATTAAATAATTTGTTCAAAGTCTCATAAATGGCATTTTAAAGTTTCTGATGCTATCATAAATGGCATCTCTTTTCCCCTGTAATGAATCTTAATAGGTTTTTGCAAGCCCTTGATTTTTATAGACTGATATTTTATCTAATCACCCTGTTAGACTATTTTATTGATTGTAATATTTTATTAGTTCATCATCTTGGATTTCTCTATTACCACACTGTTTGTAAATAACGCCAATTTTTAAATTTTGCTTTCTAATCTCTTATTCATTATTCTAACCATATTACATTTGTTAGGACATCACAGTGTTACATAGTAATTGGAAATTGTGGCCATTCTTCTCCTGCTTCTTGTTCTAATAATTTATCAATAAGTAGTACCAATAATGACTAATGTTTATTTGAGTAAGTAATATTGACAGATTCTCTCACAAGTCTCTTTGCATACTTTATGTCACTTAACCCTCACGATAATACTATGAGGAAAATACTATTAGTTTTCTCATTTTTATGAATGACGAAAGTGGAACTCAGGTAGATTAAAATATCTGTCCACAATAACGCAGTTTTTATATGATGGAACCAAGATACACACCTAGGCAATCTGATTCCAAAGCTCATACAACAGCCAAAATTACTTTCTGGTAATTTTAGAAAGATTTGTTGAGGAAGTTTTCTTGTAATCTTTGTTGGCTATGTATTTTTAATATTGATGGGCATTAAAATTTGTCAAATTTTTTTTTTGTATCTGTTGAGAGCATTGTATGATTAAGCTCCTTAATCTGTTATTGTAGTGATTTGTATTAATAAATGTGTTAGTGTTGAACTGTTCATACATTCCCAGGAGAAACCCTACTTGGCTATACTGTTATTTTAATAGTTGCCTGATTCTATGTTCTTTAGAATTTCCATATTTATATCAATAAGTGAAATTAGTCTATAATTTTATTTTTATTTTTTTGTCCTGTCCGGATTGGGGGAAGGGAGTGCAAATTTTTCTATATTCTGAAACCATTTGTGTATGATGGAAGTTGTCTATCATTTTCCGACTTAGAAGTATTCCCCCATAAAATTGTTTAGCCTTTCAATTTGTAGTATTATTTTTGTCTACGATTCTTTTACTTTTTTTTCCGGGGGCATGGAGGTACTGGGGATTGAACTCAAGGGCACTGAACCACTGAGCCACATCTCCAGCCCTATTTTGTATTTTATGTAGAGACAGGGCTTCACTGAGTTGCTTAGTGCCTTTCTTTTGCTGAAGCTGGCTTTGAACTTGTGATCCTCCTGCCTCAGCCTCCCAAACCACTGGGATTACAGGTGTGTGCCACCACGCCTGGCTCTTTTTACTTCTTGTTGGTTAAATTTAGTAATTTATATTTTCCTAGAAAATTTCCCATTGAAATATATTGGTTTAAAATTTTATGTAATATTCTCTTATTTCTGATATCACCATTCTATTTGCTTTCCTGGTTATATTTAATTCATCTTCTTTCTTTTTTCTTATTAATATTTGCTGAAGTTTGACTTTTTAAAACAATTGTGATTTTATGGATCCACTCTTATTTATTTATTTATTTTTGTATTTCTCCATTTCTGCTTTGTTCTTTATGTCTTTCCCCTTGACTTTACATGGGTTTATTTTATTGTGCTTTTTAATAACTTCTGGAGTTGATAGCTTAGTTCATTTATTTTCCATTTGTTTTTATTTTCTAATAAATGAATTTAAGGCCTTATGTTTTTCACTCTGCCTGCATCCAAAAGACTTTGATATGTACTGTTCTCATTATCATTTGATTCTAAAGCATTTGCAATATCAATTTAATTCCTTTTTAGTTCAAGAGTTATTTAGAAGTGTGTTTGTGTTTTTAATTTATAGTTGTATATTGTGTTGGGCCTGTGTGTTGGCAGTGGCATAGTGGACTTATCTTTTTATTGCTGATTTCTAATTGCATTTGAGTCCCGCATGGCTGATTTCTGAGCCTGCATTCTCAATCAATACAAATGGTAATAGTACGTCCCATGTGTGCCTCTGTCTGTTTTTCAATCTGGAGGCAGTGTGAAGTTGGCTCTTTGTATTCAGCACCACCTTGGAGTGAGCACTTGGAGATGTGAGAAAACAGGCTGAACGTCAGTGCCAAAAGGTCAATTGTTCACTTGGAGAGAGGCAGCCCCTTCTTACAGACCCCCTTCCCTATGTTGGAGAGAAGGTATTTGCCTTATAAGCCCTCTTTCAGGCAGGACACATCATGTCAAACTGTCTAATTCTAGAGGTTTGTAGCTTCCTTTCTGGGTACTGGCTGGGTGTTTATGGGCATATCCCATAGGTCATGTGAGACTGAGGAGTAGAATCTTCAGTCCTGTTCTGGAGAAAAAAGCAATCCATCTGTTCATAAGGGCTAGGAGTCCTGGTTAAATTTTCTCAAGTCAATGCCTCTGTGCTTCCTGCTCTTCAAGCCCACTATATTCATAACAAAGGGGATAATTAGTATATAATCTTGTATGTTAGTATATATTCATACATTCTTAGCAAAATAAAAGAAAAACAAAACAAAATGAATATGTTCCCTGATTAGCAGTCTGGATGATTGTTTCATCTCCCTTTGTACCTTATCTGTAAGAATACTCTCATTTTTGAGGATATTATGTTAAGAGAAATAAGCCAAACTCAGAAAGGCTTATATGTTTTCTTTCATATATGGAGGCTAGAGAGGAAAAAGGGGAAAAAAAGGTGGTGGGGGAATCTGAGGAAAAACAAAGGGAGATGTATAAAATAGAGGAAACAAACCAGGGAGTGGAGAAGGATGGGGGGAGCAAGGAAGTACGTGGGAGTGATATTGGCTGAATTATATTATTATATTGCGTGTATGTATGAATATGTAGCAACAAATCCCACCAGCAGGTACAACTATAATGCACCAATAAAAATGTGGGAAAAAGGAAAGCCCTCATTTCCTTGTAACATCAATCTGTATATCATTTCTCAGAACAGTGATTTCCTTCTGACTTCTTTAATGTTCTGTACTTCTTTCTACTGCTACTGTCAATCTCTCCACTGCTGCCAGCCTGAGAATGTTGGGTTTTATATTGTTTTTTTTTTTTTTTTTAAATCAGATGAATAGGATTATATCTCCCCTAACTGGACCCCAGCATAGTGATTCATATCTATTGTTTTTAATGTCCTTGCATCCTTGACAGCCCATAATTGGGCTTTATTACAGACTGAATCTGTCTGCCTTTTCCTTGTTCTCTTCTGTATCATTAATAACAGTGCAGAATAAAACGGGACCTAACATTGTGTTCTGCTTACCTTCCTGCCAGATGCCTCTATATAATGTGTTAGATTATCTGTTAGCCCTTTCTTCTTTATGGTCAATTTTCTACCCATTGAAACCATTACAAAATGACTTTTCATCATATGTGTGTAAGATAACTCTGAGACAGAAGAATAGAACTTCTGCTAAAATTCTAGTGGAGTTACACCAATTCTGAGCTGTTGTGAAACCCCTATCTTTATACAGCTAATTTTCACCATGTATATGGACAAAGCTAATTAATCTTGACCTGTGTATGCTTCCATTGTAATTACTGGTACTCTGTGACTTCAAAAAGTTGAGCTCATGTGTCTAGGCCAGGACATTTCTCAGAGACATCCTGCCTCTCTGAAGATGAACCACTTTGCTACAGAAAAATAAAACCCGTAATTCCTTTGTAGCAGGGAAAATTTTCAATTCAGGATTAACTAGGGAAAGGAATGAAGAGAGACTCTTTTGAGTCCAATAATATTGGAATCTAATTTTAAGCCCTTTGGAAACTTGGAGCCATCACTGCCTCACTAATGGTTCTTTCAAATGAATTGTAGATGTTACAGATAGTAAGGACTGTAAGGTTTCCTAATGTAGTCCACTCAGTTCAGCTAGAGGTGCTGTTTTATTCCTATTTTACAGGAGAGGCAACTGAGGCCACAGAAAAACAATGCCATTCTGTAGTCCCAGTTCATCTGAAAGCATCACACTTGACTCTGCCCTATTCATCTTAGTCCACTCTTTTATATTCAGTCTTGGCCACTGCTTTCATATGATGATGCTTTCTAAAGAGCCCAGCCATATTGTTACATGCTGTGCCCCTGGTGCGGAGAATTTCGACTCCCAGATCCCATAATTGAGGGCAGATCTGACTCACTCTTGTTTGCCTGTAGGGAATTGTTGTATCCTTTAATGAAGTGAGAGTTTCCCAAGCCTTTGGAGCGGCGCATGGTTCTTTCACATGCAACTTGTCATTTTCCAATGCTTTGATGTCTATATTAAAATATTCTTTCCAGTGATATTTCATAGGGAGCATGTAGTCATCATATGGCCCTCATAGTTAATGGTGATTGCATTATGGACTCTAGAACCTCTTGGTAAGTGGCCCACACTAATGGGACAGCCTTTGCATACTTATACCTTTAGATACATGTTAAAAATATTTTTTAGGAATTCTCAACTATACCATTAATAAGACAAGTTCAATGAGGCCATATTGGGCTTTAGAAACAGAAAGACCTGGATCCTAAGCTTTACCTTACTATGAAATAGTTAATACTTAACTGGCTGTGTGGCCTGGGACATATTATTTCAAGCTTTCTTTGCCTAATTTTATCTTTAATGGAGTATTAGTAATATATATCCTACAGGTGTTATGAATATTGAGATTATTCATATGAAGAATTGAGCCCACATAACACTTACTACATGGTAAAGACTTAATACATTGCTACTATTGTTACCATTTATCATCATCTTTCTAATTACATTTCATGGTAGCTGTACAATTATTGAATAAAATGATATTAATGATGTAACAGAGTTTCTCATCTCAATTAGCTTCACAAAAAATAGAAACTCTTACAATTATGGTTATTACATTGCTGGGAGTATTCCATGATATGGTCACATTTTTGGAGCATGGAATATTTGTTCACATAGGTGGTTTATTTTGATCAAATAATACTATTCAGATTATCTAATTCAAGTCCACATGTCCCAGCCACAGAGTATGTAAGTAAACACTATGCACCCCTTTAGAAATGGAGCCTTTCTCTGAGTATTCCCATTAGATTTTTGTAGTACTGAAACATACTCCCTCAAATAATTCCTTTTTAAGGTAAAATTGTGACAAATCATATTACCAAGGTAGCTAACTAATAGATACATGCATTTTTCAAGGCAGCATTCTGATGTGTTCTGATTACTTAGTCTCACGCTTTCTTTGATGTCGGCATCCACTTGGACATCTTACATCCTATATAATCACAAGCCAAATTTATATACTAGAAATTGCAAGGGATTTGGAGTCAGAAAGACCTTGATTCTACAGCATCCTTCACCAGTTGTTAGCTCTCTGACCTTGGTCAAGTGTCTAAATGTTTCTGAATGTCAGTTTCCTTATCTCTAAAATTGGACTAGAAATCATTTCCCAACCTCTTATCCAAAAGCCTTAGGGCCAAATAAATTTCATCATTCAATGGTTTTTAAAATTTAAAAGTACTGCATATTGTGCAGTATTTTCAATCAATCTGAAGCAATATTTGGTTATCAGTCTCATCAGTATTTCTGCCAAAAACATATGAATATTTACAATAAGAGACCTCAATTTAACTTATTGTCACCATGTAAGTTTTGGCAGGAAACCCATAAAATTGATTTTCAAAGATTTCTGGAATTTGGAATTATTGAAAATGGAGAGAAGATTTGCACCTGACCACATGGGAGAATCCTAGGGAATCCATGAGAAATATTATATGTAACAGGTCTGCTCCTGAATATAAATTGAGATTCAGACACATCTGGGAGTGTGAAGACTCTCAGAAATCTATTTGCTTGAGATGATCCGTGGAAGGCAAAAAGCTTATGATAAGGAGAACTGCATTAGAAACACAGGCTGTGGGGATGGAAGAGCAATCTGGTAGAGCATGATGGTGCTTCCTCTCTTGCATGGAAACAAAGTCTGAAAGTTTGTGTTAGTGCAGTGCAGGGCGGGTGAGATGGGAGTTATGTTGCTGCAGGAAGAAACTGGAGCTGTTCTTCTGAGACATAGGGTAGAAGAAATGCTGTTGTAGTGCAGGTGACAAAATATGGCAAAGAATAGAAAGGGACATTCTCATCCTTCTGCATGAAACCATTGGTTGCTTCTGCTTAAGCTACCAGAAGGGAAGGTGTCAATTTTTAACCCCCACCCTCAGTAGAGGTCACCATGTTCCCATATCCAGAGGTGCCCATCAGCAACTGGAATGGGACAGAGGGGCTGCCACTGATTCTTTCGTTAGCAGTGTAAGCTTCATCAAATGAAAATGGACTCAATACATACCAAAATTAGTGGGACACAACAAAAACAATTCTAAGAGGAAGTTTATAGTAATACATATATTCAAAAATGATTTCAAATAAGCAACCTAACAGTACACCTCAGGGAACCAGAAGAAGAACATACTATGCTCAAAATTAGAAGAAAAAAATAATAAAGATCAGATCCAAAATAAATAAAATAGAGACCAGGAAAAAAAATAGAAAAGATCAACAAAACTAAGAGTTTCCTTTTAACAGAGAAATCAAATTCCTAGTCTTTTGAAGAATCTCCATACTGCTTTTCAGAATGGTTGTACTAATTTGCAATCCCACCAACAATGTATGAATGCACCTTTCCCCCACATCTTCACCAGCATTTATGATTATTTTCGTTCTTGGTAATTACCATTCTGACTGGAGTGAGGAGAAATCTTAGTGTAGTTTTGATTTGCATTTTGCTGATCGTTAGAGATTTTGAACACTTTTTTCATATATTTGTTGACCATTTGTATTTCTTCTTTTGAGAAGTGTCAGTTTAGTTATTTTGTCCATTGGTTCATTGGGTTATTTGTTTTTTGTTTGTTTTTTGGTGTTGAGTTTTTGGAGTTCTTTATTCTGAATATCAATCCCCCATCAGAAGAGTAGCTGGCAATGATTTTCTCCCATTCTGTATGCTCTTTTCATACTCATGTTTCCTTTGCAGTGCAGATGCCTTTTAATTTGATGGCATCCTACTTATTGATTCTTGGTTTTATTTCTTAAGCTTTAGGACTCTTGTTAAGGAATTTGGTACCTGTGTCCATGTATTGTCATGTTGACCCTACATTTTCTTCCAGCAGTTGCAATGTTTCTGGTCTAATTCCTTGGTCTTTGGTTTACTTTGAGTTGGCTTTTGTGCAGAATGAGGGATAGGGATCTAGTTTCATTCTTCTACATGTGAATATCCAGTTTTCCTAGAACCATTTGGTTAAAAGTCTATCTTTTCTCCAGTATATGTTTTGGCATCTTTGTGACCAAGATATACCACTATTTATAATTTATCCAAATGAACTAAAATTAATATACATGAATACCAATGTAGCACAATTCACAAGAGCCAAGTTGTTGAACTATCCTAGGTGCCTGACAACTGACAAATGCATAAAGAAAATGTGTTATATAATGGAGTTTACTCAGCCATAAAGAAGAAAAAAATAATGTCATTTGCTGGTAAGTGGATGGAACCAGAAGATATCATGCTAACTGAAATAAGTCATACTCAGAAAATCAAGTCAAGTGTTTTCTCTCATATGTGGAAGCTAGAGAGAGAGAAAGAGAGAGAGGAACAAAGGAATAAAAAAGGAATTTCATAAAAATGAAAGGGAGACCATAGAGTGGAGGAAGGGGATCAAGAGAGAAGGAGGAGGAGAGGGCTAATATTGTTCAAATGTCCATATTACCCAAAGCAAACCACAGATTCAGTGTAATCCCAAACAAAATTCCAGTGTCATTTTTCGCAGAAATAGAAAATTCAGTCCTAAAATTTGCATGGAACCACAAAATATCCCAAATAGCCAAACTGGTCTCAAGCAAACAGAACAAAGAGGTGTCATGGTAGTTGATTTCAAAATATATTACAAACATTTAGTAATTAAAACAGCACAGTACTTCCAAAAGCTAACACATAGACCAATAGAACTGAACAGAAAACCCAGAAATAACCCCACATGTTTAAGGTCAGTTTTTTTTTTTTTTTTTTTTTTTTTTTTTTTTTTTTTTTTGCGGTACTTGGGATCAAACCCAGGGCCTTGTGCTTGCAAGGCAAGCACTCTATCGACTGAGCTATCTCCCCAGCCCAGGTCAGTTGATTTTTAACAAAGATGCTAAAAAACACACATTGTGAAACTGGCAATTTCTTATGGTGTTGGGAATACTGGATATTTACATGCAGAAGAATCAAATTACTCCCTCATCTCATATTATATACAAAAACTGACTCAAAATGGGCTACAGAGCTGAACATAGATGTAAAACTCTAAAACTACCGTAAGAAAACATATGGCAAATGGTCATTGACGTTGGTCTGGGCAATGTTTCTTTGCATATGACACCAAAACACAGAAAAAATAAGTAAAATTAGAGAAATAGAAATTATAAATTTAGAAAGTCAAACTAAAATCCTCCAGGTAGGAAAGAAAACATTCAACACACTGAAGAGGTAGCCTATGGAATGGGAAAAATATTTGTAAACTATACATCTGATGAAGGGTTAACATCTAAACAACTCAAAAGTAAAAAAACAAATATTCCTATTTAAGAATGGACAAAGGATCTGAATTCACATTTCTCAAAGGGGAGCATACATATAGCTAACAGATATATGAAAAATGCTGAACATCACTAATCTAAAGGGAAATGCAAATTAAAACCACAATGAGATGTCCAAATGGCTATTATAAAAATACGTGTTGGTGAAGACAGGGAGCAAAGGGAACCTGTGTATACTGTTAGTGGGAATGTAAACTAGTGCAGCTATTATAGAAAACAGTATTGAAGTTCCTCAAAAAATTAAAAATAGAATTATTATATGATTCAGCAAATGTCACTACTGGTTACATATCCAAAGGAAATGAAATCAGTATATTGAATAATATTATGGCATTTGCAAATAAATGGATGGAATTAGAGGATATCATGCTAAGTGAAATAAGCCAATCCCAAAAAACCAAAGGCCGAATGTTTTCCCTAATAAGTGGAGAATGATATATAATGGGGGTAGGGGTTGGGAGTGAGAGAAGAATGGAGGAACTTTAGATTATGTAGAAGGAAATGAGAAGATGGTGGAATGAGACAGACATCATTACCCTATGTACATGTATGATTACATGAATGATATGAATCTATATTGTGCACAACCATAGAAATGAAATGATGTAACCCATTTGTGTACAATGAATCCAAATGCAGTCTGTAAAAAATAAATAAATAAATAATTAATTAAAAAAGAAAAATAATTACACTCACATTATTTGCATTATTATTTAAAGGAGCCAAGTTATGGAATCAACTTAAGTGTTCATGAAAATGTGATTGGATAAAGAAAATTATATATACATATATATGTTTATACACACACACTTATATTCACACACACAGACACACACATCTACACACACACATAAACACTGGAATATTATTCAGCCTTAAAAAGAAGAAAATCCCATCATAGATAAACTTGAGAACATTATGCCAAATGAAATAAACCAGGCATAGAAAAAAATATTATCTGATCTCACTCATGTAGAAACTAAAAGAAGTTGAACTCATAGAAATAGAGATAGAATTAGGGTTACTAGGTCCTGGGTAGGATGGAGATGTAGGTCGAAGGGTATGAAGTTTTAATCAAATAGGATGAATAAGTTCAAGAGATCTCGTACAACATGGTAACTATAATTAATAACAAGTAATTCTATATTCTAGAAAATTTCTGAGAGTAGATTTTAAATATTCTCACCACAAAAATAAGTGTGTGAGGTAATGCCTATGTTAATTACTGCCATCTAGCCATTCTGCCATGTATTTTAAAATGTCATATTGTGCATGATGAACACATATAATTTTGTCTATTAAAAATAAGTAAATTTTAAGGATATTTTAATATGAAAAGGAAATGAGCAGTCATAATAGGAAAAAACCAAAATAAAAGAAATACAAGCTCCCTAGAAAAAGGAACTTTCTTGTCTGTTATGGTCCCCACCAAGTCCCCAGCAATTGGCCAAATGCCCGTGATTAAGTAACATTTGTTGAATGAATTTATTGGCAGTTGACATTTATGAAGATAGTGGGAATAGAACAACAGCATGAAAAGACTCTTCTTGAGTACTCTCAGAAATAACTAGGGGAGACCTTTATGGGGACAGAGGGATAGAGGATCCCTATTGTGCATATAGGGACACAAATCAGTGACATGTAAGTTATCAAAGTTCATGTAATCTCATTTGTAATCAAGATCAGGTATGGCCTGGGAGAACTTGAGACCTAGCATATTTTAAAGACTCAAAATGTCTTCTGAAAAGTTTTGAGTATTAGACAGCTAAACTTCATATATACACCAAGTAGCTCTTGCAAAGTTTTTAATTATAAAGATCTTCGGGGAGCGCGAATGATGGAGAAGCAGAGGGTTATTCTGGCAGGTTCTTCTTGAGCTTAGTTGCTCCCTTTGACCTTGAGATGCTACATTAGAAGAGGGAGAGGCAATTATAATTGGTTGGGGGGTGAAAAAGTTTTCTGCTTTTCTCCACTGTGCTAAGAGGAAGCCAGTTTTACTTGAGTTATTACTCTTAAGGTGAATTCATTTGCACCTATGTGCTGGCTAAGCATGTGGAAATATAAGTTATATATGTCAACTTTATAGAATTTTTCCTGATATATGGTGGATATTCCATTCAGTAATGTTTTTTAAATGGCTAATATTCTCTTCTGTATACCCTTCCTCCTTCCCTGATGCCTAGCTGTGAGCTTCTTAAAGTCAGAGAGTATGGATGTTATTGTATCTTCATTTCTTCTCTGTCCAGCATGCTTCCCAACAACTAGTAGATGTTTTTTAAAAAGGAGATTGTTCATTGAATGAATGAGACATTTTGATACTTAAGATATGGATTATCGTATACAAATTTGTGCCACAGAAATACTTACAAGAAATTCTCTTTTCCCAAACTGGTTAAATTCTGTCTGTTTACTAATTATTTGCTTAACATACAGTTCTTTGGTAGGAAATGCACAGGGTAACTTTATTCCACCCTAGATCTGGAAGTATCACAAAACTGAGTTGGCTGGATCCAAATGAATGAGGTTTTCTTGTTTACTTTTCTTGTGATAATTTCCTTTTCCCATAAACCAGAATACATCTCTGAAAGTATAACCGCCCATTTCCTTTGTGTGATTTGGTATACCATAGCTACTGGCTTCCATTGGGGCACATTTCCTAAATAATCCCTTACCTTATTCTGTTGATGGCTTTTTTAAAAAACAGGTATTAAACCCAAGGGTACTTTACCACTGAGAAACATCCCCAGTCCTTTTTATTTTTTTAAAATTTGAGACAGAATTTTGATAAATTGCTTAGGGCCTGTTTAAGTTGCTGAAGCTGGCTTTGAACTCCTCCTTCTTCCAGAGTCATTGGGATTACAGGTATGTGCCACTACACCCAGCTGGTTGATGGCCTTCATGACTTACTGCTCACCTAAATTAGTTTATTCATTTGTCTGAAAGCAAACTTTTTAAAAAGCTCCACTCTTGTATGCTAGAATGATTTTTCACTTCATATCCTCTCTTGTTACAAGGCTAGTTGTTGGTCTGTTTCTCTGTTTATTCACATGAGCCTTTCTGTTCTTTAACCTCTTCTTTAAGTGGCAAGTTTCCTCCTTTCCTTTTCCATTCTAAGTGCACTCTAAACGATTGAGCAATTAATTACATTCTTGTTTGTGCCCTTCCTTCTTCCTCTATTTTCATCTCAGCCAGTTCTTGGCTTCTTTGATAGACTGCTGCAAATGAGACATCGTCTCTGAAGTTTTTGTTTTGGAAAATGCAACTCTACTCTTGAGTAAGCAGGGGAGAAAATCTCCACGCAGGCCATATCTATCATTGCTATATGCTTTCCCTACTGCATGCATCAACTGTTTTCTTTATACAGCATATCTTTCACTTGGTTTCATAAATACTGCACAACTTTAGATGCTGGATAGAGTCTAGGCACTGGAGAGAGTGTAGGGATTGTGACCATGGCATGCATTACTTAACAATGGGGTTATGTTCTAGGATATGCATCCTTAGACAATTTCATCACTGTGCAAACATCACAGAGTGTACTTCCACAAACTAAGATGGATATGACATCACTAGGTGATATATTATTATGGTACCACTGTCCTATATGAGGTCCCTCATTGGCCAAATGAGACTGTATTTCATTTATGAACAGTTAACTCTTTTAGCTTTTTGCCATGACCAGGATAAAGGCAACTTCAAAGTTATTTTTATGTTTTTGATTGAAGATGCAATTATCTGGTTGAATCCCATGTTAAAATGTAATCTGCATTTCTTTTCTTTTTGTTTTAGTTGTAGAGGGACACCATACCCTTATTTTATTTATTTATTTTTATGCGATGCTGAGGATCAAACCCAGTGACTCACATGTGCTAGGCAAGCACTCTATCACTGAGCTATAACCCCAGCCATTAATCTGCATTTCTTGAAGTATAACCCCACAGTGTGCTGGAGAATTGACTGTCTAGTACATTCAAATGTTTCTATGAAGTAGCCACAGGGGGTCATGTGATACCACATGCACAATTTCTATCCAGTTATCCCCCCCCCCCACACACACATTTCCCTTGCTTCCGTGAATTAGCTGTTTTGGGAAGTATCTGAAGGGCAGGAGCTGGGCCTGCTTGAATTTGTAGGGAAACTAGCTCAGAGCCATGTCTCTGCATTGCATATGAACTGACAAGTTCAAGAGGTTACTGATTCACTGGATTAAATGAAATTTCTTTGCTTAGTGCTTTTTAAGGAAAGTATTAACCGCTAAAATAAATGAAATGAAATTTAATGAAACTAAGCACAGTCTATAAATGTTAAGCCCCAATTATGAGGCAACTTCAAATATGCAACATATCTCCTGCGTCTTCTGTCCTTATTGATTTTCATATACTACCCTTGGCTCAAGCTATGCATCAGATATTGTTGTCTCTTCTGGTTTCTTCTTTGAGGACTGCCTCTCTTGCTGTGACATAGATGGATGGTACCCAATTGTTTTCTAGTTGAGCACAGTAACTGATAAGCTCTGGTGTCAAGCTTGTGGATGGCTCACATTCAGGGCAGTTTCCAACTACCTTATGTGACGGCTGAGTCCTCCAGACTGTCTTTCTCTAATTTATTTGTCTTTTTGATTTTGAAAATATCTCTTTGCCAACTCAGGGGAATGTGTGAGGTTTTATGTTTTGTTTTATTTTGTGTCTTTGTTTGTGTCTTTTGGCACATTAAATTTTTTGAAAATTATTACCCCTTTTAAGGAGCTTTGCAGTAACCTATCAAGCAAATGATCCAGACTGGGCCAATGTAGAAACAGCTTTGGGCTCGCCATTCACCCAAAATGGGCAAGGAAGAGAATCTCCATAGGAAAAAAAAATGTATGTGATTTTATTTCAATACAAGCAGGTTTTCCAAAAATTTGCATAAAGTATCCAACCTATCTTACAGTGCTGAAGTATTTTTAAATGTTTTTTTTTTGGGGGGGTGCTGGGAATCGAACCCAGGGCCTTATGCTTACAAGGCAAGCACTCTACTGACTGAGCTATCTCCCCAGCCCCTAACGTGTTATTTTAAAAACAAGAAAATTTGTTTTAAAATGACGTTGTTCAAAGATAAAGCAATAATACATCATAGCCAATCAAAATTCCCAGGCCAGAAAAGAGTTTTTCAATTTAGCATCTGTTTTAATTGAGGCTATCTCACGGTGTACCAATCTTAATAGTTTCTCTTCTTGCCAGCAAGATTGATACAAGGGTATGACTAAAGTGCTATGAGATTGCTCCCCAACCCCACTGTCACCCTCCACCTTCTAAAAGGAAAAGTATGAAAATTCAGGGCTGCAAAGAATGATATTCTGAGGCAAAGACTGGCCTCAGCTACTAATATAGTCAAATTGCAGTTCACCAGAAACTGAGGGACATCAGCTCTGTGAGATGTTTTAAATTTCTACTTATGAACCCATAGTTTTGTTTGAAGCTTCTTGGAATTGATGAAAAGTCTTCCTTACATGTATGAATGCAGAAGCCTGCTTTTGAAAACATGATATGAATGAGTGAAAATGTGATATAGATCAATGAGAACTCTGAAGCCAACCTAGTATGGGGGAAGGGACTCTTTAGCAGTGTGATTTGCAATTTTTCTCCACAAAAAATATCCCTCTTTCATTTCCTCCCCAAATGCCTACAATGCCTCTATATTTTCATGTCCATATTTAATTCCTTTAATTAAAGCATTATTGCCCACCTGAGAAAGATCCTTCTAAAATGCACAGATACTTTTATTTTATTTTTTGGTACCAGGGATTGAACCCAGGGGTACTTAACCACTGAGCTGCATCCCTAGCCCTTTGCAGTTTTAAAAATTTTGAGACAGGGTGTTCCAAAGTTGCTTAGGGCCTCACTAAATTGGGGAGGCTGGTCTTGAACTTGTAATCTTCATGCCTTAACCTCCCTAGTCACTGGGATTATAGGCATGTACCACTGTGCCTGGTAATGGATTACCTTTCAAAAGCAATAAATGAAATCACTGAGGCTGTGTAGCAAATAAACCAATCAGATTGCATTCTTCCCAGACCCAGGAAGGAAAGGGGTAGCAGCTCTAGCTCCTTTGGACCTCTTGGGGCCTGGAAGAAGTTCCTGGAAGGAGGAATAGAGCACAGGAAGGGAAATAACACATTAAGACTAGTTTCATAATTTACATAATTTATTTTAGAATAAGCCTATCATATCCACAGATCATTGTCTTAAACTGTGGAGAGAAAATTTTGATGTGTGTGTGTGTGTGTGTGTGTGAGAGAGAGAGAGAGAGAGAGAGAGAGAGAGAGAGAGAGAGAGAGAGAGAGAGAGAAGAAAAGAGATGGGGAAGAGTTTTCTAGAAAGTGGAATGTAGTAAAAATAAATTTATTTTTGAAGCTGTTGTTTGTGGGATTCTAGATAGTTTCAATTTTACATCTAAGGAAGGAAAGGAGGGAATCTGAAGGATATGTGGTATTAACAGAACAGGACACTTTCACACTGCACTCCTACCACTGGGCAAATCCAAAGAGTCTGGGGGGAGCGAGTGATAAATTTCAGTCCCCCATCCCCAATATAGTTCTTATAAATGTCATATCATTTCAGCTGGAATATAAGGAGAATGGTGCTTTGTCTCTTTACCTCTCTCTTCAGAACAGAATTAGGGAGTGTTGGCTTTAAATTACAAAAGCTGGGTTAAGGGTGCTTTCTGGCCTTCAAGGGTGATAAAAATTAAAAAGGGTCAAAGACAATCCCAAGATTAGTGAGAAAGTACACCCTTTCTACCCCCTGCCATCTACCAATCCCATTTACAAAGACATCCCATGCCTTTCAAGAGACCTGTAAATTACCATGGAAATCTGCCCCAACAGGCTGTGCTGTAGTAGGAGTCAGAGCCTTTGTGAGCAAGGGTTTGTGGGGGACTGCACCATAGTGAACACACTTAAGCCTCACTAATTCCCTGAATGGGGGAAAGGCCAATCTTGATTTGTAAGAAGCTTGAATTTGAAAATATGTTTAAAGAAATGCCATGTTATTATTTCTAAAAACCTGCAGTCAAACTGCTGGCTGGTGTCTGTGCACTGAGCTGCTGAGACTCTTAGGGCCTCGAACAAACAGATAAGGACTGTAATTAGCATATTGGTCATTTGAATGCAAAGTGCACTTAGTGGTGCTCAAAACCCATGTGTTAGCATACTCCCCTAGCAGGCTGTCACTTTTCTATGTTTATAGTATTAATTTGCCTAGCAACCTGCCTTCTTTTTGGCAGTAAACTTCAGCCTAGTATGTCAGAATTCGTTAAATTTCCCATATTAGCAGCCGAATTGAACGAGGAGACAGGGGGGTGGTGGGGACTGGCGAACCGCTTTTAAAAATCATCATGAACATATTTTAAACTTCTATCTAACTGACCTTTAAAATTTGCCAGTTAATTCATATTTATTATTTACTGAGTAGAGAGTGTATCCTCTCAGATTGTTAAAAAAGGGGAGGCACAGATTCTTTTGAAGGCCCCTCTTCCACAAGTAACATCAGTGAATATTGGTTGTGAGTTACGGCTTTATAATAAAATAAGGATTGATTATGAGGCACAACAGGTGCTTAATTATATGGAACAACAGCACATCTAGATCTGCTTCCATTAAAGATGTCTGCAATGGTCAGCCAATGCTGCTTTATACACATATTTGTTTTAAAATTCACACTTGAGACCACTTAATTGAAGTGTGACTGAGTAGTGTTTGGAAATGGGAGAAAGGAAAGATGAATACAGTTCCAATTTTACCCAAATATCGAACATCTTCATCATTTTGCTGTGGACAAGGAAGCTATGGTCATTACCAGGTCAAGCAAAGCATTTGGTAGACTAGATGGGGATTGCAGGAAAAAGCTGGGTGAGGCCTCTAGAGAGGATCTAATCTAAATGACCGCTCTTTCAGAAAATTCCCCAATTCTACTCTCAACTCTGTGAAATTCAGACACTGAGAGAGATAGAGAGATGTTACCCAAAAACCTATTGGAGGATAGTCCTTAAGTAATGAAATCTCCCTTTACTGCACATTACAATCTGAGAAGATTAGAACCTGAGGAGATGTCTAAACTCCTGATGTTCGGATTCAGGCCATCCAATTAAATCAGAATATCTAAAGGTAGGGCCACCAGGTAATTCTTGTGCATCCAAGATGAGAACCACTGCCCTAACACTTTCCCTCTTCACAGGCACTTAATTTTTATTTAATATTCCCAGTTACACTAAAAAGGAAGCCTCCATTTTACAGATGAGGAAACTGAAGTTCACAGGGACTAAATAAATTGCCCAAGATCTTTAAAGCTATAAAATGATGAATCTGGGAATTTGTAGGCAGAGTCAAATTTAAAGTTTAATTATAGAGTCTATATGCTGAATTTCTATGTAATAATGTCACCCCGACTTTTGTCAGAGTATCCAGCATCATTCCAACAAATTTGATATTGGACAGTCACAGGTAAAAGTAGTGAGAATTAATTAGGCATCTTCTATGTAAGACATTCAGTTCCATTCACACTGTGTGCCTCTAGGTAGATTCAAGGAAATATAGTTAACTTCTGATGATTCAGGGGGCCCTCAGATAACCCCAGTTTGATTATCTCAGTATTTGTTATATTGAAGCTTAATTAACTAAAGAGTATTAGACAAAATCAGATTTATTGAATGGCTTGTCCATTGGAAATCCCCAGCAACAATTGTCAATAACAAAGCAGGTCTGGACATCATTGGAAGAATGGCTGTAGTCTCTCCAGGGAAGAGGGGGTCTTTTATGGCATTTTACAACTGCTGTGTGACCTTGGGAGAAACAGTGTTTTCTGTAAGCTTTTCAGCTGCCTTTATCTGTCTGTCCTCCCAGTGTGATTATTAGTAGGGCTGCTTTTTCTCACTCCATACTGTTTTTTTTTCATTTTTCTGAATATATATATTGTAGGATCACATCAGTCATGCAATCATACATGTACATGAGGTAATACCGTCTGTTTCACTCTACTATCAGGTTTTTATTCTTTCAATCCTAATCAGGTTTTGACTCTTTCAGGTTTTGACCCTTTACTGAAGGGGGTGGGTCTGTGAGAAAAGTTGACATTCTTATCAACTATTAATAGTTTTGCTATATTTCAACTAAGTTGGTAAAATATTTAATGGAAGATGACATGTAAAAAACAGTGAAATCTGAATAAGGTCTGTAGTTGAGCTAGTAGTGTTATAACAATATTAGTTTTTAGGGTTTTAATGGTGCACCATATATCAAAATGTCAGAGGACATTTGGTGAAGGGAGCTCTGCACTATTCTTGCAACTTCTTGTGAACCCTAAACCACTTCAGAATTTTAAAAGCTGCAAATATGTTTTATAGGAATGCAGGTTTCTGATGATTATGTAAATAAGATATTTCATATGTAGTCTGACTTTATACAATTCCACAAACAATCCAAAATTGGTTGTAACAACATTCTCTTAGATGTCCCTGGATTTTTAAAAATATTATTGTATTTTTTTATACCTTTATTTTATTTATTTATTTTTATGTGGTGCTGAGGATGGAACCCAATGCCTCACACATGCTAGGCAAGTGCTCTACCACTGAGCTACAGCCCCAGCCCTGTCCCTGGATTTTTCATATTGGTTCAGTAGTGATGTCAGAGGACTGACTGGTCAACATTTATGTCTTCCAGATATAGATGTCCATAGGGTTAGAAACACAGGGCCAGTTTGTTCATCAAAATGCCATTTGAGTAGACTGTGGGAATGTGCATTAAATATCAATAGGTAGGGAGAGGAGGAAGAAAGTCAGGGTAGGCAGACGGAGGAGAAGGAGGAAAGGCGTAAAGGTATGAATGTCAAGGCATATGAAAAACAGAATGACTAGTGGGGCTGACACTTGGGGTAGAAAGGAAAAGTGGTGAGAGAAGAACCTGGAATGATGAACTGAAACTGGAATATGACAGTCAGGATGTGATTATCCTTTCACTCAAATTGAGGACTTAGCACTTCCATTTTAATATTTACTACATTTGTCTTCTATTTTTGTTGCCTAAGTGTGTATCTTTTCTAACTAGATTCCATGTTTCTTGAGAAAATGGTCCAAGTTTGGTTCATCTGTATCACCTAGCTATATACTTGCACTTAGTAGGTGCTCAATAAATTTGTCCTAGCAATGGTAATGTATCCCAAAAGTGTAGCTCATATTACCTTTTAAGAACATCCACAACCCCAAATAAAGAAGAGTGAGGTGTTTGCCCCTAGGAAGTAAAAGTAGTAGGCAGAAGAACAGACAACCCATCCCCCTCAAGCTCTCTTTGTGTTTAGCTTTCTTTAACTGGGTTTGGCCATGCCCCACCCTCTTTGGCACGTGCTCCTCATGGCCCCTGGACCATGCTCATGATGGCATTATTTGAAGACAGATAATGTGCCTTTCCCTAATCAAATGCATTCCACTCACACCTCCTTCTGTTCAGTTTTACTAGAGGGTGGTAGAGACGCTTCATCCCTTTACCACCTGTTCCTCAGGCCTCTGATTTATAATGAATACATGGGTTTAGGAGAGATCTGGAGGTGGCAAGTAAGGGACTCCTAAGAAGATTGTCTCCAGGATTTGGCTGACATTAATTTTCAGAGGGGATCGTCCCCAGTTGCCTGTCCATGATTTTTTTTCTCATCACCTCCTGAGAGAAATGTTTCATGGCTTACCACTTTAGATGGTTGGGTGTGGGGATGGGGGCACTTCTGTTCCTGACAACCTCATTATGTGGTTATCAGGAGCAGACACTGCCCAGGTTGTCACGACAACCAGCAATGATTCAAAGCTTCCCTGAAAGGTCTGTATCTCTGGCAAATAATCAGGCTTTAGCTCTCAGCAGATGCTGAACTGAGCAGCCAATCACAGGTGAGCTGGGAAACCATGACATCACAGTCCAGCCGGTCCAAAAAATAATAATAATAAGATTTGATTTTCTATTATCCTCCTTGGTTCTTTGTCCCCTAGATTTTGTCCTGCACTTTCTCCTTCTCTCTCTTCTTTTTAAATGGGGAGAGCAACAAAATCAACTTTCCAAATTCAATTCACTCTGTAGTTTGACTGAGGTTCTGGCAATGTAGTGATTGGGAATGTGTGGGATAGGAATGTCTAATGTGGTCCCCTTGAGAGAAAAGTCAACCAGAGCATCAGCTCAATTAAATAATGTGCTTTGATATGTACGACCATGGTGGAAACAGGGCTAATTAAAACCAAGTCAGAGGAGAGGAACTTCCTAATTTTCACATCAGTTCACCCAGAGCCACCTGGATTTAATTGTCTTCTGATTTTCCTTCACTAACTCCCTCTTGGAAGGGAGGAGGGCAAAGGTGGTGGGCTTCCTAGCTCATAGGTTCTGCAGGGCATGTCTCTAACGAGGGCTAATTATAGTGAAGGAAGGTTAGGACAGACCCTCCAATCCCAAATGCATACCATTTAGGAAATACATGTAAGTGGGGACTCATCAAGTCTCATATGGAGGGGTACAGCTCTGAAATATGTTCAGTCCACTCTTGTTCCCTTAGCCACTTGCATTTATTCAACTATTCAGAAAGATAGTCAGGTTTGGCAGAGGAGAAAACTAATGGCCAGGGAATTTGGAGTCCTGCTCAAGGTTTTCCTCTCCAGAGACTGAACTAGAATCTGAGTCTCCTGATTCCTAGCCAGAAATCTGTGGACATAAGAGAATGGCAATTTCCTAGTCATGAGCTTCTTTAGTTCCCAACCTCTGGCTTTTAAAGGACATAGGATAATGTCACCTTTTGGCATCTCTGAGTCTCTTTGCTCTTTGCCTAATAGACTACTCATAATGTTGTCTGCTATAGGAAAGGTGGAGTCCCTAAATGATAGTGGTGTGAAGGCAGGAAAGGAGTTCAGTAGGACCAGCCAGCAGTGGTGGCAACAAGTTGTAGCCACCAGACCCTGAGTGAAGGAAGAGTGGGCATGTGATCCCAGCCAATACCTGTGCACCAGGGGCTGAGCCAGATTCTTTTTTTTTTTTTTTTTTTTTTGTACTGGGTATTGAACCCAGTGGCACTTAACCACTGAACCACATCACCAGCCCTTTTTAATATTTTATTTAGAGACAGGATCTCACTCAGTTGCTTAGGGCTTTTCTACATTGCTAAGGCTGGCTTTAAACTTGCCATCCTTCTGAGCTGCTGGGGTTACAGGCATGTGCCACCACACTTGGTGTCAGGTTCTTTTCTATTCAGAGATACCTGGGGGGATTTTTTTTAAAAAAAAATGTACATCTGATGGAGCAAAAGATGTGAAGACTGAGAGCCACACAGACTCAGAGTCCACTATTGGGAGCAACTTCTGACTGTGGAACTTGAGGTAGGGGTGGGAAGGGAGTCAGCAAATCCCGGTTGCTTTTGTCCAGTGGGTTGTACATCATAAACCTGCATCCAGTGCCTGCCCAGGTTTGGCTTAGCTCAGCCTACCACACCATATCTGTGATTGCTCTACCTGAACCACTGACCTACCATTCAGACCTCTTTCAGGATAGCTGGGTACTTTTCCTGTTGTTTTTGTCTTAAGCCAAAAAAAGCTGTATTTCCCCTTTTTAATGCTGTATTTTTTCCTTCAAAATGCAGTATATGCTTATTGTAAAAAAAAACATAAAAATAACATAGAAGTACAGATACTCCTTCACTTTTGATGGAATTATAGTTCAACAAACCCATCATAAGTTGAAAATGCATTGAATACACCTAACCTAACAAACATCCTACCTTAGCCACAGAGTCAACTATAGGGTATGTGTTGTTTCCCCTTGTGATCACATGGCTGACTGGGAGCTGTGGCTTGCTGCCACTGCCCAGCATTTTGAGAAAGTATCATACTACATATTACTAGCCTGGGAAAATGTCCAAATTCCAAATTCCAAGTAAAACTTCTACTGAAAGCATATTGCTTTTGCACCATCCCAAAGTAGAAAAATTGTAAGTTGCAGCATTTTAAGTTGGATACCATCTCTATATACCAAGAAAATTTAATACCACCCACCCCACACATACATCCACATGCCTTCTTTTCCCACTTTTATTCCCACAGTTACCCCATTAGCAGTTTGATGTGTATAATTCCAGTTTAAACAAATATGTATACACAGGATTTGTTTTCCAGCAAAAACAAAACCATAGTATACACGCTCTTCTGCAGTTTTTTTTTTTTTTCACTCAAGAATGGTCCACATATGTTTCTATTTCAGTATGTAGGAAGATACTTGATTCTTTTTAGGTGACGCATGATATTCCAAAATATTGCCTACTATAATTTATAAGACAATTCCCTTATTAGGGCAGGAGGGAACTTCGGGATATGTCTGTTGCATCAGGAGTGGTGATAGTTTCACAGGTATTGTAAGTATACTTAGTTCCAGAGTCATTGAGTAGTATACATTAAATATATATAACTTTTTACATAGCAATCAGACCTCAAAAAAGTGGTCTAAAACCCCCTGACAATTCCCTTATTGAGGGACATGTAGGGTATCTTTTATGTAAGATTTTTCCTTCTTCCATAATATTTAGCAGTGCATGTACTTAAGCACATCTTGGTAAATTGTTATGAGGATATCTATAGGCAGATTCCTTGTGATGGAATTGCTGAGTCAAATAGCATATGTATTTCAAAATTTCTTATATATTACCTACTTTCCTCCCAAAGGGTTGTGCCATTTTTTACTTCAATCAACAGTGTATGAGAATGTTCCCTTTATTGAGGATTTGGCTAGGAGATTCATTTTAGCTTACTTCTCTTACAATAAGCGCTATCCCATACCCTCTCACTTATGTGAATCAAGTGACTGATTGGGTTGGGGGCCCTCCCAAAACAACCACAAATTCAAAATTCAAAATTTGAAGTATGGTCTCTACTGAATACTTATCACTTTTGTACCATCATAAAGTTGAAAAATTGTAAGTGGTGGCAGCATTATAAGTTAGAGAGCATCCATATATAAAGAAAACATTTAATGCCCCCCAACCCCACACACATACCCTCAAGTTGCCATATTGGGTAGTAGAAAGAACACAAAAAAATTAAAGTAGAAGACCTGGTTCCTGGGACCATGTCTGTGAGGCATTGGGCAGGTGACTTCAAATCCCTGGGCATCTGTTGCCTCTCTGTGAAATACAGATCATAATAATTGCCAAAGTAAACTGTTGTGGTTGTTGTGAGGATTAAACAGGAAGATATGATAGTGGTTTGTAATCTGAGAAGTAGATACACATGCCAAGTGGTTATTAAGGTAGTACTATTATATCCTTAAATCAAGGAGCTCCCATTCAAGGGAGCAGAGGATGGTGGGACTGAGTGGACAAATTACACAGATGAAATCTGCAAGCTACTCCAGTTTAGAATCCCATATCCTTAGAAAACAAACCATACTGACAGTAAAGACTATTTTCTGGTATCAAGAATAATATAGGTTGTCACTTTTTTAATAGAAAGACCCAAGTTTTTTGTGCTGGGCTTGGGTCCTATCTCCTGTCCTCTTTGGATGACATCACTATGCTTTAATTTGTCAAGCACCTAATAGGATTTTGGCCTCATGCTAGTTTCTGTAATCACCAGGGAGAGAAGAAATATACACATGAAACGTTTAAATAACCATGTGCAGTGACTGCATAAATAGCTCTGAGTTACAGCTGAGGTATATGGGAGGATTAGAGTGAAATCAAATACCTTTTAATTACAATTTAAATCAATAGCCTAGAAGACTCATGTTTAATCATTAGCCAGGAAAATCTAGTTATATCTTCCTATTTCTTATAAAAGTGTTCTTGTTTAAAATAACCCAAATAAATACATTTTACACATCATATATGTTAACATTAAGTAAATGACTTCATTTAGATGAGTAATATGCTTTAGTTTACTTTTACCATTATGTTTTAAAAAATCAATGTAATGTGATTACTTCTTTTTAACCCCAAAGTTAATTAAAAAGATATCTGTAAAATCACTGGAAGCAGAACCATCCTGATTTCAACCTATTAATCAAGGATTTGAGAGGGAGAGTGTTGTGTACTTTTGATTTAGAAGACTATCAACATGACAAAAAGGCTATTTTAAATACCGGGATTTGAAAACAACACCAACCTTGTATAGTCTTGTACAGTTTTTTTTTTTTTTTAAAGCAAGTTCATATTTTAACAAAGTTGGTAGTACCATGTTTAATTCTTAGTAGTACACAATAGAGTATTAGAAAAGTGCACAGACTTTGGACTCGTATTCAGGTATGTAGCACAGATCTGCCACTTTCTACAATGTTCATGTAATATGTATGCATAAATATATATTTTAATTAAGGAAGACAAGATGCAAAGTGATTCATAAAAAATACTCTGGATTATGTAGTTTATTTAGTTGTCTCCCTCTTTTCTGTTTTCTCATAGATTGGGTCATTGTTGTTCTTTTTTCAATTTCCTGTATTATCACAATTAAAAATGAATTACTCCAAAAGAGATAACCCAGCTGGGTGAGGTGAACCACGCCTGTAATGCCAGCAGCTTGAGAGGCTGAGGCAGGAGGATCACGAGTTCAAGGCCAGCTTCAGCAAAAGTGAGGCCCTAAGCAACTCGGTGAGACCCTGTCTCTAAATAAAATACAAAAAAGGGCTGGGGATGTGGCTCAGTTGTCAAGTGCTACTGAGTTCAATCCCTGGTACCCACCCCCCAAAAAACAACAACAACAAAAAAAGAGATATCCCATTCTTCTAGTTTCTGAGAAATTATCTCCAGTAAATCTGGAGATCTGTTGTATGATTTTTTAAAGGACCTAGGAGAAGACATATTAAGTTTATTCTTGGTCTTGAAACATACTTTGTGGACATTATGGAGAAATGACTGCTGAATGTTATGCAGTGTTGAGAAAATTCAGTGAAAGTGCACTGAAGCTGAGTGTGGTGGTGCACACCTGTAATCCCATCTACCACAGAGGCTGAGGTAGACAGATCACAAGTTCAGGGACAGCTTCGGCATTTGAAGGAGACCCTATCTCAAAATAAAATTAAAAACAGGGCTGGGGATGTATAAAAGCAGTAGAGTGTCCATGGGTTAAATCTCTAGTAAAACACACAAACTGAAAGGGGTCATGACCAATTTTAACCAAGTTTGACAGTAGACAGGAAAAAATACCCATAATTCTACTACCTTAACCCAACCATTATAATTTTATGTTCTCTTCTGATTGATTTCTGTAGGCATTTTTACATCATTTTATTGTGAATGTTCTTATTATATGTATTTGACTTTTTTCTGCCAACTTACTGTTTCTTTGCTGGGATTTACCATAATTTATATAATCTAGCCAAAAGCTGCAGGGTATGGATTTTGGAGTAGCAAGGGATGATTTTTGGAAGTAATTTAGAAGGCTTTGGACACCTGCAGAAATTTGAACTTTATACCAAAGACAAGAGAAACCATTGGAAGTTTCTGGGAAAGAATGAACAGGGAGACCACATTTTGATGAAATCATACACACACTCGATCTGAAGTAGAATAATTATTCTTTCTTGTATAATACTGTGTGTTTTGAAATGTGTTTCATTTGCAGAAAGGTAGTTTCCCCGTGTAGATTACCATCTCTTTGAATCCCTCTCTGAGTTTTTGGTGTAACCTGTTTGCCTGACAGGTGGTGTCCCAAACCTAATCCGTTTTCCTCAATAATGTGTGCCCTGTAGCTGGACAGATTTCCTCCCCTGAAAATTCTCCCGAAAGCCCAGTCTTCCTCTGTGGGGCAAGTAAGGAAGAGGACATGAAATGCCCCCTCCTCTAACGAGGTGCCTCTTTCTTGATGGCTCCACCTCTGTCTAGACAACACTGACAGTGTAGAAGTTTCTATCTCCTTTCTCTTCCCCTCTCCTTGTTCCCTCCCCTTCAGTCCCCCCCTCCCGGGCGCTTCCTGCCTGGAAACAAAAGATTGGTCCCCAGTAGCCCACTCAGGGCGATTTTAGTTTTATGCTCACCATCTGATTGGCCTAGGTACGGTGCAGAGCCCGGGTGACGTCATAGCAGAGAAGGTCTAGGGAGCGGTTGGCAAGCAGGGGCTCTATCGCGGGCGGGCAGCTGTGGCAGTGAACCCGTCGGGGATCTCACTCTGGGGGCTACAGCTTTTCCCCTCCGGGAGCGAGTGTGCTGGGGCAGGAGAAGAGCCGGGGGTGAGCGGGCTGGGCCCGGGGCTGCGGCTGCAGCCGCGGGGCTGCGGCTCCCCAGCCCCGCCAGCCAGAGCGCTCGGAGGTAGAGGAAAGGTCTTGACAGGGTGACTGGACCCGTGGCAGGTAAATCCCGCGACCTACGGCTCCTTGCTAGCTCCGAGGAGGGGGTGGCGGCTGGGGCAGCTTTGAGACTGCTGAGCAGGTGTTCAGCTTTCCGGGTCCCCCTCCCGCTCCCGCGTCCCTCCAGCCTTGAGTCTCCTACGTGGCTCCCTCCCAGCCCTAAGAGCCAGCGAGCAGTTTGCTTGATCCTGGTTCGCGTACGCGGACAAGTGGGTGTGTCCGGGCCCTTCCCGAAGGGCCCGGGCTCTTTCGCTTGGCCAAGCCCTGGACTCGCTTACTGGGGCCTGGGCCGCTTGAGACAAAATCCGCCCTGAGAGCTACGTCAGCCTGTAAGTCTTACACCACCTTCCCTCACCCTCCTTCCCCCCATCACCACCACAGTAGCGGTGACAGCAGCCCCTTAGAGAAGGGGAGGGGGTGTGGTCGCTGTCTGACCAAGTCAGCGGCAGAAGAGCTCCACCTGAGCAAACAGAAAAAGTGACGATTTTCTTAAACGAGTGCCTTACCCACTTCCATAATTTTCTCTTTATCCCCCTCCCCTTTTGGCGGAGGGGGGATGGTAATGACAGGAGGACTCTTTTCTTCTCCTGTGGGAGTGATGCAATAAGGTCCCTGAAGCTGGCCCTTGCCTTTGGGGAGTCGGGTCATTGGGTCTACTGCCTTCGCTCTACCTAGTCCCCCTCACCTCGCAGGGGGCATTGCCCTCAGTTTGCGAACTGGCTCAGGCAAGATTATTGCCGCAGTTCTGGGTGAGCTGAACATTTTAGATTCTGTTTTTTGTAGATTTTATTTCCTTAGGCGGTGGTTGAGGAGTGGGATGAGGGTTGGGGGTGGCAGGTGGTTCTGGCAAGGAGAGAGCCAGAGGCCCCATTTGTGTGTGGTGTGTGTGTGTGTGTGTGTGTGTGTGTGTGTGTGTGTGTCCTCCCTCCCACTTTTGGTCCCACCTTCCAGAATCCAGTTCCAGATTCTGGACTTGAGGGTCTGGTCTTTGGTCTATAGAAGCAAAGGAGAGAAGGGTGAGTGGCTTGGCTTTGGGAAGTATGATGGGGGCGGTTGCAGTCCTATTTTTAAAAAATGGCTTTCAGCAGGGAAGCCTTTAGCCATGTTAGTCTTGCTTCCCCCCATGGTTTTGCAGACTCAAATCCAGGCCAACTGTATGGCTGTCTGAGGTGTTGGAACAGAAGGAGGTCCATCCCTGTTGGTGACAACACTGTGGCCCTGTTCTGGGATGAGCAAGGTATAAAGGTCAGTGCGGTTTTCACTGGGCCATTTACAAAATTATAATTGGGTAACGTCTGTGATTTGGCACTTAGGGTTCCCAATCAAGGGCACCATTGGGTAAAGGGGATTATTATGGTAATGAATATTTAATAGACTGGGGCTTGGATTTCTGGATACAAATGTCATATTCCTCCATGACCATGCAAGACAAAAATGGGAAGATGCTAGGTGGTATGCTGTGTTCAGACTGACAGCAGAGAGTACAAGTCCAGAGAGACCTTGGGAGGTCAAGGAGCAGATCCTTCAAGCCTCCAGACAGGAAGTGAGCCAAATAGGAGAGACCTAGCAGAAAATGGATGTTTAAATGTAAGAAGGTATAGGCAAAGGGCCACAACACCTGGTGGACATTCTGACTAGTTGGCCATTCTCACAGGTTGGAGATTTTTCTGGTCAGAGTCAGAAAAAGTATAAAGAGCAAACAAGTTTGTTGGAGTCTTGGAGGAGAGTAGGCTGTAGACATGACAGGTGAGGGAAATGAGAAATAACTGAAGGGAAGGGAAGGTGCTGCCATCAGAGTCTGCCTTTATGAGGTCAAAGAGGGTGACCAAGGCAAAAAAATAAATAAAATAAAATCAGATCTAGAAATCAGAAAGTAGGTAGATTTGGATTGAGTGGGTAGGATCTGATGGAGTGCAGATTAAAGCCCTGCAGAGGTGTAAAAAGGAAAAACCATGATCTTTCTAGCCCAAAAGCCCTAATTTCCTTGGTGAGATGGGAAAGTTTTGGTAGTTGAGGCAGTTATGGCTCAGCCAAAATTAGGGGGATAATTCCTAGCTACTTAGGGAATCAGTAGCATTCCCACTTCCATAGCCCACCTTCAGGTGCCGGTAGCTTTGGCCAAGGGAACAAGAAGAAACTTGATGAGCAGCAGCCTCAACAACAGACTCTTTCCTCCTTGGTAAGGAGAAGGGATTGGGGGATCAGGATCCCAAAAGGGAGTGGTGGTGGTGGGACTTGCTATGAATCTGGCCCAGACAGGTTGACTGATTTTGCATGGGTAGGGTAGGACCAGGTGTGAGGGCCTTGCTTTAAAAAAAAAAAAAAAAAAAAAAAAAGCCTCCTTCCCAGGGGCCTATTGGAGTAGGGCATAGTGTAAAAATCTCTGCTTTAGAAGGTATGTGTAGCTGTCAAGGCATCTGGAGTGCAGTTTAAGCCTAGGCCACAGGACTCCTTCTCCCCTGCCCCACGTGCCAGGGGCTAGGCGGTTCCCTCTGCAGGGCTAGGGAGGACTTGCGGGCCAACTCCGCACTACTCAGCTTTTCCAGCAGGGGGCGGGAATGGGCATGTATCGACGCGCAGGACCCAAGTCCTCCATTTCAGGTGTGAAGCCCGAGGCTCGGATCAACAGCCATACATTTAAAAACTTATTTTGGAGTACTGGAGCACCAAATGAAACTCCATGTCTTGCAGTCTGTTTCCATTTCCTCCCAGAAATGCGTCGCTTCCAACCGTGCTCTGTGGCCTTGGAAGGCATTTGCATTTACATCCGCGGTGATTACTTGAGTCACTAATACACACAGCCTAACCGGGAGTTTAATTGGAAATGTTAATCAATGCAATAGATCCGTGTCTGATTTGCACATTCGGTCAATTATCTGCAGGTTGGGCAATCTGCTGCACCCAGGGGATGCAGTGAGGGGGGCAAACTGCAGCTACAGCTGGGTCTAGAGGTGGGAAGCAAAATGGGGGAAGTGGACCTTGAAGATGGAAAGAAAAATGTACTGGTAAGGAGAGGAAATCATTGCAAGGTGCGGTCACAGAGGTCTGATCCCAAGATGAAATAGGACTGCCCTGGCAAAGCCCACATAGTGGAGGTGGAGGCCAGGGTTTTCCTATAAGGTGGAGGGGATTGAATTTAGAGAAGGATGTGTTTTAGGGACTAGAGGACCAGATGCTGGGATGGAGTGAACCTTGGAAATCAGAAATCAGGCATCCTGCATGTTTACTCCTCTCTGGGTCTTATTTTCCTTGTCTTTCAAATGACTGAGTTGAAGTAGGTGTTCTCTAAGATGGTAGTAACATTTTAGAAAGCAGGTCCATTTATTCTTGGTAGTGATGACAGGTAAACTAAAATACAGCTCTCCCCTATCCCCTTCCCAAACATTTGATCTATATTACACTCCCTTTTGTATATCTTTGGGTTTGGGGGAAAACTATGCAAAATAACCCCAGAACCAGTACACACAATTTTTTTCCTTCAGCAGTGTGGCTCTACTTTTATTTCATGTGAATGGGGTACAGGAGGGACAAGAGAAGTCCAAGCCCAGATCTCCTAAGGGACTTATAACCAAGGCCCTGAAAAGCTTTATGTGGTGGTCTTATAGACAGAATCTAGGGTATTGGTAAGCGGTGGATAGTCACTAGTGCCCCTTACTCCCTAACTTGGTGTCCACAGGGATTGGGATGACAGTGTATGTTCTTCTCTTAGTGCCTTTCTTCCCCATCTCCACCTGAGCCCCATGGACCTTAAAAAGACACTCTCCCTAATGGCACAATAGCGCCCTCTGGTGACCTCAACAGGGATGCCTTTAATAGAGCTTCCCATTGCCATCCTGTGGCCCAGTCTGGGTGCCAGTACACTTGTGCAGCCTTCAATCCCTGAAATGAATGACTCCAGTCCTTCCAGCCAGCCAGAAGGAGAAACTTGGGAAGCTGTCATTTCCTACAAGTCCTTCCCCCCTCATATGGATAAGTTTAGGTCGGAAGCCATGGTTTCCCTCCCCAAACCCAGTGCCCTTTTCTTCTTTGGACCTGAAAATGTTTCCCAAATGCCTTTCCCAGAGATCTCCAGTGCTAGTCAAGGCAGTTGCTAAGGAAGGGGTCTATGGTAAAATAGTTGTCCACAGCTTGCCCCCACCCCCACTCCCATGGCTAAGGTACAGCCCTTGTCCCCAGACAAGGAACTTATCATAAAGTTGGAGTGCAGTAAGGCAAATGGGGTTAGGCATGTACAAGATATGTGCACTGATCCCTATCCCAGTCTCCAATAGGAGGCTGAGCTGCAGGTGCATTACAAGGCAGTATAGGCACAAAATTTGATATAGGCACACAATACAATAGAATACAGACATACAACATGGCGTAGACATAGAACAGTACAAATCAGACACCTGGCATGACACATGGCACAGTTGAGGCGCAGTATACATGTAACTCAATACAGACACATGGTACATACACAATAGCATATTGACGTACACATTCACAATGTGATATAAACATGGTGCTGCATATGCACCCAATACAACACAGACTTAATGTACTTACAACATGGTATAGCTATGACACATACAACAGCCCACATATACTTTACCCAGCATGTGCATGCACTCACACAAAGCACCCCCCCCACACACACACACACTCTTAACACAACACACCTCCAGGCAGGCGAGAGGAGTATGGCCAACTGGTGCAGCACTGTGTCTTTCCAGGTCCTTTGCATTTGCTCAAACTGAGCAAATGGTGAGTTCAAGGCCAACTGCCATGGAGTTCCAAAATGTTTCAACTGGGGCAGCTGGGGGAAGGTAGAGTTAAGTTCAAGGTAAACTTTTGATCTTGCTCAAAAACATGGAGCTTCTTGATTACTTTGGGCTGGTGTGTGTCCCCTTCCCATCTCTTATAGTGCTGTTCCCCACCCCCATGAGTGGATGTTGCCTCTCCAGCTAGCTCTCAGTCCCAAGGATGGACAGGGGGCTTCTTGAGAACTTTCATGTGCCCTCCTTGAGCTCTGCCCCTCTCTGGAGCTTTGACAGTTCTTATTCCTCTCCCTCTACCCCCACCCTTTTGCAGGGTGAGCTCATGCAGCAAGGAAGGGGGTGGTACACCACTCAGTGGCGCAGTGGGTGGGATTTGGAAAGGCTGCCTGGAGTGTGCATGTGGGAAGTACACAGGGAATGCCAGGGATGCTCAGGGACAGACGTGCTCTGGAGTCTTGCCCAGAGCAAGAGGCAGACCCAGGGTATGGCTTGGTCTTTTATTCAGGAAGGGGAATTGGAGATCACAGGACTTTTCTCGGCTCCCTGAGGCTTCAACTTTGCTGTATTCACCTTTAGATATCTATCCATCCATATCTTTGGGATAAGACACTGTGCATTCTGGTATCTTCCAATAAAATGGCGCTAGCCTGGATCAAGCTCGATTAGAAATTAGCATATGGTTGCTGCTTTTTCTTTGAGGATAAACAGCACTGAAGGGAGTAGAGGGGGAATAAGAAAGAGACTGCAGAGCTTGGGGTCCTACAAAGGGAAGAACACCCTTTCCTTCGAAAGGCTCAAGTGATTGCGGGAAGAGGCAGAAAATGGAGTAGTTAAAAAGAACTTGTCTCTAGCTGTCAGTTTGGCTCAGTGGTAGAGTGTTTGCTTAGCATGCATGATGCCTTGAATTCAATCCTCAGCACTGCAAGGAGAGAGAGAGACAGACTTGGTTTCATGGTTACATGGAAACCTGTATGGGAAGGATAGAGTAAATCATTGACAAAATTATAGCAACAAATATTATACATTCACCTTAAGAGATCTGGGAAGACTGTAGAATAATTCCCTGTGCTGGTGATAGGAGGAACATGGAGGGATGTTCCAAATAGGACCAGAGTTGTGGCCCTTAGCTGAACTTGGAGTACTGTTGCCTGGAAGACAGACATTTTCTTTCTCTCCAGTGAAAGATTGGTGGGAAGGGGAATGGAAATGGAGGTGGAGACCTGGAGTTGAGGGAAGGAATGAAATTAATGCAGTGCCAAGTCATCAGGAAGCTCAGATGTGCTCAGGGCCAAACTACATTGGTCGCTATTTCTTAGTATCCTATTGTATGTGAGCCTTTGTCACCTCCTATAATAATGTACATTTACTCATGATCATGCAAATTATATAAATATTTCATACCTTTCCTATTTAATTTAGCCCTTCTAATACTTGCCCAAGGTGACTAGGGCAAGTCTTTTCCACTTGATAGCAAATAGGCCCAGAATGGTGAAGTGACAAACATTAACTCTCAACTTGAAACTCCCATCTCTGAAATACCAATTCGGTGCCCTTTCTGGAATCCTGCATCACAGTGCTTTTTTTTTTTTTTTTTTTTTTTTTTTTCCTTTTTAAAACACTTCCCTCTCTGCTTCTCTGCCCTTCTTAAAGGATTTTTTGAAATTCGCTGTAGTGTATGCATGTGACATGTCTGGGGGGTTGGACAAGGGAGTGTTAGCAGGTGGAGAAGAGGTTTCCTCTCCCCCACAATGCTTCTTTTGGCAGGCTCCCCCCAAGAAAGAGAAGTTGAGTCCTTGCATCTTGTGGCAGCTGGTGCACTCAGTACTGAGTCCTTCGGAGCTGAAGCCAGCCCAGCCCCCTCTCATGGGCAGAACCCAACTGTGCTGAGGTCCTGCAGCAGTGGCTGTGTGAGGTGAGTAATGGATTCCAGGGTAGGGAGTTAGGAATCTCAAAATCCTGGTAAATGTTGCCTTTCCATCTGAGCTCCCAATATCAAATTCCCTTCCCAGGCCTCACCAGCTAGGCCTCAGGGCATGACCCCTACTTACTGGGGGAGTTTGTCCTAGTACAGCTTCCTTTGCTCTCTTGGCTCCCCTATCTCTAATATGAGACTGACAGCCTTGACCTACATTTCAGGGTAAGGAGGAGAAACAACATAACAATCATTGCCAGGTCCTTTGCAAATGTCAAGCACTATCTAAGAGCTTCAGTGTAACACAGAAACTGCTTCCCATCAAGCTGTCATTTCCTGTTCTCTTCCCTTCCTGATGTCTAAGTGGCATTTCAGCCACATGCCACAAATCTGCCAATCGGTTTCTGTGATTTTACTGCCCCGTAATCTTATTTTTACCTTCTTATTCAAAGTGTACTCCCACACCATCCACCCCTACTCTTGGCCTGGCAGGCTTAACTTAAACCTTCCTGAAACTTCCCTCTGCCTTCCCACCCAACCAAGTGGTAAGGGCATAACACTTACTCCCCCAGCTCCTCAGCACTTGAATATGTAGTGTTCAGTATAGCACTTGTTTCTTTCCTGCCTTAAGTAATTCTACCATGGGTTCTGGAATATTCATCTGGTTAGGTAAACTAGAATGCAAGCTCTTCAAGGGTGGAGGCTACATCTTACGGGTTTTTAGACTCTTTTACAAGAGTCCAACAGTTCCTCAGCAGTTTTACAAATTGGGCCTCTCCCTCTTCCTCTGCACTTTCTTCAGGTTTCTTAGCCTGCCTCTCTCTGATCATCCTCCTGTCTCTCTGTCCGCCTCTCAGTCATTGTAGCTTCCTCTGTTGGCTTCTCCTTCTAGCTTTCTATGCCCTGCAGTTCAGCTACCTGTTTGTAGCTTGCTGTCCCCTCATTTCTGTCTTGTTTTCTCTTTGTCAGCTACTTAGGCATCTGTCCTGTTGCCCAAGTAGAAAAGCAACAAACCAACACACACAAACACACACAGAGAAAGAGAGAGCGAGAACTATAGTGAGAGAGAGAGAAAGAGAGAGAGAGAGAGAGAGAGAGAGAGAGAGAGAGAGCAAGAAAAACAAACAAGGTATATGCAATCCAATTCCCTTTTACCCTGAGCATACCCTAGGTCTACAGGATAAGGTAAAAACTACAGTTCAGCACCAGGTGTTTGTGATGCCTTCTCATGAAAGGGAAGTTCCAGAGTTTCAGCCATGGAATTGAAGGTATGAAATTACAGCCGTGTCAATACCAATGCATTCATCTTTCTAGAGATGTTCTGGTAGGGCATCCTCTATAGACCTTGATTGGCAGGAGGTAACTAGAACTGACTAAAATAAGAAGCAAGCCCTGGTATCACTCCTGGGTGTTCTATGATGGCTACAATAACAACTTTTATTTATTATCTACTGTTGCCAGCTCTTTGCTAGGCACTTCAGTTTTGCGTAATATCATTTGCTTCTACAGTAACCCTGCAAGGTAGGTGTTTTCTCTGATAATTTTCCTTTCTAATTATACAAGTGATACTAGCTCAAGTTAGGTATTATCATTGAAGAGGTACAGGTTGAAAGTAGCTATGTAACCTGCTTGTAACGGGAGATAGGCTGTGGCTTTGGAGGGAAAGGTGCTTCCTGGAGTTTCCCAGACTACCAAGTTATTGTGGTACCATTGAGTGCATACAGACACACACACACACACACACACACACACACACACACACACACACACCAAGCATACTTTTACTCTTATATAGTCACATTTATTTTCCGACTGACCCTCACTTATCACACTGAACATATTCACAGTGATGATCCCACTCACCCTTACATGTGATCTTGTTTACAAATATACTACATACCGGGATATTCACACTGCCACAAACTCGCCTTCATATATTTACACTTTCACATTAGTACACACTCATACTTATCATATACCCCACTCTCATGTTCTTACTCAGTCACACCTTTATACTTTCTTATATTCTCACACACTAACAGTCACACACATGACATAAACTTCCTTATGCACTAAAATGTCTACACAATCTCTCTCACACACACTACACACAGGCATACATTGAGTTTCTTACACTGAAACTGTTTCTCATACAGCCATACACATACTCAGTTCCACATAGTCACATACTATGTTCCAACATAGTCACACTCCTATCACTATTTACTCCTCACAGTTACACACACAGCCATTACAGGGAAACCCAGGTGCATAAGGCTCATATTTTCATGTTTATATATGCTCATACTATAAACACCATCTCACCCACTTACCCTCTTACACTTTCTTGCACTTTTACACTCAGAATGATATGCTCTTACACTTATATTCACAGCATTGAAACCATCTCCCTTCCCCTGTGACATTCACACAAAATCACACTTATGCATAGAAATACATATTCACAATCATGCACTCACCTTCTTCACTCTAAGATATAGCTATACTCTCCAACAAACATGCAGGCACACAACCTGACATACAAGTGTATGCATTTTCATTTTCATGAACTCAGCCATTATCATTGACAGCCATCATGGGACCTTCTCACACTCATACACAATTACTTTCACACAGATATATTCACATTGATGCAAGCTCATTCATGTTGACTACTTACACAAAATTATACTAATAGTCATACTACTGAGCCATGTCTACATAAATAACTCACATTTTCAGACACATTTACAACCACACACTCCTACTCATTCCCACAGACACATAATTATACTTCTTAACACTCATGTACATTCACATGAATACCCTCTTACATGCCAACTCTCACTCATACCATCTCCATTTTCTCACTAGCACAATCACATTTACCAGGCACATATTCTCATCCATTTCCACTCTCCTATTTTTATACCAAAGTACCCTCACTCACACTGCTACATACATTCATACCCATGCACATGTAGTAACATGTAGTCACTTACCTGCATTTACATTGGCACACACCACAACTGACACATTCAATTCATCACAATAGTTAGTTCACATAAATACATACATGTACTCACACACAGGCAATTACTGACACTACATGTGGCAGGCAATTACTGATATGCATACTCATTTACATATTTACCCTAGCCACTTTCTCAGTTACATTGATACATTTACTTACATCAACTTCCATGCCCATTTGGTTACACGCTGTCCTGTAAACTGCCATGTACTCTTAACTCATAATCTCATATGGACACATTGATACTGATATACACTCCCTAAGATAATCACATTGACTCATATCCATTCACATTGATTCACACAAATGATTAGTGACTCACACTCTCATGTACATACTCATACTATCTGAAACTGTTACACATGCCCCCAGCACTGATTTTCTACAGTTATGCATTTTTTCAATAATATACACACCATGACACACCTAATTTTAGGTAATAATTCATAATCACAGTTGCTATTCCTTTTTTTTTCCTGCTTGCTACTAGTGCTTTCCTTACCCACTATTAAAAGTTTTTCTGCAACCAGTGGCCGTAAGAAGAATATTGTTATCATCCAGGGTGCCAGTGGGAAATAGATACTTCAAGAGGCACAGAATTTATGTTTAGGATTAAAGACACAAAGCTGAATCCCACCAATCAAGTTTTCTTTCCCCATAGTTTTCTTTTATAGATATCATCTCAAATAGAGAGCTTTAACCAATGCTGTCCAACAAAGGTGGGGTTTATTTTCTGGAAGTTTAAGACTAAACACCTAATTCCTAAGGAGAGGGGAAGGTGAAAAATATGTTTTTTTTTTTATGGAGTCTTAATAGTCACCCATGCAAAAGTGCATGGTTGTGGTTTTATGTTTATGATTTGAAATTGTCTGTTGACTACACATATGGAAAGAGCAGGCTTGCTTCCACTAGATCTCTAATCTGGTCAGGTCTACTTAATGCCCAATTGTACCTGGAACATGACATTCAAGAAAGGAAAAGAAAAGATTAATGAGCTAGCTGGGTGGCAAACTCAATTTCAACTGTCAGTATGCATATGCATAGGTGAAATTCTAGCAACTGTTATTAATAAGTTACCATAGGAGATTTCTCCATAGGCATGGGTAAAGAGAAACTGTAGGAAGTTCCCTACATCCCAACAGACTCTAGATTTCCCTGAAAAAGTAAAAAGAAGAACAAACCCAGAATTTGACAAATGGATCAGGCATCTATCTGACTCTAGAGTTGTATACCACAAGATTAAAAAACATGAGAACACCTTGTAAGGGCCTGTCTAATGCTTGGTTTCCCCTGCTGGAGATTACCTGAAGCAAAACTGAATGCAAAACATACACAAGCATACACTTGATTGTGGGTCTTGTGTGCCATGTGGAAGAACTATACTCTGGAACTTTATCCAATACTCTGACTCCCATGATTAGATTGAGAACTTTTTTGCTGGCAGAACTGACATCATAGTACTTATTTTGAATTCCTGCCTAATGGAAGGCTGGACCAAGAGCATCTACTTGTGAAATTCAATTAAGAAACCCAAAGGGGCAGGTGGGCAGGAACATTTTGTCACCATAGATCCTGTGTCTGTATTCCTCCCTCCTAATTCCGGTGACATTACCAGCCCAGATCTAGGATCTTCTATGGATTCCCAAAAACATTAGATTCAGAGAGATTCAAATATGCGAAAGACTCATACTGTGCCCTTGAGGTATTTCCATTTGTGTGGGGAAGATGAATTATCATGAAACAGAAATACAAGGCTAGAAGTCTTAGAGTCTGGGATCAGAGGGATCTTTATCATGTAATTCAGTGATCTTTGGACTCCAAAGAACTTCAAGAGCCACAAGTGATTGGGAACAGCAGTCAGGATTTTGGGAAGCCGTTTGACAAAGTAAACCTCCTTGTAGCCAGGGCTGTGCCATCTTTCCAGAAGATTGTGTAACAGAGTCCTTTGTCAAGTGAGCCATGGACTTTAGTAAGATTATTTTATTTAATTAAGCTTTAGCCGCTATCTCCTTCTAAAGATGGCCTTAGAGAAACAGCCTGGCAAGTTTACATTTGACAGTTTCTTGCTGATATTCTGAGATGTATCAAAGGCAATTTATTCAATTTACAGGACAAGCTGAATTTTAGGAAAGGAAAAGTGCAACTGCCTGGATTCACTTGAATTTACTGAGAAGCACTAAGTGAGAAGACCCAAGTCCTTGTATTTATGTTATTATTTTATAGTTTTCAGAATATTAATAACCCTTCTTCCATTATGGAAAAAGTCATTAGGAGCATCAAGTGAAAATCAACATTAAGTCTCAATTTGGCCAGTTCCTTAGTATGCAACTTGTTTGAGTAATATCTTACCCCACTTAAGAGTCAGTGTCCTCATCTGTAAAATGGGAGTTCTAATAACCTTATCAAGTTATTATGAGGATGAAATGAGATAACTTATGAAAGCATTTGGTACAATGTCTCACTTATACTCAGCATTCAACAAATGATAGATATTATTGCTATTTTTACCACAGCCATTTATATAGAACCCTGAAATAACAAGAGAGACAGTATGGTTCTCTGCAGCCAAAAACCTGATTTTCACAGGACATGCCTGTGTTTCTTTAAATCTTTATTTCTACTTAGCCACAAGCTACAGGTTAGTATTCCTCCCATCCAAGAAGATGAGTGAAAAATAGGATTAACTCATGGAGAGTTTCCTCATTTCCTGTACCACTTTAGGACACATTTATCTTGCCATGGCAGCAAAGTTTCTTACTTATGTAGAAGTTCCCTCTAGTCATACAACTTCTCCCTTGAAATCCATGAAGCCTTCAATGAAGCCACCTTCTTTTGCTGTTACAGAACTTGAGAAGAGGGGAGACTCCTGATGTTGGTATAGCCAGGAGTCAGCTTTCTAACCATAGGCACTCCTCTGCCACTGATCCTAATGTTGAATGCCTGCTTTGTGGATAGAGATTCTTCTCATTTCTAAATTTTGGTCCCCAACACCACAGTGGAGGCACAGTTCACTTACTTTGAGACCCTAAGAATAATTCATATCTAAGCAATGGTTGTGAGTACTAAGAATACAACTTGGCATGACAAAGGGAATATAAACAAGAACATTGGACTTTGAAGTCACACAGACATGGGATCGTGCAGTCCTACTCTTCCATTTACTAGGTCTATGAACTTGGGCAAGTGACTTAATACCTATTCATATCAGTTGTTTCATTTGTAGAATGGAAAATACTAATGCCTTATGTGGTGATGCAGGTTATGTGAACTTTTACATGAGTAACTTTTAGCAGAGTGCCTGTGACATGATTAGATCTCAATGAATGATGACAACTTACTTTTGGCTCGTGAAGTCTGTGGCAGTAATTGTAAACATCTTCTGTTGGTAGAATGTCTTAAATTATTTCAAAGCAGTTTCTACAATTGGATCATTGAGTCCTTAGAACCTTATATTGAAGTGGTTCCATTTTCCAGATAAAGAAATAGATTCCAAGGCCTTACAGCTTACTAATATCAGTGATAGGCTGAGCAAATACCAGCTTGGACTTAAATTTACATCTTCATTCGGCAAAGCCTTCTGAGGCTACAGTTAGCAAATAAGAGCTATTAGAACTGAGCATATTTCTTATTGTGTGTGTGTGTGTGAGAGAGTGGGGGGGAATATCTAAATGTTACCTATAATTTATCTACTAACTGAAACCTCTATGTGTTTCTTTATATCCTGTGCAATGCCCAGTATGCTGCAAGAAGACAAAAAAAGGTGACATCATAACATCACCCTCTGGAACAGGGCTGAGTAATGGCACAGTGGTACCATTCGCCACCAGAAGAAAAATCTTTCCTAATATCTTTCTTAACCGAATCATACTGTGTGGTTCAGTTCATGTTTCTCCAGTTACAGCAAATATCCAGTCTGAGAGTTGTTAAGATATACTAAAACACATCAACAGACCTCTGGTACCAGTTGGTCATTTCTTTTGGGACATGAAAATTAATGACAACAAGCTAAGTAAACTTTGGAAAAAGGATGGGAGGGCAAAAAGCAGTGCTTTTGACCTCTCTGAAACATGTGCTTCATGGCAATATATTCCTCTTGAATTGTCCTTCTGTTGGTTTCCATGACAGCATACTCTCTACCTCTTTGACCATTTTTCTCAGTGATCGGGGACTCCTCTTCCTCTTCTAGCTCCTAGATGTTGGTGTTCCCCAGAGGTCTTCTCTTCTGTCTTATTCTTTACTCTTTCTGGGTAATTGCACGTATTCCCATGCTGATGGGCTTCAAATTAAAATCTTCAGCCCATATGTCCAACTCCCCTTGGAATAATTGCACAGTGTCAAATGAATGTGTTAGGGATGCTGCTGCAATTGTACTTATTGTCTTATTCTTGCTATCTCTTCCAAAAACAATAGAATAGTAAGAGATATATTTTTCTACCACACATGAATTAAATTGTCCATCAGCTTTTTAACTTACTATGTGGAAAATACTTCTCAAAGACAAGATGCTTAAATATTTATCTTGCTTCTCACTAGACACACCTAAGTGAATTTTGAGAGAGATTTCCCATATGTCACTGTTTTCATCCTCTTGTTTTTGTATATTAACTTTCATACGTATTTTGTATTTGTGGGTATTTTGTCTTTTTAGAATTAATATGTGTTTTGTAGAATTGGTATAAAGTTTTTGATGAATTTTCTATAAAATTCATTATAAATGCTGTCCTATTTGGACAAAGACATTAGAACCATTTCTTCTTGTTCTCTTGATAATATAATACTTGCTGGTGGCCCAATGACCACTAATACAGGAGACATCTTACATAATATTTGTTATCAGCACATCAAATTCATTGTTTTTCATCACCACTCTAAGCTAGTTAGTTACTCTTATTTCACAAATAATGGAAACTGAGACACAGATCTGTTTGGAATACTGAACACCAACTAAAGTCTACAAAAACCATTAGCTTTTCTACTTTCCTCTAAACTCTTAGGATGGAAATACATTTCTTCTTAAATTTCCTTTTGGGTTTCCAAGACCAGTTAATTCCACCAGACCTGACATCACTGCCATCTGTGGCTAGTGTCCTAAATAGAGGCCCCTCTTGAACTTGCTACCCCCATTTTCCTTTTTTTTGTATTGTCTGGTGTTCTTTCTCCCCTGGCTCATTTTCTTAGTGTTGCATTGCAAAACTATTTCCATGTTGCTACCTGGGAAAGAAGTCTTTGGCCTTAGACATTTGCTACATTGTTACCTAAATAATAGTTCTAATATTAAAAACTAATCATGATGTTCCACTACTTGAACCCTTTTTATATGGACAAAAAGAGTCCAAACCCAATAGAAAAGCATGTAACACCCTTCTTAATTTATCTCTACTGATTTATCTTTCCTCTCTTGGTCTCTAATCTCTTCTGGACCATAACACACATTGTTCCTTGTGCCTGAAACATGCCATTCCCATGATTTGGTTATTTGTTCTTCCTAATTTAATTCAATCCAAATGTACTTCTGTTGAGCATTCTTCTTCAGGTGACTGGGAGTCTCTCCCTGTGTCCTTTGATAGCATGTATTTTCATCTGGACACTTAGCTGTCATGGCTTACACCCTTTACATTTTAAGTCTCTCCAAGGGAAAAGACTGTTCTTTGTTCATGTGTCACCCTAGAACCTGGTGAACTCCTACTCACCCTTCAATACCTGCTGACGTGCTATATTTTCTGACAACTCTGGGAAGCATTAGCTACCCTTCATCTACTGTCTTTTTGAAGTATCCTCTGCCTGCCTGGGCACTTAATAAACATTGTATACCTGCAATTCCAGTGACTTGGGAGGCAGAAGCAGGAGGATTACAAGTTCAAGGTCAGCCTCATCAATTTAGCAGGGCCCTAAGCAACTTAGCAAGACCCTGTCTCATAATAAAAAATAAAAAGGGCTGGGGATGTGGCTTAGTGGCCAAGCTCCCCTGGGTTCAATCCCCACTACAAAACAAAAAAACAAAAATCATTCTGTAAATGCTGAATGAATAGATAGATTTAAGATTTACGAAGTTTTAGTGATTTTTCTGAACATCACAAAATAATTCAGAAGGAGAGCTGGAATTGTTTTGGGTTTTTAAAAGACATATGAACTAAAAATCAACCTCACAAATTCAGTCTGCATAACAAGATGCAACTTAATTCTTTTTTTAAAATATATTTTTGTTTTAGTTGTAGTTGAATATAATACCTTTATTTTATTTTTATGTGGTGCTGAGGATTGAACCCAGGGCCTCATGCATACTAGGTGAGCGCTCTACCACTGAACCACAACCCCAGTCACAACTTAATTCTTGAAAGCACACAAGGAAGGAGTTTATTTTTTCAAAGGCTTATGTTCTTAATTCATTTCTCCTAAAGAGGTCAGTCCTGTTCATATATGGCTACAGTTCTAGAGAATGTCCTAGCTTGTTGTCTTACATATGTTACTTTCTTACAGAGGTTTCAGATATGTTCTCTTCTTTAAATAGCATCAAAAGTACTTTGTTCAGCAGTAATAGATGCCCAAAGCTAAGAAATTTATACATAGATTGGAATTACTATTGAATAGTAATACCTATGACAACCTACTGCTTACTAATTTTCAAATCCTGGTGAACTCCTTATGTGTTCTTCATACCCTGTTCAGTTTTTACAGCCTCTGACCCCTCTGGGAACATTAGTTACCCATTCTGTTCTGTCTCTCCAAAGAGACACATAACATGGTATTCCTATTGTAGGTATGCATGTCCCTTTCCTCACTACACTGTGACCACTTTGAAGACAGGGAGTGGTCTTTATTCATCTCTTTGTATACCCCCTACACCTGATGCCACACCTGGTACATAGGAATGTAGGTGGCATGGAGAGATAAGTCTGGGCTGTGATGCTTCTTAGAATAATACCTTATATGTTCCTTACGTGCGATAGTATGATTTATTGATACTGATTTCTCATATAATAAAGCAGCAGTCAGTTAAGGAGAGTCTTGCCCTCTTCTGAAGTACTTTAGTTCCTCTTTTTTGAAAAGCTCTCTTAATTTTGTAGTGTGCCTACCCCTACTTGTTTGATAGTTCTATTTCTTCTGTACATTTGTGTAATTTTATATATAATGTGCAGCCACAGATGAAACTGATATTCAAGCCTATAACCTCACTCAGGACTAGGCATTTATTTATTTCCTTGTGCCTATCACCTAGCATGGTGCTTGACACATGAGCACAAGGAAAGATTTGTTGTTTGAATAAATGAATGCATGCATACATTCAAATCAACCAAAATCAACAAGGATTGATATATTGTCCTGTAAAAGACAAGGTTGGGCTGAGATATGATCCTTTTTCTCTAGCTGTGGAACCTACAGACCCCTATTATTCAGCTAAGCAGAAGAGGATAGGGCATACCTAGCTAATCTGCTAACGACCGTAAAATCTGGTAGTGATTGGTTGACATGATTTAGAGTGCTGTGTCATAAGGAATTTATCAGTCTCAATCTCAAAAGAGAAGAACACTCTGAGATGAACATCATTTCATACAGTTTATATGTATATACATAATATGAACACATAGGTTCTCCCTTCCTCCCCTCCCCAATATTTTTGTCAAGATGTGTGTTCTAGGCCACCGTCCAGGTCCTACAGGAAATAATTTGAGAACTACTGATTCCTCTTCAGGACTGCTGACTCCAGGTCCTTATACCATCCTGCTTTTGCTTTTTCCACAATTTTCCTCTGAGAATACCATATGTTACTTCCTTTGAAGTGAGGGCTGGACCCTGTTATCTCAGTATGGAGACTTCCCAGGGTCACAGAAACAGTTCGGCACATATAAGTCATCTTTGTATGTGTTTGAGCACTGGGGATGCAAATCTGATCATGTGTTGGGATAGTGCTCCCGTATGAACGAGTCATGGGTCATGTCTTTTATAAGTGGACAGTAGCATCTGCAAAGAAGTATTAGTTAATGATCAACAAGGGGAGCAAGCTCCTTCACCAGTCCAATCATTAGAAAATGAAGAGCTTGTATACGTTGGTCATAGGAAGGCCATGGACAAGCCCCATACTCAATTGTGAGGTCATCTTTCAGATTAGGCTCTTCATTTCTGGAGAATTGTATTGGTGGATTATTCTCTTTTCTTATACCTGTGCCCAGTTTTCTTTAAAACAAATCATGTGTCTTTGCAGTGGTGTCAAGTATGGGGAATTTCTATAACTAGGGTCTAGTCAGTTGAATATTTATCCTCAATCATTTGTGAAGTTGGAAAATCCTGTCATGTTCCATCCTTCCTTTAGCATTTGAGGAACCCTTTTGCTGTAGATAATATTTTCCCCTTCCTTAACTACAGCTCCCAAATAAGATGCTGAAACACATGCTCAGATGTTTTTCAAAATGTGGACATGTAAACTTTGCCCCTTTGTAAGGGACAAAAGCTCCAGGAAGAGTTGCTTATTTTATGCCAGCTGGCAAGTAGTCACTTTTTTGGTGAAGTATGTGCCTTGCTAAATTGACCTAAGGTTCTAGTTTAGAAATAATACCAGATGTCAATTGCCTTCATTTAGCTCTTCTCTTCACATATGCCATGCATACCTTCCTTGTAGAAAGCCAATATGAGTACAGAGTAAGGATGATGAACCATGATTCAGACGTTGGAAAGCAGCATCCAAGCTTGTCTATGGTAAGCAGAAAGCTTACCGTAATTCAATTCAGGAACTGAATTTCTGAGGATAAATTTGGGAGAATTTGTGGACAGTTCACTGAGGTAGGTAAAGAAAGGGTATAATTATTTCCCACAACATTGCAACAGAGAGCATCTAGAACTCCAGAGATTTAACATACAGAATGCTTACTATACCTTCTCACTTGGGCTATTATTCTGCATCTAATTTGTTCCATCTGAAGGTTCCTAAGGATGTTACATTCTCTGTTTAAAATGAGGAAATATTTTATTACCACGTTCAGCTTTCTTTTTCCTACCTGTTTCTTTGAGGTATCTTTTAGAGTAATTACTTACGTTTTTTATGCTTTAAAAATCTCTACCTCTGTTCTTTGTGCATCTTATTTTCTCTTCCTAGAAGCATCAGTATTGGAAATAAGAAGCTGAAAACTATAACAATGCATTGGTTTGCAAATATAAACACACAGCAGATAATCATTAGTATTTTTCTTGGCAATAGCTCATGCAGCATATACAATGAATAATAAAGTATGGTGCTACATATATTTAGAAGCATAAGAAGTCATTTGAAAAAGACCTATTTGTTCTTCATACTGTATGCAGTATATGAGGTCTGGATGCTGGGGTGTATGTATAGATTTCCTAATTTGCCACCTGACAATTGAAATTTGCTACTATAATATTCTGGTTTATTGGACTCAATTAATGTCATGTTCCTACAGAAAACAATGGAAGTCACTCATAAAAATGTTAGCAGGGAACAGGACTACTGTAGAACCAGTCTCATTTGTTCGTATGAGTGAGAGAGATCATGAATGTATTCTATGTGACTGTGTTTGTATGTATGTCAGCAGTGAGCTATCTCTTGCATAATCTAAGATTGAAACTAGGCGGCTGTAAAAAGAGCTAGTGCCTCCCTTGCTTGTCCGGCTGCTTTTGCAAATCTGCCTAACAAGTGGCTCAGCTCCTCCTGATCAAATGATCTTAGAAATGGCTTCCCTCCATTACCCACTGTAATGGTATCTCCCTGGTGAGGCTCTCTGAAACAGCACACCCCTGTCTCTGATAGCAGAGTTCTCTTGGTGAGTGCCCAGAAGAGACAAGCTCTAAAACAAGGCCATCTAAGAATTGGTACAACCGGCCAACAAAATCTGCTGGAGTTTTATCAGTAAACCACCACGCCTTGGTCTATGGATGGAAAAAGCAATTGAAATCAGTAAGTACCAGCCTTGAAGTGGGTGGAAAAGAAAAAGTTAGACCTATTGTATGAGTATTTTAAGAGCATAAAAATTTATATATCAAGAGTGTGTACATTCATGTTCACTTAGATACACATTGTTTTAGTATAGCATATAGTGAATTGACAGGAGTTTAGAAATTTAGGGGATTCTAGTCTCTGTTATTTAACTTATTTTGTGACCCCAGGAAAGTCAATTAACCTCTATACTTTATCAATTCCTCATGTGGGATATGAGGATAGTAATTCCTTCTCCTTCATAGTATTGATGTCAGACTCAAAAAGAGAAAGACATGGAAGCTCCTTAAATATAAGAAAGTCATAAATTCAAAAAGTGAGATGTTGCTAATCAGATGTAGCTGACTTTTAAATGATGCCCCATTGCTTTTCAGTTTTACTAGTGCTGATATTTCCAAACGTGCCTTCTTGACTCAGACCCAATATAAGTAGGCATATAAGTTTATGCAACATTTATGAAAAACTTATTCATAGCTGTAACAAATGCACAGAGAGTATAAAGTTCTATTTAATTACCTCAACACCTAATGCCTGTTGGGAACAAGATACTGTACTAGGTAATATGAAGGTATACAGTTATGACTGAGGGGCTCTTACCCTCAAGGAGCTTATGATCAAGTGAGGAGAATAACATGCATAATGACTGTGCAATTTGAGACAAGATGATGGAAATGTGAAGTTGGGCCCATGGCCCAGCTCGATGGTTGGACTGCCTTTTGTAAATAATAGTCTGGGAATGGCAGTGTGGTTTCAGAGCTTCTGGGAGACCCAGACTTGGTTCATTCCCCTCCCTATAAAATGCCCTCTTTGGCATTATAAGATATTATGCGAATTAATTTCTGAAAAGACTCTCGAAATCTTCAGATGCAAGTTGCTGTAAAAATGCAGAGCAATGTCAAATGTTTTCTTTCAAACAATAAGATGTCTTTTTATTGGAAGGCTAGAGAATTTTTCTTTTCTTTTTCTTTGACAATTAAAAAGTCTAGTATATCTTCTTAATTACCTGTTGTAAGTGTCTGAGCTGACTGGTTTATTTGGTAATAATGCATCCAAGATAAAGTGGGTGTCAGCATAGACTTATTAGCAAAACATGTTTTGTTTCTCAGTCAGATCTCTACCTGAAAGCTCAGCTAGCCATCTTGAAAATGTGTGCCTTAGGATACAAGGGAGCCCTCTCCAAAAGCCAGCAGGTATAACTCTTGAATCCTTTTCTTACCACCAAAGTATAATTCAGTGCATATATCCTTCTTTTAATTAAAGCAACAACCCTGTCTTCAAATAAAAGGAACAGTCCAACATTAATGTCATTATCTAGGGAAACTTTAGCTGACTTTAAGTCTATGTTTACTTAATACCTTGAGTGTGGAGGCTGTCAACAGTTTAATCTTGATCTATAGAGCTAATTATTGTTATAAAGAATCCCTCCCCCAAATTCCAAGATTCTAGAAATTGGAAACATTCTCATGTTTTAACATGGACCAGTTTAATATACTTTTAAAATCCTAAAATCCATCTTTGTTCTTATGTGCTTGTGTCAGTTTGTCATGACAGAGCTGTCATCTCATCAGTTCAAAGTTTCTTTTGTAATATTTTTCATTGTTGATGGACAAAATAACTTTATTTATTTTATTTTTACGTGGTGCCAAGAATCAAACCCATTGCCTCATACATGCTAGGCAAGTGCTCTACCACTAAGCCACAACCCCAGCCAAATTCAAGGTTTCTTGCAACCCTATGTATATATTCAGACACATCGGGAAATCCACACATCCACACTGGAAAATTTTCCTAAGCTATATTTCAACATTCTAGTTTGATATGAAAAGGATATAAACAATGTCGATATGCTCACTAATATGTGATAATTCCCTTGTGTTGCTTAGGGGAGGTCACCTCTAGGTTCATTGTATCATGACTGTGAATCTGCCAGCCTGGGCTTTTGTTTTTGAAAGGAAGGCAGTATTCATTTGGTTTTCATTGAGAAAAATATTCAGATAAAGAGTCATTTAGGTTTTGAATGCAGACAGAATAATACAGACATGTTCTTGTTTCTGTATGTGTCTCCGATGGTATCAGATCTGACGAAAATATTTGCTTCAATTGCTTATGGCTTAATAGGTGGCCCTGCAAGTTGTAGGACTGGAATTTCTGGATTTTCATCCTTTGTATACCTGGGTAGAGTGCCTGTGGCAAGTGGGCACAGTTGGCAGTTTTGGTTGCATCTAATTCAACACATATGTCATATTATGAATTTTAGTCCTATTGGCTAGAGTATTTTCTTTTTGTTTTTTTTTTGTTTTTTTTTAGGTACACATGACAGATTATATTTTCACATTATACATACATGAAATATATCTTATTTGAATTAGGATCTCATTCTTGTGGTTGTACATGATAGTTATCATGTGTTTTTTTTGTTTTGTTTTGTTTTTGTTTTTGTTTTGTGGTGCTGGAGATTGAACCCAGGGCCTTGTGCTTGTGAGGCAGGCGCTCTACCAACTGAGCTACATCGCCAGCCTACCATGTATCTTGATGGAAATTTTCCTCTAAAATGCTTTGCTGTAAAGCTCTGTGTCAAGAAGGAAGTCAGTGAAGAACTGTGTGTGTATGTTGATGTATTCACCTGTGTATTAGTGAGCTTTCTGTTTTTGTGACAAAATACCTGAGAAAAACAACTTAAATTTAGAAGAAAGATGTATTTTGGCTCACAGTTTTGGAGGTCTCAGTCCATGGTCTGCTGGCTCCATTGTTTCTGGGTTGGTGATGAGGTAGAACATCATAGTGAAAGAGCATGTCAAAACAAAGCTGCTCACCTCCTCATGGCCAGGAAACTAAGGGACACAGACAGACAGAGAGAAAGGGACTCAGGGACAAAATATCTCCTTCAAGGACATGCCTCCAGTGACCTACTTCCTCCAACTAGGCCCCACCTCCCAATGTTTCCACTACTTCCCACTAGAACCAGGGGCTGGCAACTAAGCGTTTAGCACATGGCCTTTGGGAGACATTTCAAATTCAAACCATGACAATTTGTGCACGCATTTCCTCACACTTGCATGGAGGCCTTGGGGAAGAGAAAAAGCAGAATAGAAAAGGAAAAAGAGAAGTAATCATAGTATTCTGATAAAAGGATATTTAGGCTCCTTGGTTATCACAAAACAAAAGATTTCTTTCTTACTGCTGATGAATTTCAATTATAATTACAGAGTATTGGTAAGCCACATGAAGTCCCAAGGGCTAGATTAAAAATACATACCATTCAGAGAAATCATTTGAATATTTTCTAAAAAATATAGTAGCTAAGTATGAAATCAACTTATGAACAGATATAAACTATTGCTGGTTGTCCACTAGTATTAGCTATTTCTCCATGATGCCGAAGATCAATTTCTGAAAGTGAAATGAATGGCCTATGGCTAAATCTAATGTGCAGCTCACTTATAAGTTTTCTTTCTGTTGTAGAAGTGAACAATAATAGTTAAACTTTAAAGATAAACAGGTTTCTGATTGGGTTCCTAGAAAATAATGGTGCTTTTGTACAATTCTTGAAATAGGGCCTACAGCCGGCCCAAACAAAATAGTCCCTTTCAAGATCTTGGAAATAATGACATCATAGGCAGATTGAACCAGCAACCATTAATAGTATCCTTTGTGGAAAGCTGTCTCAGAAAAGAACCTGGTTTAGTAAATTGGTATTGTTTACAAACATAGCATAATAGAATCTCCTTTTTTTTCTACATTTGTGGGAGAGTAGGAGACCCCTTCCATTTAGGAGACAAATACGTTAGCAGTGAGGTTTCCTCGCAGGTCCCTACCCTCTCCACTGATCCATCCTTGTAAAACATTTATTCCAACTCCTTATGATCCTCTGATGAGTTAAATAGAATTGAAACAATTCCAGGTTGGTGGGAAGAATGAACTGCCATATAAGCTAGGTCCTTTGCAGATTGCCTGTGATACTGACTAGAGCATGTGTGTGGTGTGGGCCTTTTGTTTAGGAATTTCTGGTACAATATGGAAGAGTATAGTTGCGTTTTATATCCCAAGTAGTCCTTTCTTCTCTTCCTAAATTATACCTGGTCAAGTAACATCAAGGTGATCAGGCAGCCTGAAAAGAATCCGGGCATCTACCTGTTTCTTTGGTTAGAGAATGTAATTAGGAAAGAAAAAGGCCACTGTGTGGTGAGCCACACCTACTTACCAAGAACAAAGGAGCATAGAATTTTAAATTATGTAGTTGTCCTAGAACCCTGGCTGGCCAGACTCTTGTTTGCCGTATTATGCAAGATCAGCTTTGTTTTAAAGAGGTCATATGAGTTTCTGTGACTTCTGTCATCTTAAGTAATATATCATCAGAAAATGCATATCATCTAGAAAATGGTGGCTCTCTATGCCTGTGATACACATTTTTCAGAAATCTGTTTTCTAGGTATTTCTATTTAAGTGCTGAGTTCCTTTCCAGTAACTATCAAATTTCATTTAACCAAGCTATATTTTGTATATCCCAAATATGCCTCATATTTAGGAATTACTTTTCGAACCCAGAGAAGTCAATCTGGTACAAATTCTTCTCAGTGGCCAAATTGAATCCATCAGCTGCTCTGATGAAAAATAATGCCATTGGTGAAGTCAGGTTTAATCTCATTTTGTCTGTATGAAGAATGAATATAGAAGAACTAAAAGTCAAAATGCAAAAGAGAATGTAAACATATTAGCATTGGTTTCATATTCTGTTAAATATTTGTATGTACACATGCACTTCATTCTTGACATCATAGGTATACCTACTTTGGAAAACATGAGGCTTATCAAATTGCAGGTAGTGATAAAGCATTTATTACTGAGTACTTTCACTTTTGTGATGACTGAAAAAATTCAGAATTGGTCTTAATTAAGATAATGCAAGATATTGCAAGTCAAAAGGAAAGAAATGAAAAGAGAAATTGTGTCCAAATCAAGATCAAGTCCACCATTGTTAGTTGGTAGCCACCTGTGCAGAAGGAGAAGATATTAATTAATACTGACCTATTTCTGAGTAATTGCAGACTATGTATTTGAGTGAATTTAAAACATAGCTAATTTTTAAAAATTCTCCACATAGCATTATGTAACTTAGTTCTGACTACTGAAAATAAAACACATTGGACCATTAAAGGGCTAAAGTGAAGATTGAGAGATGTGTGATTCTTTCTCATTTCAATAGTTAGTGAAGAGACCCTTGCTTTTATTATTCTTGTATCTAGGTTCATTTCTAGTAAATGTCAGAATAAAGTGATGTGCTAGGTTGCATTTGGAGAGTTCTTTTGTTCCTAAATTAGTGCAGGGTAGTACTTGATAAATTTAGAGAGATTTCATTGTAATGGGATTTGACTTCCCTTGTATTCAAACTAGGGATTCTCTTGGAAGGGATTCTTAGCACTTGACTTGTGCTGGCAAGTGTCAAAGTATAATGGAAGGACTTGAATTGGAGTTGGAAAACACCTGAAGAAAAACTCCTTGCTCAGTTCATGCTTTTCCAGTTCATTTCATCCTCCCAGTAGAATGAAACCTGAGTGTACTCAAACTTAGACTCAAAATGCAAAGAATAATGAAGTTGGGGCTAGGGTTGTAGCAGTGGCAGAGCACCTGCCTAGCACATGTGAGGTACTGGGTTTGACCCTCACTCAGCACTACATAAAAAATAAATAAATAAAAAAGGTATTTTAAAAATAATGAAGTTAAGAGCAAATAAATTTCTAAAACAAGACTGAATCTTACAATCCAATTGCTTCTGTCAACTCCCTGTTGTTCCTTGTTTTAAGATATAAAATGTAACAGGAAGTAAGGTTATAACGTCTTTTCAGGATGTGCCCTCTCCTCTGTGTCTCCTTTTTTTTTTCATGGTGACATTCAGTCTACTTTCATCTTTTTCCTGCTTGGGAAAAGATGGGGCATTTTTTGCCCTACCAGTACATCCCAACTCTGGTGAAAGTACCAATTTCTGAGTTTATCTCACTATAAATACAGCAGAGTACATTTTGTAAATCAGGTACACACAGGAAAGAAACAGACACTAAGGCCATCCTGATGTAAAAGCAGCTAACAGATCATGGTTGTGGGCCATTAAAAATCAACAATCAAACCTGTGTCAGTTCCAAACTCTGAGAAGTTTGTGCCTCTTGCCCATTATGATCATGAAGATGGAATCTTTAAAGAAAGGTTTAAAGTGGTTCATTAAGAGACCAGACAGCAGAAAATACTTTCCTTGTGGAAAAAGCAAAGGACCTTATGTGTTTGTGTATACATGTTGAAAAGTCATTAAGTATTACTTTCATTTTCCTCATTTGGAGATTATATTGTTGGTTTCTGGGGAGGCAAATTTCTTCCCTCCTGAGGAGAAATCCTTCAAGTTGATCCATGTAAAATCTGAGAAAACATGAGACCAAGACTGTTGTTTCTAAACTGTTAGAACCTCCATATTTACTACATTTGGTTTAGAATTATCTTTCCTTAATTCCTATTTCTTCCTGCTTGTCTTTAGGAGCTGTGAAATCAGTTGTACCTGAAAATGTCTGACGGTCTGGATAATGAAGAGAAACCCCCAGCTCCCCCTTTGAGGATGAATAGTAACAACCGGGATTCTTCAGCACTCAACCACAGCTCCAAACCACTTCCCATGGCCCCTGAAGAGAAGAATAAGAAAGCCAGGCTTCGCTCTATCTTCCCAGGAGGAGGGGATAAAAGTAAAGTATCAGTGGTCGGGCATTGAAAAGGGGCTAGTTTATTCTTTCATTGTCACTTTCTTTCTCATGTAGTCATTTCTTAAGCTGGCTGTTCAGGCCTTCCTGATGTTTATATCTACATCTTCCGAGGTTGCATTTTGTCAGAGGATCATGTTTGATTGACTTATTGTGGGTTGACAGAAAATATATGTATGCTGTGTTTGCTTTTTAGATAAAATTGAATTCATAGAGTTAAGTCATGGGGAACCATAGCGACAATACTGTCTTGAATATATAAACAGTGACTTCATGAAAACTTAGACTAGAATTTAAAATAATACCTTCATAACTGTAAGTTGTCCTTTTTGAAAATTTGAGTATAGATTGTTTTACTTCTATATATGATTTGGTAACTGAAGATTTTGAATTGAGTATATGGGAGTCAGTTCAAGTCACCACAGTGTTGTCTGTGTGACTATATCACAAGGTGGGAAGAAACTGAGTCATTTGTTTCTTCTTATGATCTTCTACCATTGGTCTCCTACACAATCAGCTTCATGTGCACTAAGTATCATGACAATATATTATCATTTATCCACGTGGTGTTCATAATACCATTTTGGTGCTTAAACATCATATGCTAAACATTTGTGACACTTGGGGATGTAAAATTCCTAGTAAATAACTGTCAGGTAGTATTAGTTATCATAAAGCTGGAACATGGCTTCCATAGGTGTGATTATTGAGGTGGATGTGAGTGAAGCAGATACAAGGCCACTGGCATCACAGAAAGTGGCCAAAAGGGTAAGAAAGATGATATCTTTTAGAAGAGAAAAGGGAAAACCTGCTTTTTCAATGTAAAACAAATAGCTTTGTAGGTTGATTATATGGTATTAGTGAATCAACAATGGATGTCATAAGGACAACTGAAACTCTTATCATATGTCTGTAAGATGCTTTATCCCCTTTACCTGAAAGATGGAAAAGAGAAATGACATTAAACCTCTGATTTGAAGATAAGCAAAATACTTTCCATGGAAGGGATCTGTGACCACATAAGAGGCCTTTTTAAAGATATATTTGCAGACCCTGAAGTGAATCTGGAAAAATTTTTTTGCTGGGAATAAGGAATGGTTTGAAGATTAAAGGTATGTCATCACCTAGAGATCAAGTCTTGTGTGACACTTGTGCCAAAGAAAGGCTCTTCTATCTTCTTGTATCTGTTGCAACTGCAGAAAGTGATTGAGGAAGGGAATTATGTGCCTGCTCAAATCCTTTGGTATTATTGAAATTGGAGTTCTTTGGGAGTCCTTGAATAGTTCTGCTTTCCATTTAGAAGAGCAAGAACCAACTGATGCTGACATGAGGTTAGCAAAAACAGAGGCTGGCATTTCGGTTTTGTGCCAGTATTCAGGTGATCTCATGGTGAAGCCATTTCTGCTGTACAGATTTCAGGGGAAACAGTTGAGCCAAGTTTCCAGTGTGCTGGAATGCAAACAGAAGAGCCTGGATGACTCTTACTCCCCTCTAGGAATAGTTCGAACAGTGATTTTTTTGTAGAAATTCAAGACTGCTTAAAAGAAAAAAAATCATGAATATAAAGTTCTGCTGATTCTTCATACTCCATGTGGCCCACATGTGTTTGCCAATGCTAATCTTAGTGTACACATTGTCTTTGTAACTAGCCATATCTCAGATCCTGGAGCCCTTAGATCAGCCTTCAAGCACACATGCTAAACCAATATGCATGAGATTTATATACTATCACTAATGCTGTGTTCTTAATTTAAAAAAAGACATTAAATAGTTCAAAAGAGCCTGCCATTAACAGAAAATGGGAGAAGATTTGACCAAAGGCAGTGAATTATTTTTCAATGATCCATCCAAAGACAAAATTAAGGGATCAAGAAGAATCTATGGACAAGGATACACATGTGGCACAGGAGAAATCACTGACTAAAGATGAATTTAACCTGTTTATACTAATTCAGATTATGTGAGTCTGCTATAGTATGATCCTCAGGAAGTCAGCAGTACCCCAGAGGTGGTTATCATACGTGACAATGAAGATAATTTGGTGGTTGTGAGATTAGAGACAGAGGCAGTTGTAAACAACAGGAGCAGGTCTTTTAGGACAACATTAAATATTCTTCCGGATAGTAATGAAAATTGGTACCTTTACATGTCATAGCTTACCTGTCAAAAGCCTGAGTGATTTAGCAGAATTCTATAAGTAGGTGCTATGATAACTTCAAAAACAATCACATTAGACAGAATCCACCTTCAACAGAACTTAAATTATCAAGTACCATTTAATACCATTGCTGAACAGTGAACAAGCTACCTCAGACAAAGATGAACCATTTAACTGAACACTAAAAACAAGTGCTAAGAGTGTTTTATAAAGATCATACTGGGAAGAAAGCAATGCAAGAAAAGTCTAAGTCATCAAGTTATTCCATTTAAATACCCTTACTGGACAGCTGATAAATTGCCTTCAGACAAGGTTTGAATAATTTAATTGAACTGTATACAGAAGTGCTAAGGTGTCTTCAAAAAATTGAGAAGACAGAAGGCATCTTCAGAAGGGGCCAAAGTCATTAAGTAGTGCCACTTACATTCCATTGGTTAATAGAGCTAAAGCCATGAGCAATGTGTTACAACTTCAGGATTGGATTTCAGTGACTCTTGAAGGTACAGACAACCATGAGTTCAACTAACAGTTCAAAAGTCCACTGTTTATTGCTTCTCTGTCACTCTCATTTTCCACCACCATAATAAGTGAAAGATACTTCCTCATCACCTCTGGAAATCATATCAGGATCTAAATGGAAACTGGAGAACCTATCATTTTTACTAATTTAAACTATGTAAACTCTTATTATTCTTTTTATGTAATAAATTGTTATCATTTTATTTTATTGCACATAGAACATTTATAGGGGCTTTCCAACGTTCACTTGTGACTTCATTTCTTTTAATTTTTTTCCTTCTAAAACTATGATTCTCTCAACTCAACTCTGCTACTTTGGGTTTGTCCAGATACCTGACTGTCATGGGTGGGGAGGAATTACTATTTCCGTTTCTGCCTCTTGGCGACTCCTTGAATTATACCACCATTAAGTCTTAACCTAATGGAAAGAGCACTGAACTTGGGTTCTGGAGACCCAGGTTTGCATCCAGCTCTTTCAGTAATGGTTGTGTCTTTGAGGTGGTCATTTAGCTTCTCTGAGCCTCAGTTTTATCATTAATTAAGTGAGGACAATACTACCTGGCCTGCCTCACAAGATATTTGTGATAATCAGATATAATTGTGTATACCAGAGTGCTATTAAAAGTAAAATTAAAAATTGCTAGATAGCTGGGCATGATGATGCAACCCAGCTACTCAGATTAAGGCAGGGGTTCATGAGTTGAAAGCTGGCCTGGGAAACTTAGCAAGACTGTCTCAAAACAAATATATTACAAAGTGCTAGATAATTGTGAAGTGTCATCTTAGTATTTCAGATCTTCTAAAGAACCAAAAAGCCCTATTTTCAAATTATTGTTTCTTTTTAAGTAACTTTCTTCAAAACTAGAATTTATGTCAATTAGAATTTGAAAAGAAAATAAAAATTGCTCATAATTTCATAAGCCAAAGTTAACTGTGTTGGTATTTTTCCTCATAGTTTTTTTCTTATAAAATAGAAATTGTTCATCAATGTCAAAAACTTGGAAAATAAAGACAAACTCATAGAAAATAATAAAATATCATCCACAATCCCAGAAGCAATGTTAACATTTTGATGGATTTTTTTATAGACTTGGTTATATATGCACATATATACTTTCTTGTGTGCCTAAATTCATAATGCATACAATTTTATATTCTTCTCTCCTTGACATTTTTATCTTGAACATTTTCCTACATTTTAAAAGTCTTTATAAACATAATTTTGATGGTGTATGATATTTCTTCAAATAGTAACATCACAGTCTATTTAACAACTTTTTAAAAAATATTTGGGTCTATTTCTAATTTTTGTTATTATAAAAAATATTACAATGTCTATTTCATTTCTTAAAGGAAAATATTTGGATTGGTGACAGCAGAGGATTTTATAAGGCACTTTTAAATGTTTTCATTACATAGAGCATTGAGCATAGTTTCTTTAAGAAGTCTTTTTAATAGCTCTATTTCATTAACCAAATGGAACCTTGATAGATAGAAGAAGAAGAAGAAGAAAAAGAAGAAGAAGAAACATCTAATTTCAAGATCAAGAATCTATTTTTGTTGGAGTGTATTTCAGGAGCTGAATTTGGGTGTTAGAGAAATCTAGGAGGGACAATTTGGCATCAGTTTTTGAATACTTCACCATAGAAAATTTTCAAGATTTAGATCAGGAAAAGGATATCCTGAACAAGCAGTTTTATGGAGCCTGTGAAGTGTGTGACTAATCAGGTTTCTCCTTTGTTGACTACTGGAAAGTTTGGAGCCAAATGTGTGTTCCATGCTTAGCATTTGTAAAAGGACTCTATGGTATGTATGCACTTTGTATTAACTGTCTTCTAGGCTCCATTCTATGTTCCTATGTTGAATTTTTGATTTTGTTTTGTTTTTCCTTTACTTTCTTTCCTACATTGAATTTATGCTATCATGTCATATTTGGTGTTTTCTTGTAAACCACCTGACATCCATTTTGGAACAAGGTGAGATATACATACATGAATGAATAAATATATTTAATACATTAATAAATAAACCAATAAGGAACAGGCAATGAGGCAAAGGAATGAAGCCAGGAATCTGAAAATGGTATAGTGTCTCTACAAGTGATCAATATTAAGGACTTGAAGCTTGGAAGAACATATTGGAAAGAAGCAGGTGAGGCTGCATTTAGAGGTGACATGTTCTGTGTGACATTTGTGTTTTCTGAAGTGTGCTTATGTGTCTTGTGTCTTGTGCTGCTTTGAGCATTAGGTATGTTTTGAAATACATGCAATGCTGTGTGAAGGACTGTATCTGTAGAGAACTCAGTTAATGTGCATTTTGTCTGTGGGGAATCCAGAGAGATTTGGGAACTGGTGAGCTGGGGAATGATGGATTCGTCCCTCATCCTGAGCATAATAGGGGATAGTTGTGTATGAATCAAATCAAGACAAATAGGGAATGATCACCCATTTACTGGCTAGTAACTCAGTGCCAAGCTGTGTGTTAGGTACTATACATGTACTCAGTCTTAATCCCTATAGCAACTCTGTATCATCCCCTTTTTACTGATGAGGCTCAGAGCATTTAAATAGATAGCCTAGGATCACCTAGCAAAGGATAGAAGCCAGAAATCTCCCAAGTCTTTGTGCCTCCAAACCCTTATATTATATTGCTTCACACTGTGACAAAGAGACTATGTGGTATAGTATGTTCCTAGCATCTAAGGCCAGTAATGACTTTCATTTTTCCTTAAGAAGATTGCAGTGTACTTTGAAATGTGTTTGAATTTCAGAAAAGGGGGTTTTTAAAACCACCACTCAGGAGAAAAAGAAAGAAAAATTTTTCTTTTCTTTTTTTTTTTTTTAAAGAATTGATGATGAGACAGCATTCACAATAGAGATGTGCTAACATTTGATTTGGAGTTTTGTGGGTTATATTATCATTGGGAGTGTTTGCTTCATAGGTTTACATGTTGCTTTTGTTAGAATGTTGAGGTTCTAAATGGGTGTGATCATACATGTGAAAAAGATCTTAAAGTGGTATATAGTTTTGTTAATGTATTGAATATTTATTGTTGTTCTAATCCCAGAGCATGTTATCTTCTATATACCCCACACAGCAGGAAGCACTGCTGTATAACAAGTACATTAAAGAAAACTTGCAGTTATCCTTTATGGTTTTTGTTAATCAAATGTCTTGGTCAATGCACATTACTAATTTTCATCTAACTAAACACAATAAAATATACTTAGTGTGATAACAGTATGCAATCTTTCTTTGGTAGATCTCTTCGGGATCTTGAGGTAGCCCAAGGTGATTTCATTTCACCAGCAAGTGTGGGAGTCTCAATTAATTGAGGGTTCTGTTATCAGAAAGCCAGATGTCAGAAATTTCTGCATTTTAAATCATGCTTGTATTCCTCTTGCTTCTCCAAATGTAACCCATACAGCTGAGCAGAGTGCTCTGCACAGACCATTGCCCTATCCTTTGGGAAGCCTGGAGAGCATGACTTCTTGCTTGTCCTCCAAGAGAAGAGCCTCCTATCTACTCCTTTACTTCTAGAAGTCTACTTTTTAAGTGGAAAGAAGGTGGGATAAGGATGCTCTCTTCCTATCTACCAGGGTCTGAACTTTCACTTCAAGGCCATAAAACAGGGAAATGTGGCATGAATAGGATAGCCCACTTAAACCCATAAAACAGTCAAATTAAGGAGAAATATGGAATGTGGGATTGGGAGTATATACACTAAGGTAAGGAGAAAATAATATTTGTGAATAAGATTAGGAGGTGGAGAAAATACAGGGGATGGATAGGAAGAGAAAAAGACAGAAAAGCACTATATCACACATTCAAATCAAGTGTTGCAAAGAGAGATATAGTGACAACAGCTAAAGGATATGAAGTTGCTTTCCTCCTTAGAGGAAATGAGGCCTTTTTCCCCTCTCAAACTTGTAAAACTACACATGGTCAGATCAAGCTAGGATCTTTGCCTCATCTTTGCCTCTTCTTTCCAAACATTTTCCATTGAAATTATTGCATGGGTGAATTGGGCATAAGTGAGAGTGGAGTCAGAATGTGTTTCCTGGAACGAGATCAATAGGTGGCAATTTCCTAATTATATCCCAGAATGATTGCACTTGTTGAATGGTTTCTTAAGATGATACTTACTGAAGGTGATGGCTGCCTGCATGTATGAGTGAAGGTGAATAAAGGGCTCACATGGTGCTGTCATTTCCTTTCCTCCATTCCATCATCCTCATGGAACATACAAACCATGAATTAGCCTTATAGCTGCTCTTGCAGAATCAGGTAGCACTTTGACATTTTATTTATATTCACTGTTTTCCATAGCCACTGAAGACTTGGCAGGAAAAAAATGGGCTTAGTATTCCTCCTGAGGATATGGAACTAAACACAAAGAAATTCCAGATGGGCTAATTAGATGCTATGAATTAGAGTGAAATTTTCTAGGTTCTGCATTGGGTCTCTTAGGATTAATGTGAATAATGGACTTTCCATTGCGGGCCTTCCCTAGTATAAACTTGTGGAATTTGCCAACATAATAAATGATATTACAATACAAAACACTGAATGTTTAAAACAACCAAGTTCAATCCTCTTTCTTGGTAGTTATATTTCCAAGGACATCACTCATAGGATTGAAGTGCTAGGTTTAAAAAGTTACAGATTAGTTTCCCAGCAAATAGCTTGTTACTTAGAACATTGCTAATGAGAAGATGTATTTTGGAAGGCCATTATAGGTGTATTATAATGTTTAAAGTACTTTCATATCAATTACTTCTTCAAACTTCCTCTGATGGAGATAGGGAAGGGATTATCTCCATTTTATAGCAGAAGGCAGTTCAGAGATGCTAAATGACTTCTACAAAGGCAGACCTAGAATTTATATCTTCCAACTCCTTGTCCAGTGGTTGAACATTATACCACTACCAAAAAATGAGGGAAACCTAACTTGTGCTGAAAATAGGTTTTAACCAACAGAATGTTGAAAATGGAGTTTTAATAGAAGCATGAGAAAACTAGGTGGATGAGCAATTAGGACAGTAGTCATTCCTTTGTCTTTTATTTCTCCTGAGGGCCTAACTTGCTAGCAGGAGGTAACCAATCTTTGTAAAAAAATGAAAGTAATTATTCTTCAATTTTTGTGTTATTTGGTGGGGGCTTTTAAATAGTATTCTATTACAAAAATAATGTTTGATGCTTACAAAAATTGAAATATTAAAGGACTGTTAAAATAGAACACAAGAGTCAACTATCATTCCCTCCCCTTACACTCATTCATAATATAGTATTTAAATGAGATCTGGGCTCTCTTTTTCACTTTATCAACACCTTTCTTTTCAGAATCAGTACATGTTTTGTCCAAGATGCTAGATTTAAGCCATAAATATGTGTTATGTAGAATCGCTTAAAATTTTTTACTCACACTGCACAATTTCTTTAAATACATAGAGTCAACAATAAAACCTGTTTTATGCCTAATTTTCCATTGTGTTACCATATAATACTTTCACATATTTTCAATGGGAAAAATAAATTTGAAGGCCCATACAATGATAGTCTGTCCCCAAAATGTGAAAACTAGAGAATTAATGTTTCCCTTGTACAAGGGAAAAGGTAAATCCCATAAATCCAGGAGGTAAGAAATTCTTGTGGGTCCTAGGTTATACTGCACCCCAAATAGGATATTTGTTCATAGAGCAGATGTGTCAGGGATTAGAACCTTGACAGAAATCTGCCTCTCTGAGACTATTGTTCTCAAGAGGTGCACCAACCTCTTTGACATTGCCTGCAGGACTACTGTTCACTTATTTTTACCCAAGTAGAAGGAAAGTGTCAGAAGGGTTCATTCTAGAGGGTTATGGCACAGTGTGCCCTATGATCCACAATCAGAGGATAGAAGAGAATGATATTTTTGAAAAATAAAACTGCCAAAAACTCAGTATTTAATTCAACTTCTTGATAGTTAAGCAGACACTAAGGCATTTTCATTCTTGTACGCCACAAGACAATATTTTGTAAATGACCTTTGTGGGACACTGACTAGCAGACTCCTAGTGACAGAGAAATCAATGAACCACTAAAAGTATCTATCACTGAGCTAAAGATTCACCAAGTTGCTAAGGAGCATCTGTTAGAAAAAATGAAGGTTGGCACCCATAGAATATGGATGGCCTTTGAAAAATACTTTTATATCCTTCCAAGATGACTTCTCCAGAACACAATTTTGGAATATTGAGATGAAAAACAGACCTTTAAATTTGATGGATCTTTGACCCCGCCATCCCACCACCTATGCCAGAAGTTGCTTGGCGTCTTCTGCATAAGTTGTTTGGCTTGAGGACTATATAACACTGGATAAATACAGACTGTAGCTAGGCAGGACAAGCAGGACAAAAGGCAGGGAGAGGGAGGAGTGCTTTTGCTGTCAAGATAGGGGGATCCAACCCCATCAGCTCCAGTATAAGTCTCCTAACAAAATGCTTTATTAGACCTCCTTTATCTCTAAGGATTCCCTGAAAGACCATGGTAGAGACACAGGGGCAACTAGGCAACACATCAATCTGAACTACATGCTGACTTTGAGCACAGATCTAATTTATTAGCTCTCTCAGTTTAGAAATCAGATATAATGGAATGTAGAGCATGCTTTTAACTGCTGTATCATTCACCCAGAAAATATTTGTGCCTGCTTTTTATATGCCTTAATCTGTGCTGTGGGGGATACCACATATGAGGAAAGGCTTCTCATCCTCAAGTGATTTTCAATCTACTTGCAGAAATTCTCTCTCTCTCTCTCTCTCTCTCTCTCTCACACACACACACACACACACACACACACACACACAGTTTACAAAAAATGCCCCAATAATGATCATTTTATTTTTAAATATTTTTAGTTGTAGATGAACACAATACCTTTATTTTTACTTATTTATATGTGGTGGTGAGGACTGAGTCCAGTGCCTCTCACATGCTAGGCACACGCTCTACCACTGAGCCACAACCCCAACCCCCAATTAGAGATCTTAAAGGCAACAGATACAGTGGTAGGTTGTCTCCCCATTCTACACTCATCTTTCCTTCTCTTCAGTAACCATCATAAAGCCTGCCACCACCATGGTCTGTGTACAACCCCCTTTCAATTAGCATCCATTTGCTCAAAACCTATCCAAACACATTTTTTATTACTATCTCCAATTTCATCTTCCTCTCCTAATTTTCAAGACTGTTGCTATTTACCCTTGTCTTATCACTTCTACAGCCATTTGCTATATGTATTCCTATTTCTAAACTTTTGTTCTGCTTTCATACTTCAGATGCTTTATCCTTCTGTATCTATCTAGCCTTTATGACTAATCTCTTAAGTCCTGCCTCCTCTAGTAAGTCCTGACTGACCGTCAGGTTTCTGTGATTTTTTTTCCTTTTGACATACATTTTTACTAAAGCATTTACACTCTATTCTTCACAACCTAGCACCTAATTTTCTTTTGTGTGATAGTATTGGTTGCTATTTTTTGTTTGTTATGCTTATTTCCCCAATTATTTTACAATTACTAATGAATCATCTAGCATAGCTGGTCATCACATTGATGCATGATTCAATCTACACTTGCTGACAGACTTGCTGACTGATTCAGAGGAAAAAGAGCTGAGATATTAGCAAGGGATTGTTGTTCCTTAAAGCCAGGGTTGTGAAATGCTTGCCTTGGAGAACTAGCCAGTCTGTGTATTTTCGTTTTTTGGAAAAATTCTTTCTGCACTTAGACAATATGCTTTATATAATACTTTGCTTTTAGCCCTCTGTATTAGTGTGGCTTTATATGTTGCACTTTATGTCATAAAGAGCACAACATTTTGTATGCTTTCCATTGCTCTTTTAAAAAATAATTATTGTTTTGTGCTTTTATACTAAATTTACGTAGGAAAGCTTTCCCTATGTCTGTCTTCTGTCATTCCTTTCCTTTTCCTGCATGCTCTGTTTTGAAGGAGTTAGAAAGAGTTCTAAAAAGTAATTTGGACTGTGACCATATGACAACTAATGAGAAGGCTCAACAAAACTTCCAGGGATTTTAGGAGAAGATGAGAAGTGGAACACTGACAACAAGGAAAACTCAGGTGACAGTTTTCTAAAATGCTTTCAGCAGGCAACCATAGCACCATCCACGGATTTCCTCTGGGGGAGTATTGGTTGCTTTGCTGTACCTTGACCTCTGCCCAGCTCTATTGCTAGTATATGCATGTGGCATATACTGAATGAATGCCTGAATGAATATATAGTCAGTTGGGGAAAATATCAACAATGCCACCAACAAATTCAACTACAAAAATAACTATTAAACATGTTCTCTTCTCCCCTGGCCTTTTTAGCAGACACAGGTCATTTTTTCCTCATTCATGAATGCATCACAGCAAATAAGCATCAACTGTCTCCATATATTGAGTGTCATTTCATATAAAGGTCATTTATTTGTTCATTTGTTTGTTCATTTATTCATTAAACATTGAGTCTGGTACTGTGCTGGTATATGTAGAGAGACAAATAAGTCCCAGTCCCCCTACCTTTAAGTAACCAAGAGTCTAGTAAGGGACAAAGACAAATCACTCAATAGATTTTAGTGTGGTAAGTATGAAACAGAAATGAGCCCCAAGGAGGGGGCATCTATTAAAGATTGAAGGGAGGGAGGAGCTTATAGGGAAGGTTTCCTGGAGGAGGTGACCACTGAACTGCGGTGAGTCTTAAAAAAGAGAATAGAGCTAGCCATGTAAGGAGTGAATGGCATTCCAGCTAGAACAGCATTATGGAGTGGTAGACATGATTCTACTGCAGGTTGCATTTCTATGAATACAAATACAAGAAGTTTAGAATAGCCAGTGCGAAGAGTCAGTGTGAGAGGAAGGGAGAGATAAAGCTATGGGAGTAGTGTGGGACTAGATCGTGGAGGATTTATATTTCCTATGCTAAGAGCTCTGAAGTTGCTTCTGAAGAAAATGGAGGAATATTTCATGCAGGAGGGATGATATCTGATAGGTGTTTCAAAATATCACTCTAGCTACAGGAGGAAGAATGTATTCATGGTGGAGTGGTGCCAGTCAGGCTGTTGGAGTTATACAAGTGAGAAATGACAATGGACTGAGGGCCAGTATCATTAAGAATAGGAGAGGAAACCCAGAGGGAATATGTAGAAAGGAGACTTAATACAAGTAGGTAACTAAGCAGATTATGAGAGGAGGTGGAGAAGGATGAGGTAGGAAACAAAGAGGGAGTTGTAGTTTCATGTTCTTTCAGGTAGGACAATAGAATAGAGATGTTCAATAGCCAGTTAACTACATGGGGGTTGGGTGGGATACAGCAGAGAGGTCAGAGTCCGAAGTACATATGGGGAGTCACTACTGTAGATGGTGATTGAAACCATGCATGTAGAAGAGATGATCCAAGGGAGTGGTGTTTGATGATAAGACATGAGTACCTAGAACATCTCCTGGAGAATGCTATTTTAAAAGTCAACAAGAAAGAAGCTCCACATGAGACTAAGGAAAACCCAGAAAAGTAGAAATAGACCCTAGGAATGAGTTGTGCCAAAGAAAGTGCAGAGGAGTTTGTTTCAAGAAGTATGTGGTTAACAATGTTAGTTTTGACTGAGATGACAATGGTTTCAAGGACTGAAAAGTGGCTCTTGGTCAAGGAGGAGTTGTGATTTCAGGGAGTCAGTACAATGGTTTGGAGAGTGAGAGCTTAATAAATCTAAAATGCTTTTTCAAGAAGTTTAACCTAAAGAAGAAAAGGCTGAGTGACTGTAACACAGAGAAAGATGTGAGGAAGCAGAAGGATTTTAATTTTTAAGGACAAGAGAAATCTTCACATGTCTTTTAAGCCCAAAAAATCAGAGAGGGAGAGAGAGATTGAAGAAACAAGAGGTGGATGTAGTTCTCACTGGAGAAGTGAGAGGACTGAGACCTAGGGCACCAGTGGAGATAGACACCTTAGGTGAAGGAGGCTCCTACCCTCAGTGGAATGGGAGGAGATAAGATGCTACTGATGCCTATCAATGCATAGGAGGGGCAGAGAAGTTGAAATCAGAAGTTCCAACTGATGACCATCATTTTTCTTTATGAAGTAGAAGGTACATTATATGCTAAAAGTAAAGGAGACTAGGGTACAGCAGAAATTTGAGTGAAATAGCAAAATTCTGGAATATTTACTGAAGGGTTTCGGAAAGGAAGTTGGCAAGGGGCAAGGATAATATTGCTAAGAACCATTAGTGACCCAAATGAGGTCTGTGATCTTCATAATAAACACCAAGCCATATGGCCATGTGATATTTTTTCCCCAATAACTCCCAATTACCTTAGTGTAGAAGTGGAGAAATTTCATGATTGGATTCCATCAGCGTAGGGTTTTGCAGGACAATTTCAGAAGTTCATCAAAGGGTGAGAGTTTTCAGGGCAGGGTGGTAACTTCGGAACAATTTATATGATGGACCAATAAATCTAGGCTAGGAGACAGCTGAGAGAATGGAGGCTTTGTTCAGACCAAAGAAAAGAAATATAGGAGTAGGGGCTTAAAAGAATTAGAAAGTTGGCAGGATAGCAGGGGAGGGGGGGCAAATGGGTTATTTTGGATAAAAAAAAGAAAGACCCAGAACAGCTATGGTTCTCCATTTTAGCTACACATCATCAATGGAGTTTAAAAAGCCATCTGTCTAGGTCTTAGCTCCAGAAATCCTGATATAGTAGGTTCTAGGTAAGCTCTGGATATAGGCATTTTATAGAACTGTACAGGTTATTATAATGTGTGGCCTTGGTTGAGAACCAGTGACTTAAAGGATGGCCATGGGAGTAGATTGCAAAAGTGGAATGGAGGTAAAGTTCATTAGAGTTGAGGGAGGTCAAGCAGCCCTAAGGAAAGAGTGTTAAGGAGGGGCCCATTTATTGTCTGTTTATATCTTAATGTTTCACACAGTGATGGCAGCATAGAGTATAGGAGGGAAGACTTGGAGCTGAACTCCTCAGTAGATACAGGGACATGGGCAAGAGAACAAAGTGTCTACCAATAACCTCAAAAGGTAGTCAAGTTCAGCAGTAATGATGTCAAGAATTTGGAATGAAGTGGGTGAAAGCCTACCTTCCCCATTACCCTAAGCCTAATGACTTGGTATGGGATGCAGATTCCACCAGGGTGGAAGTGTTACCCTCATTGGATAGTGAGATTTAAAGTACTTCTCAACACCAACTACATAATTGAAATACCTGAGGAGTCTTAAAAAAATAAAGATGCCTGGGCCTACCGCCGAAGGACAGTTCAAATATCTGGGGGTAGGGTTCTGGCCTCTCCCTCCCTTTTAAAAATAATTCCTCAGATGATAGGAAAGATGTGAAGAGAACATTTACTGAAGAGGTTGAATATGTAGGGGAATTTGTTCTTAATGGGACAAGTTCTAGCCACTAGAGGGAAGGCAGAATATTGGAGTGGGATATAGAGAAGATGATAGCCAACTAGACAGGCTTTTCTTTCTTTTCAAGGCAATGTAATAGAGAATGTCTGAATAAGAGACTCAGGAGAGATTAGAGTTACCACCAGAACTCATGCACACCCAAAGGTACCCAAGGCCAAATGTCGTTTGCAATTTGTGGTTCAAACAGCAATCTATGGCTTAGTTCTGGGTTCCAATAGAATCTTAGAGATACACTTAGAAAGTGATACCAATTTTGGGCTTACTTTCTATGTAAATACCAACCTATCGCTAATCAGCCTGGGTTATAGCTTAAGACTCAGGTTAGGCCGAATTTTAATATAAATGCCCGATCCTTGGAATTCTATGGGGAGAGAAAGACAATTTAGTGTTCCTGAAAAATACAACAAAAATCTGTTCTCATCTAGGCACCAATCACTAAAATTTACTGAAGGATAAGACTGAATTCTGTTTAATTTTCAATACTACCGAGTAATAAGTATTGTAACTATTAAGAACTTAGGTTGTAGAGACATAGTGGGCTTAGGTTTAAAACTTGCCTCTGAAATTTGCCAGCTGTGTAACCTGGGTATATGGCTTAACCTCTCTTAAGTCTTAGTTTCCTCATCCATAAACCAGTAGTAGTACAAGCATAATAAACTTACTCATAATATTGTGGAGATTAATTGAGATAACCCCAGATATATGTTCCACAAAGCATAGTTCTTAAGCGTGCAGACCCAAGGCAGGTGACGAAGAATGTGAGAATCTCAAATTTTAGCTGAAGAGATAGGTATGTAAAGAAAAAATTACAATCAAGTACTGTTAAGTTCTATGGGAACATAAAAGAAAATGCATTTAACTTTGTCTGCAAAGGGAACACAGTAAGGGAATGGAGAACTGAGAATGCATCTTCAAGAATAAGGACTACCCAGGGATGTCACTCAGTGGTAGAGCTCTTACCTAGCACATACAAGGCCCTGGGTTCAATCACCAGCACCAGAAAAATAAAAGATAAAGGGAGTAATCTACACAAAGCTGGGAGAAGGATGTAAGAAATATGGCTTTCCAGGCCTTGCTCTAGCATCTATGAAAGCTCGGAGATATGAGAGAACCTGGTTATTTGAGGAACATGGGATAGGTATGCATAGTGGGTTCCATGGCAACAGCAGAGACTGGAGAGATAAGTTAGGAATAGATTTTGCAGGTCTTTGAATATCATACTAAGGAGCATGAACTTTTAAAATATTGGTAGGGCAATGGTGGCACGTTTAAGGATCTTAAAGGTGAGAATGTGATCTGGAGGCAGTGATAACAGGAGAGGAATAGTAATGCCTTGCTTTGGACTAAGTGGTTAGTGGAGATGAAAGGATGAAGGATAGAGTCAAGACAAGTTTAGGAGATAGAATGGAAAGAAACTTGGTGACGAATTAATGTAGAAATAAAGTAGGAGTCAAAAATGACGCCCAAATTTTTGGTTTTGGCTGTTGAGCCAGTGCTGAATTACCCAGTGGCTGGAGTAAGCATATACTTATATGTTATCCAGGAAATCGGGGACATCCAAGATACAAAACTTTATGATTTTGGATATATGGCTTTTAAAAGTACTCATTAACCATGAGAGTAACATCAAAATGTTTTGGACTTCCTTATCTTTTATGCTTTAGTATTATTTTTATTTAACTTATATATTGGTGAAGGGAATCACAATTTCTTCATTGCTTACAGCCCCCAAAAGAGGACGGGTCTAAGTCTTTACTCCTCTGATTTGGATGGTTGGTGGTTTCATTTCGAGATAAGGAACCATAGAAAGATGAGTTTGGCTTCCTGCCTTGTTATGCTTGACCCTTAATGAATGGTATGGTATGATTGGTCTGGTAATAGACTGGTAATCAGGTGGCCTTCTAGGGAAACACCATAAGGCCAATTCTGGGCATAACTCAGCCCAAGAGGAGTGAGTCAAATGTGTAGCCAGTACTCACAGAGAAGTTGGGAGAGTTTATTTGCTGGTAATAGAGGATATGAATGCAAGTTGATATAAGAATTAGGGATCTAGATCAAAGTAGGGGCTCTTCAAATGGAGTCCTGGAGAATTATGAACCTCTGAAGGTATATGCAAAATATGTACTACTACATCTTTGCATAAGTCTTGCAGCTTTATTCAGATATTTCACAGTAGACTGACCCCATAAAGGTTATGAAGAACTGGTTAATATGAAGTGTATGTAGCTACTTCATCAGAGTTGCTCACTTGCATGGGACTTTCAAAACCCTAATAGGAACCCTAGAAATTTTATATTTGTTATTTTTTTTTTGTTTTTACTTAAAATGAGCCTGCCTCTCAAATTATCTGAAGTGTTTCATCCCACAGTATCTGACTCTACCCCTGTCAACCACAATCAGGGAATTCCCTAATATGAGTTAGTATCTGGATTCAATCCTGGAGGAGTGAGTACAGAGAAAGGATTACAGAAGGGCAAAGCCTCCATTAGGAAAGGCAGAAGAGAAAGAAGCAATGACAAAGAAAAAATGATCACTGAGGCAGGAGGAAAGGAAGACCACATTGTCAAGGAAGTGGAAAGAGAGGTCGTTAGCCATGTCTATTTATGGATGCAACAATCATGATTGTTTGATGTGCCTTTCTGAGCAAATAAAATGATGGTTGAACAAGTATAAATGGTAACTGTAGTATATGAACATGCAGAGGCATTAGGAATAAAATCAAACTTTCAAATCCAGTGTTGATGTAATATTCATTAATAAAGTAGACTTACTGTAAAAACAGAATCTGTGCTGAGGTTAAGTTAGATGGTATACATACTTTTAAAAATGAGTCCTATATGTATTCCATGCCAGGTAAAGGATTTGAGTGGCTCTTGTCCCTCTGCCCCCAAACTTTCTTTTCTGATTCTGCATAGTCCTCCTGACTACATGAATTTCCATATTACTGACCCATATCTCTGTTTTCTGACTGGACATATAGAGCAGTGAAAGAGAATGGAAAGAGAAAAGAAGCCATAAGCCTGTTATTGAATATGAAAGGTTTTGAATGTAAAATTTATCATATGTAACCTACAAAACCAGTAAGTAATCTGAAGTAATCTGTATATAGTTAATTGCCTATTTTCTGTAATTTGGGACAAGGGAACATCTAGTTTCAACTAGGTAAACCAGGTTCACACTGACTTGCCCAGTATTAGAAAGGTGAGTATTAGTTTTTTTTTGAGAGTGAAATGCACTCTCATGAGAGTTACATGCTCAAATCTGCTGATATGTCTTTTACTGATGCCACTAGATACCATTTTAGAATGTTTCCATGGTACTTTCCTTGGGGAATCATTTCCAGATACATTACTTTCCTTATAGTTCCTAATTTAATTTCTTTAGCAATTTTATCTTTAAAGGCATTTGATTTATTAACTACCAATATATTTATTCATAATTATGTCACAGTGAAAAATCTGCTACTTGAGAAAGGCAATGATTTCAAATGGCTAATATGACAGAATATAATGGGGATATAGAAAAATAGCTATGAATTAGAAAAACTAAACCAAAGATCTAATTTGAGATTTTGAAAGCTAATAAAATTAATTCAGTAACAAGTACCACTTTGCAATTTTTACTAGGGATGTGCTGTGTGGGAAATGATTAAAAGTGGTTTTAAAGACAGAGAAAGATTTGTAACACCATTGATTGTAATACTATCTTTGTTCCAAGAACATTAAGATATACTTAATAATCTAAACATGTAAATTAAGAAAGTTCCGACTGCTTGATATTTAGCTAATGTTAACATGGAAAGAATTCATAACACTTCTATAGATAGCTGAAGTACTTTTCTATTCTTTCTTTCTAATATTAAACCTTAGCTTGACTTGACTGTAATGAGTTTCTTAACATTTGTCCCAGTTAAAAACAATACACTAACACCTGTCAGTTATTTCATTAGATTGGTAAATGACATGAATCCACCTGAATGGGGGTTTTGTTTGAATTCGATTTTGGAATTTTTAAAATTTTTGAACATAATATTTTTCATCTAAATCTCATCCACTTCTGCAAATAAAATTGGAATTTCTGGAGTTATTATTAAAATTGTATTGGAATCAATTGTCTTTCAATGTTAAAATTATTTTGATGAACCTAGTTGTACAGCTTTGGAAGCCAAAACTATACCCCAAATAAATGCATGTTAACATTTTGCCTTTAGCCAATAAGAAGAAAGAGAAAGAACGTCCAGAGATCTCTCTTCCTTCAGACTTTGAGCATACGATTCATGTGGGGTTTGATGCAGTCACCGGGGAATTCACTGTAAGTAAGCTCCTTATTTTGTTCTGTAAGCCATGAAAAAATTCCTTTATAAAATTAGGTGTCAATCAAAAATTACCATGTCCCCAAATGTCAGACTCGATGTTTTTGATGATTCCAAGAAAAATGGAATTTGCCTACACAATCTTAGATATAGTAGAAGTGGCAACAGTATTGGCAAAATTATTTTGTCCAGCTTAACAAAAATGTCTGACTACTTTTAGTCTTCAACTTAGTAGAAAATATTAATTTATCATGGCACAGAAAATGTAGTCTTGGTAAGGAGACCCTGCCTGAACCTGTTCTTTATTAAATGAAGTGAATCAGAGAATCATCTACTCAATTTGGCCAGTGAAGACAGTCAGTGTGAATAATTCATGCTTAACAGTGGGACCTGAATTACACAGATGAGCTAACTGCACTAACCAAAAAAGCTCTGTAAAATTGACTTGTTCTTCCCTTTGATTTCAAGGACATAGATTATTTTTATTATTTTGTTCTGGGTTTTTTTTTTTTTTTGTATTCTTTTTTATTGGGGATTGAACACAGGGGTACTTTACCACTAAGTACATCCATAGGTCTTTTATTGTTGTTGTTGTTATTATTATTATTTTACAGGGTCCTGTCAAGTTGTTGAGAGCCTCAATAAGTTGCTAAGGCTGGTCCCAAATTTGTGATCCTCCTGAGTTGCTAGGATTATAGGCATGTGCTGCCATGCGCAACATTAAGATTATTAATAGGTATATTTTGTAGATATTCAAAATCACAAACCCTGTGTTTCAAGAAGAAATATTGATGGATATATCATGTTTGTTTTAGTGGTTATGTACTTACTTTACACACGTACACACACACACACACACACACACACACACACAATATCGACAGTAAATACAAATCAGAATTCTGTGGATACACCATAGCTATAGATCAAACCATTCTTTGATATATGTAGTGAACATAGAGCACAAGATCTCAGATCTATGCCATTTCATGTTTTTTCAGGAAAAAGATCTGGTACCTTTTTTAGAAAGATGAGGGAAAAGATATTGCATCTTTTTTTGGAGAAATACATCTCCAAGAAGATCAACTACTTTTTTTCTCTGCTAATAAGGAACTCAATCAACATGTGCATTCTGAAACAATGAGTAATTTTTAATAAATTTTGGGGAAAAAACTTTAATAGACCCATTACCACCAGATCTTGGCTTGTCAAATAAGAAAGAAATGTCAATACCAAACAGTTAAATTTCTTGTCTCATAACATGATGGTCAGTGAATGGACTATGTCATATGATTAAATGATAAGAAAAAGAACCAAATCAATTTGATTTGGAGAAGCAAATAATGTTATTGTATTGACAGCCAAATTATCTTATTTGTTCAATTCTGGAAGTAAACTATGAGAATGAAATGCAAACAGTAAACATCTTGGCCTCATAAAGTGGTGTGGACTAATTATTTCTGTGTTTTCAGTAGGGAACAGAAGAGAGTGTTAGGGAATAATGACACCATAAAATTGAGAGAGGTAGGATTTAACAAATGTCAACATTGAAGTCAGAGACATTGTTCAGATGGGCTTGAGCTGGAGCAGAACCTTTGTTATATTGTCCAAATATTCTCGTAGAGCTGGATGTGGTGGCATATGCCTACAATTCCAGTAACTCAGTAATCTGAGGCAGGAGGATGGCAACATCAGGGTCAACCTTGGCAATTTAGCGAGACCCTATCTGAAAATAAAAAGTAAAAAGAACTGGGTATGTAGCTCATTGGTAAAGTGCCCTTGGGTACAGAAAAAAAAAAGAATATTCTCTTAGATACTTTTAGAACTATAACCTCACTATCAATACTACTAGCACATTATCCCCATCAGATAAAAGTAATTTTTATAATCTGGACAATTTTATATTTAAAAAATCATAAAGAGATTATAATTAATTTTCTGACATTTGAAACAGGAAAAACCCTTAATTTTTTTAGAAATTTTATCTAACAACTCACCTATTTTATTTTTAGAATTTTATATTTTCAATTTTGACCCTTTTTCCCTCTGTTTCTCTTCTGTTTGAACTTCTCTTAGTTTTATTGTTGTCATTCCATAGTTTTCTTTTCTTTTTTCTGATGTGAAAATTTTCTTCTCTACTCTCCCATATGATATATTGATCCTTTCCAATGTTTTATTCTTTCCACTTTTTCCCTACTTACCTGCCATCTTATGATGCAATCTATCATCTTTATCTTTTTGTTGTTGTTGTTTCTGAGTTCTGAATGGAAATGAAAGGAAGCGAATCACCACCATCTTGCTAACTGCAGCACTAGCCATTTTCAATTTGTTGTTAATTAGAACCCAGTGAACTACTCAGAGAGGGATGAGGTGGGATATGTGGGATATATGGGTAGTCTTCTCAATCATGAAAGATTGATATAACCAAACCCATCCAAATGATCCCCACCAAAACCAATTTTAAATAAAATAATGTTTCAATGGAGCCAGATGATAGAAATCCATTAAATATATAGACAGACACAAGATAAATGTAGAAATGTGAGGCATTTTTATTGTCATCTTGATGATCTTTTGTAATTACTTGCCCACATGTAATTTTTAAAGATGCCAAATTCTGCCTATTTTACCATCTTAACATATGATTTACATTTTTTATACTATTTATGTTTAACTTTTAAAATGCCAAATGATAATACAATTTTTAAAAATCATTTATTGGTAGAATTTAGTAGGTCTTAATTGCCACAGTACCACTAAGTCATTGTGTTTTGGAGGGACCATATCATTAAATTTGATTATTGTTGTTGTCAAGGTTGAATTTTTAGCAACTTCTTGAATTGTCTAATCCAGTTGTCTTACAAGGGCCTGCTATGTTGAATATTTGGACACTGGTTTGGTGTGTTGCTTTGGTGATTACACTGTGGCTGATTGGTCTATATAACCTTGTTTATCTGGTCATATACTTGGATGCTGAAGCTGAAATTAGATTGGGAGGTGAGATTTTTGGTATGAAATTATTACAAGTCCTTACCCTTTATATTACCATTTTTGTCCCAAATACTTCAGAACTCCCCTTTCCAGACCTCTAGACCTGTGACGGTCGCTTCAAGTCAATCAGAGGGAAAAATGGTATGAGTGATATAAATTATCTTTTCTTATGATAAGATAATGCTTGGCCTGTTATATCATGCTGCCATTCTCCTGGGCTACACTGGACAATCCCCAGCTTGATGTACATCTACTTGATGTAGTATATATATGGTTAGGAATTGATATGTGCTCCTGCTTCTGATGCTTTTAGGTCTCCATTAGCTGTCTAACTTTTGGGATTAGTGCCTCAATTTGGAGTAATGAGATAGCTTTCTGATTACGTGCCTTTGTGGCATACATTCAAATTTAAGTGTCAGGTTTCATTGATAAACTGGTTTGTCTCAACTTAGAATAAAGAAATTATGTAAGCAGTGTAGCTATGTGGTAAGTATAGTTGTCTGGAAGATCTTCTGCAATTGACAGCATTTTTTTCTGCTGTCTAGTGATCATATGACTATAATCACAGAAGTTTAGAAGTGCCATGGGGATGTATAATAACTGCAAATATTCTAATGAATATGGTAATGATCATGCCAGTGAAGTCTGCTTTAGTGGTTATGTGCAATGCATACCTGGATTTGTAACACTTAACTCCTTTGGCCATTACAGTATTAACCAAATGCTATTAATTGCACTTAGAATCAGAACTGGGATCATGCATGGGCTCCTGAGTTCCAATTTTTGGCTTAAGGCTTTAGCATCAAACTGCGTGATGAATGCATGTAAAAGTGTTGTTTCACTGTGCTTGGAGTAACCCCAAATGCCAGGAATCAAGGACATATATCCCAAATCAAACCAGTTGGGTCAAAGCATGTTTCTGTAGCATTTGAATATCTTTAGACAAAGTGCTTACCTTATATCAGACCTTATTTTGTGGGAAGTGGGAATTTGAAACTGTAGTATTAAAATGTAAATTATTCATATATGGTTTGAAATGAAATGGTTTTCCCTTTCCCCAGTCTTAAATGTATAAGAATCTTAAACATAGAGTCTGGCTGTGTGGGAACAACCTTTATCTATTTTTCTGTAAGCCAGCCATGACTTTAGCTATAAAATACAGAAGAATCACATCAATGAGAACAAGAATTCAGCACTGCCTTAAATCCATTCTCTCAATTTTAGCCAGAGAGACACTCTCAATGTGAAATTGAAATTGATTAACCAGAATTGGGAATTGAAATTTGTAAGTTCATCACATGGCCATTGGCGGCTACCTGTGATCACCAAGTTATAAAAACAACTTACAAATTATTGTCAAAACTTTTCATGATGCCATTCTTCTTCCCTCCAAATTCATGTTTCTGCTTTTAGTAATTCCTCCAATCATTTAATGAAAATTCTTATGATTGCTATTTATGAAGTAAGCCAAAAGTGGAATTATAATTCCAAACTTTGGAACATTGTCGTTTTCTCTGTTCTCTTAAATCTGTTGTCCTGTAGCCTGTCCTGTCCCTGATTTAATACCTCCCTATTTTCATAACCGCCCCACTTTAAAAGGGACCCCCCCCATTCAGACCCATTGGTTTCATCTCCTCCCACCTTCTAAGTTGTCCCACATTCTGTTTTAACTTTCTTTTCTTTCTTTATTTACGTCCATTACAGCCAGATCTCTATGGCTCACAGATGTGCCCAGGGAAGCTCCCAGAGGTGCGTCACAGGCCCAAAAGAAGCTTGCATCAAAGTGCTTCTTTGAGATGTCATAGCACTGCAGCAGCAGGTTCATGTGTGTGCAGTAGAGTTGTTGCTTGGCTTATCTCACTTTTTGTTGTCATTCCCAAACTCTGGAGGCCCACGTCACACATTGTTTTGCCGAGACTTCATAGGACAAAGCTACATAAATTGTGCCTGGATGCACTTCAGGAATAGTGTGTCTGGTTCTCTCTCCAAGTTGCTCTTGGAGTTTGGACAATCATGAAATGGGGACATCTGTAGGCTGAACATATAGGAAAGAATGTTGGATGCTTAATGCAAAACTAACTTCTCTGTAATTTTTTGCAATTCTCCTTGGTAAGATTTTCAAATACTCCCTCCTCTCTGCTCTAAATGCTTCAGATTATTGTAAATTCTCACAAGGTTTTGGCATGGTTTTCATAGTCCCCAGGTTCTATGTGACCAATGAATGAAGTGGGGAGGAAGGGAGGGAGGGAGGAGAGGAGGAGGCATACCCTGGAGAAAGCTGCAGGGGAAATCCCCATTGCAGCATTAATGTTACTATTTAGCATCTCAGTGGTTATTGCTCCTCCACGATTCTATTTTGGTCTCCTCCCAATTTGACTTTATATTAAAGCTCTAGTCCCAAAAAATTGCATTTTGTAATCACAAAGTGTAAACTGACCAAGGGTAAGGCTTTCCTTTTATTCTAAAACATATTCTGATTGCAACATGCACAGAAACAGCTTATGTTATTCCAGTCATGTAAAACCCATTGATCTGCACTATACTATGTTGTGCACAAATTTAGAGAAGTCTTGCTATGTCTGCCCTGAGTCACCAGAACAAAATAAGCTAAGCTGTAAACATCATTTCATGGATGAGCAGAGTCAATATGGAGGTGATTTTCATGCGCTTTTTTTTTTCTATCACAGTCATACTCCCACCCACCCTTTTTAAGTTGGATCCTAGTTTTACCTGTGTTTTAATTAGAGAAGAGAATGATTGCATTATTAAGTTACTAACGTTAAATCTAGAATGTAACTTCAGTTTCCCAAGTGTAATCCTACAGGTAGCATGGGCTTCTTGGTGAAGAACTTTACTGGAACATGAAAATGCCACTGCCGAATGTTCTGAGCTGCCATTCTTTCCCTTTGGTTGTCCACAGGGAATTCCTGAGCAATGGGCACGATTACTCCAAACCTCCAACATAACAAAACTGGAACAAAAGAAGAACCCACAAGCCGTTCTAGATGTTCTCAAATTCTATGATTCCAAAGAGACAGTCAACAACCAGAAATATATGAGTTTTACATCAGGAGGTAAGAGAAATTCTAGTGCATCAAAAAAGGAAGAATTCACTCCAATCTTGGAATGATTAGAACAAAATGTCTATAGAACTTTTGAAGTCATTTCTAATACCTTATCTGAATGGGTTCGCTGTAAGTAAACCAAAAAGACAAATTGGAATTTGGGCTTGATGTTAGCAGATTTATTTTAATTGGGTGTTTGTAGAACCCAAGTAAGGAAATTGTTCAGCAAAGCAGTAGTGTTTATCTTGAATCAGCAATAAGTGATTTGTCTCTTCACTGTTATGAAGATACTTGGTATCTTATGATCAGGCCCTGTTATGGCTCCATAAAGTAAGAGGTTTTGGATCAAACCATAGTCTCTGGAAATACATTGTATCCCTTAGACTCAATGATTTATACCACAATAGCACAGAACAAATTTTGTGGCTGTCAGGTTACTTTGATCAAATCCCAAAATCAGACTGAAAAAAAAAAAAAAAAAGAAACTATGTCTTACTATTTAAAAAGATTGAAATAACCATACTGCCAAATTGTGGCTTAATTTGCTGGTGTGTAGACCTGACCTGTGTTTGGGAATTTGATGTTCAAATGCACACCTATAAACAACCAAAAAAGCTAATCCCAAACAATATTTTTACATTTTGAGAAAGATGATCTAAATTATCTCTCCAGGACAATTTAACATCTAAAGAAAGAAGGGAATGCTATCATTAGTACTCCAGCCATAAGGACCTCCTGTGTATTGCCATTAGATTTAACGTAGGGCAGGCTTGAAATCTCTTTGAGAATGGTTCAAGGATGTACTTGGAAGTAGAGGATTGTCGGATTTGGTTATGTTAAATATCAATGCTCAGACTTGAAGACACACGGCAATTCATATGCTAAGTGTTCCATGTGGAGTAAAATGCCTAAGAGATTCTGTTGACACATTAAAGGATATTTAATGCTCCGAGATCAGGAGTGGGTTTCCTGTTTAGAACCATAGACTCCCAGAACTGAAAATGCATACAAGAAATCATTTCAGTGTAACCATTAATACCCTTTAGTTTCTCAGAGTTTGTTTTTTTATTCCAAGTAGTCACTGCTGTTTAGTACCTTATTTCTGGATGCTGAATTGACTCAAAATATGAACTCCTGGCAACTATAGAAAAACTCAACAGTATCAAAGTTACTGCACTATACCTAGCTGAGTGAAACTTACCATGTTTTCTGAATGTTCTATTGTTGAAACTGACTGATTAGAAAGAGGAGAAGAGGATGAGAAGATGAAAATTAGAAGGGAGGACAGAAGGAAGAGATGGAAAGGAAGGAGAAAGAGACAGAGGGAGCAAGGAAAGAAAATAAATCATGGATATACATGTATAGGATCATAACAGTTAGGAGTCAGTAATGTTGACATTCCTCCTTATAGATGAAGTTCACTGAAGACCTGGGGGCTTTCATTACAGTTTTTAAAATGACTTGGTAAGAACATGGTGAGCTTTTAATAGTATGAGCTATTTGAAGAAAAAAATATGTCATTTCTCATAATATCTATTTAATACTAAATTGAATAATTACCTTCTGGTCAAAAACATTTTTCTATGCTTCTAAATGGGGTAGTCTTCATGAAACAAAGGTAACCTTTTTGTTCTCACTTTTCAGATAAAAGTGCACATGGATACATAGCAGCACATCCTTCAGTAAGTGAAAAATTTAAGATTCTTTGTTATTTATGATCAGGATTTCCTAAGATCTGATAGAATATAATTGCATACATCCAGTTCTTAGAGATATAAAATCTTTACAAAACAATTTTAAGGGTATAATTTAGATTTATAAATTTTCCCTAATTTTTAGGGTACAATGAGTTTTAGTAAATTTATGTACCTGTACTGCCATCACCATAATCAAATTTTAGAATGTCTCCCATGCCCCAGTAAAATCTCCTTTGACTGATCACAACTAATCTTCACCCACTCCCACCCATCTTTAAATATATGTCTTTGTGGACATTTCACATAAATGAAATAATACACTGTGTGACCTTCTGAGGTTGGCTTTGTTCACTCAGCACAGTTATTTTAGGATTCATCCAAGTTTGTATATCACTAGATTGTTTCTTTAACTGCTGAATATTATTCCATGGTATGATTTTTAGCATTATTTGTTTAACCATTCACCCACTGAAGGCTTTGCAGAGTATTTTCAGTTTGGGGCTATTAGAAATAAAGATACTGTAAAAACTTATCTTAATTTGCCTTTTTATGGACAAATGTTTTATTTCTCATGTATAGAATCTTTTAAAAATAAAAAAAACATTAATAACAACTTATTTTGATTGAATACTTACAATGTATGCTTACAATGTAGGACAATATTTCATACTTGCTTAATCTTTCCTACAACTCAGTTAAGACATAATTTGGTCCCTGCTTTATAAGACATAATTTAGTCCCTATAGGCCAGGGAATTGCAGGGAAAATAACTTGTCTAAGGTCACAACATGAAAACATTTTAGTGTCATTTATTCCAGCAACTGAGGCACAATCTACATTTGCCCAAAGTCATGTAGATTTATTGAAGAAATAAGTGGAGTTTATGTAACCTAGTTATTGGAAGTGCTACAGTATCTGAAATCGTATTCACATATATTAAAGAGAAAATGATCTCAGGCAAAATTTCCTTTTCTACGAATTTTCATTTTAGTATACTGATTAAAAATATTTCCTGACACACGTTTCTTTAGGAGTAAAATAATTGATGTTAACTAAAGTCTCCTATTCTTTTATCCAAAGGATCATAGATGGCCGAGCTGATTTTCCCTTTTTGTAGAGGAAAATTGTTGACCTGCTCGAAATCACCCTGGGTGGATGTGACAATAGTAGATCACAAGAAAAGAGTAAAGATTTAGTTAGCCTTTAGTTTTAGTTAGTATTTTTATCACTAAAAGACCTGACAAAAACTAGAAGAAAAGTTCATTTAGGTTCACAGTTTCAGAGGTTCAGTTAATGGTCTACTCACTCCATAACTCTGGATCCAAGGTGAGGCAAAATATCATGGCAGAAGGCCATGGTGGGGGAATGCAGCTCAGAACATGGCAACTAGAAGAGAGAGAGATAACTTGTCACCAATGACAAATTATTAACCTCAGAGTCACAGCCCCAGTGACCTCCTTCCTTCAGCTATACCCTACCTGCCTACAGATAACACCCAGTTAATACATATCAGTGAATTTATTCATTAATTAAGTTACACCTCTCATAATCTAATCATGTCACCTCTGAAAATTCTTGCATCATCTCACACATGAACTTTTAGGGGATACTTAATATTTAGACCATAACAAATAGTATGGCAGGTCCTCAAAAATTAAAAATAGAATTACCATATGATCCAAAACATAACAGAATGTGGTCCTCCTATCCAAGTAGTTATTTTCCCCTCTTCTTTCTTCTTTGCCATGAGAGCTTTCTGGGGCATACTGAAAATAACAGAAAAAGGGAGGAAATAGGAAAGTAAGAAAGAATGTCAACATTCCATTATCAACACATATTTTACTTCCTTTAATTTAATTAGTATCATACTTGTGCAATCCTGGCTGAATATCCTGGCCAAGAACTAGATGTTGTTCTTTAAAAAATTTTTTTAGTTAAAATTAAGTCTACATCATGGACAAAATATTCCATTAAATCAGAAAAAAATGGATTTGTTCTTTGGATATAAAACAGCTAGATGTTTTCTTATTTAACATAAGTTTAGAAGTTTGGAATTCAGTCTGGTAGGGTAGATAAGTATGAACATAAAGAAGCATAATATAATATGGATAGTATTAAATGTATCTATTACATATATAGTATTACATGTATCTATTAGTATGCCATTAAGTATATCTATTTGCTGTGAGAATGTAGAGAAAAGAGATTACTTTAAGTTGGGGAGGGAAAGGGAAGCAGACGCTTGTCTCTGAGAGCTTTAACTCATTGCTTGGTACCAAATAGGCACTTGATCTATATTTATTGAATGTTAAAATAGAAAATGCATCATATAAAAGGTGGCATTGGAGCTAGATCTTAAAGATAGGATGAGATTGGAATGTGTGAAAATGGGGAAAGGCATTCTCAGCAAAAGGAAAAGTGTGAGAATGAAGACTTGATGTTAGAAAAGGAAATATAGGAGTGAAGCCTTGAAAGAAAAGTTGGGTTAAATCAGAGACCCTTAAATGGTATTGGAAGGAATCTGACTTTTCCAATATGCAGTGGGAATCCCTTGAAGTGTTTTGGAGCAGGACAGTGTTGCGATTAAAGGTTATCCATTGTGAAGAGTAGTCTAATGGTGAATGTCCAGAATTAATTGAGAAAAGAAGGTGAGACCAAATGAAGAGAGAGAGGAGTGGAGAAAATACTCTTAAGTAAGCACCTGGACCAGAGGACCTAATGTGAGGTAGTGACAGTAGGAATGGAAATTAGATTCAAATTCTAGAAATATTCTGATTATTGATTGTATGTTGGAGGAAATGATGAGATCAAATATGATTCTTGGCTTAAAATGATATGTGAGTGTGGCTCAGTAGGCTCAGGCAGGAGGATCACAAGTTCAAAGTCAGACTCTGCAAATCAGCTATTCAGCAAGACTCTGTCTCTAAATAAAATACAAAAAAAGGACTGGGGAAGTGGCTCAGGGGTTGAGTGCCCCTGGGTTCAATCCCCAGTACCAAAAAATAATGAGGGCTGAAGCTATAGCTCAGTGGCAGAGCAATTGCCTAGCATGTGTGAGGCACTGTGTTCGATCCTTACCACCACAAAAAAGTAAATAAATAAAATAAAAGCATGCTGTTTATCTACAACTACAAAAAAATTTAAAAAATAATATGTGAGCAAATGAAAATATGAGGATGTTATCTTTCAGGAGATGCAGATTTCTGTAGGAAGATACTGATTTTCCTGGTAGACAGTTTGAGTCTGAAGGACTGGCAGGACTTCCAAGTACAGATAATTGATTAAACTGCTTGACTAAGGCTAGGTTCCCAGTGATCAAATAGGATTGGACCCTTAAGTTCAGTTAGCATTACTTCAGTGGGACTCAGTGACTTAGGAAGGGAAAACTGAAGTTAGTGTTTTTTGTTTTGGTTTTGTTTTAGTTGTAGATGGATACAACACCTTTACTTTATTTATTTAGTTTTATGTGGTGCTGAGGATCAAACTCAGTGCCTCACACATGCTGGGCAAGTGCTGTACCACTGAACTACAACCCCAACCCACAGTTAGCGTTTTTATTATGGTTCTCTAAAGAGATTGTACTTCATGCTGTATATCATACTGCATATGCCTTTTTATGTTAGAAACACACCCAGTAGCCCTTGTTATCATACAGGATCTGATAATGGTCCTGACTATTCTGTATAGGCACAGCCTGACCCGATCACAAGTTTTGGCATCCTTTAATAGTCTGGGTAGAAATTAAAGTAGAAGCAATGTTATATTTTCTAAATATTTTAAACAGATGCCTATGTAATTAATATTAAATTCAACAATAACTCTCATGTTCTCATCTGTTTCACATCTCACTTGTCACAATTTCTTTGATATTAGTGTATTAAATTCTAATTACTATTCAGTGACCCACTCTTCAATTTGAAGCCAATTTTTAAATTTTATATTTTGATTGCACTGCTAAAAATGAAATGATATATATGGGATCATGAGCTATTATTCCGAGTGAAGGTAAAAACAATTAATATGAATATGCCATCATTTGCTAAAGAAACTGAATGTGCAGTTGACAGATTATTCTTTTTTAGAACTGGTTTATTTTGCTTATCTATACTAGTGATTTTTTTTCCTTCCGTGTGCATCAGAATTACGTGAAGTCTGTTAGGGTGCAGATTCCAGGAGTCTATTCTCAAAATAGATCTGCAGTGAAACTATGAATTCTCAATTTTAAACAAACACCAACAGTGACCCCCAAAACCATATTTTCTATCATCTAAAGTATCTAATGTCCTTCCTTCTAATTCCTTTGGCCTCTAGAAGTTAAGATCAAATAGAAGATAGTTTCCTAAAATAGTTCCTCTAGCTGGTGCATTCTCTTGATCAGGGTTCATAACCTGGAGCTCATAGATAGTTTCACAAGATCTATGAACCCTTGAAATTATATGTTAAAAAGGGTGTCTAACTGTATTTTTCTAGAGAGAGGAGCCAAATCTTTCTCAATTTTAAGAGTCCTTCACCCTACTCAGGTTAATAACTGCCTCCCATGCCCCAATGTGTTCATCATAAGAGTGTCAAAAATATCTAAGTTTGGTAAGACAAAAATATGCCATACTTTCCATCTATCTACATTTTTACAATTTTAAAAATATAAGATGTAGTAATTCTCAGCCTGGAAGAGAGTATGAAAACACTCCAAAAAGGACTACTACAAAAACTTATCAAAGCTTAGTTTATTACCGCAGCAAAAATGACTACTACCTACAGAATCTTAGCAGTGTCTTAGAGAAGGACTGTCAGGGAAGCAAATATGGGTTTCAGCCTTGAGCTGTATGAATTTAAAGCAGGACTTGCAAGGTAAGAAATGGGTTAACATCGTGCACTCTTTATAGTAAAATAGCTTTGGTTCATTGAATGTAACAAGATAAGGATCTTGAGGTGAGTCTTGGTGAGCAAGTTTTTAATATAATAAATAATCTACTTTAACTGGTTTATAATCTTCCAGAAACAAGTATTTCCTAAAGTGAGAAGTTATTTTTGTTTATTCTCAGTATTATTTAATAGAAGAACAGTAAAGCGTGTCTGTACTGATATTATTTAATACAGGGGCAAAAACTATGCCCAACCCCAGTATTTTTTATATGGCGATAAGAAAGTATGCCTAGTTCTGTTATTTTTTAACACAGGAACAGGGAATTTCACTAATTCCAGTTTTTAGTATCAAGGTTGGGTGTTTGCTTGTTCGTTTTTGCAGTATTAGAAATTGAACATAGAGCCTAATACTTGCTAGGCAAGTGCTCTACTACTGAGCTACATCCCCAACCCCAGGACTGCGGTTTTAGGTTGATTGCTGGGGAATTAATGCTCCCTGGCTTAACCACAATCCAAAATATACTGTCCCCTGAAGTCTACACATTCTCTCCAACCAATCAACTAAAATGGCAGGATTGTGTATGATCCAAGGTAAATAGAAATATCTTTCTCCTCTCCCATAAACCTTCAGAGAACAAAAAACTTCAGGTTTTCTAATAGTCCCCAAAGTTCATTCTTGGAGATAGATAATATCCCCCATTTGAAATTAGAATAGTAAATATATAGTTATGAATCTTAAGAAATGCTGGTTATGGTAGCACACTCCTATAATCCCAGCAACTCAGGAGGCTGAGGCAGGAGGATTGCAAGTTTGAAGTCAGCCTTGGCAACATAGCAAGGCCCTAAACAATTTAGCAAGCTCCTCTCTCAAAATAAAAAAATTAAAAGTGTTGGTGATGTAGCTCAGTGGTAAAGTGCCTCCTGGGTTCCATCCCTAGTACCCAAAGAAACAAAATAGTGAAATTGTGCAGATGGCTCTTGCCCACCACAATAACAACACTTGAAATATGAAAGGTTACTTCTTGTCCGGTAGGCACTAATTGGTTTTGGCAACAGTCTGATAGCTGGGTCAAGAAGACTAGACCTTGGGTTACTGTATTTGCCACCAAGTTCATTGTTAGATCTTAGTAAGAATTTTTATACCTATACTTATGGAGGCCACATGGTAAGTTCTAGTAGCCATATTAAAAGACTCCTATACTCCACTTTATATTCTGCTACAATTTTGATGTGATTTTTAAAATAATGATATTTTTCTTTTTTTTCTTTATTTTTTTTGGAAATGATTTGTTATAAGTAACATTTAATGTATAATTATGTACAAATCTTTGTGAGTACTCAAGAATTGTTGATAAGAAAATCTAACCTACAATTTGTTTTCAATGTAATTAAATTTCTATAAGTTCTATATTTAATTAATTGGTTAAATTGATATATTCAATAGACATTTAATTAGAAATTGATTAATTCATTTTATGGCTTTAGCGTGTTCTTTTAGAACTGATGATTGGTTCTAACCTAAAACATTTTCTTATGCCTGCATAAAGTTTATCATCCCCAGGCAAGGTTTATACCACCTAAAGGATAAAATAGCACCATTTTTCATATAAAAAGTATACTCAGTTTGTATGAATGTTCTTGTTCTACCAAGGAACTGTCATTAGGTATATTCTTGATCCCAACAATCATAAGACAGAACAACTTTCCAGAAAGAACAAAATATCAAAACAAATACAATAACCCAAAGGTAATTTCTTCCTGTACCCAACTGAATTGCCCTGAATAGTTAGTATTTCACAAGAAGAAAGTGATTTTTTTAAACCTGAAAACTTGGTGCTGTCAACATATGTTGCTATTGATATAGCCATAATATGCTATCACGGCCTGGTTATTATGACAAAATTAAGAATAAATATAGGTGCATATATAAGAAAAGCAATGGTCTAATACACATAAACTTCAATCTATAAACCATTTAACATCTATATTAGGGAAATATTCTTTCACATATTTATCAATTCTAGGTTGTCTTCTTTGTCAAAATATTTAAATGTTGCTAGCTCCTATCAGATATATGATTATAACTTATGACTCCACCATAGGTAATTTACATTGTTATAGAAAATCCATAATGAATTTTTAATCATAGACTGAGTTCTTTTGATCTAGTAGTCTTTATAGGATGCCTGTAACTGCTTCAGGATCTTGAACTCGAGGAATAAAAATTCATTGTAGGATTATTGTGGGCAGTATACCCAGAAGTGTAAACAATAAAGAAATAAATACACAAAAAGGAAAAGCAAGAAAACCACAAAGCCTCTCTAATAGCACTGTTCAACAGAAATATGAACAATAAATTTAAATTCACCTTAAATTTTCTATCAATCATATTAAAAAAGTAAAAAAAATGGGTTAAACTAATTTTAATAATATATTTAATTTAATCCAGCATATTAAAATAATATTTCAATATATCTATATATTTAAAAATTATTTTCATGTTAAGTACCTAACACATGGAATGTACTTTACACTTAGAACACATCTCAATTCAGTCTACCTGCATTTCAGTGTTCAACAACCATATGTGGCTGGTAGCTGCTGTATTGGACAATGCATCAAACTCACATGTAAAGCTTGTTGTAATGCATATTGTTGTGCCCAATTTGCAGAGTTTCTGACTTATAGGCATGGATGGAGCCTAAAAATTTGTATTTCTAACAAGGTGCTTGATGATGCTAAGCTGGGGACCACACTTTGAGAACCATGACCTTAGTTTTTTAAAAAATATTTTTTAGTTGTCAATGAATTTTTATTTATTTATTTATATGTGGTGCTGAGAATTGAACCCAGTTCCTCACACATGCAAGGCCTCTACCACTGAGCTAAAACCCCAGCCCTGACCTTAGTTTTTTTAAAAATCAACTTTGAAACCATTCTGCCCCTATGTTAACATGAATGATCCTAGGTATTGTTGTGGTGGCTGTTATTGTTGGTGATGCCATTATAATTTATTAGTCATTGCAAATCACCATTAACCTATTGATTAACATCAAACAATTATTTATTAGATAGGTGTTTAGATCTTCATTTCTATTACTGTCTGAGTGCTTCTTTTCAGGAGGCTGAACAAGGAAGAAACATTTATTGGCTTGCTTTTTCTTAGTGAGTATTTGCAGAGCTGTATTAATATGGTATCCATATGCATGCTCTGCCCTTTTCAAATTACAAACCATCAGTCAACAAATTTTTAATGTATCCAGTACAGATTCAAGGCTTTAATGGCAATTTGATTTTTTAAGTACTCTTTGGATTCAAAAACATTGAACTTTAAAATATTAAATGAATAAATAGTTCACTGTTTTTGAGCTTTGTGGAAAACAAAAATGGTCCATTCCATCATGAAATGAACTGATCTCCGAATGTGAGCACGTCCCACACACCAAATTGTAGATAGTTCTGCTCATTTGTAAAATACATAGTTCCTTCCTATCCCTACATGCTTAAATATTTCATTTTTTTCTCATTTCCAAAAAAAACAATGAGGAATTAATACCTAGTGTTTAAACTTTTTTCTCTAAGAGTACAAAAACAGCATCTGAGCCTCCTTTAGCTCCTCCTGTATCTGAAGAAGAAGATGAAGAAGAAGAGGAGGAAGAAGATGACAATGAGCCCCCACCAGTTATTGCACCAAGACCAGAGCATACAAAATCAGTAAGTCACAAGCAATTATTTCCAAGTGATTCAAAAGATGACCTGTGGAACATAGATTTAGAATATAGTTAATCAACTAGGAACCTAAACAGCATATATTATGTTCCCAGAACTTGAGTATAAGATATGATGCTGTTTTTGATTCATTTTTTTAGTTATATATAATATTACAATTCATTTTGAATTATAAAATTATGCAATATAATTTGTTCTAATTCCATTCCCAGTACTTCCCCTTTCCCTCTTCTCCTCCCTCCCCCTGTTCCCTTCCCTGCACTATACTCATCTTTCTGCTATTTATAATTATTTTTTTAAATTAGTGCCTTGTGGATATAAATAAAGGTGAGATTTGCTGTGGTATTTTCGTATGGAAGTTAGGTCAGATTCATTCATTCACTTCACTGCCTTTCTTTATCTTGTCCCTCCTCCCTTCCCTTTCTACTCCACTGATCTTCTATTTTCATGGGAACCCCCCCTGCCCTTTTCTTTTTTTCCTTATCTTGGTCTGCCTTCTGCATGCCAGAGAAAGCATTTGACCTTCCACTTTGTGGGTCTGACTTATTTCACTTAGTATTTTGATCTCCATTTATACCCATTTGCCAGCAAATACCATAATGTCATTCTTCTTTATGGCTGAGTAATAGTTCATTGTGTATACACACCACATTTTCTTTATCCATTCATCTGTTGAAGGGCACCTAGGTTGGTTCCATAGCTTTACTGTTGTGAATTATGACTGTTTTGAATTGTTGATGTGGCTGCATCTTTATAGTAGGACGATTTTTGATCTTTTGGCTATAGACCAAGGAGAGCAATAGGAGTGGAATGGCTAGGTCATATGGTGATTCTCTTCCTAGTTTTTTGAGGAATCTCCATATTACTTTCCAGAGTGGTTGCACTAATTTGCAGATCCACCAACAGTGAATGAGTGGACCCTTTTCCCCACATCCTTGCCAACATTTATTATTATTTATACTCTCAGTAATTGCCATTCTGACTAGAGTGAGACAAAATCTCAATACACTTTTTTTTTTTTAATTTTATTGTAAACAAATGGGATACATGTTGCCTCTCTGTTTGTACATGGCGCAAAGGCATACCATTTGTGTAATCATAAATCCACATACAGTAATGTTGTTTGATTCATTCTGTTATTTTTTCCCTTCCCCCCACCCCTCCCACCCCTCTTTACCCTCTATACAGTACTTTCTTCCTCCATACTTGCCCCCCTCCCTAACCCTAACTCTAACCCTAACATTAACCCTTCCCTCCCCCCCTTTATGTGTCATCCTCCACTTATTAGCGATATCATTCGTCCCTTGGCTTTTTGAGATTGGCTTATCTCACTTAGCATGATATTCTCCAATTTCATCCATTTGCCTGCAAATGCCATAATTTTGTCATTCTTTATGGCTGAATAATATTCCATTGTGTATATATCCACTCATCAGTTGAAGGGCATCTAGGTTGGTTCCATAGTCTGGCTATTGTGAATTGAGCAGCTATGAACATTGATGTGGCTGTATCTCTGTAGTATGCTGATTTTAGATCCTTTGGGTATAGGCCAAGGAGTGGGATAGCTGGGTCAAATGGAGGGTCCATTCCAAGTTTTCTAAGGACTCTCCACACTGCTTTCCAGAGTGGCTGCACTAATTTGCAGCCCCACCAGCAATGTATGAGTGTACCTTTCTCCCCACATCCTCGCCAACACCTGTTGCTTGTATTTTTGATAATCGCCATTCTAATTGGGGTGAGATGGAATCTTAGGGTGATTTTGATTTGCATTTCTCTTATTACTAGAGATGTTGAACATTTTTTCATATGTTTATTGATTGCTTGTACATCTTCTTCTGTGAAGTGTCTGTTCATTTCCTTAGCCCATTTGTCGATTGGATTATTTGTATTGTTGGTGTAGAGTTTTTTGAGTTCTTTATAGATTCTGGAGATTAGTGCTCTATCTGAAGTATGATTGGCAAAGATATTCTCCCACTCTGTAGGCTCTTTCTTCACATTACTGATAGTTTCCTTTGCTAAGAGAAAGCTTTTTAGTTTGAATCTATCCCAGTTATTGATTCTTGCTTTTATTTCTTGTGCTATGGGAGTCCTGTTGAGGAAGTCTGGTCCTAGGCCGACATGTTGAAGATCGGGACCTACTTTTTCTTCTATAATCTGCAGAGTCTCTGGTCTGATTCCAAGGTCCTTAATCCATTTTGAGTTGAGTTTTGCGCAGGGTGAGAGATATGGGTTTAGTTTCATTCTGTTGCATATGGATTTCCAATTCTCCCAGCACCATTTGTTGAAGAGGCTATCTTTTCTCCATTGCATATTTTTGGCGCCTTTGTCTAGTATTAGAAAGTTGTATTTATTTGGGTTTGTGTCCGTGTCCTCTATTCTGTACCATTGATCTACCTGTCTGTTTTGGTACCAGTACCATGCCATCTTTGTTACTATTGCTTTGTAATAAAGTTGAAGTTCGCGTATTGCGATACCCCCTGCTTCATTTTTCCTGCGAAGGATTGCTTTAGCTATTCTGGGTTTCTTATTCTTCCAGATGAATTTCATGATTGCTTGCTCTATTTCTGTAAGGTACGTCATTGGGATTTTAATTGGGATTGCATTGAATCTGTATAGCACTTTTGGTAGTATGGCCATTTTGACAATATTAATTCGGCCTATCCAAGAACATGGGGGATCTTTCCATCTTCTAAGGTTTTATTCGATTTCTTTCTTTAGTGTTCTGTAGTACTCATTGTAGAGGTCTTTTACCTCTTTTGTGAGATTGATTCCCAAGTATTTTATTTTTTTCGATGCTATGGTGAATGGGGTAGTTTTCATAATTTCTCTTTCTGAGGATTCCTCACTTATGTATAAAAATGCATTGGATTTATGAGCATTGATCTTGTAACCTGCCACTTTACTGAATTCACTTATGAGTTCTAACAGTTTTCTGGTGGAATTTCCTGGTTCCTCTAAGTATATAATCATATCATCCGCAAATAGGGATAGTTTGAGTTCTTCTTTTCCTATTCGTATTCCTTTAATTTCCTTGGTCTGTCTAATTGCTCTGGCTAGAGTCTCAAGAACGATATTGAATAGGAGTGGTGAAAGAGGGCATCCCTGTCTTGTTCCAGTTTTTAGGGGGAATGCTTTCAGTTTTTCACCGTTTAGAATGATATTAGCCATGGGCTTAGCATAGATGGCCTTTACAATGTTAAGGAATGTTCCCACTATCCCTATCTTTTCTAGTGTTTTGAGCATGAAAGGGTGTTGTATTTTATCAAATGCTTTTTCTGCATCTATTGAAATAATCATGTGATTCTTGACTTTAAGTCTATTGATATGGTGAATTACATTTATTGATTTCCGGATGTTGAACCAACCTTGCATCCCTGGGATAAAACCCACTTGATCGTGGTGCACTATCTTTTTAATATATTTTTGTATGCGATTTGCTAAAATTTTATCGAGAATTTTTGCGTCAATGTTCATTAATGATATCGGTCTGAAATTTTCTTTCCTCGATTTATCTCTGTCTGGCTTGGGTATCAGGGTAATATTGGTTTCATAGAATGAGTTTGGGAGGGTACCCTCCTCTTCTATTTCATGGAATACTTTGAGAAGTATTGGAATGAGCTCTTCTTTAAAGATTTTGATTTAAATTGTGTATGTCCTCCTCGTTCAATTTAGGCAATTTATATGTCTCTAGAAACCTGTTGATGTCTTCGAAATTTTCTATTTAGTTAGAATATAGATTTTCAAAATAGCTTCTAATTATGTTTTGTATTTCAATCGTGTCTGTTGTGATATTTCCTTGTTCATTCCAAATTTTGGTGATTTGGGTTTTCTCTCGTCTTCTCTTTGTTAGAGTGGCTAAGGGTTTATCAATTTTGTTTATTTTTTCAAAGAATCAACTATTTATTTTGTCAATTTTTTGTATAGTTTCTTTTGTTTCAATTTCGTTGATTTCAGCTCTGAGTTTAACTATTTCCTGTCTTCTACTACTTTTGGTGTTGGTCTGTTCTTCTTTTTCTAGGGCTTTGAGCTGAAGTGTTAGGTTGTTTATTTGTTGATTTTTACTTCTTTTATTGAATGCGCTCCATGAAATAAATTTTCCTCTAAGTATTGCTTTCATAGTGTCCCAAAGATTTTGATATGATGTTTCTTTGTTCTCATTTACCTCTAAGAATTTTTTAATTTCCTTCCTAATATCTTCTGTTATCCATTCATCATGTAATAGCATATTGTTTTATCTCCAGGTGTTGGAGTAGCTTCTGTTTTTTACTCTTTTATTTCTAGCTTCAATCCATTATGATCTGATAGAATACAAGGTAGTGTCTCTATCTTCTTGTATTTGCTTACATTAGCTTTGTGGCATAATATATGGTCTATTTTAGAGAAGGATCCATGTGCTGCTGAGAAGAAAGTGTATTCGCTCTTGGTTGGATGGTATATTCTATAAATGTCCGTTAAGTCTAAATTATTGATTGTGTTATTGAGATCTATGGTTTCTTTGTTCAATTTTTGTTTGGAAGATCTGTCCAGTGGTGAGAGAGGCGTGTTAAAATCACCTAGTATTATTGTGTTATGGTCTATTTGGTTTCTGAAATTGAGAAGGATTTGTTTGACATACATGGATGAGCCACTGTTTGGGGCATAGATGTTTATGATTGTTATGTCTTGCTGATTTATGGTTCCCTTAAGCAGTATGTAATGTCCTTCTTTATCCCTTCTGACTAGTTTTGACTTGAAGTCCACATTATCTGAAATGAGGATGGATACCCCAGCTTTTTTGCTGAGTCCATGTGCATGATATGTTTTCCCCCATCCTTTCACCTTTAGTCTGTGGGTATCTCTTTCTACGAGGTGAGTCTCTTGCAGGCAACATATTGTTGGATCTTTCTTTTTGATCCAATCTGCCAGTCTATGTCTTTTGATTGATGAGTTCAGGCCATTAATATTCAGGGTTATTATTGAGATATGATTAGTATTCCCGGTCATTTGGTTCATTTTATTTATTTATTTATTTATTTTGAGATGACTTGGTTCTTCCTTTATTTGACAATTCCTTTAGGAGAGTTCCTCCCATTGCTGATTTGTTTCTTTGTTTTTCATCTCTTCCTCGTGGAATATTTTGCTGAGAATGTTCTGTAATGCTGGCTTTCTTTTTGTAAATTCTTTTAGCTTTTGTTTATCATGGAAGGATTTTATTTCATCATCAAATTTGAAGGTAAGTTTTGCTGGGTATAAGATTCTTGGTTGGCATCCATTTTCTTTCAGGGCTTGAAAAATGTTGTTCCAGGCCCTTCTAGCTTTTAGGGTCTGGATTGAAAAATCTGCTGATATCCGTATTGGTTTCCCCCTGAATGTAATTTGATTCCTCTCTCTTGCGGCCTTTAAAATTCTGTCTTTATTTTGTATGTTGGGCATTTTCATTATAATGTGCCTTGGTGTGGGTCTGTTGTAATTTTGTATATTTGGAGTCCTATAAGCCTCTTGTACTTGATCTTCCATTTCATTCTTCAGATTTGGGAAATTTTCTGATAGTATTTCATTGAATAGATTGTTCATTCCTTTGGTCTATTTCTCTAAGCCTTCCTCAATTGCAATAATTCTTAAATTTGGCCTCTTCATGATATCCCATAGTTCTTGGAGATTCTGTTCATGATTTCTTACCATATTCTCTGTTTGTTCAACTTTGTTTTCAAGGTTAAATATTTTATCTTCAATGTCTGATGTTCTGTCTTCCAGGTGTTCTATTCTATTGGTTATGCTTTCTATGGAGTTCTTAATTTGGTTTATTGTTTCCTTCATTTCAAGGATTTCTGTTTGGTTTTTTTTCAATATCTCTAACTCTTTATTGAAGTGATCTTTTGCTTCCTGTATTTGCTCTTTTAACTGTCGATTGGAGCGATCATTCAGTGCCTGCATTTGCTCTTGCATCTCGTCATTTGCTTCCCTGAGCATTTTAATTATGTACATTCTGAACTCCCTTTCTGTCATTTCTTCTGCCATGCTGTCGTTGGGTTTCATTGATGTAACATCTAGATTTGTTTGCAGCATTTTCTTTCCTTGTTTTCTCATATTGTTCAGGTATCAGTTGACCGCTGTGATATTGCAGATTTCCTCTATTGTCTTATAATATCCCTGAAGATTTCTATTATATCCCCTCTTAGTCTTCAGTAGCCTGAAATCTTGGAGGAAGTTGATAATGCAGTGTTCCACAAGGGAGCTGACTCCCTAGGGGTGGTGGCCTTCCGGTGGGGTATATTCCCTGCTAGTGGGCAGAGGTACCTTCACTTGCTGATGAATGGTCATCCAGAAGGGAAGTAGGATGTGGGCTGATGCAAGACCAGTTTGGGCCTGTGTCTCTGATTTTACAGTCCTTTTGGGAGAACCTCACCCAACAGGGAGGAGTCACCCGGTGGGGAGATCTCGCTGGTCGGTTTTCCTCCCAGAGGTTCCGTTCAATTCACAACTACCGCCTGGTCTGGGCAGCCTTCTTCTGCAATGTTCCCAGGGACCCGGCCCTACCTCCTGGGCCTGGAAGCCTCTCCCTTCACAAACGAATCTCCTTCGGCTGCCTCTCCTCAGAGAAGCTGCCTGCTGTCCTGGAGCCTTCGCTCCGCCCCTCAGTTTGTCTGTGGGGCCCTTCCACCAAGAAGCCGTCTAGGACCCTGCTCTGCACTTTTCGCCTGGCTATGCGGCTCCTCCTCTGAGCAGCCACCTGGAGCCCCTTACAATCGCTCCGAGTCCCAGTGACCCGCCACACGCCTTTTCCTCCGGCAGCCACCTGTTGTTCCGTGCGGTCGCTCTAAGACCAAGTGACCCACCACGCACCTCTTTCTCCACCAGGCAGTCACCCAGAGATCTGGTGCGTCACGAGTTCCAAGAACTCACTGTGCACCTTCTTGTCCCGACTGCCTCCCGTAGCCCTGGTGCAGTCACTTCGAGCCCAAGCACCCCGCCGCGCTCCTCCTCCTTCTCCAGACAACCCCCCTGTGTTCAGGAGCGGATGCTCTGGGACCAAACCACTCACCATGCTGCTCCACCGGATAGCCGCCCAGAGCCCTGGCGCAGCTGCTCCAAGCGACGTGCCGAGCCCGTATTTCTCCTTCTCCTCTGGGCAGCCTCCTGTGTTCAGGGGTGGTCGCTTTCAGTCCAAACAGCTCACCAAGCACCTTCTCTTTTGGGCAGCCTCCCAGAGCCCGGGTCGGTTGCGCCGAGTCCAAGCGCTGTGGTGAACAGCCACCTCTCCAATGCTCCCAGTTGTCTGCGATCACTGCTCCGGTGGGGGGAGGGGCATCTCGCCGGCAGCTCTACTTCAGAAAGTTCCCTGCTTTCGGGGCTACCGCCCCTTCCGGGACGCCTGCCCAGTGGGAAACACTCACCCGGCTGCTTTGAGTTGGTCCCAAGTCTCTCAATATTTCCTTTTCTTGAGTCCTGAGTCCACGCTGTTCCACCGGATAGCCGCCCAGAGCCCTGGCGCAGCTGCTCCAAGTCCAAGCGACGTGCCGAGCCCGTATTTCTCCTTCTCCTGTGGGCAGCCCCCTGTGTTCAGGGGTGGTCGCTTTCAGTCCAAGCAGCTCACCAAGCACCTTCTCCTTTGGGCAGCCTCCCAGAGCCCGGGTGGGTTGCGCCGAGTCCAAGCGCTGTGGTGAACAGCCACCTCTCCAATGCTCCCAGCTGTCTGCGATCACTGCTCCGGCGGGGGGAGGGGCGCCTCGCCGGCAGCTCTACTTTGCAATGATCCCTGCTTTCGGGGCTACCGCCCTGTCCGGGATGCCTGCCCAGTGGGAGACTCTCGCCCGGCTGCTTTGAGTTGGTCCCAAGGCTCTCTATATCTCCTCTTCTTGAGTCCTGAGTCCTGGAGCAACACGAAACGCAGCCACCCTCTAGTCCACCATCTTGAATCCCCTCTCAATATACTTTTGATTTGCATTTCCCTGATTGTTAGAGATGTTAATTATTTGGCCCATTTATTGTGTGAGTTTTTTTGGCGTTGTTTTTTGAGTTATTTTTATATTCCAGATATTAATGTCCTACCTGAGGAGCAGGTGGCAAAGATCTTCTCCCATTTCGTAGGCTCTCTCTTCACACTCCTAATCACTATCTTTGCTGTGCAGAAGTTTTTTAATTTGATGCCTTCTTGCTTACTGATTTTTTAATTTTATTCTGTGCATTTTCAAAATCTTATTAAGGAAGTCAGTTCCTGTGCTGGCATGTTAGAGTGTTATACTTACACTTTCTTCTAGCAGTTGCAGGGTGTCTTTTCTAATTCCTAGGTCTTTGATTTGCCTTGTGTTTAGTTTTGTCTAGAATGAGATATCAGTCAAGTTTCGTTCTTCTACATATGTATATCCAATTTTTCTATCACCATTTGTTTAAAAGGTTATCTTTTCTCCAAATATGGTTTTGAACCATTATGATGCTAGTTTTTAAGTCACTGAGAACACAAGATTATCACATTAAATAATGAGTTAATTAGAACAAAAATACATAAATACTGCTAAGTTATAAAACTACTTCAGAAGTTAAGATGGAGAACAAAATCCATAGGAACCAGATACGAAGAATTGCATAGGCAGAGGCACCAAAAACAGAATTAGCAGGGTGATGTACAGGGACCTCAAAAGATTAGCTGCCAGGATCTTTTAATTGCAGTGTAGTTGAAGTTACCTGAAGTTCTTTTTAAATAGATAATCTGTTGTCTTTTAAAAACTCATTGAGCTGGGCACACTGGTGCATGCCCATAATCCCAGCAGCTCGGGAGGTTGAGGAGATTTTGAGCTCAAAGCCAGCCTCAGCAAAAACGAGGTGCTAAGCAACTCAGTGAGACTCTGTCTCTAAATAAAATATAAAATAGGGCTGGGGATGTGGCTCAGTGTTTGAGTATCCCTAAGTTTAATCCCTGGTACCCCCTAAAAATGAAATTAAAATTAAAAGCTCATTGAAATGAATGTATCTCAATATCATAGTTATTCCTTGACCTGTTGTTTTCATTACAGACCTTTTTGTTATTGTGTATTTTAGATCTATACTCGTTCTGTGGTTGAATCTATCGCTTCACCAGCAGCACCAAATAAAGAAGTCACACCACCTTCTGCTGAAAATGCCAATTCTAGTACTTTGTACAGGAATACAGATCGGCAAAGGAAAAAATCCAAGATGACAGATGAGGAGATCCTAGAGAAGCTAAGTGAGTTTTTTTGTTTATTGGTTTGTTGCCATCATTACTTTCTTCAAGAGAAACTTTCTCATAATTCATTTAGAAGGAGGATTGATCTTTTAGAAGTTTGTATCTACTTGTATGAACTCCAGGATACCTGAAGTCATGAGATGAAAAGTTTGGGACTCACCGTATATACTAGATAACTCTCCTAATTTGACAACAATGAAATATTTTTACTTGAAAAAAATATCAATTAAGGTAACAGCATGACAAAACAAATCACATAAGAGGTTTTTGTCTTAAGATTACCCCACCAATCCAGGCACAGTGGTGGACGCCTGTAATCCCAGTGACTCAGGAGACTGAAGTAGGAGGATAACAAGTTTGAGGCCACCCTAGGCATCTTAGCTAGATATTCTCAAAATTAAAAGGGCTAGGGATATACTTCAGTGGTAGAGCACCCATGGATTCAATTCCTAGTCTCCCCACACACACAAAGAAATTAAAACACCAAGAAGGATATAGTAGTCTTATAATCTTACCCCAAGGGTCCCAACTGACCAATCACGATAGAAAAGTCAACCTCAGAGCCCATCATAGTTAATCACAACTTGCAACTACAAATAAAATAGCCCTTTCCCTTAATTTAGTAGTATTTCTATGTGGGGTTGAGGACAGAGCTAGCAAATGTTCATAGTCTCCTACCACAATTTCATTAGCATGTATATGCTTGTGCACATACACTATTTACCAGTTTTTCAAAACACTAATGTTCTAGTCAGTTTTCTGGGTCAAGAAGATAAAAATTCAGGTTTTCTTCTAAAAAGAGTCAAAGGTCTATGCATCATATTTATTAAACTCATACAAAATTGCAATCAGTGCTACTCATCCTTTAAAACTCACCTCAAAATTTCCCTCCCTGAAAAAGCCTGCCTTGACTTTCCCAGTCTGAGTTAGAAGGTTCCCTCTACTATATTTATTGTTTATCATGGCAAAATTCACACCACAGTAGTCTGTCTCCTTCAGTAGATATTCTAATAAGGCAGTGACACTGTTTTTTTCCCTATATGTCCAATTCATAGTGAGTGCCTAATACACAGTCACTCAACAAATACTTTTTAAATAAATGGAAAAAAAAACCGTGAAAATAAATACACCTCTGCTGAGTTCCTACTTTTATGTAAGAAACTTTGAAGACACAATAGAAAGATAATTTTCTATAAACAAGAAACTTACAATTTTCTTTGAAGCATAAGGTTTAATAGCACAGTACAATCAGAGAATAAGAGGTAATCTGTTTTCAGACAATTGATCTAAAAGGGAACTGAGAAAAGGAAGCGAGCAGTTCCACCCGTAGGCCACAAGGAGGCTCTGAGGAGGTGGTGGTCAGGACCCTTTTCCTCTGTGGGGGACATATTGCTATGTCTGCAGACAGTGTTGTCACAATTCAGAGTGCTGCTGGCATCTAGTGGATAGAGGCGAGCAATGTTCTAAACATCCTGCAATGCACAGGATACTTTCCTTCCTTCCCCTTCACAACCAAGTGTTATCCATCCCCATATGTCATCACTTATGAAGTTGAGACGTTTTGAACTAGAGGTTTTTTGGAAAGGCAAAGGTTGACTTTGCAGCCGTTAATGAGCACTCACAACTGAAATTGTGGGACTTCAGCAAACTGACTTTACTCTATGTGATTAAATATGCTTCTAGCACTCGTACCAGCCATTTATTATTACAACCATATTCATTCACATTTACTGTGCGCTTTCTGTGCTGCCCACTTTACATACATTATCAGGGTTAATTTTCTCAGTAATCCCTTGAGATAGATTTGAATGTCCTTATTTTATAGGTCACTGAAAGTAAGCTCTAAAAGGCTTAAGTGACCAAGTCACCAAACTACAGTAATGAGTGACAGAGCCAAATTTTAACTGCCTATCTGTAGGACTTCAAGGCTTACACATTTTCCATTACCCAGTTTGCTTCTGCGTATTCCAACTCTTTATGTAAAATGGAAGGAAGAAATGAAAGAATCACCTGGATAATTTAAGTTCAATTACTTAGACTATTTCCTTATTTTCTTCCTTTGTTCTGTACACATAGATATGACTGGTGAGATTATATTAGATTTTAAACATCTTACAGCCTTCTTTAGTAAAACAGTCTGATATTGAGTATCTGCTTCAAATCTCATTGGATGGATCGTAATGAAAATGCATTTGTACCTTTCTTAAGGTAGCTGACAAACATTATTTTCCTAAGCTGAATTCTTACTTGTCTTGCAAACTATAAATGTCCTGGAGATGTGGCCTCTATGATTTCTTGTTTATTCTCTTATACAGTAAGCAACACAATGGAGAGGGAAAAGCTATTTTTGATAACATTTTTATTAAAAATTGAGTGTTCTTTTCTGTATTAGACTTTATTCTTAGGCTCAAAATCACTTTTCCTATAGTCAGCAGGTCACCTGTGACTGTTTACCTTATACCTGTGGATCTTGGCAGGCAGAACCAGCAGAGAAATGGAGGAGTGCTTCTTAATAAGTAGATCCAGGCTGAACTACATGTCAAAGTCTGCAAGGTTGTGCTTTGTTGCCCTTGCTTCATGATCGCCCTCTCTGTGCACTTTGCCATTAACACACTGGGTAACCTTAGACAAGTCATTTATCCCCAGTGAGCTTCATTTCTTATCTGCCAAACGAAGTTAAGAATCATAACTACATTTAAGAACTCTGTCTCTAGGATGGATTCTAGGGAGCTCAACCTAAGTGGACAGACATTGGAGTCAGAAACACCCAGATTCAAATTGCAGACCCACTGTTACTAACTGTGTCACTTTGATCTAGTTATTTAACTTTTCTGGGCCTTTCTTTTCCTCATCACTTGAGATATTAGTAGTAAGTGGTATTAACCTTTTACCATTGTGGTAATCAAATGAGAATAATGCATGTAATAAACTCAGCAAATGTACCTGGCACATCCAGTTATTTAAAAACTGGTAGATATTATTTTCTCATATGAATATGAAGCCTTAATAAGGTAATACAATGAAACACACAAGTTTTGTTTTGTTTTGTTTTGGTGCTGGAGATGGAACCCAGAACCGTGCTCATGCTAAATAAGTGCTTTATCACTGAGCTATAACTCTAGCAGCTGGGACAAGTATTGAACCGAGTCATAAGTGGGTCTGACTCATTGACACAGACTAGTGGTGTGTGCTTGGGCAAATCAATTAACCTCTCTTAACTTCAGTTTCTTCATCTAAAAAAATGGAGATGATATTAGGAATATAATGAGTGAAGACTAAATGAGTTAAAGTGTGTAAGACATCTATCAAAATAAACAATAGCATAAAAATGACTATTGTTGGCTGGGGCTGTGGCTCAGTGGCAGAGCACTTGCCTACCATGTGTGAGGCACTCGGTTCCATCCTTAGCACCACATAAAAATAAATAATAAATAAAATAAAGGCATCCTGTCCATCTACAAGTACAAAGTTTTAAAAAGTGACTTGTGCTATTTTCACTAGATGAGAGTGACCATATTTTTCAGTACTTATAGTGGGACAGAATGAAACAAAGAATCTCACATGCATTGTCTCTTTGTGAAAGTGATCGAGGACCTGGAATTGGGGGGTATCATTACAGTTTGGGGAAGGAGTAGGAGAGCCTGTGCTGAGAGACAAAGGAGAGGGTAAAGGGAGGCAGGGAAACTGAAGGATGGCCTACATCCCACACCAGAGTGGACCCCACAAGCATGAGGAGGAGGAAAAGGAAGCCTCTATTTAATCATCCTCACCTTTATCCTCAGGGATCTGATTGCTAGGAGGTGGGCAGTCCAAACCACAGAACGACTAGGCTATTCATCTTCCATGCAGATACTGATTGTGGGGGCCAGACCAAGGGATCATTAATGGCTGAAATGAACAGATCATCTTTCAGTTTTACACAGACAGATAGCCTGGGTCTGGCTTGTTCATTGTGGTATGTCTGGATCTGTTGGAAAATTAAAAAAAAAAAAAAAGCCCTATATTTTAGTTAAAATTTTCAAAAGGCACTGTCAGCAAAATCATGCAATGCAGGAAATTTGTCTTCATCTTCCCTCCTCTAGAGTCCCATGAGCACCTATTATTCTTTTCCTTCCCCTCCCCCAGCATTTCCCACTCAAAACTCTTTCTTAATTCATCCTCATATAGAGGTGATATTAATTTAGCAAACTATTTTTCTTTTTCTCAGTAATCAAAAACTTCATTATGCCAAAGGGATAATCTTTTAATGGTGGGAGTTCAACTTAGCTTAACATGTCAGAAAATATATTGATGGGATTTCTGCCGCTGAAACCACAACATGAACCCTTTTCTCAAATACTAGCATTTAGTGATCTCTTAAAACCTGGTACCGTAAAGTGAATGGTTTGTTTCCTGTTTAGGGAATTGCTTTGGTAGGAAATTATTTTGATATTGCTATCATTTTTTCTCTTAATTTTGATTTGCTGACTTTTCCAATTTTTAAAATATTATGTCACAATGTTTTTCTTTTGCTGTATTGTAATTGATAAAAGCAAATTATTGTGGCTCTGAAAGAGATTACTTTAAAAGCTTATTTTGTTACTCAGAATTGTAAACAAGGCCTCCTATACACTTGCCTAACATCAGTAGATGGCAGCACACACTCTCCTGTGAAGGGTAATGGGTGAGGGGACGCCATTTTATTTGAACAGCAGTTAAATTCAGAAGCAGAATCTCAGGAAAATGGTTGTCTTTTGGTAATCCTCATGAGAGGATTTATTTCCAGGTTTTTTTTTTTTACCCTACATACCATGGAAATAAAAGTTGAATAATTTACTACCATAGAGCCTCATTAACTGAACCCCGCCAATAGGAATTGGTCATAATTCAGAAAGTGGCTTGGGCCGAAGCTTATTTGCTTTTGATCAGTCTATGGAAAAGAGTTTGCTCAGCAACTTAATAGTAAAACTTTCTTAGAAAACTATAAACTGCTTAATAAAACTATGGTTTCAAGTGACTTTAAAATCATCATTTCATTAGGAAAAAAAATAAGATCCAGGCACTTACCCATTAATAACTGACTTGAAAAAATATGGCTTTCAGTGATGTGGGGAAATCTTCAGACAATTTGAAAAATAAAATAACTCAGAAATTGCTAAGTGGGCGGTATTCTATAGAGATAGCTCACGTAACATGTATTCTTTACCCCATCTGAAACTATGGGGCATTTATAAAAGCCAATGCCTAATTTGAATTGAGTTCAATTAAAGAAATATTTACTGAGTGCTTGATATATTTCATAAACAGCATTGTGTAAGGAAGCACTAAGGATACAGAGGTGATACAACATGACTCCCATGTTTAAGAAACAGTCTAATCAGGGATGACAAACTAGATAATATGATCCAGTAAGGACAGAGGAAAAAAAGGAAGAGGAAAACTATAGTAGTAGCACAGAGAAGGGAAGTTACTGCCTTTATTCATAGGGATCAGGGAAAACTTCCTCAAAGAGGCCACATCTAAGCTGTTGTGAAAGCATGAATAGAAACTTGCCATGGAGAAAATGTGGGAAGGACATTCCAGGTAGAGAATGGCACATAAAGAAGATTTAACAGCGTATGCCTAGGATCTCTAATATAGTCATGTTATTTGAACAGAGAATTGGTAGTGGTGGGTCTTGTTGGAGTTGTAGAAGATGCATCTAAACTGTTAAGCAGAAGCTAATCATGAGCTACAATTAAGTTTGTTTTGATCAGATGATAAGGTTCTAGTGGTAAAAGATGTGATCGAGAATTAGAACCAAATGATAAGAAACCTTGTATTCTATGCCAAGGAATTTAGCTCTTTACCCTGTAGATGTTAGGGAACCATTATGATATCCTGAACCAGAGAATCACATGTTTTGGTCAGGTATCTACTTCCAGCTTCTTGGGAGAGGTGTGGACCCTGGTCTGGAATGGGCAGAGGGTGGAAACAGGAGGCCACTGGAATAACCCAGAAAAAAGATGATGAGAGCAAACAGAGAACTAGGGTTCAACTATATAATGAATAAGGTCAATAAATGTTCATTATTTTCTGTAGAAAAATTACAAAGAAAAGCAAAAGTTTATGAGAGCCAAACTAAAGTGGCAATAATAAGGAAGGGACAGATTAAAAAGTTGTCTAGGAAGTAAAGAGATACAGACCCAAGACTTGGTAGGAAATTGAATGAGAGCAGTGAAGGTAAGGGATGAATCAAAGATCACTTCCATATTTCTGACCAGGCTACAGAGTGGGTGAATTGACAATAGCACTGAGCAAGATTAGAAATACTAGAAAAAATATCATATCGACTCTTATATTGCCTAAGTCTTATTTAACCTTACTGAAACATGGACACCCTTTACAAAAAACAACAAAGAAACCTCAACCATCTGATGAATAGTCCATGAGTGAAACCCTTTACTATTTTTATCTCAAGGTATCCTGTGTGTTATTAGATCTTAATTAAGTTACCCACTGGCCCAGAGAATAGATATTGACTAAATTTGCATGAGGTATCATCTATAGACACAGCACACAGCATTCAAATATATAATTTCTTTTTAAAAATATTTTCAGTTATAGATGGACATAATACCTTTGTTTTATTTATTTTTATGGGGCACTAAGGGTGGAACTCAGTGCCTCACACATGCTAAGCAAGCACTTTACCACTGAGCTACAACCACAGCCCCATAATTTTTGATTCTAATCCATTTAACAGACAAATATTGGTTGAATGACAGCCACTATTCTAGGCACTGAATTTAGAACTGAAAAGACAAATATCCTGACCTCCAGGAAAAGCATGTAAGTCTCATTAGAGGGATCATAGAAGATTTGAAAAAGGAGAGTGCTTTATGATTGTATTTAAATAATAATTACAAATTCATGAGTTAGACAGGAAGGGGAATGGGAAAGTCTATATGAAGACCTATGCACTGAATAGTGATGGATAGCGTGTAAATTCAAGTTAGGAGGGATAAAGAGAAAGGAAAAGAAGAATATTAAGTTATATCTGTTAAAAGGAGCCACATGGTATCAGATGGTGAAGAATCTGTGCCCAACTAAGGTATTTGGTTTTGATCCTGTTGATCAGAAACTTTTAAGTGCTTGCTCAGAGACAGTTTAGAAAACTGAGGAAAAATAGAGAGTAATTGCTAACAAGTATAAGGTATCTTTTAAAAATGATAAATTTTTCTAAAATTACATCATGATGTTTGCACAAATCTGTAAATATATTAAAAACTGTTGAATCGTGCCCTTTAAATGGCTAAAGTTCATGGTATGTAAATCATATGTCAATAATGCTGTTCAAATGTTTGAAGCACTAGTAAGGTCCTAGGTTCAGGGATAATGTTTTTAAAAAGCATAAGTCTCATTACTTTATGATCAAACTTTGTTCTTCATTATATGCATTCCTATCCCTCATTGTCCTTAGCACAGAAGTAGGTGTATAGTAATTACTCAATAGAAATTTTTTCAGCAGAATTGAATGTAGTATAGTGATTAACTTTAGTTCAGAGAGTATGATGATTTTAATAGTAGTCTGTAAAAAAATTCTTAGATGTTTTCATTTCCTGATCTATAATATTATTTTATGAGAATTTCATGACCAACCATTTTTTTTTCCCAAACATTAATTTTGGGCTTGGTTTGTGGCTCAGGGGAAAAGCCCTTGCCTAGCACATGTGAGGCACTGGGTTTGATACTCAGTACCACATAAAAATAAAGGTATTATGTCCATCTACAACTAAAAATATATTTTAAAATTATCAATTTTAGGGGCTGGGGAGATAGCTCAGTTGGTAGAGTGCTCGCCTTGCAAGAACAAGGCCCTGGGTTCAATCCCCAGCACCGCAAAAAAAAAAAAAAAAAAAAAAAAAAAAAATTATCAATTTTAATATAAGCAACATGGGTTATTATTACTACTTTAATTCATATATTACTATTTCTTTTTAAAACAAATAAAAAGTAACATTTTTCATGTAAGTTATACAAGTCACAGGAGTATTTGTTTAATTTTTGTGATTGACTTTGTATCTTAATTTTAATTATTAAAGGGAATCAATTAATCAGTTTAAATCTCTCTCTCTCTTCATTTTCCTCCTCTCTCCTAGGAAGCATCGTGAGTGTTGGGGACCCGAAGAAAAAGTATACAAGATTTGAAAAAATTGGTCAAGGGTAAGTCATTGTTATTTGAGATATCAAAAGATGAACCTCAGCAACAGGTATTAAAATTCAATAACAGCTTGCATTCCTGCTAATTCATGCTTCTCATTTCTTGGATTGTGTTTGTATTTTGCAATCTTAATATTGGTCTTTCCAGCTGGCGGACTGACTGATAATTAACCTACAAACATATCTGCTGGAATCTTCACTATTGTTGAACTGACAGTGAAGTTTGTAGCTGATTTTCTAGGTAAACCAGTTTGAATCTACTGACTGTATGCAGATATATTGATCAAATATCTTGATCCCCATATATTTAATAGTTTCAAACTTGTTTACCTAGAAAAGCAGTAAAATTCTAGAAATGCTTGCCCTGTATGAAAACTCCCTCTATTGTGTTCCCCCACACATATGGTGTGATTAAGAACCTGTTTCTTTGTCAGACAGCAAAATGACAGAATGAAGGTGGGGGAAATCCTTACTGAATGATTGAGAGGTAGGCAGAGTTGATTATTTGAGTCTTGAGGAAACGGATCAGATAATCCCCAAATGAGATGGTGTACATCATTTTCAACAAGTTAAAGATAAAGATCCCCAAGTTTCCAGTGACAGAGATTTGACATAGGAGTCTTCCATGAGCTCTAGGAATCAAAACTTTGCAAAAAGTTCCTCTGATAATCCTGAACATTAGCTAGACATGGGGACCATAGTGTTAGATCATGCACTGGAGCTGAAGGTAGGGCTCACCAGTTTTGCAAGTCAGCTATAATTAGGTTTATCTCTCAGGCCTTAGTGTGATAATAAGTGGGAGGGCCTGAGTAAGCAACAGTGTTTGAAATAGGAAAAGTTTTGTTGAAAGAACTGTGCCTTCCCAAGTCCATATACAATCCTCAACTCATTTGCTTTGTGCTTCAATGGTAAATACTACAAGACAGGTTGTAAAAAGACAATATTATGTATTGAGGGGCCTAAGAAAAGAAAAGCTGGCTTCAGATTTTATTTTAATTGGTTAAGACTCTGGAAATGCTATCAGTAAAGGAGAGAGATGCACTCCATTTGGAAATAGACTTCCAGATCTGTTTGTTATTCAATATGGTAGTCATTATTTACATTTGGCTGTGGAGCATTTGAAATTTGGCTAGTCCAAATTGAAAGACATGTTGTAAATATAAAATATACACCTAATTTTGAAACAGCATGAGAAAAGAATGTGAAATATTTCCTTGGTAAATTGTATATTGGTAGATGTTGAGATGCTAAAACTTAAACATGTTGAATTAAATAAAATATATTATTGAAATTAATTGCACTTTTGAAAATGTTTTAAAATGTAACGCTAGGAGGTTTAAAATAGGGTTTATATGTTGTTTTTGCTTTTTAACTTTTTCTTCAAATTGAAATAACAATTGTACATATTTGTAGGCAACGATGTGATGTTTGGTACATGTAAATATCACAAAATGTCCAAATCAGGGTGAGCATATCTATCTCCTCCAGTATATATCTCTTCCTGTGCTGAAAACATTCAGTCTTTTCTTTCACCTTTTTAGAAACATAACATTTTCATTACATTATCATGATCATAGCCACCACAGCATAAAATGAGTATCAGAACTTACTTCTCCTAACAATAACTTCATATCCATGGACCAATCTTTCCACAACCCTTCTTCCGTACTGTACTCCCCAGCCTCTGATAACCACTATTTTGCTCTCAACTTCTATAAGATCAATGTTTTTGCATTCCACATATGAGTGAGATCGTGGAGTACTTGTCTCTCTTTGTCTAGCTTGTTTTACTTAATATCCTCCAGTTCCAGTCATATTGGTACAAGTGGCAAGATTTCATTCCTTTTAATGACTATATAGTGTTCCATTGCATATATGACCACATTTTCTTTTGGGGGGGTACTGAGGATTCAACTCAGGGACACTCAATCCCTGAGCCACATCCTCAGCCCTATTTTGTATTTTATTTAGAGACAGGGTCTCACTGAGTTGCTTAGCACCCCACTTTTGCTGAAACTGGCTTTGGACTCACAATCCTCCTGACTCAGCCTCCCGAGTCACTGGGATTACAGGCTTTCGCCATTGTGCCCATCACCACATTTTCTTTGTCCATTAGTTGATGGACACTTGGGTTGATTCCACTTCCTGGTTATTGTGAATAGTCCTACAATAAACATGGGAGTGCAAATGTCTCTTTCACATACTAATTTAATTTCCTTTGGATTTTCTACCAGTAGTGGAATTACCAGGTCATATGGTAATTCTATTTTTAGTATTTTGGGGAACTTCCATTCACATTCTCAAGAACAGAATGTGAGCATTTCCTTTTCTTCATTTTCTTCCAGTACTTGTTATAGTCAGTCTTTTTGATGAATTATTACTATAGTAAAGTAATACCTCACTGAAATTTTCATTTGTATTTCCCTGATGAGTAGTGACATTAACCAATTTTTCTGATACCTATTGAACATTTGTATGTCTTCTTAGGTCTATTTCCTTGTTTTTTTCTAGCCCTATTTCTCATTTTTAAAATTGTATCATTTTTCTCACTGGAATTTCTTGTATATTCTGAGTATTAACTTCTTATCAGATATATAGTTTGTTAATATTTTCTATCATCCTGTAAGTTGTTTCTTTGCTTTATTTTTTCCTTTTTGTTTGATGTAATACCATTTGTCTTATTTTTCTTTTTTTTATTTTATTCTTTCCACCTCACATTATCTTTCTAGTGGACAGAACAGCTTTAATTGTAGGTTTAAATGTAAGCTGTTTATTTATTTCTTCGTAAAGTGCTTTTGTCAAACAGAATTCTTTTTTGAGAGGTGGGAAGGAGAGATGTTATAATTTTGTTTTGATTGTTCATTCCCACCAAGACCCAACTGAGCCAACAATAGCATTGAATTTAAAAAGGAAAAAAAGTAAGAAATGGTTTCAAATATCTCCCAGGTAATGAAGCAAGACTAATTCCTACAGGAACAAAGATTAGGCCACCAAGCAACTTTGCATACCAAGGAGATTTCCCCCTCTGCCTGTTATTTATACCCTGACCTCTAAAGGTGAAAAGTAAAGTTCTTTATTTCTAAGTACCTTTGTAAAGTCTTATAATCTAAAATGAAAAATTAAAGCAGAAATCCTGCTTGTCCTCTGCAGAAAGGTCTATTTTAAATTTCCAGTGAGTTCATCATTTTAAAGAATGGTGAAACCAGCTGATAGTTCACTTGGAGGCCCAACAAACTTTTTCATATGCCTTAAAGGATAAGGGTTCTACTTTATTTCTCCTTTTGTCTCTTTTACTATCTAGCATGTGCTTCCACCCTCACTAGTCCTTCAAAAAAATTTATACAGTTATGATCAACAGCCAGCTTCACTTTGGCTGGACTCAAAGTTTAACTACAAAGCTTCCCTTGTCTGCTGCCCTCATCGCTCTGTGGCTGTTTTTGCATCAATAAATATTTGTTGAATTAATGAAAATGTTTATCTTTCTAGCTTTCTTTTTGCTCTGACTTTTCATGTGTATATGCACGTCTGACTTGTTCTCTCTCTCTCTTTCTCTCTCTCTCTCCCACTCTCCCTCTCATCAAAGTATCTTTATTTCTTTGTCTCACAGTGATTTGGTCTTCCTCACCACATCTCATTCTTTGTCCTTTGGATATTGGCGTGTGCTGCACATCTGTCTTTTTAATGCATATTTGCTTCCCTTTCTACTGCTCATTTTCACACACACACACGCACACACACACACACACACACACAGCCCAAATGGTCATAATATAAAATCGAAATATATATTTATAAAATCAAGATGTATTTTAAAAATAACTTTTAAGATATAATCTAGCAACTCGAATGTATCTATTTACTGTGATCTTAACATTTGTTTAATTTATTAATTTTATTTTTTGTTCTTTACATATTGATTGTTTCTCTGTTCTTAAGTTTAAAGTGAGTGAGAAAATATCTCTTTTTTTCTCTGTAGGTTCACAAAACCACTCATATATTAACTTTGTTTTTACTGACATGGCTCTCAATTTATTTTTCCATGAATTACTGGCCTAAATTAGACAAACTAGTTCTACTCTCAATATATAGAGCTTTTATTTTCTTTTCATTAAGTGTGGGATTTTTATTGTTTTGTTTTACCTATTGTTGTGGCACCATTCAAAATCGTTTCAGTAATCATTCAGTGCTAGGAATAATCAACCCCAGTATTCCATTTTCAGCTTCAGGGAACACAACAGCTCACTCTTGGGAACCAGATTTGAGAAAAACCTCTTCATTAATCACCCTCGACTACTTGGAAAACTAAATTTTTTCCAGAATGAGTTTCTGCCATCCCAGCATTCAGGCCTGGAGCCAGAGCATTGGGATCCATCACCCATGAGTCAAGTTCAGAATTCCATGTCTAATAATTTGAAGACATAGCTATGAGCCGAAAGCTAAAGATGACATTATTTCACTATGTTTGCTGTGAAAAGTGTTCTGAAATTGGCCACCAAATCCAGACATTTTGAGCCTATGCATGCAAAGTGAAATAAGAGGTAGGGAGGGAGGGGGGCGGAGAGAGAGAGAGAGAGAGAGAGAGAGAGAGAGAGAGAGAGAGAGAGAGAGAGAGAGAGAGAGAGAGGTGGGGCAGGGAGAAGAAAAGAAAGAAAGAAGGAAGGAAGGAAGGAAAGGAAGAAGGAAGGTACTACCGAAATTGTCATTAACAACATGAATTCATCTAAGATATATCTGGTGGAAAATGAATCATCTTCACTCTCTAGGATAGCTATGTAAAAGAACTGGTTTAATAAATGCACTAGGGTGAGACAACAAAATCCAATATTTATTTTCCATCAACAGCTATCATTGGCAAACCTGTATAATTCCCAAATAAGCAGTAGCTATGTAACAGACGGCTGAATTTACTGATGTTGGCAACTGTCCCCACAGATTTCTCATTAATACATTTGAATTCATCTTAAGGCCTTTCCTTAAATAAGAATGTACTGAAAAATAAGCCCTTTTTTTCTTTCAGTTTCATGTTATATTTTTTCTTCAACCATAGAATAGAAAAAATTTTTGAGGCAGCAGCTTAAAAGATGGTTTAGATTCACTTTAACAAATATCTTTTTTGTTCAGGGAAATCCTATCAAGTACCTACTGTTTATAATGCAGAATAGTAATTAAGAACCACATTCTGGGAGTTCACAGTGACCTCAGTGTTCATTATCCCCCTAAATGTTTGACAGCAAGAAAAAGGGGAGTTGGATCAAAATATAAGCAAGCTCCTGCATGTGCCTTTCTCCTATATTTTATCCACACACTTGTCACCGCCCCGCCCCCCCAGATCCGTCCTTGGCTTCTCTGGTCCTAATTATCCTTTTCTGTCTTCTGTCCTTCAGAACCTTATGGATTATATCAGCATGTATTTACTTTTTACACCTTAGCTTTTCTAGATACGTAAAATTGCTTGAAAAGAGCCAAGATTCTAAACTCAGAAAACTGCAGAAAAATTGTTTTATTTCTTGAAATATCAGTTTCTCCTTCATAGTAAAGCATAATGCACATACCTCATAAGGTTTTGAAAAATAGAGAAGGTATTTAATGTGCTTAGTGCCGTTCATGGCACATAGGTAGTTAGTTAATGGTACTTATTATTAGGGGTGAAAGATTCACCCCATGTTCTATTATAATACAGAGCAGAGAACAGCACGTATTATAATGTAGCTACAAAGAGCTACAGGGAAACAAAGGGAGGTAAAATGATTTACAACCAGGGAGGGGATATGAGGCAGGATTCTTAGAGCAGTGTACATTTGAGTAGTGACTTGACAAGGTGTAGGAACTTAACAAGTGGGGATTATGGGAAGTTTCATTTGAAGGAAATCAAGTGAATATTTACTTTAGACTATCAGTTTCATTCCCTTTGGTATCCATAGGATCTGCAAAAGTGTCTGGCATACAGTAAATACTCAGCATTTGTTTGATGCACATTGAAAAGACCAGAAGAGTTAAATCAATAGTTTCAGTTCTATGGATACTCAAAAGTCCAATTGGCAGGAAAATTAGTAGAAAATCATGCTAGAAAGATAGGTTAGGAGTGTGTTATGAAATAACTTGAAAGATACAGGCTACACTGTTTTTTATTTGTTTAATTTTTTCAGATAGGTGATACTTAGACATGGCATAATATTCAGAAGGCACAGAAGAATTGGTAGTGAAATGTGTGTCTCCCAAATTTTTGTCCCTTAGCCTTCCAGTTATCCTGCACAAAGGAAACCTCCAGAAACTATTATTGGTTTTATATATAATACTTTTTCAAAAATTTATTTATTTTGACTCATTGTAAACAAATGGGGTACAACTTATTTCTCTGGTTATACATGAAGTAGAGGCATACCATTTTTATAATCATACATGTACATAGGGTAATGATGTTTGTCTCATTCTGTTATTTTTCCTTCCTCCCACCCCTCTTTTTCCTCTTTATAATCCATCCTTCTTCCATTCTTGCTTCCCTCCCACCCCCCATTATGTATCATCATCCACTTATCAGAGAGATCATTCGTCCTTTGGTTTTTTGGGATTGTTTATCTCACTTAGCATGATATTCTCCAGCTTCATCCTTTTCCTGCAAATGCCATAATTTTATTCTTCTTTATGGCTGAGAAATATTCCATTTATATATATATATATATATATATATATATATATATATATATATATATATACACCACAGTTTCTTTATCCATTCATCAATTGAAGGGCATCTAGGTTGGTTCCACAATCTGGCTATTGTGAATTGAGCAGCTATGAACATTGATGTGGCTGTATCTCTGAGGTATGCTAATTTTAAGTCCTTTGGGTATAGGCCAAGGAGTGGGATAGCTGGGTCAAATGGTGGTTCCATTCCAAGTTTTCTGAGGAATCTCCACACTGCTTTCCAGAGTGGCTGCACTAATTTGCAGCCCCTCCAGCAATGTATGAGTGTACCTTTCTCCCCACATCCTCGCCAACACCTGTTGTTGCTTGTATTCTTGATAATAGACATTCTAATTGGGGTGAGATGGAATCTCACATGCATGTGCACATATACACGTAAACACACACTCACATACACATAGCCCATACATACTTGAATATAAGGTGACATATGAAATAATCTTAAAAATAATTTTGACTTACCTGAATACATAAACTGCTAGATATATAAATAAATGTTTGAATGTCTACTTATAATGTTTAATTTGTTAATTTACTCCCATTTAAATATTTGAAACCACACATTACATAAAATTATATATTAATTTGGGGAGATTTTTCTACATTTCTATTTCACAAACCTTGGAATTTGAAATTTTCCTAGGCATCATAGTCACTAGAACTTCCTTTTGAGTCTCCCAGCAGCAATCCAAATATATTGTCTGCTTTGCATCTGAGATCTTTGAGATATTGAACTCACATGTGATTCTGTCCCTCAGTAATTTATTCCTGTCACAACATTAAGAGATTTGTTTTCTGAATCTGACCTATACATTTTCATATCATATCTACTCTATCACTCCTTAAAATTTCTGTTACAAATATTGATTTACACAAAAGCAGAGAAAATAATACAGGAACACCCTGATTTATTTTGCCCAGATTTAACTCTTATCAATAATTTTTAATAAAATCAGAATTCCATTATAACACCTATGAAAAATTAACAATTATTTGATATTGTCTAACTCCTACCCTATAATCAGAATTCTCCAGATGTCTCAAAATGCTATTTTTACAGTTGATTTGTTCAAACCGACATGTAAAGAAGACCCACACATTGCCTTTGATTGTGGTTTTTAAGTTTCTGTACTCTAAAACAGTCTCCCTTCTTTTTCCATCACCATTGACTTATTGAAGAAACTAGACACCATCTTGTAGAATGTAACCCTTTCTGGATTTGTCTTTCTGGATTTGTCTGCTAGTTCCATATGGCATCATTTAACTTGCTCCTCTGTTCTCTGTATTTCCTATAAATGGGTGTTAGCTGTAGAGGCTTAATTAGATTCAAGTTCAGCATTTGGCAAGAGTTTTCATAAGTGGTATTGTATATTTTGCATTGTATCACATCAGGATGCATTGTCTAATTGTCCTATATTTTAGTGTGATGAGTAGATTGATCAGATGATTCAACGGGTGACTATCACCTCCCATGTAAAGTTCCCCATCAACCTTTTATCCAATAGTTTTATCTATTGATGATTATTGCCAAAATCAGTTATTTCACAGGAGATTGAAATATAGTGATTTTCCTAAATCTTTTATTCTTCCCTACTTATGAGTTAGAATATTTTGTGTGTGCATTGTACTAGGGTTTGAACCTAGGGGTGCTCTACCACTGAGCCATGTCTCCAGCCCTTTTTATTTTATTTTATTTTTTGAGACAGAGTCTTGCTAAGTTGCTAAGGTTGGTCTCAAACTTGTGATCTTCCTGCCTTAGCCTCTCAGGTAGATGGGATTACAGACATGTATTATCAGCACCTAACTGAGAATTTTTTTAAGGAACTATACTTCATCAGCTAAGGCTTTTTAGCTACCCTGAAATGTAGCCATGCAAGGAAGTCAAGATGAATTCTTTATTTTTTTGGCAGAGTTGGAGATCAAGCCCAGGGCCGAATTCTTCCTTATTATTGTCAATTCAGTATAAGGAGTCTGATACCCAAGTTTCTTCCAAAAGTTTCCAATGAGTGGTGTTTGGTTTTATTTTATTTTTTTAGTAAGGAATGGAGGCATTCTCATTTATTTAAAAACACCCTTTAAAACTCATGAGTTTATGCATTTTATCATTTGCCTTCCTCCGTATTTTTAATTATCACACTATTCCATCTTTAATGGAAACCCCTTTTACTATATTGGCTTTGAAAGAGATTTTAAAATCTTATTTAGGACATCTAACACTTGTAGTTATAAGACCACACCCCCAGAAATAATTTATTTACATTCCTTCTTTTCTGATTCTAACAGGTACTCTCTATGAACATCTATAACTAGCATTGATTGAGAATATTTCAACCTAATATGTTTTTCCCAAACTGCACTTCATTGATTAAAACCAAATGAGCCTTCTATTTGAACAGAGTGCCTCTCTCTCTGGAATATTTTTAACACAAGTGGTAACATACTATTTCTTTTCTTTTCTTTTCTTTTTTTTTTTTCTATTCCTTTTCTTTTATGAGCCTCTGTTTTTCTGTTCCAGAGATGGTTCCATATCAGTACTTCATTCCTTTTAAAAGATACACAGGGTTCTTTTGTTTGGGTAAATCATAAATTATTTAACTAGGACCCCATTGATATAGTTTCTTTCTGATATTTGCTATTACAAACAAGCTTTCAGTGACAATCCTTACAGATAAACCATTTGATACCTATGTAAATTTATCATTTGAACAAATTCCTAAGTAAGGAATTGTTGTGTGAAAAGAAATATACCTGTTTGATTTCTAAGTTGCCCTTCATAGAGGTTGTTTCCTTGAACATTCCACCAACAATATATGATTATGCCTGCTTACTACCATCCTTGCCAACACAACATTTATTTGGTATTATAATACTATAATAAAAGCCCATCCCCACCGTGATTATTAAGAGGGAAAATATACAAGAAATAAACCCTTAACTAGAATTGCATGTGGCAATACAAAAGATTGTCATGCAGAATTCATTGGCCAGTGTAGTGTGGCTGTATGATGTTTTCTACCCAGATTGATTCAGCCGTGCACCTATGTTTGACAGAAAGTGACAATGGGAGTATTTTATGAAACCATTTTCCTCCCAGAGTTAAAGATATATATATCTGGCCAAAGGAATTTTGTCTAAAGTGAATTTTTAAAAATCATATCATTATAAAGAATGACAACATAATTCATTGATAATTACAAACAAGTTTTACTACTACCTCTTGTGTAATCAAGCAAGCTTTCTGTTCCTGTCCCTCTAAATTAGTTTTAGGGTTTTTTTTTCTTTCTTATTGGTTCTTTTTAGTTATACATGACAGTAGAGTCCATTTTGATAAAATTGTACAAGCATGGGATATATCTCATTTTAATTAGGAGCCCAAACTTGCTGATGTTTTAAGACTTGAGAAAGTAAGTGTATACCATGTTGTTTTCAAACATCCCCACTACTTAATGAGGAGTCCCCTTTTACTTACTCTAACATGAAGTTCCCATATTGAATATGAATAGTTTTAAGTCTTGTATGTTAAAGGATTTGACAAATAACAGCTTGGTTTAGAGAATCTGACAAAGCAGTGTATCACCATAGAACTGAGGGATAAGCACTGAAAAGAAACCTCTGACTTGTTTTCTTTTGTTTGTTCAGAAAACTATGGCAAGAGCAGAAGTGGTGTCTAGTGTGCTTACAGAAGTTATTCTTTGGGTAGGACCACCCACCCCAAAAGTATTTGCTTCCTCATTGGATCTATTTTGGGCCACACAAGGTAGAACACTGCTATGAAGCACTAAATAGATGTAGTCTGAGCTCTATAATAGGCTTTGTGATGTAAGAGATTGCAAATACATTAGCATTTGTGAAGAACACTGTTTATGAAGCAATGGAAGATGCCCTTTGTTCTACTTAATACTCTTAAATGCACTGTGTTGTGTGCTGTCCCTTGTAAAGAAAGATGATGCCACTCAACCAGCCATCATTAGCAGGGTTTGCACGTTAAGTTGTTTTTTCCAGCCACAGTAATGAGCTTGTATTAAGCCACCTGCCCCCCTTTCCTGTCCAGGCCTTCTTGAAACCAATGGCACACACTGTGAAGCAGTTGCTTAGACTTAATGTTGGAGAGAGTGGCTGAGAGTTATCTGGCCTTTCCAGGGATTAAGCCCTGTGACTGTGGCCTCATTATTACTGGACTGTAACCCACTGAGCTCTCCGGCCCCAAACCCATAATGCGTTACAGCTCTATTTAAAAGTACTCTGGGAAAAGTCATGCCCAACTGAAGAAGAGAAAATTTCCTGTTAAAAATTATAATCCCACTAATTAAACATTATACCACCTGGCTCCAACTGCATTCTGTATACTTAGAAATGTAGCAAGGTAACATAACTTTTTACATAACTGGATTTGTTTTTTCCTTAGAGATGCACTTTTGAAAAGTAAATTACACAAAAGAAAATCCTCTGAAATTTCTTTATGGGAAAGTTATTGCATGCAGTGGTAACACTATTCTTCTCCATTCCTGAGCCCTGAAGGATTTATTTCTCAACAAAATGAGTAAATACGTGTTAGTGTCAAGAAATATATATATTTGTGTGTTTTCATGTTAAATGCATTAAGATACAGAAGCAATTTCTACACAGGGTCCTACAAGTAGTGACTTTCTTAAATATTCAGAAGAAGATAAAGTTGAGTCCTAAAAACTAACCCCAGGTGCAGTCTACCCTCAGCCACATGACAATCTTAATTGACCCAGAAACCAGGAGAACTAGCTGGTTTGGTTATATCAAAAGAATCAAACATACCATGCCCAGGGACAAACTAAATGGCTTAAAAGGGACATGTGGACTAAGTAAGCAGAAAATTAGAGGCAAGATAAATATTTGGGGGGAAGCAGCCTAACATAATGGATACAATTGTGAGCGTGGGGAAGTACCACGCATGCACTCAGCATTGTTGAAAAATGTTAATGATCTATTTAAAAACGAAATGATAGTTAAAAGCATGAGCTACAGAATCAAACTGGAGCATTTTTTAGCTCAGCTGTTGATTAACTGTGTAACCTTGGGTAAGCTACTTACCATTTCCCAGTTTCTATTATTCATTTGTAAAATGAGGATAATGGGGTTGTATGGGGTGAACATTAAGTGAGATCATCCATTTACAGAGAGCTAGCAGAAAGTCTCAATAAATGATACAGGCTTTTATAACAGCAGTAGAAGTAAGAGTAGATGTAAAAAATAATCATCCTAATGGAGGTTAAATTCCATACTGTGACTCCATTGCCACCATATGTATACTTTCAAAATCTTACATGGGAATATTGCCTATCTTTCAAGCTCCTCACTTTTATTCCCACTAGGTTTACATTGGACCTCATTGAGCTCTCTAGTCTAGTCCTCTTGTTTTTTTTTTTCTTTCTTTTTTTTTTTTTTACAGTCCATGAGCTTCCTCTAGCCTCACTTTGCCCTTCTTTCCTTCCTTTAATTCACTCCCATGCTGAAATCAAAGTGATTTATCTAAACTTTTAGCTCTACCATGCTTTGGCAACTCCTCAGGTTCAGGGTTTGACATTGGCTCTTAGCAGGAAATATCAAAACCTGATGAAGTGCTGATAATTAAATTGACTTGTAAAGACAAAGGAAAAATAGTGAATTGTTTTTTTCTTGCTAGACCTTTTGGGCTAGATGCCAGTGTTTCCATTTGAGTATTATGTACTTGGCCATGTCAGAGAGATACTGTTGATAAAGTATCTAATGTGACATCAAGAACTCACCACACTGTAATTGGTGATGATTGAACAATGTGTTGGTTTAGTGTTCTTTAACTGGAGTGTAGGTTAACCCTAAGATCTTAGTGAGGAGACCTTTGTTACATACTAGCTGTGTCATATTAGGCGTATAGTTCACTCTTGGGGCTTCAGGTTTCTTATCTGTAATAAAGTAAAACTGGATGATTTCTGTTTCCCTTGAGTTTTAATAATGCATAATTTCTTTGTGCCATCTGAGGAAGTGAGATTTGGAATAAACAAAATCCCCAGCATAAACAAATATTTTCCCTATAGCAATCTGTGTCTTCAATATAACTGAAATGGAAGAATAATAAGGGTGAATGTAATTAAGTAGCTAGCATAAAAATCAAATTGATAGTATTGATCATTTTAGCATAGCAGCTCCAGTATGACAGAGAATTAAGAATTTTAACCCCCATCTTTGTCAGATTGATTTCTGGTATCTTTATATCCCACAGTGCTGAAAGATAACAGACTTTTTTTTTCATACCTGGGATGGAACCCAGGGGCACTTAGCTACTGGGCCACACCCCTAGCCCATTTTTGTATTTTATTTAGAGACAGAGTCTCACTGAGTTGCTTAGGGCCTCGCTAATTGCTGAGGCTGGCTTTGAACTCTGGATCTTCTTGCCTCACCCTCCCAAGCTGCTGGGATTACATGCATGTGCCACCACGACTGGCCAGACTTTTTATTATTTTTTAATTAAACTGAATTAAAGTTTTATTTTGTGAAAATATGCATTGAGATATTTTCATATAATTCAGGATGTTGCAGAATTCATCTTTTTGGAATCAGTGTGCATATGTTTGGCTTAAAGATTGTTTCTCTTTAAGTATGTATATACTACTGTGCTTCAATTGTTATAAGAAGAGAGCTTCTCAGTTTCACTACCAAGGACCACTATAATAATATCTGTGTACTGTTTGTAAACATTTATTAAGTAATTGTTTATTTCTTATACTTCTGTAAACAAAAAATGCATATAACTGGTCTGGGATTGTGGCTCAGTGGTAGAGTGCTTGCTTAGTATGTGTGAGGCACTAGGTTCAATCCTTAGTACCACATAAAAATAAACAAATAAAATAAAAGTATTGTGTCCATCTACAGCTAAAAGTTTTTTTAAATGCATGTAACTAACTGTTGCCTAGAACTTTCTGGCCACCATGCAATATCTAACATAATCAATCAGTTAATATAATTCAGCTAAAAGAACTTCTATATATTTCAATTTGTTTCATCTTAAACAAATGTTGAATTTCTGTTATGAATTTTGAATCTCAAATATCTTGAAAACTTCCAGGTACTTAAAGAGCTTCCTAGCCTTCCACACACTACAATCAATCAAATAATAATTATCATTATTGCTAATATTTACTGGACAAATACTATAGGTCAGAACTGTTTACATTTTAAGCACTGTAGACATTTAATCCTCCTTCGATCCTGAGCCATGGAGAGATTAAATTACTTACCCAGTGTCATACAACTAGGAAGCAGTTGAATTTGAGCCAGGGGAGGTTTGGATGAATGGGAATAAGAGATACTGATCCCAGCCCCATGATAGGCAATGAAAGAGCTTCAATAAATGAGTCTTAAAGAAGTTTGAGATCTGTTGAAGGAGAAATTTGCACTTACACCACTGAATCTTAAATTGTTGGAATAAAGAAATATAGTAGACCAGGGATGCAAAGAAATGTTAGGTGTGCTGAGATGGAGCTGGGTATAAGGCACTAAATTTTACTGTGCAAATTATACTGGAATATGTGTGTTTTAGTTGAGGGTTCTACAAAGACTGGAAGTTAGGTAAACCAATCACTTACTGATCAGAGCAGTGAATTCCAGCCAACTAGCAACATGTTTGTTTTGGGGGGTGGTAAGAAGGATGTAGAGTATATCACCATTTTAAGACTGGGAACAAGGTGGGGGGAATGGGGAAAATGGCTCCTACTAAATAATTACGTACATGCAATCAGGTGGGGGAAGGGGAAATGAGGGGGAAAAGTTCATTTATAGTTAATAACTGATGATCTAGAGTTTCAGGGTCTGTAAACCTCTGTGAATTAGGAATTTGTGGCAATTCTATACCACTGAATGTCATAAAACCCAGGATATTAGGATTCCAGGGTTAGGACTCTAGCAATTTTAGGACAATAAAAAGCTGAAGGAATGAGGGGACAAAAATCCCAAAGGATTTGCAAGGTAAAGCTGCAGAGATGTTAAACACTAATCCCCTTTTCACTCCAAGTCAATCACAATTTTAGTTCCTAGTACAGTGAAATGGGCTTGGAGTTGGAGGGATGCTGGTAGTGAATAAGGGGAGAGACCTGGGCTGGCATTTTGGACTTTCTCCCCAGCTTTAGCTGGATAAGCTCCCATTTTAATTGTTTTATATTGAGGTTCCTGCAAGTAGTTTCATTTGATAACAGTGTTCCAAGCTTAAAAGAAAAAGACAAAAATACTTCCCTAGGGAGAGAAAAGGATGTGGAACCTCTACAAAGTGTTCCAGTATATCACCCTTAACCTCTGTCCTTTGGAAAATAAAGACAGATGCTAGGAAGGATGTTTTGGCTGGAGATTGGGGCGGGGGGGGGGCAACCATGAAATCAGTAAATCAGCTGTCCCCTACTAAGAAAGTAATAACAGCAGTAAAATCAAATAGTAATAGCAGTTACCATATTAAGCATCAACTCTGATCAAGGCACAGGGCTAAATGCTTACATAGATTTTGCTTTTCAATTCTCTGCAGTCCTAAGAGATAGGTACTACTATTACCTGATTTCATAGATACTATCACTCTTTTGCATTTGTACAAATGGACTAAATAGGTAAGGATAAACCAAATGAATTTAAAATCATATTTTGCAATTAGGTATAAGTATTTGCTCAAGGATTATTGCAACTAAAACACACCAGTTTGAGATGATCTATCTATTCCTTTGAACTTAGAACAACTCTGAATTCAGAAGAAAAAAAATCACTGGTCCCTAAAGTAAGGAATGTCTTACAGCTTATTCCAAGAGGAAGTGTTTTTATGTGGATTAAAGTAGAAGAAGAAATGTTTTCTTCAAAGGAAAAAGTTCTTATTGCAATCATATGGTTGCTTAAGGATATTTTTATTAATGTGTTAATTCAACAGATATTTGTTGGGCACTAACTATGTGCTCTGATCCCAGATACAGAAACACAAAATGGAGAGAATGATTTCCTTGATAAAATCCTCAAACCTAAGAAATCTCTATAATTATCAAATCCAGGTTCAGTGGCCCCTGTTTGTGTGATTTTTTTCTTCAGTCTGGTTACAATAGATACTTAAAACCCATGCAGGATGTGGAGGGCAGTAGAATTGTTTCTTATAGATCATAGAATTAAAGAGCTTTAGGAACAGAGTAGCCTATTCCCTAAACTTTGCATGTAAGAGAGTCACATGACCTTAATGGTAAATTACATAACCTTGGGCAGGTTACTTCTCTGAACCTTAAGTTCCTCATATATACCATGCAAATGATAGACTTTCCTTATATAGAAATCAGGTAAGGAGTACATAAAATAAGTTACATGGGCTGCAGTTGTGGCTCAGTGGTAGAGTGCTTGCCTAATATGTATGAGGCATTGGGTTTGATTCTTAGCCCTGCACATAAATAATTAAAATAAAAGTCCATTTACAATTAAAAATAAATAAATAAATAAATAAAAAATAATAAAAAGTAAAATAAGTTATATGAAGTTTGTCACAGTACACACATACACATATGCTTAATGTATGTTTGCTGTTACTGTGATCATTATTTTTTATGTGAGAGGACTGCAACAGTAAGGGGAAATGCATAGTCCATGGTCATATAGGCTTGTTGATAGTAGGCCAAATATTAGAGCTCAGATCTCTACTAATAGTTGAATGTTTTTCATACTACCCTACCCGTTTTATCCTGGAACCAGGTAATATAAAATTCCTAGGCCTGTGGGAAATATTTTGGCTCACTCGGGTAGAAGAAGAGAGAAGGAATACAAGGAAATACCTGACATAAGAAAAGAATGCCTGGATTCAGAAAACAAAACAACAAGGGATAAATGGAGAGTAAAAGAGAAACAACAATTATCAGAGAGTTTAGACAGGAATGTTGGAGCATTACAATGCCTAGTGGATCACAGGACTGGTTTCTAAACTAATTCCTTTATTTACCAAAAATGAAATTGACAGTATTTTATTTTCCTTTTTCTTGGGGGTGGAGGTGGGAGGTGTTTCAAAATGCAGGTGTGATTCACAGAAAGTTACTGTGAATTCAACTTTATAATTTCTGTTTTTAAACAAAGGAACACTGTAATTGAAGTTAGAATGGAAGCCCGAGTACTATCAAGCCTTAAGGAAAGATAGAGTTTAAAAGGGTATTTAGCTAGAGCAATACTTCATTGAAGTTGTGAGAAATTTGATGAAAAGAAAAGAAACTTCATAGTAAAACCACATTATTATTGCTTTGTGTAGCTACAGTATTGGTACAGTACTGAGAGTGGTTGATTAGTTAGATGAAAATGTTCTTAAATATTAGAAATATATTAAAAGAGCCACACTGTTCCTCTGCTAAAAGTGAAGGTTAATTTATACTTGCCTAAGCAAAAGGTGATGTAGTCTTTGCTAAACTAGACTTTAAGCAGAGGCCTGCGTGTTGGTTGTTGTATGAGTTGAGGAACATTCAGAATATTCCAGGAGTTTCCTATAATTGGCATAGTGCACAACCCAGAAACTTGGGCCAAAATCTGACTGGAGTTCTTAGCCCACCACAAGGGATAGACAGTGAATGACTCAGGTGTAATTACTATATAAAGAAGTTGTTCCAATATTGTGCACTTAAAAATTTGTTAAAAGGGTAGGTCTTATTCTGTGTCCTTACCACAATGATTATTTTTTAAAATGTGCTCTTGCTTTACCCCTTAATCTTAACTTTGCTAATTTTCCTCTCCTGCAAATAACCAGTATTTTGTTGCAAGTGAAATACATCGGTAACACCTTTATTGCTTATTCATTTGATAATTTTCACCTTCACAGGGCATCAGGTACTGTTTATACAGCACTTGACATTGCAACAGGACAAGAGGTTAGTGCTAACATCCAATCCTGATTCTTTTCCTTTATTCATATTTATTCCTTGTTAATGACATCTCTTTGTGGAAAAAAATATAGATTATTTACTCATGGATTTGTGGTACAGAGAAAGAGCTTTGTCAATAATTTGTATACCTCATTCTGTGTCCCCCAAATATTGATATTTATGTTTATTGTGACAATTGTAATTCATTCTCATATTTTAATCATCATTCAGGTGGCCATAAAGCAGATGAACCTCCAACAGCAACCCAAAAAAGAATTAATTATTAATGAAATTCTGGTCATGAGGGAAAATAAGAATCCCAATATTGTTAATTATTTAGATAGGTAAGTGTTTTCTCTCATTATGTACCCGTTGTTCTTCTGGGGTGCTATTTTCTTGGTAAATTATGTTATTGGGGTTTTATCAATTTAACAGTCATTTTACAAATATTTCTCAAATGCTACAAAGTAGTAGAGTATGAGATCCATGGATAAACTTGCACCCACTTATCCTTGGCCACCTGTCAAACACGAAGAAAGGTTTTATGGGTTTGTTCTAAACATAAACAGTTTGTGTAATTTCTGCTTGTGGATTGTGGCTCCACATTGGCAGGAAATTGACAGTTGCTACAGGAGAGAGCAGTGGTGCTTTAAGCATTTCTTTAAGTGTTTGTTTGGAGTGGGTAAGATCTCTGGGAGGCTAAGTGAAGAAAGGCTGACTACAATGGCCCTGCTTTAATGGGTGTTTTGTGAGGAACTGACAGTGAGGTCTAGGGAATTGAGACTTTAATCTCAAACCTTTTTCTTAAACTAGGTAATTAATGTCTCTTTCATCAGTAGTATTAACCATGTGTTATAAACAGGCATTTAAAGACAGTACTAACTCCTCACTTGTGGTTCACATCTGTCTCTTTCAGTTTCAATAAGTGTTTGTTTAGCACCACTGTGATGTTCTGAGGGGATAAAAAAGTAAAAAGGCTAGCTCTCCAACCTCCATGAGCTTAAGATCGTGCTGTCTGTGTTTTAGACCAGGTAGATCAATGATATAGAAGGAGAAAAAAAGGAGGATGGAAATTTAGAGTCTTGATCAGTGTTTCATAAAGCATCCTTGGGGGCTCACCTGCAGCAGAGTGACCCGGAGTCCCTCTGCATTTGTAATTTTGTACAAATTGCATTTGCACTTGTAAAAATGCAGATTTCTGGGCTGCTCTCCATAACTAATGAAATGGAGCCAGTAAATTTTCATTTTTAACAGAACCCCTGTGCATCTTATGGGCACTGTAGTTTAATTACACTGAACAGAGTCTTGTTCAGTGATGTGGGCCTAAGGGCACATTGAGGGTCATTCCATTCCTTATAAATCCTGCCTCTTGCTGAGCAGGGAACCAGAGACCCAATGATACTACTAAAGTGTCTAAACGTGACCCTAGGTTATTTGAATAACTTCATGTTCTTTGCCTGTATTGTAGGGATCTGGTGACCTCTATGCCCATATTTGATCCCTTCTTGTTCTTCAATAACTAAAGATAATGGACATGGCCTCACTTATAACTGACTGCCCCCAGAATTGGGATCTAGGAGTATTAGTGTCTCCCCTTCCTTAGTCCCAAGTCAAAGTCTTTTTTCTTTTCTTGTTATAGCTACTTAGTGGGTGATGAATTATGGGTAGTCATGGAATACTTGGCTGGTGGCTCTTTGACTGATGTGGTCACAGAGACCTGTATGGATGAAGGACAGATAGCAGCTGTTTGCAGAGAGGTAAGAAAATAGAGCGTTTCTTACTGATGAGTATGCCAAAATTAGTATTTCTGCATGTTCAGAATGTTCATAACTCAAAGTAACAATAGTACAAGTTTTCTACTGAAAAAACAACTGGAGAACCCAACTTCAATTTGAATCTTAACCTAACAGCATTTATTTGCACCACTCTCCCCAGTCCCTTGTTTATTTTAGTTGCTTTTCTGTTCCATTGTGCAATCCGTGAGATGCTATATCTAAGCCCACATGCTATAGTGTCAGTGAATGTGCAAAATGGTGATGTTCACATGGAACTTCTTTCTGATTTGGGGGAATTTTGACACAATATTTAATTTTTCCTACATGTGCAATGTGAGCCATGTAAAATATGATATTCCCATCATTTTCCAGAAGGCAAATTAAACAAGGTTCTCCTTCAGCCCAGAAAGCAGTTGCTTTCACAGTACAATGTGGATATCCCACATAGCCTTCCAGTGAGCCTGAGCATCTGTCTCTTTTCCAATAATGGTGTCATATTCCTAGTTCCAAGCTAAATAAAGGATCTTTACTACATTTATTTTGTTCAGTATTTTTAAAAACACACACTTTACATTGGAGTCTCATGTTGGGCATTGTCATCTGTCTCATTCATTGTGGTGAAGTTTTCTCTAAACAAAATAGGAACGGTGATTCACTAAAACATGAAAACCAATGATAGGAAAACAAAACTAAATGATATCAGCTAATCTTTGCATTTTGTATGTTAAATTGTTTGCTTAAATTTCCACCTTCTTTTTTCTCCTCATTCTCATTTCCTCCACCTCAGACACAGATCCACCCAATGCATATGTTTTCTATTCATGCAATAAATCAAACTTATAGTCACTTAAATCCTGAGCCTGTGGTTTCCATCTTTTGGCATTATAGTACAAAAGCATTTACAAACAAGTACCTATACTTATTTTATAGTATAGGAGACCTTCCCAAACTTAGCTTTCCATCAGATGTAGCTTAGATATCACTTAGAGCACATCTGATGTTTTAAATGCAGATTCCTGGGTCCCACTCCAGACCTACTCAATCAAATCAAATCATGTACACAGAGGCTTACTACATCTTTATAAGACAAAGCTGAATCTATGCTCTGCAGATGACTTGGCCAAAGGATGATTATATTAATGGGTTAGCTTTGCTGTATTCATGATTAGTACAACTTGTGATATACTTACTCTTCATGGCCTAGTCTGACATGGGAGCCAACAAACTCATAATGCTAAATAACATCACTGATTTAAATGATAATGTGGTTTTGAAGTGGTGTTAAGGCATTCAGTAATCTATTTCATTTGACAATATAAAATTATATCCTTGCCCAATAATTTGTCTAGAAATGAGACTTAGAATTAAAAAAATTCTTTGTGATATAATTGGAACTCTTTTTCTGGTTCAATAGTGCCTCCAAGCATTGGATTTCTTGCACTCAAACCAAGTGATCCATAGAGACATAAAGAGTGACAATATTCTCCTCGGGATGGATGGCTCTGTTAAATTGAGTAGGTATTTTGATTCACATTGTGTTTGAGAAAATACCAGGGAATTTCTGCTCTTTTACTACCTATCTTGAGAAGATAGGAGATAATGGCTGCTGAAATGATTTATTTGCAAGCATTTAGAACCCAATTTGAATTAAATAATTTGTTTTACATTGTATTCCTATTGATTGTGTCCAGAATTTTTGTACTTCAGAATTTTGTATTTCAGAATTTCTAATGTTTTTTTTAATTATGATCAGATGGAAAATACCTAATTAGAAAAGTAAAGAATACTGTAACTTGCAGGAAACAATAACTGGCAGAGAAATATATTGAACTCTAGTAAAAATAACATCACATAATTATTTCAGACCCCATTAAAATAAGGACCAGCTGAGAAATCAAGTAACAAAAGACTGTGAGCTAGGCAACTATGGAAGCTCAGTGTCTCCCAAAGGAAGGTTCAGCCATATCTGAAAGCATCCTATTGTCGAATGAAACAGTGTGGGCTTATTTTAATTGATTTTTCTTCTCTACAGCTGATTTTGGGTTCTGTGCCCAGATCACTCCTGAGCAAAGTAAACGAAGCACCATGGTGGGAACCCCCTATTGGATGGCACCTGAGGTGGTGACTCGAAAAGCTTACGGTCCAAAAGTTGATATCTGGTCTCTGGGAATTATGGCAATTGAAATGGTGGAAGGTGAACCCCCTTACCTTAATGAAAATCCACTCAGGGTAAGTGAGAGGAGGACTCCAATAGTTCATCCCCAGGAAAGGGGAAAAGCCAAATATCATTTCTGATTTCCACCAAAAGTGACCAGAATGGGCTCTTTCCTGGGACAAGTAAAACAGAAGCAATAGGTTATAATTTTAAAATTACTGTGAGCTTTGTAAAGTTTTTCTTACAATGCCTCAATGGTTTCCTGAAGTGCTTTGAAGTCAGTATGTCTAATGAAAAGGGTGTTTAAAATTCTTTCGTATAGCTTCCAGAATGGTAGAAATGGAAGGAAGAGAAGATGTGGGAAGAAAAGATTTTAATCACATGACATGGTTAAATGATCTATCTAGGAAACATTTGCTTTATAATTACTTTAACAAAGTAAATATATTTCCAAAAGAGCTATAATTTTAAACTGGATATACCTTCATTATCATTCATAATTTATTGAGCAAAAACAATTTGGTGGGTAGCAGAATGAAACACAGAGATAGACATAGCACCAGTCTGGTGAAATTACAAACTTCATTAGAAGACTGTCAAGTAGAAAATGAATGGAAATAGTTTGGGTTGGGTAATTCAGTTTGCTACTGCAAAAATGGAGATTTGATCATCATGTGACCCACTTACCTCTGCAAAGAAAGAAGTTCTATTTCATAGCTTAATTCTACCATCTTTATTCAGAAAGGTGCTGTTGATCATGAAGGAAAAAGGTAAAGAAGTATAAAAGAAATGTTTGCTCAGTATAGAAACAAACCAAAAGCTATTTTATTGTATATAGTCCGACAGGAGCCAGAAGCTGTTTTATGTATATAAAGGTCATTATATCATTGAAAAAAGTAAATTACCCAGATTTGAAATCTACTCTCAAAACTCATGCATCTCATCTATGTCATTACCACTAAGAGTCTAAAACTGAATTTCATTCTAGGTATTAAAACAATCATTGCCTTTAGTAAATAGTTAAGTGTGCTCACATTAAGCTTATAAAATCCACATTCAAACCGATTATATATGGCTTTCTATACACGCCAAGAAACCTACAAACTAATTGTCTAGTTGTTTTCACAGTTGACTATTTTGTAATTGGGAGCTATATTTCCTATGTGTAGAGAGGAGGATAGGCTTCTCCTGGCCCCCTTCTAATTCCTCTCTGGTACTTGGCCTCTTGTCCTAGTCCCTGCACTGATTGGAAAACAACAGATATGAGTGAATGCCCTAATGAATGCTGTAGGCTATTTCTCTGGTCTCATGAAACAGTCTGGAAGTGAGATGTGCACATTGATTAGCTGCCTGCAGGGCTGAGTGGAAAAGAAGGGGCATTTTCCCACCGTTTGTGGGTCAGCCCTCCATGAATTTAATCAAGTCCACCCCTGACCTATGGACCATCGCATCAGGATAATTACTTGGGCTTTTCCTTATTGTTTAACTACCTTTGCCCATTAAGAAAGAGCACTGAAAGAACACATCGGGCCTGTTGTTTCCATGGATTTCCTCCTCTAAGTCTTTGGAGTTTGGAGGCACTAAACAGATTATGGCTATTTTGCTTTCTGCTTTCTAATGAGTAATTTACAACCTGCAGAATTTAAGGATTAAATAGATGGTTCTGTAAAGCAACTGATCTCAGTAATGCATTTATTACCTTCTTCAGTTCCTCAATTATAATTGATCGCTCTTCAGCTAGGCTGCTAATTGTTAGAAAAAAGGAAACAAGTTTTAATCTTTATAGGCATCTTCTAGCCTGAGATTAGAACTCATAATTAACAGCTTGTCTCTTAGAATCTACAGCTTTATATCTAAACAAGTACTTGCAGATTAACAAACCACAAGGTTCAGGAAAGCCTACATTAAGACTATGACAAAAAGACCTGTCAGAAAGACCACCCTGTTGAATTCCACTGATAAGAATTTACTTTAACATTGTTCATTACTGTCCTGTGTGATCAGCCTCCAATTAATTAATCAACATGTCCATACTGAGTCAGCCCTATTCTGAGCCTATCTCTCCTAGACACCCGGAGTACTTTTTAGGCTTTAATTTCAAATATGCTATCCTCACGATCTCTTAAAAACACATAATGTCTCAGGCTAGATGCCCTTATTTGGGATTTGAGAAAATGTAGTCATTTAAACCAGGGTGAGATTGGAAAGCAAAAGATATAACATAAGACCATAGGGAGCCTACCCTTTCTTGGATCCTGGTGACCAGGCCATGTGTGGTAAAACAGAAAGTCATTCAGAGTTTTAAGACACATGTTAAAGAATGTTATATTAGTCCTTTTTTTCCCCTTTAAAATCCTTCTAGTACTATCACCTCTTCACTGATTTTAAGCTTTGAGGTGGAGAGAAGGAAGATAAATAAGTGAAAGGAAGAAGAGTGGTAGAGTGGAGAGTAGCACATGCTTGTGAAAAATAAATGATTCAGTAGACAGAAGGAGTTGGGTGTGTCCTGGTACTTGCTGTGACCTTCTGCAAGTCCCTTAAAGCCCTTCTAAGTCTGTTTCCTTTCTGTAAAATAGGGACAGTATCTGTCCCACTGAGCTGGGACATGAAAACTAAATCTAAATGAATACTATGTATAAATCACCTAGTATAGTGTCTAGCTCATTGTAAATAGATAGGTGTGTGTATAAATAGGTATGTTTGTATTCACATATGAATACAAACGAAAGAGGAAAAAGAGAAAAATGATGCTGCACAGGGTGCATTTTGCCCACTCATGAAGGGAGAGTGGGCACTCTCCACTGTCCTCCCAAGAACTTTCCCTCCACACTGGCCACACGCCATCCTCTTAAGGAATGGAGGGTTCTGTATAGTTCAGTATAATTCTCATGAACAGGAACACTGAATAGGACAGGTTCAAGGTGAAGTTTTGGGCTTTACATTTCAAAGCTGCTTACATTTCACTGTGACTTTCTTTGTGTCTTTTGTCAGTTTTAATTCAGCAAACTCAAACCCTATATGAACATTGCCGGTTAACATATATTTGATGCAAGGAATTTGCTACTTTTTTACCTTAGTTACAAAGTGGTTGGGGTTTTGTAAATGTAAATTGCTCCATACTAATTGACCTAATTTGCTCATAAAATGCCTTTTAAAGGTCAGAGAGTTATTAACTGTACTGATGTTATGAGGTTGGTACCCTTCCAGAGACAGAGAGGAGACAAGCTTCTTACCGTTCCCCACTGCCTGCAGTCTTTGCACTCTACACAATTGGCATTGGACATGTTGTTCTGTGACCCATGGACATTTTTAATGTAGCCTCCAATAATAAAGTGCCTTATTCCTTCTGTTTGCCAAAGTGACTGGGATTAAAAATCGAACTCACCCTGTGGATGTGCAAATCAAATGTTGGTGTTCTACTGATCTCAACCTTTTGTTCATTGAGGACATATTTTTAAGACCTGTGATTGTAATAACCCATTTCTAAATAGGGAGGCACAATCATTTCTATGAAACAAAATGTTGGTTTGTTGTTTCTCAGCACAAAAGGAGTGCCTCTTTATTAACTTTGCATTCACACATGTCAACGGGATTTGATGGAATATGGTATTTGTGAAATATCTTAGTGGTATCCAATTGAAGTTCATATTAAACCCTGGAACCCTTTTTTATGTCTAATTTTCCAAACCTTTGTCCAAGTTGAAATGAACTCTAAGTATTTAATGCACTTGTATTAATCATTATGGAGCTGTATCAAACCCTGGATACATAAACTTCCTGAGCACCTGGATCACTGGAAGATAGTTATGGGTATTGATGCTAAAACTATCAGTGTGTAGTATATGCAACAGAGATCCTAAATCAATGGTTCTCCTCTTTGGTTGTACATTGGAATGATCTGTGAAACTTTCAAAACCAATGACACCAGATTCCCACCCCCAAGGAAAAATGGTAACCAGGACTAGGCCAGATACAAAGTCCAGCAGCAAGCCCTCTTAACATTGTCCACACTCAGAAACAATTCTTTATCATGCCTCTTTGAGCATGGTGCAACCAAAAAAGAACACACTATCATTCTGCTCATGTTTTCCATTTTATATAAAACATTATAAGCAATAAAAAATTATGAGCATTATTGTCAAAAAGCCTACTTGAAATCATGTTCTGTTCTCTGTCATTCTCAGATTTTTCCAGTCCAGTAACACTATCAAAGAAGAAATATCTCCATGATATGCCACTTCCTTTTTCAATTTTGCTTTTCCTAAAAATGAAGTTCATCATTAAAATGTGCTAGCTACTAACATAGTACCTAGCACATATCAATGCATAATATAGCCATCAGTCTGACTGTTCATCATTAAGATTTCATTACCTGTATGTCCAGGGAAAGAGGAGGGTAAAAATCTAAATCCAGATGTGTTATCTACACTAAGAGGCTTCCTACACTCTTCCTTTCCCCACACTTAAAGCGCTACACAAATATTAGTTGTCCTTTTTTTATTATAGGATCAGGGAAGTCCTAGTTAGCTTGAATGTCTAGGAAAGAGAGTTAAGCAGACTAAAAGAATCACTAGCCACTGAAAAACAGCAACTAAAGGCCAAACTGCATCTACTTTTCTCTAACCACTGGAACCTGTGCTGTGGATTGGAATGTCTGGGTTTGATGGCGCGTGCTCATTTGGAATTAAAGTCAGACATAAACTTCCTGAGCACCAGAGAAGCAAGCATACTTTGCTAGCACTCAGTCAATATTGTTTTGAATGTATTTCAGGAAGAGCTGGGAGCATTCCCTTCTTTTTCCGTAAGCCACTATGGAACAGCCAGGTTTATTGATGGGTTGTTGACACTCCTACTTTGAGGGCAAACCTATGTCTAAAAGGAAGGGCTAGTTGGGATAACTACAACTAAAATAACTATAGAACAGTAACAGGACTTCTTTTTAATCAGAAAAAAAATTACCTGTCAAAAGATAGACAGCTCTTAAGAATCATTGGTTGTCAAGAATTCAGCTTAGGAAAATGGGACTTAGCCATAGGAAAGCTACAAGTCTCATTTAGATTATAATTTTGAAGCAGACAGCTTAAACTGGTGAGTTATGATCCAGAAGACAGCCAAAGGAGGAACTGATTCCACAGCAAACTAAAATCCAAGTAATTCTGACCAGGCAAAGATGAAAAAAAGTTTGAAAATGTGGTGACCAGGGACCAAGCATTAGCCAACACTGGTATTCCTCTCTGCTTATCATTCCAGAGTCCTTACAGGATGGTTTGGGTATGATCCAGAGATGCCTATGCCTATTGTCCTAATAGATACCATACATATAACCAAGTAATTAAGTTCCTCCAAATCAGAGTTTGTTGTAAAGAAACAAATTCTATATTGTGGTGATAGGCATTTATTTGCCCACTGAAATCTCTAGTCACATGTTCTGACCTATGGCTTTTGAAATCTGTGTTTTTGCCAATGAGAAATGATTTCACCAAGAAAATCAAAGTTTTCTTGTTAATTAAGATCATTTCTGACCTTTGTTATCACTTTGATTTATACCCTTTCTAACCTGATTGTGTCATCATTTTCTAACTTGATTGTGTCAACCCTTTGAATTCTGATATTATGTGTATGTACAAATATGTAACAACAGATCCCATCACTGTGCACAACTATAATGCACCAATAAAAAATGTGGAAAGAGGGAAAAAAGAAAACCCTTTGCATTCTGGTAAAAAGATACTCTGAAATGTCTTAGATAGTAAGCCTTTCAGCAGAGAAAGTTTAATTTATTAAGGCAATCTTAATTCTGTAGCTGAAAAAGTCAGAGTTTTGACCTTATTCCAGGAATCAAGCTGATTTTTTTGTTGTAGCTAGTCTTTCCTTTTGCTTTCTTTTTTTGGGGGATGGAGGTTAAAGAATTGCCACCCAGCCGAGATGGGAAAATTCACCTAGAAGTGGCCAATGAATGTGAGAGGACTAGACAAAGAAATTTATAGTATCTACTAACTTTATACATTATATGATTTGAAGACTGAATTCTATTCCCAAGTTGGTCAGTCAGGAACTCCACAAACTTGTGTAGATTACTTGCTTCGTGTTGAATTTCCACTTCCTTTATGGATTCAAATGAGTAGAAATTGATTACATTATGGGTTACCATTGAGTCCCACAAAGCCCAATAGTTGCATTAAGTTCCTTGGGCTATTGGAAGTGCCAAGAGAGTGGTCACCTGGTAGGGTCTTTGGTTCCACTAGGATAGTTTCTCTTTAATTCATTTTCTATATTGGGATATCACATGAGATTTACTTACATAAACAAGGGAAACTTATAGGTTCCCTACTTTGATCCCATGGGCTTTTGGTTATAGATAGGCCACAACTTTCCCTGACTTTGCCAAAAGGGCCATAGTTTGCATGAGTGTTGCCTCTATGAGTGTTTTCAGAGAAATGATCTTCAGAGAGCAGTTGAGGGCTACCTGTCTTATCAACTCCAGACTAAATCTACATCCTGGAGGGTTAAAAAAAAGCCCTCTCATCTTACTAACAAACACACTGGGTCATGATGTGAAGTATGCTCCATGTGGGACTCAGCAAACCCATATAGATAGTAATCTTGGGGAGAAGCCAAGGAAGAGCACTGTAGTATAAAAGCCATTATGGGGACATGTGGTCTCCACTCTGGGGTGTGATACAAGGAATTGTGTTTGTTATGCAGAGCTGTTCAGCTGATGAACTACCTGTAAAATAGAAGTTGAAATCAGTCTATATGAGCAATAATGCATGTTTTATAGATCATATTACAGTTAGGTTGTTTTGATCCTAATATGGTAATTTGGAAAAGTCCCAAGGAATCAGGGAATTAGTCCCTTCCTGCTCTAATATTCTGAAATATGAAACATGAAAAAAATATAAAATGTTAAATGGTACCTTGTAACCAGAAACTAGGTGGGGGTTGAAGATAAATTGGAGGTTCGAAAGATATATTCAATACAATGTGTATTCTTCCATGATTACTTTTCTCATTTTTAAATTTTAGTTTTGAATTTTTTGATTAACTTGTAAGATTTGTACGTATTAAGAGACTACAATGTGATATTTCAACATATATATACAGCATGCACTGATGAAATCAGGGTAATTAGCATTTCCATCTCCTTACCATTTCAGAATCAGAGAAGTGTAGCAGTAACAGAGTGGAATCTGGGGTCTAGGTCCCCTTAAACTCCTAGATTTTGTAGACTTTAATCTATATTTCTCTTCCTTTTCATTCCCACCAGCCACCTTCTCTTTCATCGTCCTTTGACTCCTGTTCTTGCCCTACTTTCTTTTGTTCTTTCTGCTTCTCTCAGCTTCTTTCCTCTACTTCCTGCACCATTTTGCTTTCCTTCTTTTCCTACTACACCTCTTCCCTTCCCTCCTCCTTCCCCCAATCCCTTTCCTCTATTTGTTTTCCTTTTATGTATTTATTTTTAAATTAGTGCATTACAGTCATATATAAATTTTGAATGCATTGTGATATATTGACATGTACACATAGCATAATTTGGACAACTTTGTTCCCCAATTCTTCCCCTTTTCCTCCCCTCCTCTCTCCACCTTGGTCCTACTTCTACTCTATTGTTCTCACTTCTATTTTTATGAGATTCCCTTTTATATTCCTTTTTTTCTCTCTAGCCTCAACATATGAGAGAAAATATTCAACCCTTGACTCTCTGAGGCTTGAGTACTACTTGGGCTGCCATTGGTTGCTTCATGAACACAAGTAGCCTGCTCCACATTTCATAACAAGAGATTAGAATGAACACATGCATTGTCAGAGTCATCTGGTATTTATTTTATGGCATTGGCCAGTCCTTTGTGCTTGAAAACAGTACTCTAAAGCTAGGCTAGCACCTAATCAGTCAACACTACCTAATTACCTTTTATTATCAACCTATAATGGGATAGATCCATAATAAGTTCATTTTAAATGACTTTTTAAGGATCAAACAACAAAGAACAACAACAATAAAATCTTCCTCCCATAATTTGGAGACAGACAAGAGCTTCTATGCAAAACAAGTAGGAAGCTAAATTAGACCACATTGCCATCACACTGGTCTATTAAGTTGAAAAAGTCAAAGTGTGGAATACAATGTTTGTTACAATATGGTGATTTTCTTTTTGCAGGTAGGGCTCCATTTACTCTCTACTTAGCAAAAAAAGAAATGTCAGGGCCTTTCATGAAATCCATAAACACATCAGAAGCAGCAATACCTCTGGCCTTTAACCTCTGAAATCCCAGGTCATGAGTAAACTAAGTCAGAAGGTGTCAAGTCACTCGTTGCCAAATCTTGCTCATAAAACACTCAAAGTTGGTTGAAAATTCTAACATGAGAAAGGAACCAGACAGCAGTTGGTTGCAGGCAACAGCAAGAGTACAAGCATATAGACCCTCATATCTCTCTCTCTCTCTCTCTCCCCCACACACACACACACACACACACACACACACACACACACACAAATATAGTATGCAACCTCCCTAACTTGATCCCCATTTCTAAGCAGGTGAAGAATGACTGACTACAGATGGACCATTTCCTTTGTACTGGTAGATAAGAGGTGAATCAAGCAAACCATTTGTTCATGCACAACATGCCTCATTTCCTTTCTTTCTTTCTTTTTTTTTTTTTTTTGGTACCTGGGATTGAACCCAGGGATGATTTACCACTGAGCCCCATCGCCTGCCTTTTTATTTTTTTTATTTTGAGACATGGTCTCACTAAGTTGCTTAGGCTGAATTTGAACTCTCAGTCCTCCTGCCTCAGTCTCCCTAGCCACTGGAATTACAGATGTGCTACATCACACCTGGCTGCCACATTTCTTGATGAACCCTTTTTCTGCCTTGGTTAGGAGAACTCCTACCTCAGAGACTGGAAACAGTGAGACTTCTACTTCCTTGATTGAAATAGTGATTCCTGTATTACTAGTTGTGTGCCATGGGACAAGTTATTTTTCTTAACCCCACAGGACTGTTTCTTTCTCTGTTGACTGGGAAATGATAATAGTCTGCCTCCAGGAGTTGTTGTGTTGATTGTATGAAATAATAGTAATAATTCAATAAATTTTGTCAGTTTATACTGATAATAAGATATTTATGAATAGTCTCCTTGCATTTATGGTTCAGTTATATTGTATATTCAATAGATTTTTCTGGACCAGTCTGGGAGCCAACTCACCATGTATAACATGATTTCTATGGGAAAATGTTTTTGGAGTTCCAAATATTCAGCTTGCCACACCCTATCCTCTTTTAAAGTGAGTCTTTAATATTGGTGCTGAGGTCTCTTGTAGTTGCTAATACACTTCCATGTACGTCCCCTGGTTTGTTTTCTGATGTCTTAACCTAAACTTTATAAACTGTTATAATGAACTAAAGTCACAAACTAAAGCTTTTTAATTAAATGGTTAGTCCTGTTGCAAAACTGCCTTAATGAAAATTTATTAGGTACATATGGATTGTTTTGAGAGTTCTTTGGAGAAATGTGGTAACTTCTATGATGACTGCTTTGATCTTTCTTAACTGAGGAAATTGCCAATAAGGTAAATTGAATTATTTCTTCAACTGGATGAACTAGTTTTCTGTTAGTACTTAGGTAAACTCAGTTGCATATGGGGTCAGTGAAAACTGCAGTGTTTGTTATTGCCAAGATATTTAGAGTTATCATACAGACTTCTAGAACATCAGAAACTTCTAAGTAATATGTATATCAAAAATAAGAAAGCCACCATTTTTTTTGCCAATCGTTGTATTTGTCAAAAGGTCAGTAAATCATGGGGCCTATATAGTCTCACATGAGAAAGAGAACAGATTTTGCTTAATGATCTAAAAGATTAATCAATAGCACATTCTCTGCTCAAGGTTTCTCAATTTGTTTCAAGTCCCAGAAAGCACTTCTTTCCTCTTGCTCTCGGGGTTTGTTTGCACCAGACATATTGTGACCATCTTCCACACTAAGCCATGGCTAGTCAAAAGTTACCACATGCCAGAACTGATCAACTCAGAAAAGGGGTTTTATTTCATTGTCTCTATATCCTACATTTTTAATAGGTTACTTTAGCTTCTGAGCTTTTATACTCTATATCAGTCTGTTATATTCCCCAATCAGTTAAATTTATACTTTTTGGCTCTCGTTTCATTCAGCAACAGAAACATTTATGTAGCACCTATTTTGAGCAAACTGCTACAAAATTCTGAGAGGATCATGACACAGTTCATATCTTCCAGAGACTCCCAGTTCAGAAGGGAAGACAGACCTGTAAACAAGTATTCATAATATGATGTGAAAATATACATATGAATGAAGAAAGTTTATGGGGTCTCAAAGAGGGAATGTCTTTTTCTTCAGAGTGACCACATATCCTGGTTTGCTTGGGAATGAGAAACACAAGACTAAAACCCAGGACATTTCTCAGAAAACTAGGTATCTGCCTGAGAGAGATGGCAAAGGCTTTAAAGAGGAGGTATCGTTGAACTAGAGCTTGAAAGGAAAATGAGAATTTACCAGGTACCTAAGGGAGATGAAGATAGCATTCTAGGCAGCTATGAAATTGCATTTCCTATTCAGAGAATGAAGAACAAATTGGAGTGAATAGGATGTGAGCTTTGGAGAGTGTGTATAGATGTGGTGGGTGGGGGGAAGGGCCCTAGGTTAAGAAAGCACAGGTGAAAACTGGAAAGGTAGGAAGTGACCAAATCATGAAGGACATTATAAGCTGTGCTAAGAAATCTTTACTATGTCCTATGGTCCAGTGGTTTTCAAACAACTATAGTGATCCCCTGGTTCCAGTGAAACTGCTTGGAAGCATAAATAAATAGAGAAAAGCAAAATTTATTTGATTGAAACAGGGATGGGAGGATGGAGCCTAGAACAGAAACTCTACTCTTTCTCTTTCCCTCCTTTTTTTTCCCTCTGAACTGCTCTTCAGGGTGAATATTGGACAGCACAGTGTGAAAACCACATTTGTAGATCATAGGGGACCACTAATAAATTTTAAGCAGAGAAGTGATGAGATCTGTGATAAGATTGTTAAGTATGGACTGAAGAATGAAAAGGGTTGAGTAAGAAAAACCAATTAGAAGGCTATTAGAACTGTCTGAGAGAAGCCTGGACTTAAACAAACATAATGGGGATAGGGAGCAGTGGATTTAGACATCTGTAAAGGTTGCATTAATGGAACCTGGTAGGTGGATTATAATAAGAGTGGCTGAGGTTACTGGGGGAGGAAGAAGAACTCAAGGATGATTCTATGCCTTCTTAATTCGAAATGGTCAACTCTATGAGAAATCTGTAGTCTAGTTTCTAATAGCTTATTTTCTTTGAAATTTTACAAACTCAGATAAAGCCAACATATAGTCACTCATGCCTAGATATAACATCTTCAATCTTTCTTCATCTAAGACTTGACTTTGCTGGCAAAACCCTTTTTGCTGTCATTGTTGTGTTGGCTACAACTGTATTTGTCTCTCATTAGCAAGGCAGTGGGTAGCAATTTTCTTTTTTACTAAGAGAGTCCCCAGCTTACACAGGGGATGTGTTCCAAAAGTTCATTTTTAAGTTAATTATTTGGAACCCAGAGTGCATTTTCCATAGAAGCAGCATTATACATAGTGATTAGGTTCCCAGGCCAGTCCACAAAGGCCAGTTTCACCCATAATATAACTGAAAGTGTGGATATTTGCGATGGAAATTAGTTGGAAATAATACTGTTGCAATTAAAAGGAAACAATAGTTGAGAAAGGATAGTCTGGGTTTTTGTTTCCCTCAAAGGGTAGTACTTGATGAAAAGCAGGTTTAATCCTAAGAAGACAAAATGAAATAGATGAGGATTTTTGTGTAAATTGGACACCATGGCTTTTTAAGTTTATTTTTTCAGTAATGTTTTGGAGTTTTTTTTTTAAAACTAATTAAAGCAGTCATGTCACTGTAGAAAATTTGGAAAACTGAAAAATGCATTTTAAAAATTAAGTCACCAATAATCCTACCATGGATGATTGTTAACATGTTGGCATGTTTCAACCTTTTTCTTATTACATGTATTTTTTAATCAGTTGAAAAGCAGTAGTTATGGTGCATCCACATGATGAACAACAACAGTTCATGAAATGTAGTCCTTAAAATGATATTAATGAGCAATTTTTTGAACATGAAAAAATATGTATGATATAATGTTGAGTATGTGTGGATTGGGAATGAGGGAGTATCAGATCAATACTGGACAACCAGGACTTAAGTCAGCTCTTAAGCAATCAACCAGTACTATTATCAGCCCTAACCTCCAACAAACCAACAGCCAGATTTTTTTGTAGAAGTTCTCAAGAGGACATATGTGTTCTTTGAAGTATTGTACAGGTTCATAATACTGACTCTTTATTCTCATTTTCCTTCAAATTACAGTGCTTTCTTCTGCCTAGATGCTCTATATCATTAGCACTCCTGAGGCTTAACAACTATGATTAAGGTCATTTTTGATTCGTAAATGGAATGGAAAGAGAGGCATACATTTCCTGAGGAATTAGGCATGGATTGAAGAGAGATGAGAAGAGCTTGGGTAGCAAAGATGTGCATGTATTTGTAAAGATGAAGATTATATGGAATAGAATATATTTAGTTAAGAATGATGAAAGAAAAGTGAGAAAAAGAAATAGTATGGTGTGCATATAGACCTAGAGAGAGTGGAAAAGACCTTTAAAAAGGGAGAATAAAGATTTGTTTGTTTAGGACTAGGTTTGGTTCTAGAACAGAAAAAAGTAGGTAAAAAACAGTGATTTGCGCGGAGTTGCAACCAGTCGAAATAAGAATTTTAGGAGGCAGTAAATGTAATGTAATCTTTTAATAAGGGAACAAAAATGGTTTTTGAGGACAGGTGCTTCAAGCACTAAACATCCAAGAACTAAAACACCTTGAACTTAATATATCTGTTACAACTGTTCATCAATTGATTTTAGCCCATTCCCTGTTTTCCTAAAAGCTGTATGGGCATCCAATCTCCTTTTAGTTAAGACTCGTATTTTGGCATGAAAGCCCTAGGAACTGCCACCTGCATTTGCTCTTCATTAATGAAAGAAAATTACAAAGGAGTAAGAGGTGGGGGAAAGGAAAGTGTTTGAAGGGACTTGTATTTACATAGGGGTATCTTCATGTACTAAGAAGAACAATCCAAACATTCATTTCAGTCTGTAGAAGCTAATGACATTGTAAGTCTCACACATTGTTATGCAAGAGAATCTCCTATGGAATGCTGTGGCTGTTAAATTTAGTGTGCTTATGATGCAGAGATTCTAATTTATCAAATCCTAGCTGAGCTGCAGGTTCTTGGCCAGTGGTTCTCAATGTTGGCTGGAAATTGGAATCTCTGGAAAGCTTAAAAATATGGATGCCTGGGTGTCTCTTGCACAGATTTTTACACAGTTGGTCTGGGAATGAGAATCGGGCATGAGGATTCTTTTATAAACCTCCTTAGGTGATTCTAATTATGCAGAAAAGGCTGAGAACCTCTAGTTTAGTCCATTATTAAAATATTGGGGTGGATTAAACCTCTCAAAATGTGGTTCTGGAACCAATAGCATCAGACACTTGTTAGAGATGCAAATTTTTGGATCACATTTACTGAATCAGAAATAGGGTGGGAGTGACACAGGAGCCTATGTTTTAACAAGCCCTCAGATGCTTCTTGTGGATGCTAGAGGTTGAAAGTCCCCAGATTCCTAAGTCCTTCCTTACTCTTTCTAATGGACATTTGCAGGGATTGCTGGAAAGGAGAAGAGCTCTCCTCACTAGCTGATGTACACTTGTCTGGGAAATGACCTTGATAGAAATACTTTCAATAATAATATTAGGCACATTATGGGAAAAGGTGAAAGGGAATGATAATTTGCTGCCCAAGCAAGTTCAGGAAGGAGCATAACTTCCTCAAAGTGAGAGAGCTGATCTCATGAGGAAGCATATCTCTCCTTGATGGCAGTACCTATAGGCAAACTTCTACTTATTCTTTTGACCCTGCTCAAATTCCAACCTCCTCCATGAAGCTACCTTTGATCTCTGGCATAAATAGTTTAATTCTTATATTAGCACTATCTCCATTCCTGTATTAGTTCTTATCGTACTGAATTGTAGTGCTCTAAATGTCTCTCTTCCTGACTAAAATGTGTGATCTTTGAAGTAAGATGAAGATGACTGTCTTGTTCATCCTTGGATCTTCAGTGTCTAATATCTGGTACCTACTAAAGGCTCTAGAATTATTTGCTCATGGGAGGCATCAGGAATGGTCAACTTTGGGAACTATTAAGAACAAAAAAACAGGCTGGGGTTGTGGTGGAGCACTTGCTTAGTACATGTGAGGAACTGAGTTCCATCCTCAGCACCACATAAAAATAAATAAATAAGATAAAGGTATTGTATCCATCTACAACTAAAAGTTATTTAAAAGAACAAAAAAAAAATGGCTGAATGAAGGTAGATGATTATGTATATTTTGCTCCAGTGTATCTTTCATGCCTGATGCCTAAAAATGTTTGAAACAAAAATGTGTTGAATAGATGAACCCTTATTGTAAAAAGCAAATCTTCAGCCAGGTATGGTGGCACATGCCTATAATCCCAGCGGCTTAGTAGGCTGAGGCAGGAGGATTGAGAGCTCAAAGCCAGTCTCAGCAAAAGTGAGGCCCTAAGCAACTCGGTGAGACCTTGTCGCTAAATAAAATACCAAAAAGAGCTGGGGATGTGGCTCAGTGGTTGAGTGTCCCAAGTTCAATCCCTGGTACCCCTACTGCCAAATCTTCAAAAGATGGATTTACCTTTGTGAATTAATCATGGTCTTGGGTCCGTTCTTTTCCTTGAAGGCTTAGGAACCTTGATTCTGTCAGCATACCAAAAATTCATGTCTCTCAGTGGTGGACTTTACACAGAAAAGATCTCAACAGCATATAAGAATTATTAACAATTTTTTTTTGCCATAGGATACATCATCATCAGGTACCAAAACTACCAATGTCAACTTTTTGCATATTTCCTTTCATTATAGGTAAAACTTCATAAGAAATCTAATTAATATCAAAAGGACTACAGCTGTCACAAGATAAAAATATTTGAGTCAGAGCCTTGGGTTGTGCCTCAGTGGTAGAGTGCTTGCCTTGCACATGTGAGGCACCGGGTTCAATCCTCAGCACCACATAAAAATAAATAAGTAAAATAAAGGCATTATATCTACTACAACTAAAAAAAAAAATTGAAACAAATATTTGAGTCCTTGGGTCCTATACATTGCCTCCCATCCAGGCATAGCTATCTTCTGCTTCTTGGTACTTTTCTAATTTTATAATATATTTTCATTATCCCACATCTACTCACAAATATTCTGCAAATAAGATGAAAAGTTAATAAATAATAATCACCTTTCTTTGCACCTTCTTCAGGTTATACTCAGATCAGCATGATTGGATATGTGTGTGTCCCCTAATTCATTGTAGTCACAGATTTACAGGCAGTCCCTTGGTTTAATTTCTTTAGTGTTTGATCACAGATTCATTGTATATATATTTTTAGTGGCCTAACTTTTAGAGGAAATTTCATAACTTTATTTCCAAGTTTTTTGGGGGTAAGATGCCTCACTGTAGCCTAAATTATTACCCAAATTAATAAATTCTAGATGTTATAGAAACTCTGGAATGTATTTCATTGTTGTTCTCCGAATGGAATTTTTTAAATTTATTTTTATTGTACACAAATGGGATACATACTGTTTCTCTGTTTGTACATGAAGTAAAGACATACCATTTGTGTAGTCATACTTTTACATAGGATAATAGTGTTTGATTCATTCCATATTTTTTCCTCCCACCCCCACCCCTCCCACCCCTCTTTTCCCTCTACACAGTTCCTCTTTCCTCCATTCTTACCTCCTTCCCACCCCCCACTGTGTGTCTTCATCCACTGATCAGGGAGATCATTCGTCCTTTGGATTTTTGAGATTGGCTTATATAACTTAGCAAGATATTCTCCAATTTCATCCATCCAAATGGAATTTTTAAGATCCAGAATATAAACCAGAAGGAAATTGATTTGTGCCTTCTGTGCTAACCCATGATCCTAATATGTACATGCTGAATGTATTTTTTAAATTTTTTTTCCTATAGGCATTATATCTGATAGCCACTAATGGAACCCCAGAGCTCCAGAATCCTGAGAGACTGTCAGCTGTATTCCGTGACTTTTTAAATCGCTGTCTTGAGATGGATGTGGATAGGCGAGGATCTGCCAAGGAGCTTTTGCAGGTGAAAATAAAATAGGACAATTACAGAGAGAGATATATTGAACTTTTCCATCACAATGTGTGACAGTAAGAGAGCTCTTTCAAGAGATATATAGTTAGAGTTAGGCTATTACCATTTGATTTTAGACCACAGGCACATGAGTATAGGCATGCATCTAATACATGATTGATTGACATGTTGCCTTTCTTCTGAGAAGTTGGCAGTATAATCTAGAAATCTCTTTTGTTCTTCCTGGAGTCTTATTTTGCAAGGGAAAAAAACAATGTGACCCTCTGGTGTTGCTGTTTTGTTCTAAACTTTACTTGTGCCCCTGGATGTTGTATGCAGGTGCTCTTGGCCGGAGGTAATTCTCTACATAACTATGCAATTATTTCCATGGCATTTGCTACTCTAATGCTTTACTGGTCAAAGCCCCTTTGCTTGTGATGCCAATTGGCAGGCACCTGCTTGCCTGGGTGAGTACCATCCAGTGGTGAGTGCCTCTGTAACCATTTGTCCTTTTCATGGCTCTCAGGGATTATTATATATGGTGATAATTAGTACCTATTATCTACCAAATTATTTACATATATTACCTCATTTAATTCTTATAACAACTTTATAGCATGGGTATTATTATCCTGTTTTACAGACATGGAAATTGAGGCTCACACAGCTCTTGAATGGCAGAGCTGAAATTTGAGCCCTAGATTATCTGATTCCCCATCACATATCACACATAAACAAATTTCAATAAGAAGTTGTATGTATTTGACAAAACATCACATGCCTGGGATTACACACATAACTTCACTGCTGGGGACTGTTTCTCAGAGACAGGTATCAAGACCTGTAACATCTAGAACAATGACCATTTGTTCTGTGACTTCGAACACACAGGCCAGTTAAACAAAAGGTACAACACTGGTTTATGCAGAACTTTCACCACAAAATCACTGTGTTCTGCTCCACTCTGCACAGAAAAATTTCTTCTTGTGACTTCTAAACTCCCTTCCAAGACAGGGCCACACCCAAGCAAAAAAGAATAGCTCAACCAAATAATACCTGGAATCAAGTTATTTGGAGGAATTGAAGAGGCTACACCTTCTCTTTTCTGCTATTCATGACAGGTTACCATAGGGCCCTATAAGTCAAATCTGGAATGACACTTCGTTAATCCTCTACTTAATCCAGCCTTGAATTACAGATGAAAACCCTGAACTTTTGAGTGCTTTGCTTCCATATCTTTTTATGCCTCCCACCACCTCACAAACACACCCTGAAACAATTTCCTGTTACACCCTCTTCCAGGAATGAGTGAAGATACAGGTTCTTTAAATATAGCTATATAGCTAAGTAGATCATTGATTCAATTATCTAGTTAATTACTTCCCCAACAGTACTTTTATATGAACCAGTCAGATAACTGATGCAAAACTATATTTTAAGTGTGAATTGAATAGTTCATTTGTCACATCTTTTCATTTTATACATGTAAACAAGAACCTGCCTATCTCCTTAAGTCCATTCTCTGATTGTAGCCTATCATTGTGCTCCTTAGAGCACAAGATACACAAGACTCATGCCACTGGAAGACTGGAGAAAAGACAGGTCTTGAATATTTGTGTGCTATTCCTTATGACCTAAGTCAGTTCTCAGCCCATCAATTGATATTAGTTGAGCAACTACAGTTTACAAAGCCTAAGCACAGTGGCTATACAAACCTGCCAAAGGCATTATTCTCACTCTCAAGGAGTTTACAATCTCCATGGATACATGAAAAGAGACTTATGTAAACCAAGTGGCTATTCAAATAGTAAGTGGTGTGCTTGATTGAAGAAGTATTTTTCTAAGCTAGGTTGATCAGAAAAGATCTGTGAGCGAGAGGGTTTTGTTGGTACTTAAAGGACAGATCAGTTTTATATGGTTTAACAAAAGAGGGGAAGGGATTTCAGATGAAGGTACTACAGTACAATAAAACATATGTAGGCAAGGTTTAAGGGGACAGAACATAGAAAGTATGACTGAAGAAATGAGTTCAAGCAAGGAAGCTGAAGGAGATAAGGTGTGAAGAGGACCTTGAACACCAGGCTAAAGAGTTGAAACTACAGAAACTGGTAAAATAATGAAGATATCTAAGGGAAAATGTGAGGAATACCTTGTTTAGGAAGATTTTTTAATCTGGTAATATGCAGTAAGAATTAGCAACAGGAAAACAATGGAGTCTGGAAGACCAAGGGATGGATCTTATAGTTTGGGATTAAATTCATTAGGCCTGAATTGAGAAAAGCAAGAGGTAGATGTGAGAGGCATTAAGAAGAAGGTACTTGGTAACTGGCCACATATAGCACATAAAGGAGAGGAAGACAAAAGAGATTTCAGGGTATCAAACCAATAGTGGCAGGCGGTTAAAGGACAATGGATAGAGGAGAATATAATGGCTAACATATCTTAGCCCGTATGTAGCTTAAAAGGGACTTTCATTTACTTCATTTAACCATTACAATAAGCAGAGATAAAGATAAAACCTAAATGTTCTGACCCTAAAGCACCCTGTAGCTTACATTATATGAGAGTAGCCTGTTTGGAAAACTTTAACATAACTTTTTAAATGTTGAATTTAAGGTGACAGAAGAACATTACAGAGGAAATATCCAGCAGACAACTGGAGAACTCGAACCAGAACTCTAGAAAGATATCAGGTCACATACTGTAGATTTGGGAGTCATTCCCATAAAATTGATGATAGGTTGAAACCATGAAAAGAAATATAGGAAATTAAATTTGAAAAAGAAGATGATGAGAGCCAAGTGATGTTATGTGAAAGGTAGAAGGAGGCAGTGAAACCAGAGAAGAAGATGGAGAGGGAGTAGCCAATCAATGTGCATGCATGGGGGAGAGGCCTAAGATAGTACAATGTCACAGGCCCCCAAAGAGGAAACCATTTCAAAAAAGAAAAATACATTCACTTGCATTGAAAACTACAGAAGGCCAAAAACGAAATGGTGGAGACACAACTATTGGACTTAGGAGTTAGAAAACTCTTAGGAGTTTCAGAGTAAAATTCTTTAGTGATTAACTGAGGGCACACTTTCAAACATGAGGGCTATTCCAGATATATTCATCAATTCAAGAAAGTCATACAATTATAAACTCAGTGAGGTTTTACAAGATCCCTAATGGTGCTAATCAGTTTCTAGAGGATTTTCATGACACAGAAAGACAAAACATCTCAAGGACAAAAACGGGCACCATGTTTTTTCATTAAATGATGTTTAATTGGGTACTCAAAATACATTTTAATGAAAAAGGGCTGCTTGAAAATGTAAAGTAATATACATGTTGAAGGAAAGAATTCCAGTAATTCCTCTTTTTTCTCTTCCTTTTGCAGCACCCGTTTTTAAAACTAGCCAAGCCTCTCTCCAGCCTGACTCCTCTGATTATCGCTGCAAAGGAAGCGATTAAGAACAGCAGCCGCTAGGACTGCACGCCTTACCCCTCACCATCTCCCTCATGAGTAAGACTGAAATAAACTCTGCTGCAGGAAAGATGAAAGAAAAGACAGTCAAATGGGGTGGGGGTTCTTTAACTTTCAAATGAATAGAAACTTCTTATAAGCCTTTTTCCTACTCCCTCAGATTATGTAATTTATTTGTAAGCCTGAATCGCAGCCCAAACAGGGCAGCAATGTCGAAGTGGCCATCAAGTGGTCACTTCCACCGTGAAGCGAAAGAGCCAGTAGTGAATCCCCTCATTTTGTGCATTTTCTTTGAAGAAAAAGATTTCTCAAAGATGCACATTCCCTCTTCATAGTGTTGTGTTTGTTTTTAAGTTAGAGAGTAGTCCCTCTTACATTCAAACCTCCTTCAAAACCCCTTACCCAATGTGATGTTTTTCACTTGCATTGTCATTAGATGTCCAGAAAAAAAAATGTCAAAATGTTTTTCTAAAAAAAAGAAAGCAAAAAAAGCAAAGCAAAAAAACAAAAACAAAACAAAACAAAAAAAAACAAACAAAAAAAAATAGAGCAAGTACTGTGTGAACATGTGGAAGTCCATGCCCTAATAGAGTTGCAATTTTTTATTCTTCTTCTATAGTGGTGGCTTGGTTTGTGTACCTATTTTTCTGCATTTCTATTGGAAAAGGTTTCTTTTAAGACATTTTCCAAAAGCAGAGAGGAGTATGCATTTTCAGGAAGGGCTTTTAATTACTGTATACCTAAAAAAAGCAGAAATGGTGAAATCCTGTCATTTTCACAACAATGCTTAACAGGTAGTCTATGTGTCACATAAACCAGCTTGTTAGATTTCATACCAGAAAAAGGACACACTGAAACTGTGACGTCCTATTGGGTGAGTCCAGGTCGTGAACCTAGAAAATCCCAATAGAAGAAACCATACTCAAACAAAGATGAAACTTTCTATTAGAGCCTAAAGGAAAACAAGATATGTGCATAATACTGAAATCCTTCTTGGACATTGAGTAAACAAAGATAAAGATACCTAATTTATCCTCTCTGTGCTTTGTGCAACATTTACACTGTAAAATAGGCACATCAGGAGGAAATAGATTCATCCAACATTTCTTTATGATAAAATTATTTATTTTGGCAATTTATAACACTTTAGAAAAAAATTCAAAAAGATTTGGAGAACAGAGAGGCAGTAAGCTTTCAACTCCATAAGAAATGGGATGTCAGTGAAAGCTACATCCCAATCAACATTTGGCTCTAAGTACTTGTTCCTATTTTCCCTGTGTACCCTGTGTGTCACCAATTTCTGTTTCAGGCTCTGAAATATATATAGTTCTCTGGGCTTTTGAATTTCAAAAGTATGTTCATAAAAATCTTGCAATTCCCCAGTGAAAATAATTTTTCTTTGCAGTTATATATCCCAAGAAATAACCATTCAACTGAATTCCTTTTGTGACTTGGGTAAAATAACAAAAGTTGACAGTAATTTCACCATGTATCTAGTGATTAAAATTTCAACACTTAGTACTTCCTGAATCTTCTGAAAGTAGAAAAATGTCTGGAAGGTATCTGCATAGGAAAGGATATGCTTCTCTTTTGAGTGTATTAGCAGTTTTATAAATTCTGGAAAGTTGTTTCTCTAAGCCTTTGAAAAGCTAACACTCTGTGTTGTAGGAGGCTTCATAATTTGTAAGTATATAAGGAATCTGAATAGAACCTATCATCTACATTCACCCAGAGGGGAAAAGAGATCAATGACCATAGGCCTCTCTCCTTCTCTGTAAGGTACATCTTTCCATCTAACCATGTATCCATCCATTCCTTAAAATGAAAGCACTTTCGTTAGAGTTTCTGCTAACCATATAGTGTACATGTTTATGTTTAGAAGATAACACCACTGATGGATTTCCTATTTTCCTACTGTTGTTTCCTTTGACTACAAAATTTGGGAGGTGCTTGATCCTCTTGCTTCCCCCCCAAAAAACAAAAGGTCCACAGTGGGATAAAACAACAAATGTGGAAAAAAGCTCAAATGGAATTATTAATTTGAAGCATATTGTGTGCAAAGAGGTATCTGGGCCTAGAGTTTTTAATGCCACACTGTTCTAGTATAAGAGAGAGGCCTTAATTTTTATTTTATTTAAAATTAAGCTTTTTGTTCACACATAGTGCCAGGTAATTCAATGAAGTACCTGGGGTGCAAAGAGAATTCATTACCTTGATGACTATGCCCTGCCGGTAGAAAGGGCTGAAAACCTGGTTGGGAAGACCTCGTCATCAGGTAGCATCCCTTATATGTTGTAAAGGCCCTTTTTTTGTTATTGTGAAGACCCTGGAGCAGTGATCCTTCAGATCACTGTAGGCAGAGAAATGGCTGCTCTTTATACTTTCAGTTCAGCATCTTAACAATGAGGAGTCAAGTACTTTTTACCATCACTTTGTACCAAGACTTGATGATATCACATCCCAGTAGGCATTACTCTTACAAATTTAAATCTATGTAAATTTCAAGTGAGAAAAGCTTCTAAAACCCTTTCATTGTGTTGGGGCATTTTGTATATTTCTTATAAGTATTAAAGAGAAGCTATTTCTCGTGCCAAAATGCTACCGAAGGATTCACATTTGGTACACTCGAACTTGGACTCCAGATGGTTGATAGTTTATTCCCTTTCCCTGGATTTTTTTTCACTCATCTTGACATAGGTGAGTCTATCCAGATCTTTAATGTTGCTAGGGTGCCCTGAGATAGTGAGGGCACATTATCGAATGTTGATTCCAAAATGTCCTGATAGAGGAATAGGGCAGTGGGAAAGTCAGGGAAGGGTGAGAAGCACAGTAGAGATTATTTATTTAAGAAAGAAAAGAACATTAATGTTGTAGCAAGGATCCGGTGCGTTGTCATAATCCCATGAGGATTTTGGGATGACACAATCCCCTCAAATCAGTCACCATGTTGGGTAATGACTTCGTTCTTGCTGATCTCGTCTATGTGTCATTGTAAATATTTGTGCGTCCACGTTCCATTTTGGCTACTGGATGGCCAAGTCATGTGAAAAGATTTAACTCAAGTATTTATTGTTTAATTGTGTTACTCAGATTTCTTTCAGGCTCGTGAATTGCACCCCAATTTTTTAGTTTAAACACCTGATCCTCACATCTATCCCTCCCCTGTGAAGCACATTCCATTGCTAAGAGAAAAAGAAATACAAAATTGCTTCCTGTTGTCTGTAAACTGTTTTGATAGTTTGAGATGTTTGTCTATAAAGGATATTTCTCAGCTCAAAGATCATGTAAATAATTATATTCCTTTGCTGAATGGGTTGTTTATTTCTAATGAGGCTGCCAGTTCTCAGAGAAATTCTATAAAATCACTTTTACATAACATAAACAGGGATTACAACTACGTAAAAATAAGTGTGCATATGGACAAAGACTGGGAACACAGATAATTGAAATCAGTTGTGTTAGGGTGGTGGGATTATGTGAATTTTTTTCTTTTTGCAGTTTTCTTTGATGTTGTTATAATATTACTTTATAATGAATAAACATCAGAAAGGGAACTATAGAAACATAGAAAAGATGCCAGAAGCAGAGGCCTTCTGGCCAGAGCCCAGAGCATGCAGGGCACAGATATTTGCTAGTTACAATTATTCCATAGGCTTTATTACTTGCCTGGGTGCTGAGGTTGGCACACGCTCAGGTATGGCACGTGCTTTCTTAGGAGACTATTATCTAAGTCCAAACTAGGGAGAGGTCACTACTAGAACTCCAAATACATTGTTCTGCTTTAAAACAGGCTACCCTCTGCTTTGGTATGGCATCCAGGTGTCTACTTTGGTTTACTTTAAATTGGAGGGGTGACCATTTGATTACCCCCTTGATGTTTCCAGCACCAACATTCTGGATCATTTTAACAGATTTTCAGATTGAATTTTGGAGGAATAAAAGGATAAAATCCCCAGCTCTCACCATTTCCTTGTCCAATAAGATCTTATGTCATCCGAGTAGGATTCTTCTTTTAGTGACCAGTAGGCAAGTCCCAATGATTTCAAAAGAAGTTATGACTTGCAATTAAAAGCTGTCTCTGAAATCATGCAGACAAATATTTAGGATTGTCTCTGCCTGTTGACATTCAGTTACACTCATTCCTGTTAGTTTTGGCTTGGAGTGGTCTCCATGTGCTTTCGTATGGATTAATTATAGGTTGTATGCAGTAATTGTGGTTTTAAGAGAAAGGGAGACCATCTACCAAAAGAGAGAAATTTCCTTCCAACTCATAAAAAAATTTTAGGTGAGGACTTAAATAATGAGGTAGTGACCTCGAATATGTTACTCACTTTCATCAGAAACAGACCCTGTACTTTGAAAACTCATAGCCTTTCCATTAGCCATTGTCAATGTAAAGTACTTTATGGAGGTGTTTACCTTGCCATCCCCAGTTGAATCTCCTGGTCCTTTTCTGAGCTACTTGCAGTTAATATTCAGTTAAACAAAGGCACAGCCAGTGGTACAAGCATCTCCCAGTCTCTGAGCAAGAGGATGGAAATTCAGCATTTGTAAACTGACAGTCTAATAGGCCTGGGATTTTGAGTGACCTTTACACATGATTCTGAACCTATATTTGCATGTGGATTGGGAAGGAAATAAATGGGACTTTGGAAATAATGGAAATATTTTTCTTATGAAAGAGTTTTCATAAAAAATTTATTTCTACTATAATCTTTCAGTTGGTTAGCTTTTGTTTTTCACTCCTTTTCTGATTTACACTCCTTTAGTGACCAAGTGAATCTAACCCAACTTCTCATGCATTGGGAATGTCTGTTTAATATTAAATAGTATGTAATTGAATCTGCAAATGCGGGAACTGAGATGCCACCCCCACGTGCACACCTCTGCATATAAGTATACTATACAACTTGTAGCATTTACTGTCACTTAATTTGGTTGAACTTGAAAGATAAATCTGTAGAATCTAGTTAGTGCCATCAGTTTCCCTTGGAAGCTGCCATCAGGTGAATGTTATCCCATAATACCAACAGTAAGACAGGAACCATGTTCACCTGAGTTAGTACCTACCAGGAAATTGACAGCAATTCTAGAGAATGAGTTAGATGTAGTGGGAGAAATTCTAGCCTAGGAAGGAGGAGACCTGAATTCTAATATGGGCTTTGTTATTAACCCGCAGTGTGACCCTGGGCAAGTCACTTAACCTTTCCATGACTGTTTTCTCCTCTGTAAAATAAGGGTGTTGGACTAGCTGCTCTCCAGAGTCTTTCCAAAAGCTCTAACATCCTATAGTATAATAGGTTGCCTTGCACATTCAATCTTGCAACGTGATGGCAGATATCACATGCCTAAACCTGGATCTCTCATATTGCAGTTCAATGTAAGATGGAAAAACTCAAATTAATAATACCAGAGAATGTTGATAAAACTTGTGGCAGCCTTCCATTCACAATTGTTTTATTTTGTTTTTGTTTTAATGTCCTTCTTCTGGTGTTCCCAGTTTTCATTTTTCGTACACTCTGTATGTAAAGTCTGGTATTCATTAAGTTGTGGCCAGTATTTGCTACTAGAACAGAAATACTCTGTCACATTTGCTGGAATAGAACTGTATTTGGGCCTCTCCTTTCCTATGAAGCAGTGCTGGGCCTTATAAATTCCAAAGTGGCACAAGATGGCAGACCCTGTGCAAAATAATGGTTGAGACTACAAAGAAGGGACCTAAACACTTGTAAGATGCAGAGAGAGAGAAATGAAGAAGTAATTGCATGCTTTCAGCATTAAGAAATGTTGACAGATTTACTTGTTGGAAACCAAAGATAACGTTTCTGATGACAACTCTCACAGGGATTGGCCAGTTGTATGAGTATACTGCTGGGAAAAGGGTAAACTAGAAGTTAATTAGTGGATGGTCCCACTTGCCTGCCTACAGCAGAGTGCCAACCAGTCTTGAGTGCGAAATTCAAGTTCAATGTGTGTGCTTCGTGTGGTGTGCTTTATGGACCCGCATATACTATATTCATTAATGATGATAAGATGTTTCACAGAATCCAATAACCATTAATGGGTTGAGTTTAAAATCTCAATACATCAGCCAGTAGGAGCCAGATCACAAGGATACTGATGTCTACTGGTATTATACTCATAACATCCAGATAAAATAAGTTGAGGAGGATCTACATTTTCACTGTTTATCAAATTGTATCTCATTTGGTTGTGCATTACTTTTGTCAAAATGTGTTATCTGTAAACCCATGTGTAGTGAAATTCTTCTGTAACTTTGGATTAAAGGTATTTATGGTCTTTTGTTTGTTTGATTTTTAAGTAAGTTATTTCTTTTGTAGACTTGCTGATGGTATGGTTCCATCCTTCTGGCCTCAGCATCTGATCTTTTAACAATTTTTTTGTTTCCAATATTGTTATTTTACATTGTGGTTGAAGCAATAGAAAATTGAAATATGGATTGTGCATGACTGTGTCTTGAGTGTAAAAATATTGCAGTTTGAAACTTGGACCTAAAGTATTGCAAATAAAAATGACAAACATCAATGTGCTGATGCTTCTCTCTTCTGTCACCTTCATACCCTCCCTCCTGGCATTTGGCCATTTTACATATTGCACAGGTTAGATGGCTGCACTGTCTCAGATGTTTGGAGGTGACAAAATGCCCAGTCATGTGAGCAATACAGAAAATGCCCTGCAGATTCTGCCACTGAATAACTGAGTCTCCATCTGGCTACAACATGGAAAAGCTCAAAGAAGCGCATGTGTACATTCAATGCAGGACAAAAGTCTAGTAGATTCCAACAGTATATGAAGGAAAAACACCAAGAGACGTCACATGCAATAAATCATTTGATTTTGATCATCTTTCTGTTTGGAAAATTCTGAACATATAAAGTCATGTTGTACAATGTTTAGTTTTTGCCTTGTATTTTGTATCAAGGTCTGCAGGACACAGATTAGATTACAAACCTACATTACTAAGAACCTTCATTCACTTGTTCCTTAGAATGCACTTATTGATCCCAGCACTGAGGCTGAGGCAGGAGGATCCCAAGTTCAAAGCTAGCCTCAGCAATTTAGTGAGGCCCTAAGAAACTTGGTGAGACCCTGTGTCAAAATAAAATATGAAAAGGCCTGGGGATGTGATTGGTGGTTAAGTATTCCTGGGTTCAATCCCTGGTACCCGTGCCCCAAAAAAGATCTTTTTGAACTCCTATTATCTGTCAGGTACTGTGGATGTTTCTGCTAAAGGTAGCATTTCCTTTCAAAATCATCTCTAAAGGTGACTAATTGACAGTGAATTAGAATCTCAAAAGTTAGCTTCTGGTCAAGTTCTCTACTGCCAGTGTACACAAATAACTGCATTCCCTCTGCTACTGTTAGCCTTGCATCTTTCTAATCTTCCCTGGCAGGTTTCCTCCAACTATTTTTCTATTCCTAAGAAATGAACCAGAAATAATTTTTGTGGGTTAGCAAAGTACCAATATCTTCCATCAAAAAATAAAATTTTAAAGGCTTTTCCACTTACCACAAAACTTGGAAGTACTGAGTCCAAGCAATAATAAATAGATTGTTCCACAGCTTAGCCCCACTAGCTAGATTGCTGAAACTAGTCATGTTCAAGTCCCTTACCACCTACTGATGTGGAGAGGAGCTAACACCTGAGGTGCACCACAATTTATGATTTTTCTACACATTCTGTGGGGCCTAAGCCCCAAAATACTTGATTGGCATCTGTTGGCTTCTGACACACCCATATTAAGCACTACTGTTAACAGTGCCCTTTGTTAATCCTATACTAGTATCACTGTCCAATTATTCCTTACTTGCCACTGTTTATCTGTATCCATAATATTTCCTCCAGTTCCTGGGGCTATTAGAACTCTGGATAAGGCACTGGGGTGACTCATTCACTTGCAGTTTCATAGCAGGTTACTTTTCCATATCAGATAGCAGAAGTCCTTTCATGGAATCCAAACAATTTTGCTGCATCTTTGGGCCTCTCTTTTGGAGTGCTTTTTCAGTTTTCCTTAGTCACTGAACCAGGGAGCAAGCCTGATCTTTTTTTTCCTCCTTCTTGGACCTTGTCAGGTCAACCTCTGCATATCCCAGGACCTTTTGGGCCCACTGCCTCCATTAGAGGCAATAGCTTTTGCTATTGCCATTGCTTTACACACTTTCTGTGTTCTTCCAACCAGCCAGTCTTGGAATAAAAAGGAAATTGGCAGTTTGACCCCATTATACATGTACTTGAGTATTTTACCTAAAATATCACGTTCCTGTTTTCTAGAGGCATATATTCACATGAACCAAGAAGAGGAAACAGGTAAAAAGAAAATGAGAGCTCAGTTCTTACGACTACATGTGATTCTACAATTATCTCAACATAATTTACAATAAGAAAAGCGATGGACTGTAGTAACCTCCCTCTTGACATTTCAGAGGTCAAGCCAACAAAATGAGATATAGGCTGGATATCATGTCCAGCCCACTTGCACTCCCAACTCCCATTTACCTTGTTATCAAGGACTTCCCTACTGATTTAATTTCACCTGTCACTTGTCCCATGCACCTTAGGTAGTAGGACTTACTCTTTCTCTTCAGGCACTTCTAAGGTCTCACTGGGGAAGCAGAAAATCAAATTGTACTGCTTATGAGTTCTTCCCTGTGGGTATGGATCAAGTTGCTCCTTTGCCTATAGTATCACACAGAAATAAAAACTCATAATGAGAAACAACTTTTTATTTTACAACTTGTAAAACCGAATTGCTTTGAAGATACAGGAGGGCAATGCCATGTTCTCATAATGTTATACTACAGAATAAAGCTTTAGTCCATATGTCCTGAAACCCCACAGTAGGCACAACTGAACAGCCCTGGCATATTTTCCACATTTTATTTGTAAAATCCCTTGAACAGATATTAATAAATGGTGTTAAATTCCCTTTCACATTTAAATTGATTTAGCTGAAACAATTCAGATATTTTAAAAAATGTTTAAATAATATACAGTTACTCCTTTAACATTCAAGTAGAGAGCAGGAATTGCTGCAATAGTCTCCCGAATAAAATCTTACTCCCTTGTGTTATTGGTCCATTATCACCTTCAGTAGTGATTTTCGTTTTGATTTTGGATATATTGGGTTTTGTACACTATTTTTCACCTGAAGCAAAAGTGCATCTCTCATAAACTACTTTCAGGGTATTTCTATCATAAGACTTGATTGTGTTAAAGATAGTAATTATCCCCTTTAGTAATTTAGAGTCTTCTAACTATTTTAGATAAACACTATCTGGATTCTGTATGTTATCAATCTAACCAACACCAACATAGCTAACATCAAGATGATATAAATACCCCACAGTGTGCAGGATCATATTACCAAATCCTGAACAATGAAGGTTCTATCCTCCTTATTAAGAGATAATACTGATTACATGAATGGTGTGAATATACATTGTGTATAACCATAGAAATGAAAAGTTGTACCCCAATTGTGTACAATGAATCAAAATGTGTCTATAAAAATAAAAAAAAATTTTAATAAAAAAAGAGATAATACCGAAAGGTTCATACAAGAAGCAACATATGGAAAGGAGGAGGGAAGGATAAAATATCTTAAAGATATAGGGAAGATCAGTAGGGTAGAAGAAGGAAATCGAGAGGCAGAGTGGAGGGATGGGATGGGAAAGGGGAGGCAATGCAGAATGAATTCTTTAAAAAGTATGCTATACGCATATGTAAATATACAACACACAAGTTCACCTTTAAGTATAAATAAAAAGAACCAATCAAAAATAAACAAATAGATGAGTGAAAGGAAGTCTAGCAGAGTAGAGGAAGGAGAAAAGGAGAGGGGAGGGAGGAAGGACAGGAGGGAAAGGGGAGATTATGAACTGAAATCAAATTCCATGTATGTATGATTTTGTTGTGATGAACCCAACTGCTATGTATAAATATAATTCTGTAATTTTTTTAAATTAAAAATCATAAATTTACATAGGGCAATGTTGTTTGATTCATTCTGTTATTTTTTCCCTTCCCCCCACCCCTCCCATCCCTCTTTTCCCTCTATACGGTCCTTCCTTCCTCCATTCTTGCCCCCCTCCCTAAACCTAACCCTAAACCTAAACCTAACCATAACACGAACCCCTCCCACCCTCCATTATGTGTCATCATCAGCTTATCAACGTGATCATTGGTCCTTTGGTTTTTTTGAGATTGGCTTATCTCACTTAGCATGATATTCTCCAATTTCATCCATTTGCCTGCAAATGCCATAATTTTATTATTCTTTATACCTGAGTAATATTCCATTGTATATATATGCCACAGTTTCTTTATCCATTCATCAACTGAAGGGCATCTAGGTTGGTTCCACAATCTGGCTATGGTGAATTGAGCAGCTATGAACATTGATGTGGCTGTATCTCTGTAGTATGCTGATTTTAAGTCCTTTGGGTATAGGCCAAGGAGTGGGATAGCTGGGTCAATAATTCTGTAATTTTTTTTTTTTTTTTTTTTTGCAGTACTGGGGATCGAACTCAGGGCCTTGTGCTTGTGAGGCGAGCACTCTACCAGCTGAGCTATCTCCCCAGCCCTATAATTCTGTAATTTAAAAAAGACGAAACAGATGAATTTTTCAATTCCATGGAAGATTCTACTTCCATGGCAAAGTTGTATGAATGACACTTGCACTGTCAGTTTACCAATCATACAGGCATGTACAGGCATGTGATTTAATATTATAGTAGCCCATGGTACCAGGGTAGGTATCTGCAATCCAGAACATTTCCCTTTCAGAAGTGCTCATATAAGGAGCAAAGGCATCAATTCCAGGATCACTGAAACCCTCTTTAATTACCTCCATGGTAAACTTGTTATCTTTACTAACAAAATAGGTTTTGAGCATTACTAACAACAACCTTAGCCCCTCTATCAAATGATATGTCAAACTGGATTACTGCAGAGGTTATTAAAGAAACTAGGTCCTTGATGTCATTTTCATTAACATCTGTATTTTAAGGGGTGCAATGTGGGTTATGCTGGATCTACACACTCTCTACCACCCCTCTGGGAGCCATTGTTCCTCTGATGGGAAAGGCGAGGTGCAGTACATAGTTGCAGTCTTAATGATCAATAAGATGCTATGTACCTATCTGAGTTCACATCTTTCCCAACTTCAGGTTTTCCACCAGCATTTCTTCTGCCATCTTTGCATCACAGTTGAAGAGACACTCCCCCCCCACACACACTTCATAATGAATAATTTCCAGTCATGTTGATCTTTATTATTGTTGTGGTGCCATAGCTGATGTGGTACCTGCAGCTATGGGACCAAGGCCAAATACAAGTTTGGCTCCTTAGCCTCTAAGTTTCTGGTAATTAAAGGAATGAACTCTGCCTGGAGGGACACACTTTGCTAACATATGGATGGTAGTCTGATTGCTTTCTTTTGATTTGCTATTGGCTGGAGTATATACTGTGGCTGTCTGTGTTAGGTCCAACCCACTTGCTCCCATATGCATGGGGAAGTCATTTGGGGCTCACGAGGGCCAAGGGGAAGCTTAATTCCTCAATAGCACAACATCCCTTAATGCAGCTCCTGTCAACAAACACTAATAGTGTGATTGTGTTTGTTCCATTCAAGTTTATTGCAAAATTCCTTACAGATCAACCTGCATGTTTCTAGTAATTTCCAATTTATTCTAGCATATTATATCAGGTTCCTAAATCTTTTTTCTTTTTAAACCAGGGATTGAACTCAGAGGCACTCAACCACTGAGCCGAATTCCCACCCCTTTTTTGTATTTTATTTAGAGTCAGAGTCTCACTGAGTTGCTTCGGGCCTCGATAAGTTGCTGAGGCTGGCTTTGAACTTGGGATCCTCCTGCCTCAGCCTCCTGTGTCAATGGAATTACAGGCATGTGTCACAATGGCCAGCAGTTTCCTAAATCTTTACACTTCCTAATGCCTCAGTCATAGAGGAAGTGCCTGGGAAGTGGGGTTTCTCATCAAAAATAAGTTTATGAGGGTAAAATCATCCTCCTAGCACAACAGTACCCAAAAAAAAATGCCTAATATTTGTTTCCATTGCTCTTGCTCTTGCCTCAACTTGACTATACCACAAGCTGTCCAGTCAATTGAATCTCTGAATTATAGATACCCTTTGGACCAATATGGAATTAAGAGTTAAGATTTTAGATCAATAATGGCATTTATTTTCTAAGCATTAATTTTAAAAGGAAAGCAACAGTACATTAAGAATTGTGAAGAATTTAAAACTTAGCTGACCAAATGCTTACCATGCCACACAAACACAGTAGGTAATCAATGAATGGCAACTATTCTTATTATTAAACCTTTTCAAAAAACTCCTAGCTGACTAGAACACCTTCAATAATTGCTACTACTCTGAGTGAATTTTGCCCAGCAGTCCAAAATCAGAAAAAAGTTTTTCCATAATACCATAGCCATTGATAGAGATCTTCTGGTCCTCAGTAGGGCACACCCACAGGGGCCCCAGTTGGTAAAATATGCAGACTGAGTATGCATCCCAATTAAAAGCAGGCAACTTTATTGTATTTAAATTATACTTAAATGAAACTGAAACTTAAAAAGAAGCTATATGATTGTGTTTGTGTATGTGAGAGAGAAAAAAAGTGTGTATGTATAATCTGACCACTTATCACCATCCTAACGGCAACTAACTTGATCCAAGCCATATTTGTCTCTTGAGATTTTTATAATAGCCTCATTTAATTACACTTTCCCTACCAGAACTCCTGATGGGCTTTCCCTGCTCCTTTTCCTCATAACATCTATCACCTGCTGTCAATTTCCATAATTTATTTATTTACTATGCTTATTGTTTGACTCTCTACGGATAAGTGTAAATCCCACCAGGGCAGGCTTCCCCAGTTACAAGGTAGTCACTCAATAAAATTTAGTTGACTAAGTGAATGTTGACTGTTATTTTGAAACCGTTTTCTCTTGCTTCTGAAACTACTGTCTCCTAATCATTGTCCGACCTTTTTGGTTGCCAGTTCTTATTCCTTTCTATTGTCCTACTTTTAGCTATCCCTTATGTGTGGGTCTGTTTGAGGATGCTTCCATAGTCTGTTTCATTCATATCTATGTCTCTAGCTCCCATCTATATTTGACTCCAAAATAAATATCTCCAGCCCATGTCAAATCCAGAAACTTACTGTAAATCTAATGCCTGTTCCAAGTCTCCACTAATATGTCCCAAAGACACTCATTGTAAGTTATCCAAGAAAAACCATTTATCATATCAGATCCATTCCTTGGCATTCTCCCTCTCGTTACCACCAAGTCAGATGACTAGGCACCCTCTTTGAGTGCCCCTTCTTGGGATTTACCCTTACTATTTCCTCAGTTAACAAGTTTTCCTGATTAGTCTCATTAAATATCTATTAAATCATTCCTTTCTTTTTGCACACAGTATTATTTGAGGATAATTCAGTAATCCAGGAAAATAAAAAATGAAAGCCTGAGGGAACTGGTCTCTCAGCTTCCACTCTTGGTACCCTTCTAATTCACACTGCTGCTAGTGCTGTTGCTAAAAAGAAAATCTGAATAGGTGATGCCCTGGCTTTAATTTTTTCCATGGACTCTGGCACAGTCAGGATGAGCCTCTGGCTCTGTAGGACATCTCCTTATGTGGCTCTTGCCATGAAGTTCAAGAGTTTCTATATTACTTTTAGAACAGAAAGTATAGCTCCTAGATACAGATCCACAAAGAGATACAGGGACTCCATAGGAGAGTCTCATCAAGAAATCAAAATTGGAACTTGAGAAAGCAATGACAAATAGTGACATTCAATTTCCTTAAAAGTGCCAAAAAACAAGTAAGGGGAATAATATCAACTATATCAACAAAATTGAAAATACAGACAAGCTTATTTGGAAATTATTTTTTAGGAAAGGATTCATAAAAGTCAATAAGTATAGGGGGAAAAAACAACCTGAAAAGGAGTCATAGATTTAGCCCCCAAATATTCCAAGCCAATTTCTTGTTATAATGGGTAAAACCCATAAAATCTTCCAAAAAGGTTTTTGTTACTCTTTTGTTTTGTTTCATCTTTTTTTGGTTCTAGGGACTGAACCCAGGGGCATCATTCTACCACTAAGCTACATCTGTAGTTCTTTTTTTTTTTTTTTCTTGAAATTTTTTTAATTAAAAATTTTTTTTAAATTTTTACAGACTGCATTTTGATTCATTGTACACAAATGGGTACAACTTTTCATTTCTATGGTGTTTGTCACTATTTGTCTTTGCCCTCTCAAGTTCCATTTCTGAGTTTTTGCTTTGATTTTAAAGCTGTGTTGCTCAATTCATAATCATTATGATCCTTTTCCTAATGAATAGCCTTCTATTGTGGTTCCACTAAGACTCGTGACATAGACAAGGTCAAGTCCTTCTTGCTTTATTTTCCAACTCTGTCTATCCTGTGTTTTCAGACTTCTGTGAAAGTTTAGGATGTACGTCAAGTAAAACTTTTTTAATGTATATAGAATTCATTGTATTTTAATAAAAATTAGACTACTTAATTTTTAAATTTAATCTAAAATTTTAATGTTCCTTGAATGACTTGTCTAATTTTGAGTATCTTTGTTTTCTACTTAGATATATGTATTATAAAAAGCTTATAACTTTTTAATTCAAAAAAAGCTAAGTATGAGTATAGAATAATCTGTAATTTGCAGTTAAGTCAAAAGCGGGATATAGAACACTGTGCATAGAAAGTCACCATTGGTACATAAAAAGGAATTAATGATAAAATAAATGTATTCCTGTTGTTTTAGTAAAAAAAAACCAAAATTGAGGACTGGGGTTGTGGCTCAGTGTCAGAGCGCTTGCCTAGCATGGGTGAGACCCTGGTTTCCATCCTCAGCACCACATAAAAATAAATAAATAAAATGAAGGTAAAATTCTTAAAAAGAAATCAAAATTGAGGCAGATTAGTGGTAGACATTTGCCTAGCATGTTTGAGACCCTTGATCCAATCCCTAGCACCTCAAAAAGAAAGGAAATTTGTTGATCACTTAGCCAGGGAGGAGTACAAAGAGATGGTGAAGAACATTGCCTATATTATATAATAGCAAATGCTTCTGTATAATAATTCTGTAGGAAAAGCATATAAACTTGATGATGTAATTAGTTATGAGGCTGAGAACGCATGGACAAGTAAGGAGGAGAAAATATTTTTGCTGTGGTCATTAGAGAAGAATCTTCCAGTTGTTCCCATCCCATGGGGCTTGAATTTGTTTTTCCAGTTGCTGCAAGTCAACCTCCATCCTAGAAGGAAGCTAACTAATTTTCCTCTCATTTTGATGCTTAGGAAGGCATGGTCCTTGGCTAGCAATCTGGGATTGATCTATTTAGCATTCTATGATCCTATTGTGATCTAGATCTAGACACATACAGGTATTTTATTTTAGATTGAAGTGAGTTCTTAAAATTTGTCCCTGAGAAGCCAGGCATGGTAGCACACACCTGTAATTCCAGCAGCTCAGGAAACTGAGACAGGAGGATTGTGAGTTCAAGGCCAGTCTCAGCAACATAGCAAGACATCTCTAAATAAGATATTGAAAACGGCTGGGGATGTGGCTCAGTGGTTAAGTGCCCCTGGGTTTGAGCCCAAGTACCCCCCAAAAAAATTGTCCTGAGAGCTAAATTCCAAATAGTTTACCAGGAAAGAAGATCTACACTTAAAGCCAGATCAATAATTACATGTATGTGTGTGTGTGTGTGTGTGTGTGTGTGTGTGTGTGTGTGTATCCAGTCCTGGGATACAAGGCAATGCCCTTCTCTGGACGGAGTTTCTTTAGAGAGATGGAATGTGCCAGGGCCTAGTTCAGCTTGGTACAGATTATGGACTTTTCCTGTGACCTTCATCATCTAGGAGGAACATCTGCAAACAACAGCCTAAATGATACAAAGAAAGGAGATGATATCCCTCTGCCAGATCTGAGAAGTAGGGTAAGAAAGGGGTTTAAACAAATGTTTGCATATCCTCAGTGGACTCAGAGCATGGGAACAGTGGAAGCATCAAGGACTATGGAGTTAGACCAACCTTGATTCAAATCCTGCCTCTACCACCTAATATCCCTGTGAGTTTGATCCACTTCCTTTACCTTTCCAGGCTTTCACTTCCTCATCAATCAAAACTGGAATATTTATACCCATGTAAAATGTTTCATAATGATTGAGACCATGTCATGGGGTAATGCAAGGCACAGGGTTTGACAAATAATATGTTCTTGATGAATGATACTTTTCCCCTTTCCTACCCAGCTTCAGATTGTACGTTCTGTGAGCCTATAAAACCAAGAATCCTCAGGATCAGAGTTGCTTCTTTTTGAATTGGTCCAGTTTGCATAGCTAAGTCTTTGTTCCTCTCTTTAGGACCAATTAGAAACAACAAAGAGAGAAACAGAGCATTTGTTAAAGGAAGGTGTTTCCCAAAAGCTCCTGTGTTGATGCAGGAATGTTCAGAGGTGAAATGACTGGATTATGAGAGTCATAACCTAATGAGTCCATCCTAGTTTGAATAAGAATGACTGGATATTAATTGTTAGCAGATATTGCATGACTCGAAGAGGTGGCATGACTGGAGGCATGCACTAGAAATTTCCATCTTCCCTGAACCCCTTCCCCACTCCTCTGTGCTTCCTGGCTACCCTGAACAAAGCAGCATTCCTCCACTATGCCCTTCTGCCATGATGTTCTGCCTTACCTTGGGCCCAAAACAATGGAATTGGCCCACCATGAACTGAACCACTGAAACCACAAGCCAAAATAAACTTTGCCTCCTCTTAGTTGTTTTTGTTGGGCATTTTGGTCACAGCAATAAAAAACTGACTAACACAGGAGCATTAAAAAGGGCCTAGTGCACCGTTTTGTAAATAATGTTTGTTTTCCTTCGTCATAAAAGTGGTACAAGCCCCATGTTTACTTAAGTGCTATTTAATATTATTAAGATGACAATATTCCCCAAAATAATCCACAAATTCTGGCTTCTCTGCAGAAATTAACAAATTAATCCTAAAAGTCATAAGGAAATGCAGGAGATGCAGAATAACTGAAACAATCTTGAAAAAGACAAAGTTTGTTGTCTCACACTTCCTGATTGCAAAACTTAATACAAAGCTATCATGATCAAAAGAGTATGGTATTACCCTATGTACATGTATGATTACACAAATGGTATGAATCTACATTGTGTCCAACCATAGAAAGGAAATGATGTACCCCATTTGTGTACAATGAATCTAAATGCAGTCTGTAAAAAATTTAAAAATAAATAAATGATTTTAAAAAGAGCATGGTATTGGCATAACGATAGATTTAAAGATCAATGGAATAGAATTGAGACTCCAGAAATAAACTCATATTTGTAGTACATTAATTTTCAACAAGAATTCCAAGACTATTCATTGGGGAAAGAATGATCTTTTCAAAAAATGGTGCTAAAACAACTGGATATCTACGTGTAAGAGGATAAATTTGGACACTTACTACCCACCATATACAAAAATAAATCCAAGTGAATCCAAGACATAAACATAAAAGCTAAAATTTCAAAAACCTTAAAAGAACACATAAACTTAAATCTTTATGACATTGAACTAAGCAATGGTTTCTTAGATATCACACCAAAGCCATAAACAACAAAAGAAAAAATAGCTAAATTAGGCATCAACAAAATTAAAAATTCTGTGCTTCACAGAACATCATTAAGAAATAGAAAAGACAACCCACAAAATTGGGACTCACATATCTGTTAAATGACTTAGATCCAGAATATAGAACACCTATAATTCAATAATAAAATGATAAATAACCCAATTAAAAGTGGGCAAAGGACTTAAAATCAGCATACTACAGTGACATAGTCATGTCAATGTTTATAGCAGCTCAATTCACAATAGCTAAGCTATGGAACCAATGTAGGTGCCCTTTGACAGATGAATGCATAAAGAAAATGTGGTATACAAGAATGGGAAGTTATACTCATGTATGTATAATATGCCAAAGTACCCTCCACTGTCATGTATATCTAAAAAGAATGAAGAAAAATTTTAAAAAAGAAAATGTGCTATGTATACATGGTAATATTACTCAGTCATAAAGAAGAATGAAATTTTGGCATTTGCTGGTAACTGGATAGAACTAGAGACTGTCATACCAAGTGAAATAAGCCAATCCCCAAAAATCAAAGGCAGAATGTTTTCTCTGATATGCAGATGCTAAAACACAATAATGGAGGGAGGGAAGAATAGGAGTTCATTGAAGTAGACAAGGGGGAAGGAAGGGAAGGGAAGGGGAATGGGAATAGGAAAAAAGTAGAATGAACCAGACATCACTTTCCTATGTTTATATATGAATACATGACCAGTGTAACTCCACATCATGTACAACCACAAGAATGGGATTCTAATTAGAGTAAGTTATACTCCGTGTATGAATAATATGCCAAATGCACTCTACTGTCACATGTATCTAAAAAGAACAAATAGAAAATAAAATTTTAAAAAAAATGGGCAAAGGATCTGAATAAAAATTATAGCAACATAATTCATAATAACCAAACTCTGGAACCAGCCCAGGTGTCCATCAATGGATGAATGGGTAAAGAAAATGTGGTATGCAGTTTTATTCAGCTATACAGAAGAATGAAATGATGTGATTTGCAGGGAAATGGATGCAATTTGAGAGCATTATGTTAAGTGAAATAAGCCAAATTCAGAAAGCCAAGGATAATGTTTTCTGTCATATGTGGAAGCTACAACAGACAAAGGATAAGAAAGTGGGAGGATCTCATGAAAATCGAAGGGAAACCATCGAGTAAAGGAGTGGGACCGGGGGAGGGAGGAGGAGAGGGAAAAGGGAGGTACTAAGGAACTATATTGACCAAATTATGTTGTTATATCATGTGTGCATATGAATGTTTAACAACAAATCCCACTGTTATGTTTAATTATAATATGCCAATAAAATATAAGAAATTTAAAAAGTAATAATGTAAAACAGAAAGCAGAAAAGAAGATATTGAGCAGTTCCAATAAAATGAACATAATCATCACCTTCAAAAGTTTCTTAGGCTTCCTTATATTCCTTTCCTCCCAGACAACTAATATAGACATATGAATAATATGCCAAAATGCACTCTACTGTTGCTTTATGCTGTCACTAAAGAGTAGTTTGTATTTTCTAGATTTTATATGAATGAAATCAAGAAGCACGTATCCTTTTTTTGTTTCTCTCAGCATAATTATTTTGAGATTCATTCATGTTGTATCCAAGATACTTGTAGATGCATGCCATACCAAGAAAGGTGTTCTTTTTCTTTTAAAAGTTGTAGATGGACAAGATATATTTATTTATTTATTTATTTATTTTTATGTGGTGCTGAGGATTGAACCCAGTGCCTCACACATGTTAGGCAAGTGCTCTACCACTGAGCCACAACCACGGCCCAGGATGGATGTTCTTAATCAATAAAGGAGACAATTGCTGTCAATAGCACACCCATACCCATTCTTTGAAACTCCTGTGAGACCTCTGATGGATAGACCCCATTTGTATGTGTGAAAACAAAACAGACTAAACTTGGCTTGCCAAAGAAAGAAAGAGGAAGATGAAAGAAAGAAAGAAAGAAAGAAAGAAAGAAAGAAAGAAAGAAAGAAAGAAAGAAAGAAAGGAAGGAAGGGAAGGAGGGAGGAAAGAAGGAAAGGAAAGGAAAGGAAAGGAAAAGAAAGGAAAGGAAAGGAAAGGAAAGGAAGAAAGAAAGAAGAAAGAAAGAGAGAAAGAAAGAGAGAGAAAGAATGGAAGGAAGGAAGGGAGGGTAGAAAGAAGGAAAGGAAAGAAAGAAAGAAAGAAAGAAAGAAAGAAAGAAAGAAAGAAAGAAAGAAAGAAAGAAAGAAAGAAAGAAAGAAAGAAAGAAAGAAAGGAAGGAAGGAAGGATGGATGGGAGGAAGGAAAGGAGGGAGGAAAGAAGGAAAGGAAAGGAAAGGAAAGGAAAGGAAGAAAGAAAGAAGAAAGAGAGAAAGAAAGAGAGAGAAAGAATGGGAGGAAGGAAAGGAGGGAAGAAAGAAGGAAAGGAAAGAAAGAAAGAAAGAAAGAAAGAAAGAAAGAAAGAAAGAAAGAAAGAAAGAAAGAAAGAAAGGAAGGAAGGAAGGAAGGAAGGAAGGAAGGAAGGAAGGAAGGAAGGAAGGAAGGAAGGAAGGAAGGAAGGAAGGAAGGAGAGTGGGAGGGAGGGAGGGAAGGAAGGAAGGAAGGAAGGAAAGAGATGGAAAGAAAAGGAAAAGGAAAAGGAAAGAAAGAAAAAGAAAAGGTGGCACCGTGTTTTAGCTTTATTATAATATCAGAGTGCCATCTGGTGACCATATAGAATGATTACATTATCTGTATGGTATATTTCATTCCTAACAAAAATATACAATATCTAAATCCCTAATGTGTCCTGGACTAGCATTTCAGGGAAATAATGATGCCTGTTTTTGAGAACTGTTTTGTTGTGCCTCTCCCTTGGAGACCCTTGCCCTAGCTAATCATCTTTTCATGTCAAGAGGCATGGCTCAAGGAAAAATGCGAGCAACATCCTGCATAACCTACCCTAGAATGGGCAGATGGCAGATTGAGCATGTAAGAAAATGACTGAAGTCTCCATATCCCCTTGGCTATTATGGAGATGCTGAAAGAGAGGAGTTGGAATTTTCTCTTGTTAGCAGATCTTCTCTTGGCCAAGAGTCCAATTCCAGAAAGATTACAAAACAGAGAAACTGCAAGTACCACCCAAGAGTCCGTAAATATAGACTAAAAGCAGGCCCCTCTCTGTTCTCCCAACCATACCACCTCCTAGACAAAGGACTGCATCAGAGTAGAGCCAAGGTCTCTGAATCCAGCAGTCTTGTACCTGGGCTCAAGTTTCATGAAGTACCCTCACCTCCAAGTCCCAACAGATGACCACTCTTGCCATCTCTCTGGTGCCGTGAATTCATGTCAAGACTGCTCTGTTTATTGAATATGAACTTTATTGTGATTTGCTTTATGTAAGGCAGTGTGGTGAAGGCACTGCAGAAATTACACAGACTGGAAAACATGGTAGAAAATGAGTGAGCTAAAAAAAAAACCTACAAAATACATTTTTAAAATGAATGCGTGCTGGACTAGTCTAAGTACTACAACTAGGTTTCTTTTTTTAATCATTGCAGAAGCATTGAAATATTGTCAGAGGTGGGGGTTTGGGGTGGGATTAGGGAAGGCTTCATGGAGGAGGTGGCATTTATGCTGAGCTATGGAGGAGAGTAGAGTATTGACAGATGAAGATGGAGGGAGGAAGATTTCATAATGACTTACTCTATAGAAAATTCTGTAGAAGTACTGAAAAAACGAGAGGACAAACACCCCCCAGGGAGTGAAGCTTTCCAACTGAAAGAAATGCTTGAGGAGTCTGGGCTGGGACCCAAAGTCTCAAGCTCCCATATGGGGTCTTCAGTACCAATGATATTAGGAGGCACAGGACAACGGGCTTGTTTGTAAACCTAGCAGCAGCAAGAGGTTTCACATTGCAGTCAGGGGCCCCAAACTGGCTGTACTATTCCTGGATGGATTCTCTCATCTTCTCCATGTGTGTGATGGAGCACTTATCCCTGCTCTCGCCCTTTGACTGCCTGAACGGTAGTTCGTGCACGCCCATGTGTGCGTGTGTGAGTGTAGGTGTGTGTGGATGGGTGGGGGACAGAGGCTTTGTCTCCCACTGCAGCTTCTTCCACTTTTCCCTCTTGTGCACAAAGCTGGCTTCCACTGAGCTGAAGCACAGGCCCTTCTCACACTCTAGGCCACATTGAACTCCAGCTTTTGATTAAGCACCTAGGAAGCTTCCTCAACATGAAGGTAAAACTTACTGTGGGGGGTGACTTGGGTTAAGGCAGGACTATTCTTTCCGGAGGTGATGTTGGTAGTGGTGGTGGTGGTGGTGGTGGTTGGTGGTGGAGATGGTAGTGGTGGTGGTAAGGCTTGGGGTCTTTAAAGTTGACTCTGGCTGCTGGGTGAAATGCTGCTGAGAAGTCTTTAATGTCAGTCAGGAGCTGGGATGTCAGGCTAGACCAGCTTGGCCTTGATCATCCCTCCTCCTTTCTCAACCTACAGGGAAGATATGCTGGGCAAAGACATCTGTAGAGTGTCCAAGCTTCTGCTATTGTCCTGCTCGAATCTCACCCCCGGAAGCCCCAAAAATCTTTTCTTAAGCACACATGTGTATGATCTCCAGATAGGACTGTCACCTCCCCCGTCCAGCTGCTGGAGGTATATAGGTTATGTAGCTACTGATGCTACTTGGATCGGGAGGTATGGGAAACTTAACAGAAGAGAGGAAGAGTGAATTGTTGTGATTTTTTTTCTTTCAATGATAGTGAATCTTAGCTAAGACCTGGCACCTGACATAAAATAAAAAGATGGAAAACTGTCAGGATTCTCTGAGATTGGAGATTTAGAGCTCAGTGAGATCATCGCTGGAAATGACCTTGAAGCTGATGTGGCCTTGCTTCACTTTGGCAGTTGGACCACCCTTCTGACGCAGGTACAGAGACTTCAGATCACGGCAGTCACTGGGGTCAGCATCCAGAGTAACTTGCCCCAAGAACTGATCACAGAATTTTCGGCTGTTCCAGACCTACGGAAACAAGTCAAGGAAGTGAAGATGAGCAACCCTCTGTGAGAATGGTCCTTACCCAATGACACCTAGAATCCTAATAGCAAGCTTAAAAAGATCTATTTTAAAATCAAGAGATCAGTCAGGTGTAGTGGCGCACACTACTTGAGAAGCTGAGACAGGAGGATCACAAGTTGGAGGTCAGTCTGGGTAACATAATGAGACCCCATGTCTAAGTAAATAAATATAATCAAGAGACATTTTCTTTTCTGATAGCCCTTTGGCTGACAGGAGGATATCTCATACAATGTAAATAAAAAGCCAGAATGAAGAGCTTAGGATCATCCTTTACCTGTGGGATGGTTACCTAAAGGTAACTGGTCAGAATTATTAAGTCAGAAAAAGTGCCAGACTGCAGAGATCCATCCTGACCTAGCAATGTAAGGGTCTTCTGAACTGGCATATGCTTCCCAGCATGAGATTTTATAGTAACTATTTTAACGAGTATACCCATGAACATCTAGGTTTCTGCCTACAATGAAATAAGTGTATATTTAGGACAGAAACGAATAAGGAAGTTCATGTCTGTGCTACACGAGAAGTGTTCTCGAGTTCAAACAAATGAAACACACACACACACACACACACATACACACACACGGGATAACCCTTGCTCTGCATGCTAAATATATGTGAGGTACTTGGGACAATCTAGTATCTGGTAGAAAATATAAACCCTCCTAGGGACACTCTATTATTACCTGGACTATGATAGGAATGTCAGTGGTCCTTCTGTAGAAAATGGCCTGGGTGTCAAAAATGGCATGTACAGTATTCTTCTGGACAGGAGAACGGACTTCCTCCTTTCCACACTTGATGACCAAATACGGGTTTACAGCTAGAACAAAATGGCATTCAGTTTTAATACAGTGATTTATATTTCCTTGCCAGGTAGACAAGAGGCTAACTCATGAAGTCAAATCTGGGATGTTTAGCCTAATACCTGGGCACCAGAATGATCTAGGACTTAAAACTTTAATTTCCTCTTTCCTTTCCTTGCACATGCTTCATATAGAAATATAAAAATGAATATTATATTGATCTTGCCCCAAAACATTTACAACCCAATCCTTACCATGGCTGACATCCTTACTGCCTTCTCTAGACTGGAAATACCATTGGAGAGAATAATTTCTGACCACCTTTTCTAACCATATGTGCAATGAATGAAACAGAATTTTGCTTTTCAGACAACCCCGTGATTCTTACTTTCATTGGCGTACTTCTTCTCCAGGCCCTCAGCACTGTGAACAGTGATCTGGGTAACTACCTTTGGGTAGCCACGAGCCAGGTTCCAGCAGGACATCTTGGGCATGTCCAGAGTCAGTTCCCTAGGGCATCAAAAAGAAGATGTGTCATCTGATGATGCATATCCTTCAATGAGATGGACCTGCCAAAGCTGGCACCATTGCTGAATAAGGTATGAGACACGGTGTGACCTAGAGCATTCCTCCTCAGATATGGCTTTTATTTTATGATCATTTTAAGGACTAGCAGATAAAGATCAGAGTAGGCAGGACTGGGGGAAAAAGGTAGGTTTGGTGACTTGGCACTGAGGACATAACAGTAACACTAAAGAATGCCAACTGTTTAAGAAAAGACAGAGTTGGCCAGAGAACAGAAGATAGAATATAAATGGAAGAACTGAGGCAATAGATCTGTTCCCCTTAAATGGCAGTTCAGAGCTCAGAAGCTCAGACCTCCACTGGGGAATTTCCCATAACTCCACTTTGAGAAATATTTCAACCACCATCATTTCAATTAGTTAGGTTTGACTTGAACATGTTGTCCCATTGAGTGTATGCATAAAGGGAAAGGGGTCAAAAGGTTTAGTTGTAGAGGCAAAGCAGAGAACAGGAGTTTGAAGGGTTTGCCAAGGAAACTGAACCTGAGCTGAACAGGCACTTCAGAGAAGATTCTCAGGAGAAACTCGCTGGTGCGGCCATGCTGGAACATAGTTGGGACAAGCACATAGTTGCCCTTCTTCAGGTACTTGCTCAGAAACACCGTACGGGTGTCAATGTAGGTGGAAGTCCCAGCACGCTCCTGGATGTAGAGGTGGTGGAGGCGGAATTTGCGGTTCATTTCCACCTAGAATTGAAATAGGATGAAATATTCCATTCTGCTTACATCATAGTTTTTGTGTTAGACGTCCTAGGTCTTCTGTCTTCTTTAGCCCTGGGTCTTTCATAATTCCCCTAATTCTAAATCATCCTAATTTTGAGTCCATCTGCCTTCATTCTCTCTGCTATAAATGCTCATTCTTACCTTGAAGAGCTCAAAGCCAATGATATAATTGTCAGGTCTTCCCATTCGACGGTAGGTGCGCAGGTCCTTCTGTTGCAGTGACATGATGACCTTGTGCCCATCCTCAGGCACAGTGAAGATGTACTAAGGGAAAGAGGCCACCAATGAGCTGAGTTAGCACTCCCATTTCAGATGAGCTGCTTTAAATTTCAGGGAAGAAACTCTACATTTGGAAACAGGACCTTGAGTTAATTTCTAGAATTTACTATTGACCAGACAATGGGACCATGGACAGATAATCCATTCACTTGCTAAGTGCATATGATTACACTTGCTTCTTCTTATAACATTCAGCATGTAACCAGGTGCAGTGGTGCATGCCTGTGATCCCAGCATCTGAGCCTTGCAAGTTCAAAGCCATCCTTAGCAACTTAGTGAGGCCCTAAGCAACTTAGTGAGCACCTGTCTCAAAATAAAAAATAAAAAGGGCTGGTGATGTGGCTCAATAGTTAAGTGCCCCTAGATTCAATCTCTAGTACCAAGAAAATAAACATCCAGCATGTAGCCAGAGACAATTTTATTTTAGGCCTTTGATACCAGAGGGTATGCTTTGGTTTCATAAGTTCCTGATGTTATTAGTTTATTATCATTATTATTTTGTGTACTGGGGATTGAACCCAGGAGTGTGATCTACCACTTTGCTACATCCCTAGCCCTTTTAATTTTATTTTTGAGACAGGATCTCATTAAATTATCCATGCTGGCCTTGAACTTGCAATCCTCTTGCCTGTTTCCCAAGTTGCTGCGATTAGAGGCATGGACCACTGCACCTGTCTTGGTTTATTATTGTTGTTGTTGTTGTCCCCTTGTTTTTAAATACTGTATACAGAATTCCAGAAATCATAAGGACAGGAAACTTTCTTATTTCACTCAACATGACATTGCAGCATAGCCCCAGGATAGCCTCATAATGCCAGCACAGACATGTGACTTTTGGAAAGATTGGGTACAATTCTTTGGGGAATTGATGCTTTCCTATCATCACTTGAGGGAAGCTACAGGCCTGTGCCAGAACTTTCCAAACATCATCGCAGGAATCATGATTCTATTGGGAGATAAACATAAAACAAATCAGATATTTTTCTCTCTTCTCTGTCTCTGTGCCCCTCCCTCCCTCCCTTTAGAAAGAAACAGCAAATAGATGTGTAAATAAGGCCCTAAAGATCAATCCTGTGCATTTGCAGACAGAGAAACCATTTCCCTAATTTGGCATATGTGCCTGATACTTGAAATACTTGAAATATTTCCAGGATTGTAAATGGGGGTGAGATAAGGTAGAGGATAATAGAAGTTTTGCTTTTCCTTTGTGGACAATTAAGATGGAAGGGGCACAAGAAAAGCATGAGTTAGGTAAATCAGTGTATCAACCTCAGTGTCCTCCAAATGCCTGGCCAAATGAGATCTGTGAAAAGAAGAGATGCACTCACGAGCAATGAGGCAGTGAGACAGTCAGAATTCTTGTCTCCTGTTGGTTAATTCATTAGTGCATTTGGATATAAAAGCATTCAGGTTAGTATACATTTAGGCTTTGGATATTTGAATTTTTTTTTCTGTTTTACTTTGGGATGTGCCTGGGTTTGACCACAAATGTGTCACCTGGAATAGCTTTGTAATGGCAGATAAATGGGACAGAGTCATTGACAGGGCAGTGATTCACATCCTGAGAAAAAAATGATCAGGTTTTAGATGAGAAAGGGAGGCATAATGATAGGGTACAAGAAAGAGACACCTACATGAAAAGAGGGAAAATACAGTATTATATGCATCCAAGAAAACAGTGGGGTAGTAACAATAAATGAAGAAGAACTGAGATAGTCTGTGATAGTAGTTCCTCTTTCTCCAATGTGGAACCACCATAAGGAGGAAGCAGGAACTGCCAAACAGCTATACTAAGCAATATGGACAGGAGAGAGGAAGCCAGAGAAGGAGACTCAGATTTGATAATGTTGCAGGTACCTCTCTGCAAAGAGACATAGTCACCTGTGTTTTACAAACATCTGAGTCAATTCTTAGCGATCTCAGCTTATGAATATTAAACAATAGCTGCAAATGGAAGTCTGGTTGCTAAAGAAATACTCCAGAGAGGAACAAGATGAGACCTGGATTCCTGCTGATTAGATAATTTGGAGGCAAAGGAAAAATCGACTCAAACCTGGGGATTCTGCAGGAAGGTATCACGGTTGTTATAGCAGCCTCCTGAGCGGTTCATTAGAGGATCATCATCCACAGTCCAGCATCCCAGCACTGATTCCAGCTCCTTGCGGCCAAAAACAGGATTGTTCACATTACGGCAGACATTCAGCTTGTTAAAGTTGCGGCAAAAGTCTTCCAGACTCATCCTAAATGGAAGGGGTGCAGGTAAGAAATGAAGATGGTGCCTAATATTTACCCCTTTTGGTTCCAAGTAGAAACCTTAATTCCCTTAACGCTGAAAACCTCTCCTTACCAAAACTCTCCATCATCAGACATAACAAGTCCCAGATTCTTGCGATCTGTTGCAGTCAGTTGCTGCCACTCTTCAGAACTAAATGCAAATAAAGAATAAAGGTATAAGCCATTGACTATTGACTTTCAACAGTAAGCAGAGTACCAAAGGAACAGAATATATGAGAATCAGACTTGCTCTATCTCGCCTCTGGCTGGGTCACAGACCCCACGCCTGACAAGAGCTCACAAATGTCTCTGTGAATTGAGAGCTCACTAGCACTCTGGAAGGATGAGTTTGGGAAAACTACAAGTTTTGGAGATGGAGAACTGAAAGTGGAATGCCACTCACATTTCACTCCAGGGGCCACTCCATTCCTGTCTTCCCAGGGGGTTCCTCAGGCGAACCATATACAGCTTCTCAGCACTGAAGACTTCCACAAGTCTTTCTCCAAGACGGATCTTACGGATATCAGTCATGGTGTAGGTATGACCCTTCAGTAGACCCCAATCAGTTTCAACTTCTTGTTCCTCCTGACTGGGAGACTGAGAGCAAAGAAAGATACATACGGGCATAAGAAATGAGAGACACAAGTCTTTGCTCTCCTTCCTTGATTGATTGGTTTTATGCCAATATGACTGAATTTATTTTTCCCTACGTGGATAGAAAATTGATCTTGAGAAATAACCTGATACAAAACAAATAAAGGATAGGAAATAAAGAATGTAATATAACAATTCACTTAAACAATTTAGATTCAGACTACCTTCTGTAGTATATTGATATAACTGTGATAAAATTTAGTACAGCAAATCCTTTCCTTGAGCAAGTACTCACAATCTGAACAAAAAAGAGAAATAATTTACCAGAGGCTATTTACACCAGCTGGGATGCTGCATTGGTCCCCAGTGAAAGGACTGGTTCAAAAGGATAAAAAGTTAAAGCTCCCCAGCCTCCATGCCAAGGCTCAATGCCTATGTTAGCTTTCCAAGTTTCATTAATGGCTTTTTGTGGATCTCCCGGTTAAGGGCAATGTTCCCTACTAAATTTCGAAGGCTCTTTTGCCAGGAATGAGCATAGAGTGGTTGTTTTGGTGAATACATACCTCAATGGAGCAACAGATCAGACCTCCTTTGGTGAATGTTTTGTACAGTTCTCCAAACAGCTTGTACTTCTCCTCAACAAGCTCAGTGTATCTTCCCTTCTGCATGTCAACAGTTTCAGCCAATGTGCCCGTGAAATCCACGATGATATCAGTGATGGTCAAACCATCCAGAGCCTCATAACAGCCTAGCAGCCTGGGGTCAAATATGCAAGGTTATCCTTGTAAAATTTTTTCCATGTCAAGGACATAATGTTCCCAATAATTAAAACAGTCCCTGCCTCATCTTTACCAGCTGGCTTTTTTCTAGATATGAGATGAGAGATATTTTGAGATTATAGTCAGAGATTTCTAAGCTTAGGCTATGTTGATCAAGGACAGTCCATGCAGAAACTTCTTTCTATAGGCAGAAGTTAGACAAGGAAAAAAAGAGGTGATCTGTAAATTAGCAACGGCAAAGGTTACCTAGAACACTTATGAGTAGGTAAGGATTTAATGGAAGCCAGAACAACTGATTCCTTTGTCATCTAGGATTTCTGAGGGCCAGATTCAGACCAAATGCAATGCCTCAAATCTGACTTAGTTCCAAAGCAATTTTGTCTATGGTGTTGTGTTGGGAGAGAATCATTTCCCAAGGACAAATGTGGGTTTCCTCTCCTAGTCTACCCAGACTACAGATTAAACAACCCCCTCCTTACTTTGCATAAGCTTTTTCCAGCAGAGCATTCCAAAACTCATTCATGGAAGTAGAGAAGGAGAAGACCAGATCTCCATTGATGGTGGGCAGCAAGTCATCAATCACCACCTCAGTCCATTCTCCAAAATGCCAGAAACGGAAGCGAAATATCCCAGCATATTTATCTGGTTTTCGAGGATCCCATTCCTGTTCCTTATGGTTGGGAATTGTCTGGAACAGTAAGTACATTCAATCAAGTGTTATTCATCAGACCACATCCAGATATTGAGATTATAATTAACTCCTGGCAAACCCACATCACAAAAAGAAGCATACCAAATGCACCTGGTTTGAGGCTAGATTGGAAAGTACTAGGTAGGCATTTTGTCCATAACTTCTGTTTCCCCAGTTCCATTTTGCTGAGGATGATATTACCATTCTTGGGGGTAACCAAGAATACACAGGATAAATGGGATGGCCAGTCAGGAGTTATGTGTTTTCCACAGATAATCTCCAAACTAGATGATGATAAACGAACTACACGAATATATTCATGCTTACATGTTTAAACAAATAAATAAGGCATTTTAAAAGGTCAAACCAACCAAAATACAAGGCCCACCGAAGTTTATTTGGAAATGTTCTTTTTAAGGGCTAGGGATGTCACTCGTAGTAGGGCTCTTGCCTACCATGTGTGAGGCCCTGAGTTCAATCCCTAGCACCTCAAAAGAGATCTAAATTGCATATATATTTTGGAGATTTCATGTAAATTCTATAGGGTACAGATTTTACTTGCACCCTGAATAAAACTGCATTTAGGAAATTTTAAATATTCTAAAATTGTCTTTATGAGGAAAGTGTTCTTTGTCTCAAATAGAGGGTTAATACCTTGTTGCTTTAAATTCTACCTAGTTACCAAAAGAATTTTTGTTCTATTAATACCTTATTAGAAACTTTTCAATAATCTGTTTCCATCTTTCCTATCTTTTCTGCTATGTGTGTATATGTCCATGACTTCCTGGCTCCTACTGACTTGATACTCCAATAGGCACAGAATATAAGTATGCAGAAATTCTGAGTTAGAGCACCACAAATGCCAATAACAAATCAATTTGTATATGTGACAAAGCAAGAAGAATAAAATGTTAATTGTGAGTATACGGGTATTTACTGTAAAATTCTGCTTTTCTATATTTGTGAAAACTTATAATGAATTTGAAGGAACTCACTTAGTTAATACCTCTGACTCCAGGAAATAGAAGAGTCTAAGAATAAGATGAGTTCATTTTTCCTAAAGTTATTAAAGAGGGCAAGAATTTGAAAACTGAATGAGGTCCCACAGAGTGGGAAATACCTTTGTCCAGTGAGACTCCTGAACAGCCAAACAGGAAAAGGCAGGAACCATGGACTTGTGCCCCAGTCTACCCTGGATCAGTTGGTGATTGCTGATGTTTCCCACAATCAGACGGGGGTCATCGCAGATGTCCTATGGATACAGCAATTGGTTATATAAGAGTTTTCCAAGAGTCATTGTGATCTGATCTAAGCAGGACATAGAGGAAATGGGGTAGGTTTGAAAGGTGACTAGGATTTTAATGGATGGGATAAAGGAAAGGTTGAGGGGATTGTGAGGGAAAACAAAGCTGTAGGTCCTCTAGCTACAAGAAAACTGTCATGTGGGAAATGACTAGAGAAATAGAAGGAGAGGATACAGTGAGTAACATGACGTGCTAGTGGAGGAACCTTATCATTGGGGTTTGGAAGAGTTTTCACCATGCAGTGAGCTTTGAAAGATGAAAACTAAGGATTAGCACAGTACAGTACAATCCTATTTTGTCAGGATGAGATTTTTCTGAAGTACCTGCACTTGGAAGGATGACTGCATTTAAGAGATAAGGTCTGATGAAGGTGAACATTAATGTGTCTCCCTCTCTAGGAAAATGAGTTAAACGACCTTACAGGAAGTCCTTTTCTAATACAAAACAGAGGTAACAATCTTCATGGCAACCAGATTTCCCCCATGTTTGGATGGATATAGATGTCGGCAGCATTAATAGGAGGTATTGGGGTTGGGGTTGTGGCTCAGTGGTAGAGTGCTTGCCTAGCATGTGTAAGGCACTGGGTTCCATCCTCAGCACTGCATACAAATAAATTAAATAAAGGTATTCTGCCCATCTACACCTAAATTTTTTTTTAAATAGCAGGTATTAATATACCATGCACAGGAGCACTTCAACAGACATCCCTCCAAAGGGATCTGGACAGAGAGTGGGGACAGTATTTGTTTGGCGTATACATATGTGTCTTCACACCAGCATATTATGAGATGTTCCATTCCCTTTGTATGTAGGCAAAATGAAACCCAAAGAATGTAACAAAATGTGATGAGGGCACAACGGAGCAATTTTCAAGATGTTATCAGTGCCCAGAGGAGGGATCGTCAAAGTTCTCCTGATGATAGAATAAATGCTGCAATAGCAGTAATGCTTGAGTTGACTAGAGTTAGGCTGTTGGACAAGGGAGGGATATGGAAGTGTAATAGCTAGAGAGATGGGCATGGGCAAAGGCATATGCATGACACCATATAATTGAAGACACGGTTGTGTGACACAGAGTATCAGCACTTGCAGTGTTCAAAGGCAGGAAATACCAATGAAGTCTTGATAGATGGAGGAAGCTCCATGAAGAAGGTTGTTAGCCTGTACCTTGACATTCTGCTTACCCAGCAGAAGTAAATCCTAGTCTCAAATGGAAAGAAAATCTAGACATATACCCTTTTTAAAATTATTAAATAGAGACAGCTATATTTTTCTGTTCCTCAACCCTCTTTTTTTTAAATGGACATAATTCTCCTTGATGAAGGGTCTGGTCTACAGAATGAAACATTCCATATACTCTTTAAAAGCCAAAATAACTCTGGAAAGAAATAGGCATTTTGGGCAGGGACAAGTCCAAACTGAAGATTAATTGGGCATCTCTCTGCCAAAAGGAGCTGGTTAGATGGGTTGTCAGCTTTGGATTTTCTGGTCTTTTTTTGTTTAAGAGGCATGTCTGGTGTCTTATCACTACTTTGTGTCTTAGGAGGAGACTCCTATCTTACTAAATTTTTATGGGTTGTGAGCCATCCATTTCTTTCACTTCTTGAACAGAAAGCAGGTGTGTTGGGTGAGTTAGATCCTGATGTTCTTTCTCTTCTCTTTGTTTCTTTGCTTTTTTCTAAGAAGAAATTAAGCATAGTTTTCCCGCCCTATGTCAGATGTTACTATTTTATTTGGAGCAAGATGTAAAGTTGTACAGTGATTTCTTGGATCTAGTTAATATATACTATAATTTCCTAGCATGGAAAAACAATAAAGTAAACATTGATATGTGAAAAAGTGTACTTTTAGATTAGTAAGACAAATTATTTTCTAGTTTTATATAATTAGTAGTGACTGGATTTTACAGTTTCTGGAACTTCCATAAGACTCATTTCACAACAGGGGTCTAGGTTTAACCAATATCTCTGACATGTCAACTTCTATTCAAGATATAAGGGATCACATATGTGAACAAAAAGACATATAACCAGAATTCATGCTGAGAATTGGGTGATTATTCTCCTGTAGAATTGGATCTGGTTATTAATTATCATCTCTCTCTCTCTCTCTCTCTCTCTCTCTCTCTCTCTCTCTCTCTCCCCCTCATATGTATTCATAGCTGTGTGCAATCATGGTAGAAAGTAAACTTGGGCTAAATCCCCCTTGTTTACTATTCTCTCTTATAATCTGGGTTATTCCCCAGTTCTGTTTCTCCACTCTTTACACATTGTATCGATTTAACAATGGATTTTTAAAACATGATAAGAATTATGGAATGTCAAAACAAGAAGAAAATTTAAAGACTATCTAGTATTTGACAGATCAGGAAACAGGCTCAGCAAAGGGCAGTAACCTGTTTCTCTGGCTGTCTAATTAGTAGGACACCTAAACCTAAAATATTTAATTCTTCATAACTATATACTGTTAGGGAAACTTAAGAGTTCAGAGAGTCTATCTCTTTGCCTTAGGCTTACTAGTGCACTCCATAAAGGGTAATATTGTGCAGATCTATATTATTTGAAAGACTCTTAGCTTTTGGTTCCAGGCTAAATATCACCAAGAGGCATTGATCTCCTCTGTTCAGTCCACTAAATATGAATCAACCCCATAGTATATGTATGCACTATGATGTGAAGCATCAGAGACAAGCCTTTATTAACCCTTATATTTTATCTCTTTAAAGAAGTGAGACAGAAAGACCAGAAAGAAGTCAAGGAATTAGAAAGGGTAAGAGTGGTGAGCCAATGCAAATCTAACAGCCACATGGACTTTTTGTGGTGATAACTTGAAAATAATGAAATGTCTTTTTATTGACTTTTCTTCTAGTTTTGGACACACTGAATATAATCCTGTTGGAGTTAAAGAAAGAAGGTTGGGAAAGTTTTTCTGTAATTCCAAGCTGAGGCACAGAGTGCAGATGGGACATTTCAGCCTGAGCTGTGCTGGAGTGGTAGGAGTGGAGTTAGAGGAGAGGTCACAGCTCACAATATTTGGGTGGCTTGGGAGTAGGGGGGAGATGCTGAGCCCCTAATGGCTCCCAGCTGTGTTGGCACATCTGAAGTGATCCTTGAACTGAACTGTTTGTCACGGCAAAATAATTTCTTAGGAGGAAACACATAATTAGGAACTGAACATCACAACTAAAGCTGGAATGGTCCCCACATACCCCTACCCTCAAGCCAAAACCTTCTGTAAGCAAAGCAACTCCTCTAGGAAATGTGTTATCTTAGCTGAGCATTGTGGATCTCTCAATTATTCTCACCCCTTTCCCCTGCCCAGAGAACTCTTCTGGGAGGGGGCATACAATTATACAGCCCATAGCCCTGCACAGGTCACTCTATGAGGCTCCCTTTGACCAACCACACCTAATTCTTCAGCAATTTTTATACAACTGAAATTTGCTGACAGTAAGTATTGAGTTCCCAGGTAAACATCAGGAACCACAATAAAATGAAATGCTGCCCCCAAAACTAGCATCCAGAAGAGTAGAGGCACTTTCAAAAGTGCTATAAGCAATGTAGTAGTACTGGGGGTAGGGGCATGGTCAGCCCTGTAGTAGGTACATTGTGACTAACTCTAGGGCTTAAGTAGTCCCAAAAGGCCCAGGGGTTAATTTACACAGAACTGTCATTCAGGACCTCAGGGCTCTGTGAGCTAGTTCAAGAAGCCATCATTACCCCTGTAGATGTATGATTACATGAATGGTATGAATCTACATCGTGTACAACCATAGAAATAAAATGATGTACCCCATTTGTGTACAGTGAATCAAAATGCAGTCTATAAAAATAAAAAATAAATAAATATTTTTTTAAAAAAGAAAAGAAAATGGAACCACCCCCATATGGGACATTTATAGGTAGACATGGACTCAGGGACCAGTGTTGCACCAATCTCCCAAAGAGTCTACTTTGCCTGCTGGGAATTTTATTCCTGCATGAATGATTTGTCATCAGCAAAACATTCTCTTCCTTCCTAAAACCACCAAGGAAAACCCAGTATAGAACCTAGGAATAAGATCGTAAGTCCAACTTCTCCTCCCAACCTAGACAACCAAGTCACTATGTAATGAGATTCTTACTTGAACCTTCAGACTTCTGCCAGAAGGCTCTGGGTATAGCTCCCAAATGGCTTTTTGTGAAGAATTTGTTTAATCTATGCAACAGAATACTGTTCAGCAATAAGAAGGAACAAACGTAGCACAACATGGATGATATTAAACATCAAAAACATTATGCTAAATGAAAGAAGTTCATATGCAAAATTTAGAATAAATAGGAGAGTTGGGGGAAAGAATGTGGACCTACTCTACTGTTTGTGTAAACAGTGAAAAACATTTAGGACTACTGATGTGGAGGGACATGATCTCCAGAGGAGAAAACCATAAGAGTAAAAGAGAAGTATTTCCTCTTTTACTGTTGCTTCACATTCTATCACTCCATTTTGTATATTCTGCTTCTGATGTTTCCCTCGTCAGCCTTTCCCTTCCTTCCTAATACCCTTGTTTTAATCCAGAACTTTACCACCCTCCCCTTCCACCAAGACAATGTAGTGACACAGCCCAGGAGAGGGTATTCCCCAAAGGAAGACTGGGCAAGAGTCATGGTAGTTGAGGCTGAACTCAAAATGTGCCCAGGAGAGCTGACAGATTTTGTGCAGGTGCCCTTTCTTCCCCCACAGCTGGCTGTGTAAATTCCCATGAGGCCTAGTTCCATTTTAGTCAGGGATTAGATGTGTCTGACTCTAAGACAGTATTGTAGGTGGATATGAGTCAGTCAGGAAAAAAGCCAGAGTGGCTGGAGAAACTGTAGAAGAGATTTTCTGTGAGAATTTGGCAGGCAGTGTCCAGTCTGAAAACCCTACCTGCTGTCTTACACTGCAACTTAGTGTAACTTGGTTCTTATAATTTATTAAGCCGTTTTATGCTAAGGTTCAAGGAGGACAGGAAAGTCCAGGAGCACATGGTCTCAGGCAATATATCCATGTACTTAGAAAGCTAGGACAATAGCTGGAGCCATTGGATCACGGGAGGAGTCAAGGAGATGGGTTTTCTTCTGGAGGGTGTGAATAGATGATCTGAAACTGAACACTTATAATTCCTATCTAAAGAGGCTCCTTAAAACAGAACAAGGAAGTAGAAGTGAGAAAAGGGGAACTCTCTTTTGCCCCATGAAGATAGGTACCTTCCTGGGGTCAGGTTTGTTCAACTATCAGCGATGTTCAGAGGCATGGGAGGCTTATGAAGGCAGAAGGTTGTAACATGGGAAAAAAAAAGAGACAGAAAATACTAGGTTAATCATCTTGCCCCCTTTTTGGAAACTTCATAAAATTGCCCTGATTGAGTGTGAGACCATGTGGCACGCCAAGAGAAAAGCTGTGTATAAGCTTCCCTGCAAACCAGGATCTCAACCTTCCTAATGAGGTGGGGGAGGGCAATGACCAATTTAGTCTTCCTGAGCCAATTCAGAGAGGCCCAGCACTGTCTCTTGGCTTTCCTGATGAGAGACCAGAGAATCTTGACGTGGTTCTTGACCACAGACTTGGCCTCCATTCTGCCTGGAAGAATCCACAGCTTTTTGAGGAGGCTCAGATGCTGGTGCAGAATCTTGCTTTTTTCTTCTGCTCCCAAGAAGAGTCTCCTTTCTCAACCATTCCAGTCTATGATCATCTTCTCCCCTTCAAAAACCCTACATGAGTTACTACTGTCTGTATGCCTGAAAATAGCATTTCATATATTCAGAATTAATTTGTTATCTAACTCTTTGATGGATTCATATCATGTTCTCAACTAGTATGGGAGTGCCTCATTGCAGGCTATGTCTTTATTTTGTGCAGAGGCTGTCACAGAGCAGCTGTTCTATAAACATTTCTCAAGTGACTCCCGTACTGGAGATTAAGGTCACACGATGCTCTCAAAAGGGAGAGTATGGATCAATTATTGGAAGTACAGCATCAACAAATAGAAGGAATGTGAAACTAACTAGAAGGACACTACCTTTTTGAAAAACAGAGGAGGCACAAATAACTATTTCCCTGATATGGCAATGAGAATGAAACTCATGTGGACTTTGAAGTCAAACCTGGATTCATATCTTACCTTGTTAGTGGTCCAACCCTGACGAAATTCTTGCCTTCTATTGGAGACTCAGTTTCCTCATCAATAAAAAGGGCACTAAATCTGCCATTATTTTTTCAACCAGGAAAATCACACCAAAGAATTACATCAAAGTAATTTAACATACCTACCTTACTAAGCTGTGGTAAATAAGGATGAAATGCAATAATGTGTAGAAAACTCCAAAGTATCTGACCCATAGTACACATGCCATAAATGTTGACTTTTTTCCACCCCTCCCCCTTGTTCAAACATCCCCCTACATTCCTTCACCCTAGAGCTTGCCTCAGAGGAAAAATGGACTATTTTCAAGGTTATTAAGTTTTTTCCTTCTCTGCTAATCCATCTAGGATTAAATCCACAGAATTTGGACGATGAAGGCAAAGGACAAAGGACTGAGCCAAGAGAGAAGGGGAAAGATATGTGTAAAGACAGGCCAGCACAGGAAGCGCTGTCTGCTTGGTTCACATCTGGGGAATGGTTTCATGTTGGCTTGCAATTTTGCCGCCCACCAGATGTCCTCCCACCTCCTCCAAGATCTCACTCCCATCAATCAGTGGTTCTCCTGCATCTTCAAATTTTTGTTTACTGGCTACTCCTTAGCCTATAAATATGTTCGAGTCTGTCCTGTTTTAAAAAGACACCCACCTAATAAACCTTTCTCAATTTCCTGCTTCCTTTTCAGCTACTTCTGCCCCACTGATGTCCTTTCCACCATGTTCAAGCATCACAAAATAGTTATGCCCTTTATTATCATCATTCATTCATAGGTGTGGCTCTGAGACCACATAGCTTCATTTTCTCCATGCATTTTCTTTGGGGGAAAAATGGTTTTACCTCTCTGCATACCAAATAGTGATTAATGAACTCTGCTCATGTTTCCAAGATTTTTATTGCAGGTCAACAACATGATCTACACAGATATCAACAACGAGAGGCACAGAAAAGCAGGAGGAGTGCAGTTCTCCTCCTGAGGAAGAGAAACTTCTCACAGGCTCATACTGTCATTTTTTTCCCATTTTTCTTTTTTTTCACTGGGGATTGAACCCAGAGCCTCTGCTCTATCACTGAGCTATACCCCTAGCCCTCAGTCTCACACTTTCAATAGTTATCATTCTTTGCAAGCAAACACGAAGATACATACTTCAAGTTGCACAGAAAACAAGTCTTAATGTAACTAGTGTATCTTGGCACCACCTGGTGGTAATTTGCATAAACTCAAGTAGCTCATGGAACTCCATTTAGGAGTATAAGCTGTGGAAATCGCAACCAAAAGTGATAGTTGGATCATTAAAGAAGGCAACCATTGAGTTGCTGATTGAGGTGGTTCCATCATCATGCACCTCATTAAATAGAACATCTTCAAGATTTTGTGAAGCTTTTTCAAGAACAACCTGCATTTCAAAACAACCCTCTGTGGCCTATACACCAGGCAACTCTCATTGGAAAGGAGCCCAGGAAGAATACCCTTCTCTCCAGTTACAACTTTTAGATATAGCGTGTTTATTTGCTATTTATTCTCCAGACTCCATCATCATATCTTATTATAGTATGAATGCCCACTCATGTAGGGCTGAGACTTGCTTTGAGACATAATATATAGCTGTTCCACAGAGGACCATAGCAACTATTAATAATTACTATTAATAGGTGGTGAAAGAGCTGCAGTTCTATGTGGATCCCACGTGACCAACTGTAGAATGATATGGGTGATGATGTCCAAAGAGCAGCAAAGAAGTTTCCTTCCCCAGATGCCAAATCCATCTTCTCCCTATCAAGTTTGTTTCATTTATGTTCATACTTTAAGGAGTTTTTCCCCTCACTGGTATGAGCTTATCTTGAGCTACTCAAATGAACTTCTAAAAGATAATAAGCATGGTAATATTTCCTTTGTGTGTGGGGGGGTTGCTGGGGATTGAACCCAGGGCCATGCACATGTTGGGCCAAGTGCTCTATCACTGAGTTACATCCCCAGCCCCAAGATTTCCTTTTTGTTGTTGATCTTTTGAAATTATTTATCTGACAAAATCTGACTAAAATTCAGGTCTCTTCAAAATACAGTCAGGAGCACAGATCCATGAAGCTTTCCCCCAGCCTTTTCTTTAACTGTGAAATAGTAGGATTTATTTCAGGAGAAGAAAAGAAGCAGAACCCTTGCGGAGAGAGAGAGAGAGAGAGAGAGAGAGAGAGAGAGAGAGAGAGAGAGAAAGAGAGAAAAGAAGAAGAGGAGGGGGGGGGGGGAGGAAGAGAGGGAGAGAGAGCCTGATAGCAGATTTTGCTAAGATCCCATTTTAAAATTGTCTCTATGTTTGGTGATGCCTATATGAATGAGCTTGAGTGTAGTAAACATTTCACAACATATAGGTATATGAAAACATAATGCTGTACACCATAAATATATACAACTTTTTATTTCTCAATTATACCTTGATAAAGCTAGAAAAAGACAGAGAAAGGAAGGAAGTTGATATCCAAATTAGTTGACACAGTAGGCCAGTGTAAGTGGAAAGAGTGGGTCAAGTAGGGTTTTGATGAAGGAGGTCAAGAAGAGACAGAAATTGAGGAAAATAAAGAAAGTTACCTGGGGACGTTTCCACACGACCTTTCCTGGGAGCAGTCGGTTATAAAAAAGAGAATCATTCTCAGGCAGAAAAGTTGGGTCACAGAAAAGTCTACTGTCTTTGATGCATTCCTGCTTCAGTTCTTGGTATTTCTGGTTTTTGAAGAACTTCAGAGGCGGACCCATAGTGTCACACTATGCCTAGAATGAGAAAAGAAGTGTTGTTTTTGGAGAAAGACATTCTCAGGTCTTTCAAAGATTACCAGGGATTACACAAACAACAGTCACCCCAGTGACTTCTTCCCAGAGTTAGGCACCTCTAATTTAGCCCTAAAGGAAAAGTCATCATTTTCAAGAAATAAGGGTCCAGGATGTGTAACTAATTAATATGGGGCCTTGTGTAAGGCTCCTAACCATTTTAGACTCTGTTTCTTTATCTGTCAAATGGGGCAATGTGGACCTTAACAATCTCTTTGGGAAAATAGATAATAAACATGAAGATAGCTAGTTAAGCATGACTCATTTATAATTTAAAAGGTAGTCTTCCATTTACACTAGCAAAGAAGAGTTCAAGGCAAAGTACTATTTTACATTTGAAGACAAAAGAAAAACAATCATTTTACTGCATTCAGAATAAGTTGGTGCCCTGGAGAGTCACACTTTGTGCACAAGGGGAGAAGCAGCTCCTTTCAATTCTAACACGTCCTTTTGCACAATTACTTCCCTTTTATCATTTAAAGAGCTTTGCATGTTTTATTACTGACCAAGAAGGCTAATGCAAGAAAGAGAGCTCAGCAGATGGCCTCCAAAGACAAGGAAAGATAGAAAGATTGTATGGTCTTTTTTCTTCAAAGTCTAATGTACAATCATTTGCAGACTCTGAAATCAAAAGGCAGACTCCGAAATTCAATTACACTAATTTGGTGGACTATAGATTCTTATCCCATAGCAATACACTGTTGCTTTCTTTCCTCCAAAAGAAAGAAAGAAACTTTACATGGCTAAACAGAGAATTAATATAGTGGCTCTTCAGACAATGTCTATCAGAGTGCCCCACACTCAAATGTACTTAACAACTGGTTTTTATGAAGATAATTTGAAAGGCAAATTTGATTTTAAGTAGTTTTTGGGTGATAATAGGGTTTTCACCGTCTTCACTTGATTCACAAAGAGATTTGTAATGATTTTAATGATCTTCTTCTGCCATTCAGTAGTAAATTAGGAGAGGGTTGTGAAATTTTGATGATGTCAATTATTCTAAAAATATATTTTAAAGATAACAGTCTATATTCTATGACCAAAGAGGGTTGAGACAAAAAGTCTTAAGGTTCGTAGTGCTGAAAATTGGACAATTTTTGCAAAAACAAAAAAAAAATTGACTACATTAGCACTTTTAAAAGTATCTGTGAGGCAGTTGCTATTTTATAAAAAGTAAAATATTAATCAGACCTCTCTATTAACCCCTTTCATGTTCTTTCAGTATCACATTGAAATGCCTCACTGGTAAATAAGTCACCCCATTTGAAAATGATGAAAACTTAATTTCTTGCAATGTTATGGCAATGATACTTGCAATATATGTGCAACAAGCATACACTTTCTCTGAATCCAAGGAATAGGAATAAGAAACTGATCATAATTACTTTTTTTCATAGCCTTATTTATTGACAGTGATTTTCAAACTGAGAACTGCAGCGACACTGAAAAATGCTGAAATGTTTTCTGTTAATCAGATTTAATTTTGTCCATGTGTTTTAAATATTAGTAAATTTCATTGCATTTGAAGGCATGGGTGGTATCAGTAAAAATTTTCAGTTAAGCAGCATCAAGGCCAATCTGAATGTTTGCCCAGACTCCTTTGTGGAGCCTGTTAAGAATGAACCCCAATTTTCAGGTAGGCTCAAACTTACGGCAAGCACTACTCTGCCTCATGCTTTCCCTAGGTTTGGTGGGTTGCCAGAGGCTGGGACTGTAAATGTGGGATATTCTGAGGCAATTAGGACATTTAGTTTGCCAGAATCTCCTAGTCCCTAAGCATTCCAGATAAATGGGCATTTCCTGCTCTTGAAAAAGTCATCTGCCCTCATGAGTCTCCCTTGCTATTCAGGCAAATAGCAAGGCAGGCAAGAGCCTGAAAAGGGAATCCCCGTTATAAAGAGGACCTGTCCACAGACAGAACACTATCAATTAAAAAAATTAGCTTTCATTTTAAAAAGCAGTCCGATCCCTCCCTTTCAGAGGTAAAATGTACAGTAGTATGAATGGGTCAAATTTCGATATAATGTCTTTTGAGTGAGAATGTCTGCATTTTGGCTACACATAAGGAGCATCAGGCTGAGTCTGAACAAACTTCATTAGAGTATGATTATAGTCCCACGTGCTGTTAAAATTACAGAGTAGAATTGAACCCCATTTCTGACGAGGTAGCAGGAGAAATGTGTCCATTTGCTCTATGACCTTGGTAATCATTGTGCCTCAGTTTCTCATCAAAATAGTGAGGTTATCAACCCTGCCCCTTTACGCTGTGGCTGTACATACTGAGATGGTTAGTATAAAAATAATCTGGAATAAATGGAAAGTGCTCTGTGAATGCTAGAGACACACTGAAGCCCTCTCATTGTTGGGCACAGAACTTTGCACATGCCATTGTTCAGGAAAAATGTTTTAAGTAGCAAATCAGCGTATGGCAATTTACTATTCAAAATGTGCTTCAGTTCACATTCTCTTCATAGTGGCTATGTTTTATGGTTATGATCTGTGCCCTTCATTTTGTACCTGCAGAAAGGGCAGCTCAGAGATGCAGCAGCCAGAAACTGGCAGGACTGACTCAAACCCAGATCTGTTTAATGCCAGATTTGGCATGTGACTTTCCATCACACCACACTGCTTCTTTTGGTCACTGCATTTTTTAAGAAAGAATTTTTTAATTCAAATGAGGAAACCCTCCAAAACAAACACGATGCCCAACTTTGAGGCATTCTGCCTAGAATTTACTGCCACGGTGGATATTGAAAAGGTTCTTTCTTTTCCGGGTTTGATGATCGTGGGAGAAACTGAACCCTTTACATCTGGGGATTTATCAATTAACCCTCAGAACACTTTTGGAAACCCAGAAATTTGAAAAGTGGAATTGTCATAAATGATTTGCCTGTCAGAGTAGAGGAGTGTTGAGAAGGGAATGCTCCTTCCTCACTGTCCCATTTCAGCCAGTGTTGACAGGGAGGGGAGAGCCCCTAAGTTAAAGACCACATATGAGCAGAGTTGGCAGACAAAATAAAAGCTAGAGATTTCAGTAAAACCCAGAGAGTCTCTAGTTCAAAGGGAGCTAGTGAATGTGCCACAAGGAGAATGTGAACATTTATAAAGAAGGACACTGTGACCTGGGGGCTAGTGGCATGGGTGGCTGGTTGAGGCAGAAAGTGGGGTTTAGCACTGAGGTAATGATCTTAGATAATATTATTTGAACTTGGACTCACTGCCTAGAGAAAGAATATGAAGAACACTGTTGTCTTTCAAGAGACCAGATTATGGAGACATGGGAATTGCCAGGGGAAGTTGAGAGAGCCTGCCACGTGGAACGCAAAGCTGCAGCTAGGAGCGGGAACGCAAGCTGCTCACTGGACCTGAAAGCATGGGGGAGCTAGGCAAACTTTTGGAGTAAACTCATTTGCTTCTTTACCTCGGGGTCATCCTTAGAGTAGAAACCAAGTTTTGCTCTAAAAATATCTGATAAAAGAAATCAGGTCTGTGATTCACAAATCACTTTGGATCGGGGTAAGTGGAGAGGAAGTGAGGGCACTTAAGGGGGTGAAGGGGAGAACGCACGGCCTCAGGAGCATTGCCCATGGCTAGTTTCTCCCTTTTCCCAGTTTCCCCCCTTGTTCTGTATTTCGTGCAAAAAATTGGAGGCAGAAGTAGCTAAGAGTTTGCAGACAATTTGAATACAGGAGTCCCAACTCTGTCCTGCCATGAAGTAGGCCCACTTTAGACATAATTGACACCCTTTATCCCCACAATTAGAGGCTCTGTCATGAGAGAAATGGGGTTTCTATAGGAAGAATAAAAATTCAGCATCCACATGTTATACAGAGAACAGTGTTTTCCATATATACACAGGGAAAAAAAGGAGCACATAATTTCCTTTTATTATATTCTTGAAAATGCTGTTAAAAATAAAAAGCAATTTGAAATTATGGAAAGAATACAAGCTAGTCAGAAGATCCAGGATCAAATCCAAAATGCCACCATTTAGTGTACATAATGTTTCTGTTCCTCAGTTTCCCCAAAAGCACAATGCAAATACAATGGCTGCCCTGCCCATCTCAGGGTGTTATTGGGAAGATCTAATGAAATCAAGTATGCAACTAGACTCTTTATTTGTTAAGGATTAGACTAATGCAGGGCAGTAGTATTGGGAAATGGTCACATTTAGCAAATTAAATTCCCTGTCTGTCCTTAGTAGAAACTGAAGAAAGTCGATGCACTAGCATTTAAAAGACCAGTATAAAATGGTCCCTCTGCCATTCTCTACTTCCTATTCCACCTCTCCTATTCTGCTGACCTGCCCTGTTGACTGAATAAGCCTATCCTATAAGTCTAATTTTATAGTCCTTTGAGAATCTAATTCTGATTTTTATGGAGAGTTATGCTGTAAGGACTCTTAGAAACTACTTAGTAAAACTTCTTTCTTTTACTGTAAGGTGAAGGCCCTTGCCCAAGGTTACATAGTAACAGGGTCAGCACCAAAACGGGAACCTACTGACTCTTTTCACCACATTATTTTTTTCAAAAAGAGGTGGTGGGGGAAGCATGCAAACAAAACCTAAAGCAAGACATTGCTTCTGAAAATGCTCATTGTCCTCCTCTTGCAAGAATGCACTTAGGAGTTTTGTTTTTGAATTGCAAGCTGTCAGAAGGTGAGATGATTTCAAATCAAAACTAATCAAAGAAACACTGTTTGGGGGTCACAAAGGGGCTTTTTCTGCTCTTAATTTAGGAACTGAAAACTCCCAAGGATATGAAAAGCTTACTTTTTAACCTATTCCTGACCACATTGGTGTTTAGGCTTTTCCCTGGACTGCAAGGAACTCTAAGGACTAATAAAGAATGCTATTCAAATCCAAAGTGTTCACACACACTCTTGCACACATATGCACATTAGCACGCACACACACATGCACACGTACACAAACTGCCAGAAGAATTTGCAAGAGTTAATTAGCAGTCCCCAAGTATTTTTTGTTTACTCATTCAGACTATAAAGTGTCCCTAATTTCACAACAAAGATTAGCAAATAGAGCATTAGCTGAATTTCCGTAAAATCCTAATACAAACCAGGATGTTTTATCCTGAAGCAAGCCAGAGTTGACAGTCACAACAGCAGAATTTGTTGAATTCTCCTATAGGCTTTTCATCAAACTTTGAATTCTAAATCTTCAGAACCAATTATTTCAATTGCAGTACACAGTCACTCCTTTTCCCTGCCCCAGCAGAAGCCCACTCTGGTCGAGTAGCCCAGTTAAATCCTTAGAACAGTGTAACGGGTCAGGAGTGGGGGTGAGGAACAGGGACTCAACTACAAATCAAAATTTAAACCAAAACTAGAATCAGAGGGGAAAAAAAACCAGGTCAGGGGCTGACAATGGAATAACCAAGGTCAACCTGTCACCAGAGGCAGGAGGGCCCCCGGCTGTGCAGACAAGGAGTTAAGACAGTCTCGGCTGCCACTCCCTCCTGTGCAACAGACCACAGTCTGTGCACTTCTCTGCCAGGGTTCACAGGCCTTTTGCACACAGTGTGGCTCCATGATTTTGCCTGCATTTCAATAATCTGCCCATAGCTTTGGGTCAGCAGAAACTAGAAAGAAGTTCTGACAGTCAGTCAGGCTTCTCCCCCTCACACCCCCTCTCCCAGGTTTGTCCTTGCACACCAAGTATTTATCAGAAGGCATGTGCACACACACACATACATGCAAACAAAACTGACCAGATATATCCTGAAAAATCTTATTGCCACACAACCACAATCACCCCACACAGCCCCCAAAATGACCAACCAAAAATGCCATTCGCTTTGAAGTTCTCAAACTGCTATTAACGTGCACACATCTGATTGAGACAGACTATAAGATTATAGCTGAAAATTTTGATTAACTATAAAGCTGACATTCCTTTGATTCTCTTAGATGCTAACATAACCAGTAAACAAAATTCTAGCTAAGTCTCTACTCACCTGAGTTATCCCAGGAGCTTTTCCCTGCTGTTGCTGTTGCTGCTGCTGTTGCTACTGCCACTGCTGCTGCACTTAGCCAGGTAACCCCACTAAGTCTGTTCAGTCAGTGTGGCTGAACAAAGATTCTGGCTTTCTTAACCTGAAAACTATTTGGGCTGTACCAAGCTCTGCTCACAGGGGGAGGTGCCTCTCAGCAACTTCAGGAGCCTTTGCCCCGCCCAGCATTCAGAAACTGATCCTGAGTCATGAGGAAAATCTGGAAGGCACCCCTGCCAGATGTGCAGACGGGATGCCCACTCCAGATCCACCCACCAGCAAACTGGAAAGGCCAGAAAGCCACTTTTGAAAGCTTTTTCTGTTCCAAGGAGAAATAGAACTTTCAGGGAGAGGGTCTGATAGGTTTCTGACTTTTCTGTCCCAGGGTTAATATAGAAGGCATGGACATTACTGGAGAGAGGACACAGGGAGAAAAATGTTTCAGTGTTGGCAAAGTTCTTGTGAGTTTAGGATGTAGACACGCCCTCTTACAAAATCACATCTATGATAGTGATGAGGACTTCAGCAAAGGAATTAAAATGAAAGAGCAGTTAATGGGATGCAGGGAAGAAAAGGTCACTTGGTGAAAAAGCATGTAACATTTTGGTCAAGGGCAGGGAGAAGGGAGGTGAATGGTATTTGATTCCATAGCAGCCATGAGAATCTGAATTTCTAACAATAGTGCAATGGAGAGTCTACCAAGCAGTGTCAGGTGAAAAGTAGAGCAAATAACTGTGTTTACTCTAAAAGGTCAACCAAGACTCTTTGGTGGGGTGCTCAGACCCTTGTAAAAATTGTGCTACATCCCAGTCAAGGTCCTGCTCCCTTCATTCTGAAACATTAATTGGGATGTAATTCCAGAGACATGATTCCCAAGTTATTTTGTTCATTTCATGTTCACAAATGATGAAGGATCGCATCATCTCATTCACCTGCTTTCCTGATCAGTGTGCTGTTTGCCCTTGAACCTGAAATTAACTTCCACTCCTACCTCCTTCTGGTTAGTTGAAGATCTAAGAGATGAAGGATGCAAGGAAGGAGGGAGAGGGAAGGGGAGAAGGAGAGAGAGAGAGAGAAAGAAGAAAGAGAGAGAGAGAGAGAGAAACAGGAGAGGGAGAACAAGTGAGTAAGGTAGAGCCTAACAAGGAAAGGAAGTCTGTTCTCCCCGCCCACTGGCCCCATACCAATATTTTCATGAAACAGATCTGAGCATTTTTATAACTCAGTCTCTGAGACCTCCCCCTTGACATTTTGCTACAGCTCCCTCTGTGCCTTCTATGCCAAGATGGAAATCAAACTAGAGTTAGGGGGCAATACAAAATGCCAGAGCCCAGGAGAATTAGGACTTTAAATATTTGCACCCAATTTGTTCAAGAGTGAGAGATTTCTTAAGTAAATATCCCCCATGTGGTAGGATTGAACTTAGAAACCAAAGGAGGCTGGTTTGCCTGGGCTCACCTTTGGCTATCTTTTCAACATCCATAATTTTTTTTAAAGAAGTAGGAAATTATAGAACTTGAAAATTAAAAGAGGCCATATGTACTCTCCCACTAAGTGCAGAAATACCCTCCTGATAATCTGGGAAACTCACCTTCCTAAAGCAGTTTATTACATATTCAGGAATTCACTAATTGTTAAAAAATATTTTCCTTAGTTTTAGTAAAATGCAGCTTCACACAAACTTTATGACTCCTCTTTCATGAGGCAGCCCTTTAGGATATCTATTATGTCACCCCAAGTCATCTATTCTTTGGCATAAACATCCACAGTTCTTTTAAACTATGCCTCATAGAATATGGTTTCCAGATCTTTTGCCACTCTTCTTGTCTTTTGAGCACAAACCTGCTCAGTGTGTAGCTTGTAGCTTAATTAAAACCCTCTGTAGTTTCTTGCATGAACTACTATTGTGTGCCTGATTCTATGTTTGTGCAATTAACTTTTAATTTAACCTAGATGCTGGACTTTGTATTCATCTTCAAAAACCACTGCCTTGTTTATTTCAACCTATCACTTTATCCCCTTTTTCAACCTTTTCTTTTTCATTATTATACCCTGAAGAGTCTTTTTAGACATTTTTCCTACCACATTTCCTAGACACTTTAATACTGGAGATATACTGTATATATATGTGCTGCAACTATATATGTCTTCTATATGTAAAAATAAAAGATAATTGTTTCTTCCTTGAGAACCAACTTTTGCCCTCAGAGGCAATATTGCCCCCACTGAGAGTACATATTCTATACCACTGTTTTTTATCTGCATATTTGATCAGCCAGACTAATAGATGTATTGAATAAGATAGGGTCCAGGATGGAATACTGCAGCGTAACCTTAGAGTTCTCTCCTTATTAACAGTCACTTTTAATAAGGTTGCTCAAATTGAAGCAATCCATGAAACTTCTGCTACTACCCAGCTCTTATTTTCCCATCATCTCTACCAGGATGTATATAAGACTTTTTCAGATGTTTTACTGAAATCCAGATACATTATGTTGTGGTATTCCTGTCATCTCCCCTTCTAGATACCCTTTCAAAAAGGAAATGGGCTTAGTTAGGCATGACTTACTTTTAGTGAGTTCATGCTTACCCCTGGTGATTTCCGCTCCCTTTCTAAAGCCTCACAAATTACCTGCTTAATAGTGCATTCTATACTTTTGCCGAGGATCAACACTATGCTCGCTAGTCTTCAATTTCCAAGATCTACATTTTTCACCCCACCAATACCACCACTCACCTTCACTAAAATTTTGAGTATTTGTCTTCCTCTTTGCAACTCCCAGCTCTTTGCCATAATTTCTCAAAGTTTAACGAGACTGGCACTTCGATCACATCTGCACATTCTCTCAGTAGCCTTGGATGTAATTTGTCTGGGTCTGGAAACTTGAACTCATTGAAGGCAGCTAAGTACTCCCTTATTATCTCCTCATCTATCTTGAGCTTTAATTCTCTTTCCAGTTCAAAGATCATGCTCTTTGAGGGAGAGGTTAAGTAACTTGCCCACAGTCACACACCTAGTAAATTGGCAGAACTGGGATTTAAATCCCACTCTGTCTGCCTCTGCAGTCTGCCTCTTAACCAGAATGCTTTCCAGTACCAAGTGAGTGGTATGGCCTATGAATGCTATAGGAATTCCAAAGTCGGAGAGAGATCTTCTAACAAGAGTATTTGAGGCAGATTTCATCAGAGGTAAAATTTCAACTGAATCTTGAAGAACGAATAGACCAAAGGGAAAAAAGAAGTGATGTGTTCATACGTTGATAGAGGTGATGGAGGAGACAGAGGATGGCATCCCAGGCAGGGGAAATAAGAAAAAAATAATAAAGCACTTTGGGTATGCTTCAGAGTCTACTTGGTTGATCATTATGAACACAGGGGCCACAAATGGTCAAGAGTGAGCCAGACTGTTCCAACCTTTCCTTAAGAACTAGTCATTCAAGCTCTGCCGCTCACTAGTTAAACACCCTAGGGCAAAGCACAGTCCTCCTGATCCTTGGTTTCCTGCACTATAAAATAGGAATAATAATGGACCTATTTTGAAGGGGTTTTGTGAGGATTAAATGAGCTAGTTAATATGTGTAAAGTACCTAGAAGAGTGCCTGGCTTATAATTAAGGCTCAACCAATGTTACTTGCTGTCATTATTACTATAATTCATTTATTCATTCAACAAGCATTTATTGAGCTCTATGTGTCACAGACAATGCTAGGTGCTGGGTATATAATGGTGAACAACAAGAACCATGAATCTCAGCGCTCAATAAATTAAAGATCAGTCATCATTTAATTCTGTGGAAGTTTCAGTTTTCAGTGTTCAGTATTCCATTATCTGGATAAAGTGGTACATTTTAATTATCTTATATCAACTTCTTTCAAAGTGTGTGGGGACAGCAGTAAGGAGGTTTTTGACCCAACAGCCTAGGACTTGAAGAGCAAGTTGGTGGCTGCTCTCTCCAAGGTGTTATAGATCTCATTAATTTCATCTCAGACTTCACCCAAGTCTTGGGTTCTGCCCCTTTGCTTTTCTCAGTTTATGCCTAGCTCAATCATTTCCCTATCTTAGGCATTTTACATCCCTAGATTATAAAATAGAGTTCCCTGTGTTGGGGAGGGGATGCCAGCTGCACCTGATGAGCTAGTGGTGGTGGTGGGGTGTACGCTAGTATAGTATAGCTCAGGATTGTAGGGCAGTACCATTTGGCTTTCGCGAGCTAGCCACAGTCCCCAGCTCTTTTGAGTTTACAATCCCTCAAGGCCAGTAAAAGTGTGAACAGAAGCCACGAAGAGGATGGACTGTCAGCTTCCAAACCAAGTAGCCATGACCAGCACAGGGTGGAGTTCAACTAATATTTTGAAAGGGGGTAAATTGGATGTCTTTTCCATTGGCCTGGTTAACACAAAAATATACTTCTCTGTGCCATCATCATGGGCAGAACATCCTTTAATCAGAGGAAGCATTCATTTGTCTTGTCATCTAAAGGGCTCTAGTTTCTCAATATTAATCAAATGAAACCTCTGTCCTGAGTAATGGAAATAAATGGTTATAGTGGTTGATAATCTCTGACTATATAACATCCATACTGCTCTGCTTGGTCATCAGAAGCCTTCCTCTGCCAAGGAATTGGTTTCTGCAATACTCAGTCTGGCTGGTCTTTGTGCTCAACTTCTTTCTAAGAGCTAGACAAAATTTTCAGCAAAATAACCACTGCTGGACCAGTTCTAAGCCAGGAAACTTGGGACTGGGAAAGGTTGGGTGGGGGTGACACTTTAGATATAGATATCATCTAAGTCTTAGGCATAAATTATAGTTGAGGAAGGGTCAGCCTCAGAGAATTGAGCAGTGAGTAGACAAAGCTACAAACAGAAGATGAGGCAGGAAGTCAAGAATCGGGATAATCTAGAACTCAGATCAGCAAGCAATGTACAAAGATGGGATGGAGCCAAACAATGCAGTGGAAAAGTGAAAGACAAAGCCAAACATCAGGTACTTCATGCTAAGTGAGCATTGGATGGCTGGCATGAGTGAACCCTGCCCCCACACTTTTATTCAAGTTGTCCCCCAACTATAATATTCTTTCTCAACTTTCCATTTACACAGGTCTTGCTTGTTTGTTGGTTCTGCAATCTTAGCATCTCTACAAAGGCTTCTACCTCTCTCACTGATCCAACCTCTTTGAATGATCATCTCACTTTGAGTAAGTATCACTCAGGGATCTGGTTAATTATTCTTCCATGTTGTGTGTGCATTCTTCAATTTCTTCAGTCTGCAAACTCCTGGAGGACAGCATCTTTGACTTCTGCACTTCTACACTCTCCACAGTGTGAATTACAGGGACCAGAACCAAGTAGGTGTGCAGTAAATGCTTGGCAATGAACTCCAGAGACATTCAGAATGGAAGTCAGTAGCAACAAAACAAGAGATTTGAGATGGGTTCATTGTGCATCCTCCCCACCCCCCTTTCAGAAAATCAAGTAAAATCATCTTCTGGTATTTAAAAACCTTGGAAATGGGAAGATCTTGAAGGAAATCATAGTATCTCTTTGTCAGAGCTGCACATCCATAAAAAGCCCTTCGAAAGCTGGGAACATTGACAGAATTGTCAAAAATGGGAGGATTGGAAAACTTGAGTTGTCATTCACTCTGAAGGTGATACAAAGGTGGGGAAAGGGCTAGAAACAAACAGAAGTATAAAAAATAGGGGGCAGGACTCCTTTTCAGTCCCAGAAAAATGTCTTGCATCTGGCCTGCTCTAATTTGGGATTTTTGAAAAATTGAACTAAGGGAGGCTATAAGCTTGATATAAAAGGGTTTGAAAGAATAGAGTTGCTAAACTAATTAAGCATCCTCCATGTTGGCAGGGATGGAGAGAGGTCTTATTTGACTCAGTTAAAATAAATTTTCCCAGTTCCCTCCTAGTGCTCTTTAGAAGCCTCTTAAGCTATTTATAAGTGCTGTTGTAGTCTTGTCCTATTTTCCCTTGTTGTAAATACTTAGGAGTATTAAAACCACATTTAAAAAAAAACCTACAATTCTGACTTTTCATCTTAGACGCCTCTCTCCTCAATTGGAGCCAACAAAGAAGGGGATATAGTATGAAAATCCCCAAAGTACTGGAAACCGCCATGTGCTATCTCATTTAATCATCACAAAACCAACTCTATGGTGAAGGTATTGTTCTTCCTGGGGGGAACATGTGTGACAGGAGTTGTTAAGTAACCAGCCTCCAGCTACAAAGGAAGGAAATTATGGAGCCCCACTTCTAAAAAATAATTATTTCAAATCCAAAGCCCTCCTGCTTTTCTTTGGAGCGGGTTGCCTGTAAACTGAAAATAAGCATTGACTAATAGACTATTCAAAAACTTTTTAAATAAATCTTGTTCCATTAAGCATTTAAGTGGCTGTGAATTCATGAGAATACACGTTCAAAATGAAGGTGATATTTGTAATAACCCCAAACTGGAAACAGCCCAGATGTACTAGCTTTAGAAACAGTCTATAATAGTGTTTGCCAAGGGTTGAGGGTGGGGGTTGCAGGAGGGAGGTGGGTGCGGTTATAAAAAGAAAAGCAATACCATGATGTATCCTTGAGATGATAGCACTGTTGAATATCTTGGCTCTGTGACAGTGGATACATGAACCTAATGTGATAAAATTGTATAAAACTAAATACACACAGATAAGTATAAGTAAAATGAGAAATGTGAAAAAGATGGGTGAATTATATCAAGGTCAATATCCTATTTGTGATAGTATATTAAAATCTTGCAAAATATTACCATTGGGGAAAGCTAAGAAAAGTATAAAGCAGGATCTCTGTGCTATTTTTTCCAACTGGATGTGCATACATAATTATCTTAAAATTTTCAAAAATAAGAGATGATATATAATGGGAAGGTTTATCTCTGATTCAAATATATTCTCTCTAATTCAATGGGCATCTTTTCCAAAAGATGAAATAATGATGGTCTGGTATTTTTGAGCTGTCTAGCTAAGCCTTGGAGACAAGGACCCTTCCCTTGAGGGAATGTGAACTCACTGAGTGCAAGGCAATGGGAGTGTGATGTGAAATTCAAAGGACAGTTCATGCTTTGGGACCTTTCATTCAAGGCTGTGACTTTGCATGTTCCTCTGCTCTTTGCTGGGAGAATGAACTCTACTCCAGAGACCTGGCTACAATAGGCCCCAGCCAGAACTAGCTACAGAATTTGCTGGGCTCAGTGCAAAATGAAAGTGTGGGGCCTCTTATCCAAAATGTATTAGGAATTTCATGACAGCAACTTCAGAACATTAAAATAGGCGGGAGGCCCCTCTAAGCACAGAGTCCTGCGTGACTACACATGTCCTGGCCCCAGTTAATATTTATGATAAATCCCCACAGCTGCAACATCTAGAGAAAACAGAACATCACCTCTTTCCCAGCCCCTCCTTACTGGTCTGGATTGACTGAGATGGTTGAGGGCCAAGTGGCCCTTTGGGACCTATTCACTGTGCAGTGATGATGATGGGTACTTCAAAAATCCCTGCTGACTGATGGAATGGACTGCTGCCATAGACCAGATATAGAATAAGAGAGGGTAGAGCCAAGAGGCAGAAGGCAGGCTGGAAAATTCTGGTGCCCACTGACAAAAGGGAGACTGGTGAGAAGTAACTCAGGCTAAATGTGTTACCATACACAGAGCACTAAACTACAGTCATGAGGCCTGGACTCAAATACCAACTTTCCAATTCTTGTGCTAATCCATCCATCTCTAGTGTGTCAGTTTCTTCTGTAAGATAGAGATAATAACAATAGTACTTTTCTCATTGGGTTGTTTGAGAATCAAATAGAATGATGGATATGAAAGCACTGTGGAAACTCTCATGATGGGTAGAAATGTAAGACATCTCAGAATAGCAGCTGATTTTTATACAGCCACCCCAGCAGGTGGTGGCTGGCCTAATCTGATGTCTGAAAGAAGATGAGGTTAAAATGCATGGCCCAGACTTCCAGTTTTGGCCAAGAGAGAATAGTGCCACTCCTCTCCCGAAGCCCAGGTCCACCCTCTTTTTTATTTTGTGGTGCTGGGGATTGAACCCAGGGCCTCAGTCATGCTAAGCAAGTACACTACCACTGAGCTGCATTTCCCAGCCTCCAGGCCCTCCTTAGAACTAAAAATGCTGGGCATAACACAACAAACAAACACAGGAAGACTGGAATGTTGGAAGAAGGCAGACAGTCTAAGAACCTTGGGAATAACACAGCCTTGAATTCTCTGGAGCTTCCCCCCCATATATCTCAGACAGGATGTTGTGGAAACCTCCAACCTGAGACTTCCAGCAAGCACAGTCAAAAATGTTCCAAGGAAGGGCTGTTCTCTTTAACCACATAACTGGGAAAAGAGTAACCTAACAATGAAAAATGTTTTTTGGCAACACTCACCCTATGCCAACTAAACATCAATGGAACAATTTCAAGCCACCCCTCTAAGGTGTCAGTAGGAGCTGATCTTTATGCGTTGCCTGGTAGAAATAGATGATGCTTTAATTCCCCCATCAAAATAGCATGTGTTAGTCTAGCAGTAAGCTTACGTCCACCCCCATATAGCAGAAAAAAAGACTGAATAAGGTGATACAAGGCAGAGCTAATTGACTTCAACATGCAATTACTAATTATCTTAAAGCAAATTGAAAAGTAAAAAATCTCAACAAAGAAAAAATGTAAAAAAAAAAGGGAAATTATAAAGTCAAAATACACAATAACTGAAATAACTGAGATAATAGAAGATAGAATCAGTGAACTTGAGAACAGCTCAAAAGAATGTATCCAACATAAGAAGAAGCCCAAGAACTTAGACTTTAAAAAGGGAACAGGGACTCAGGGACCTGTGGGACAATAACAAAAGCACTAACATTTGTACCATTGGAGTTCTGGAAGGAAAGATTAAAGAATATGAGGCTGAAAATATATTTGAAGAAAAACTAGCTAAAAAAATCATCGAATTTGTCAAGATGTAAACCTACAAATTCAAGAAGCTGAGTGAACCTCAAATAGAATAAACTCAAAGAAATCCATGCCAGGGGCTGGAGTTGTAGCTCAGTGGTAGAGCATTTGCCCAGTACCTGTGAGAGACACTAGGTTTGATCCTCAGCAGCACATAAAAATAAATAAATAACTAAATAAAGGTATTGTGTCCATCTACAACTAAAAAAAAAGAAATCCATGCCAAGGTATGCTATCAGTTTCCTGCTTCTGCATCTTAACAGCTTACTTCAAGCCCTGGCTTTCCCTGTCCTCCATCCGCAGGCCCAACCATAAAGTCTACCATTTACTCATTCAATGAACATTTATGAGCACCTAATGTTTGCCAGGTATTCACTTAGCTGCTGGGGATATGTCAAGAAAAAAGCAACAATCTCTGGTCTTATAGCATTACGTTCTAATAGGTGGAGACAGACATACAGGGAATATGTTGGGGGAAAAGCATAACTAAATAGAGGAGTATCTATTCAGATGCATAATTTTCCAAAAAGAGGATCTTGCATCAGTCAGCTTTACATTCATTCAATACTCATTAAGTCTTTGAGCACTCATGATGTCTAAGAACCTGCTGGATCTTGGAGCTCGAGAGAGTTTCTGCCCTCAAGAATCACATAGCATTCTTGTAGGACATGTTTCTCAACCTCAACATGATTGACATATCATATAGAACTAGATAACTCTGTGTTGTAGGGGGGTGTTCTGTGCATTGTTCAATGTCTAGCAATATCCCTTGCCTCACCAACTAGAATGTATTAGCATCCTCCAAGTCATGACAATCCAAAATTTCCACACACATGACCAGATGTAATGGGGCAGGGGCAAAACATCCCCTGTCGAGAACCACTGTTTTAGAGTCAACTGACAAGTGGACAAAAAATTAATATAGAATGTGATAACTCCTTTGATAGAAGAATCTCTTTGGGCTCCCCATTGTTTCCAAACCCTTCAAAGGTAACCTCACTTGACTTCAGCCTTATTTCCTGCTGTGTGACCAAAGCCCACACTGTATTACATAACTTTTAATCATCCCAGAACATGGCATGACTTTTCCTTTCCTTGGGCTTTTCCACATGCCCTTTGTTCCATCTTGAATATCTCCCCCTGGTCAGCTACCTCAAATGGCATAGCAGTCCTTTCAAATCTTCATTTGAGGTGTGTTTTTCTCATCTTTAGGATGGGGTCTATGCCAAGTCCATCTCTATAGCTCTAGTGCCTAGCATAACACTTTTTTTTTTTTCTGAAGGAATGCAAGAATACAAAAAAAGAGAGACATGATTATCCCTCGCTCTCAGATTGCTTCCATTCTGCTTGGGGGGAACCTGACAAAGAGAAATGAAACATTTCCCTTTTCTACAACTGTTTATAGTATAATTAAGTGTGAATATGTGGGGGATATATTAAAAATGATAGGGCATGGGTACAGGATTCAAGATATGAGGACATTGAATTAGATCTGTAAGTTTAAGCCTGGGTTTGATAAGATGATGGATAAGGAGAAGTAGGTAAGGAATGGGGGCAAGAAAAGATGGTGTCACACATTAGGCTCACCAAACAATGGCAAAACCAAAGACCCCAAAGACCAGAGAGTGCAGACCTGACAATTACTTCAAGGTATACAGAAGGTCTGCTCCTACCCTGAGGTTAAGATAAATCTTGGATCCTTCAGGGAAAAAAAAAACAAAGGAAAGGGGGCTGGGGATATAGCTCAGTTGGTAGAGTGCTTGCCTCACATGCACAAGGCCCTGGGTTCAATCCCCAGCATCATCGCAAAAAAAAAAAAAAAAAAAAAAAAAAAAAAAAAAAAAAAAGAGGGATTACAAGAGTGATGGACATTTTGGGACTGCTGGAAAGCACTTGGAGTGAATGGTTCAGAGAAAGAATACAGGCATAGTGCTCCAAAGAAACTGATATTATGCACACACAGCAAGCAAGCTCTTCCTCAGCACTTCTGATTCATCTCCCTTTGATCAAGAACATATCATGTGCAATATGCTTCTTGCATATTGTCTTGCTTAGTCCTCATACTATAAAATAGATCTCTCAGAAGCAGAGCTAAGATTCCAATTCAAGTTTTCTAATGACAAGGCCTAGCTAATTTCATTGTGCCATGGTGCCAAAGATTAGCTGCAACCAAATTTGGGGTTTGAAGGCATTCTTAAACTCCTTCCTTCCTTCCTTCCTTCCTTCCTTCCTTCCTTCCTTCCTTCCTTCCTTCCTTCCTTCCTTCCTTCCTTCCTTCCTTCCTTCCTTCCTTCCTTCTTTCCATCTGTCCTTTCATTTCTCGCTCTCCAGAGGCTTCAAATTCTTAAATACCCCATCCAGAAGAGTATGGACACCCACAGGGATAGGGCATCCACAAACACTTCTAAGATAAGTGTGACAATTTAATCAGACTCTATAAGTCTCCTCTGAAGGGTTGCAAGGGAAACTTCTTTGTGGAATAGGTGACACTGGTGCTGAACCTGGAAGGATAATAATGTTTTGAAAGAAAGCAGGCATTTGAGGCATGGGGAAAAGAAATCTGTAGGGTTGAAGGTCTTGCATCAGGTGGAAATGGGATGTGTGTTGGAATGGGCTTCAGGGAAGAAGAGTAAGGAGGATGGGTGGGATCTGACTTCAGAGTTCGTGTTGGCAAATAATGGGAGATCAGACTGGGTAGATCCTAAATCTGGAGTTAAGAGTTTACGTGAGTTTTGCAAGCTGGTATGTGGAGACACAGGAGCCTGCCTAGCCAAATATAGCCATAAAGACAGTCATGGATTAGTTGACTGGGCAGCTGGGAAGGCTGCCACTGGGGGAGGATAATATAATTGAAACTTCTTTCCTGTCAAATTCCTCTGGAATGGAGATGGCAAGCAAGGGTCCACTTGTCATGAAACTGTGTACCTTGGGTATCTTCACCTCCACATTTTGCTCTCCCTCTCCTTGGATTTCACTAGCTCCATTATGCCCTTTGGCACACAGTCCTCAGCTTCTGCGACTGGCAGAATCTCACCCAGAGCCACATTTCCTAGGAAATATCTTTTTCTCTCACTACTAATCCCCTTTCCTTGCTCTATCCAAACCCTTCCACTTTCTCTTATGTTTCTAAGCACAAACTTGATAAAGTAACAGTAAATATTAATAGCTGGTAATGTCTTAATAATATTGAAATATGAATGGGAACCTTCAATGTCTTTGCTAGAAACAGGGGCTGTCATGGAACTTCAGTTTAGAGATGGGGGATGGGGATGGGGTGAAGATGGGGGTAAGGGTGGGAATTTGAGAAGGGGGCCTTTTGGTGACCTTTGCATAAGGATAGTCTTACTTATTTCATAAATATTTGAAAAGAGACACCCCATTCTCCTTAGACCCCCTTCATGTTGCCCACCTTGTTCCTGCCTTGCAGGAGCCTTTCAGAAATAACTGTATTAATTTAACAGCACTTAGATGTAGAGACAGTGCCCAATTTGGTTTGGGGATAGAAACTTTTCCTGAGCAGTCAAGGACCCCACAGAACTGATGCTGCTGCTATTGGAGCTCATGTTCACAGCTCCCTTGGACACTAAAATTAACAGATGGGACACTTCAATCCAGGGCACAGTTGTCAAAAAACCACAGTTTAAATCAGTCACAGACAACTGTTTCATTCCCCACACTTGCCTGGGTGTAACAACTGCAGGAATGCCGCTGCTTAAATTACACCCAGTGACACCACAGGGAGAGACATGTCTAGGCTGCGCTCATTTTCTTTCCTTTCTGAGCTTCTTTTAGAGCAAGGGTCAGCAATCTTTCCAAAATGGGGTGCCAGGATTCTGACCCCTGTTCTTTTATCAGATAAGCGTGTGTGGGTTTATGTATGCAAACAATGGCAAGGTGGGGGTGATGAAATGGGAGAGAGAAGGGAGTTATTCTGAGTCTCAAAGAAGGGGATGTGGTGGTTGACGATTAGCCATAGACAGAACGGGACTCGGTGACAACTCACAAAAATAAATAGTGAGGAAGAAGTTCTATCTGGGTCCCCTGACCTGTGTGCCTGTAATAACTGAGTGTTCAGCCTCAGGGTACCAGCCCTTTGAAAAATGGAATATTCTCCATTCCTTTGTTCACTCGGTCATTCGTTGAGTGGCCACATTGTGCTAGGCACTGGAAACAGTTAAATGATTATGACTCTGTTTCCTTAAGAAGCTCACAGTCTAACTTCTAGAAAATTCTCAGCAATTGAACTATTCATCTAGCCTGGAAGTTAACGTCATTCATTCTACTGGCATTTGCTGATGCTGGGTACTGCACTGCACTGGTGGTTGGTATGCAGACATACAGAAAATAATAGGACAAGGTTCTTGACCCCCAGGGGCTTCCCGTATAGAAGCATACGCAGACACACAGGCATGTCCATTTGTATTTAGTGTGGTAAGGAGTGCTTGGATTACATGAGCCTCTATGACATCTTCTTTTTTATAAACAAATGGGATACATGTTGCTTCTCTATTTGTACATGGAGTCAAGGCATACCATTTGTGTAATCATAAATTTACATAGGGCAATGTTGTTTGATTCATTCTGTTATTTTATTTTCCCTTCCCCCCACCCCTCCCACCCCTCTTTTCCCTCTATACAGTCCTTCCTTCCTCCATTCTTGCCCCCCTCCTTAACCCTAACCCTAAACCTAACCCTAACCCTAACACTAACCCCTCCCACCCTCCATTATATGTCCTCATCCACTTATCAGCGAGATCATTCGTCCTTTGGTTTTTTTGAGATTGGCTTTCTATGACATCTTCTGACTTAAGATCCATGATCTAGAAAGAGTATGCATTAGATCTGAGGAGGGTAAGGTCTGGAGGGAGGCAGATTCTTGTATCTGGGACTTGACCCATCACAACATCAGGCACCTATATAAGTATTATTTTTATTATTTTCATTTTGGAAACAATCTCTTTCATCATTCCCTTTACACGGAAAACATAATCTCAGCCTAGAGAAAAGTTGGTGAATTGAAGCAGGTCTGTCTTGATGCACAGATTTTGTTCTATTTGTGGTTTGTGGACTCTGGAGCTTCTTAAACTGATAGTCATACTATCAATGCTTCACTACTTTATACTGGCAGTTCTCAATCTGGGGTCTCTGAAGGTAGTAACTAGTGTTGTTAAGCTATTTTTCAATGTTAAAATAGCCTAATAGCAATTGTGAACTCAGCCAAAACAAAGCCACAGAGAGCTAAGTACGATATCATGTTTCTTTACTTTTGTCTGAAATTATATTAGTTTGGTGTGGTTATCTCATGCGGATTAGAAGCTCTGAATGAGTAAAAAATTGGGGAAATGAATTATTCCATAATAAATGTAGATTTGCTAGATACAAATCTTTCCAAACGTGGGGCCCAGAGGGGAAAAAATAATAAAAGGGATCCTTGGTGGTAAAAGGTTGGAAATCACTGGCCTCCACGTCTGGATGCCAAAGTTTGGCTGCAGATTCAAAGCCTGTGACCACAGAATCCTGGGATTATTGGCATCTGACACCCCTGATGTGGTTCCTGTTGGAAAAGCAAACATGCTCCCTGCCCAGCTTTCTAAAGTGTTATACATTAACCTGCTTACAAAGCGCCATTCACGGGTGGACAGGTTTTTTTTTTTTTTTTTTGGATCACGGTTTACTGTGTTTTTGTGCCTGCAGTGAAAGAACATTTCAGAGGAAGCACAGGCTTGCCTGAAATCTACAAAGTTATGCTATTGCCGGACAAGCAGAGAGCTCCTTATAACTTAGAGCTGGAACAAGCTGTCCACACCTTTCTCCTTCTCATTGACAGCCCTCATCCAGTACCTCTGAGAACATACATTCCATGAACACACTCGAAATTGACTAAGACTATCCAGCAGGCAAAGGAGGGAGGACTCCTCAGGCTGGGGAGAGAGGAAGGAGTCTTCACGGAGCTTGGTCAGAGAATCCTTCCCATTCTTCCCATCGTCTGAAAAAAGGTTTCTTGGAGGAGGCTAAGGAGGGGTGCTCTGGGGGAGCTAAGATTTTCTGGAAAGAGAAGGAACTCCCAGGAACATTGTCCCAATCACATTTTTAAAACGACTTTTGAAAATATAATTGTGATCAAATGCACATAACACAAAATTTACTGTCTCAACCATCTTTAAGTGTACAGTTTGGCAGTGTTAAATAACTTCACATATTTTAGATCTCCAAACCTTTTTATCTTGTCAAATTCAAACTCTAAATCATCAAGAGACTCTTCATTTCTCCCTTCCCTCAGTTCCCAGTAATTATCATTTTACTTTGTGAATTTGATTATACCAGATACTTCATGTATGTGGAATTGTACAGTATTTAACTTTTTGTTACTGGTTAATTTCACTCAACATAATGTCCTTAAGGTTCATCCATGTTGTAGCATGTGTCAGAGTTTCCTCCCTTTTAAAGCTGCATAATATTCCATTGTATGTATGTACCACATTTTGTTTATGCATTCATCTGTTGATGGTGACTTAGGTTGCTTCCACCTCAAAGCTATTGTAAATAATGCTGCGAAGAACAGAGTTGTGCAAATATCTTTGAGATCCTGCTTTCATTTTTTATATATATACCCAGAAGTAGGTATATGATAACTCTATTTTTAATTTTTTTCAGAAAACATCATATTGTTTTCCATAATGGCTTTGCTGTTGTATTTATATTCTTGACCCCATGCACAAGAGTTCTAATTTCTCTATATGCTTGCCAACACTTGTTTTTTTTAAATAATAAACTTTTTTATGGGAGTGAGGTAATATCCCATTGTGATTTTGATTTGTACTTCCTTAATGATTACTGCTGTTGAGACTATTTACCTAGACTTATTGGACATTTGTGTACCTTTGTCTGTTCAAGTAATTTACACATTTTAAATTGTTATTCCTTTTCTTGCTGTTGGGTTATAGGAACTCTTTATATATTCTGGATAGTAATCTCTTATAAAATATATGTTTTCTGTTGTCCTACAGGTCTTGTGTTCAGTCTGTTGATTGTGTCTTTTGATGCTGCAGTCCATATTTTAAAAATTTTAATTGGAAAAAAATAATATATATTTATGGTATACAATATGATGTTTTGAAATATGTAAACATCATGAAATGGTTAAATCAAGCTAATTAATGCATAAATCATCTCTGCTTATCTTTTTTTGTGGTGAAAACAGTAATACAGACCCCATTTTTTTAAAAAAATTTCTATTGTTTATTTTTATTTTTTATTTTTACAGACTGCATTTTGATTCATTGTACACAAATGGGGTACAACTTTTCATTTCTATGGTTGTGCACGATGTAGATTCACACCATTCATGTAATCATACATGTACATAGGGTAATACTGTCTAAGGTAAGCAAAACTTATTAAAATGGAGAAAAGAACACATCAAGAATGATGCCCAGGGCCAGGCACAGTGGTGCATGCCTGTAATCCCAGTGGCTTGGAAGGTTGAGGCAGGAGGATGGCAAGTTCAAAGTCAGCCTCAGCTACTTAGTGAGGCCCTGAGCAACTTAGCGAGACAAAATTTTAAACAAAAGGCTGGGGATGTGGCCCAGTGGTTAAGTGTCCCTGGGTTCAATCCCAAGTACTAAAAAAACAAAATGATGCCCCCCAGTCACAGGCCAGATTAAATGATTTCTCTGAGTCCTTTGAGATTCATGTTCTTGAGTTCCATCCTTCCTGATGATGCTTTCCCAAAGCCCCTCCCAAGAATTGGGGGGAACTTGTTTGTTTTGTCTTTAATCAATCAGCACCAGGCTTTTTCTAGAGATAAGGAGCCCTACTCTAAGTACCATCCACCTTTAACACCCACAGCTTCCTCGTTGCTTTGACCATGCTTGTGTGATCCACCTTTTCAGACAGCAGCATGTTGAGATGGAAGCCTAAACCTACTTGTAAACTCTTTGCCATTCCAGGTAGAGAAGACGCTCAATTGCTTTTATGACAGTCACAGCATTAGGACTTTGTATTAGACCCTTTTAAAAAATTTGTTCCTTTTAGATCTACATGACAGTAGAATGTATTTTGACATATCATACATACATGGAGTATAACTTCCCATTCCTGTGGTTGTACATGATGTGGAGTTTCACTGGTTGTGTATTCATATATGAACACAGGAAAGCCATTTTTCATACAAACTTTTGCAAAGAGGCAAGTCAGTCTAATGGAAAGATTGGTAGACTATCACTTTCTGGCTGTGTGATTATTTCCAGGTCACTTCACCTCTCTGGGCCCCACTTTCCTGTCTTCAATCACTCTGCTGTAGTTTGGTAATGGTCATTCTGGATAAAATCTTTTGGGTGCTGAGCATAATGCCTGTCACACCATGGGGGAACTTAAGCAATTGGTAGTTCCTCCTTGGACCTTCAGCCAGAATGAAGCATAGGCAGCCAAAGCCCATTATACTCAGAGGCAGCACAGCCCTGGGATAGGGGGAGGAACAGGAAAAGTTCATCATCTCTGTGGCCCACAGCCCAGTTTCTGTGAGAGCCTGCCACTGCCCAGCAGGAGGCCCCCAATATCCCAGTGGCCCTCAGTTCTTCCTGGCCCAGAGTTCTTCCTATTCTCTGACTCACTTCCCTTCTGTCAGAGATGAACCTTTTCTCCCTCATCCTCTCACGAATTTAATCCTTCACCAAGCACTGTTGATACCACCTCATGAGAGTCTCTTGAATGTATCACCTCCTTCCCGTCTATACCACCACAACCCTTGTCCAAGTTTCATTAATTTCTCACCTCGATCATGACATCAGCCCCCAATGCACGCCTCTTCTCCTGCTCTTGTGTTTCCTCTGGTTCTGTCTTCACATGGCAATAGCAGAAGCCACCTATCCACGACTTTTATCAGCTCATCTCCTCTGCTTCAAACTTTTCTCCCCACTTTTGGTACTACGGATTGAATCCAGGGGTGCTTAACCACTGAGCCACCTCCCAGCTCTTTTTAAATTTTTTATCTTGAGACAGGGTCTCACTAAGTTGCTGAGGCTGGCTTTGAATGCACAATCTAACCCTCCTGCCCCAGCCTTCCAAGCCATTGGGATTGCACGCATGTGCCATCATGACCAGCTGCTTCAAATTTTTTAATGGCTGACTTCCTGGGTGCTGCTCAGAGGGAAATTCAAACTCCTTAATTGTGCCTCATAGGCCCCACATGGTCTAGCCTCTGTCTGCCTCTCCAACTTTACTTTCCACCTTCCCTCTCCTATTACACTCCACACTTGAACCACATTGCACTTTGTTCAGTTGCTCAAGAACACAGCACATTTTTCAGGTCCCTCCCCTCACCTTGTTTTCCCCTCACCTAGAACATTCTTCCTCCCTCCAGCTAACTTTAGTTCTCAATTAAGATGTCACTGCCTCTGGGAGGGCTCTCCCAGTGCCTCTGAGGGTAAATTGAGTGATTCCTCTGCCTATGCTTCCTCACATCCTAGCACAGGGCACACTGTGACATAATTACCATCTATTTTAGCTAGACTTGGAGCTCTGGGAGGTGAGGGGACATATTTACTTACTCTTGGGAGCCTAGTGCAGTGTCTGGCACAGAGTGTGTTGCATATCTGTCAAGTGAATGAGTCCTAGTTAACCTTTCCATCTACTCACTCCCTTGCACTCCCCAACCCAGGCTCCCCTACCGCTCTGGAGGCCTTTCTGATCTGCAGACATACTGGGCCTGGATCATACCTCTGTGCCTTTGTTTTTCTGGCTGAAATGCCCTTGTTCTCCCCCTTTCCCTAATAAACTCCAACTTGTCGTTTAAGCCCCAGCTCAAGTTTCACCTCCTCAGAGAAGTCTGTTTGAAGGGGACCATTAAAGTAAGGATTTATTCTAGGCAGGGCAATTCTTAGCTCATTCTTCATCATTAATACTTTATTATACTAACTCCAATATCTAGCAGCCTTCGTCACCCCATTCCAGCAGTCACGCTGCCCCTTCTCTGCACCCTCAGCTCCTTCCAGCACCTCTGTCATAGCGCTTCCACCACAAGGTTTTGGGGGAATGGGTTTTTGTTTGTTTAGTTTAGATCTCCCCTCCTCCATGTTGTAGGAGGACATTGTATGACCTTAACTCCTCCCCCAGCCCCTGGCTTCTTGTAAGGAGACCTTGACTCATTTCTTCAATTAAAATGAAACATAAATTCTGTCCTTCCCCCACCCTTTGTCTTCCCCTGCCAGTGTGCCCACTCATTACTGAGACAAGCCAGGGCTGCTTCCCTTTCAGGAAGCATCATTTTTCCAATTAGCCTTTGATTGGAAACAGTGCCATTGCAGCTGGGCTGCTTTAAATGTTTGCTGGTGATGGGCATCCTGGTCATATAGAAGGAGCACTGAACCGGGAGTCCGAAGTCACCAGTACTAGCCATCTCTGCCTCAAACCAAGTGTTGGAACAGGGGTGACTCCCTTCCATCCCTGGAACTCAGTTTTTTCCTCTTTTGAACCATGAGAGGCTTGAACTTAGTGTTTTGCTAATTAAAGTGTGCCCTAAGGACCAGAAGCATGGAGCATCGGTGGGTAGCTTGTGAGAAATGCAATCTGGGCCCCAAACTAAATCTCTGAAATCAGGCTCTATTTAAACAAGATCCCCAGGTGATGCTCTCCACAGCAAAGTTTGGGAAGTGTTGTAAACTTCCCAGAGGAAATGATCACTGAGGCTCTTGTTCAACATACAGCTTTCCAGGTTGCTGTCCTGGAGACTCTAATGAAGTGAGACTAAGGTGGAGTCCCAGAACTAGTATTTGTAACAAGTACTTCATGTGACTCATATCCGTGAAGTGTGGAAAACATTGGATAAGTGGTTTATAAAAGTCTTTCTGCCTTTGACATTCTGCAATTCTATATGCACTGGTTCATTTCTGAGAATAGTGAGTAGTGGTACTTAATTCAGAACCCTAGGCTTTATCCCTCTCGGATGGGGGAAGCATTTTCAGAATCATCCACATCTATTCAGGCAGGGAAAAGAAAGAATTTAAAAAACTTAAGCAAAGTCTCCTTGATCAGAGAAAATCAGCAGTCTCCGGGGTTCAAAGACAAATTACCTGCTTACCCAAGGTTGTCTCTTCAAAGCAACCAGGGTATAATCAGGCAATCTGAATAACCCTCTTAGAGTACTGGAAAAGGGGAAAGAGAAACGAAGGGTGCAGCACCTCTCCCACCCTGGTGGGGGGTGGGGGCAGGAGAGTGGTAGGCAAACAAGTTGACAGGAAAACCTGGGGAAAGCCTCTCCCTGAAATCAACCCTATTTTTTCAAACTCTCAGCATGGATTTGTGGCCTGATAAGGGATGTTTTCTGATTTGTGAGTGTATTTATATAAATTCTTTTTTAGAAAGGTACAAAAACTAAATCACATTTAGTTATATGTTTAACAAATCACCTTTATTTGGAAAAGGAAAAAAAAAAGTTACACAAGATCAGGATTGCTCTGGAAAGTTCAGGAATAGAAAGTTGCCAGTTTTTCTCCATGTTTGGGTTTGTTTTTCTTATAAATATGCCTTAAGTTCCGTTGCTGGTAGGTTTTGGCTACGTCTGAGATTTAGACAGGTGGAGAGAATGTGGAAGGGCATTCAGAGGGTATTTTTCTAGGCAGGGAAAGAAGGGGAGACTCTGTCAGCAAGGGTGAAGTGTGAATGAGCATTGCAGAGCCAGGGCTGAAGTTAGGGGAGGAGGCGTGCAAGAGGCTACTGAGCTGTCCAGAGCAGAGGAGGGTCTGGAAACAGGAGCAGCTCAGGCTGAATTGCTCGAGTCAGGGATTTCCCTCTTTCCCATTTCCTCCATACATCTTATTTGCCCACCAAATCTTTGCACTTCTCTGTCAACGGTTCCATGGTCCACCAGCTCTGGCCTTAACTCAAGATCTGCTTGCATCCCCATCTGGAACTTTGCTTTGAGTTTGAAAAAGGCTGCCTTTCAAAAACTAAACATATAGAGATCTCTCAAGAAGTTTCTTGAGTCTGTTCTTTGAGGAGAGATGCAAACTCTAACCCATATATGCTACATAAATTCTGAGTCTCAGGGAAAAGAAAGTGGAATTCATCAGAGCAGGGAGTTCCTAAACAAGAGATGGCTTCAGATGCCTTAGAGGGCTTGTTAACACAGGAATCGCTAGGCCTCACTCCCAGTTTCTGATCCCATATATATGGGGTGGGGCCCAAGGCTGTGCATTTCTGACAAGTTCCTAGTTGGTGCCCAAGTACTGTTTTGGGTGCTGCTCACACTGTGGGGAGGAGGGAAAACTGAAGGGAGGCTGAGGGAAGAATGGGGAAAACCTAGAAGAGAGGGGAGAGGTGGAAGGGGAGAAGATCGAGAACTCTTAGAACTTTTTTCAAATACCGAACAAACTTTTTCTTTTATTATTGGTGCATTATGATTATACATAATAGTGGAATACATTGTGATATATCGGTACACCCACATAACATAGTTTGATCAATCTCGTTCCCCACTATTTCCCCTTTCCATCCTCTCCTTCCTACCCTGATCCTCCTTTTCTATTTTACTGGTCTCCCTTTTATTTTTGAGATCCCCTTTTAAAAAAAATTTCCCCCTAGCTAGCTTCCACATATTAGAGAGCATACAACCCTTGACTTTCTGAGTCTGACTTATTTTGCTTAGCATGATGCTCTCCAGTTCCATTCATTTTCCTGCAAATTAATTTCATTTTTCTTTATGGCTGAATAAGACTCCATTAAAAAATAGCTTTTTCTTATAACCCCACCCATACTTGATTCTTCACATCTCCATTCTTTTAGTCTAAAGAAGTGTTTGCTAATTTTTAGACTTCATAAATCATCAAAATTTAAAAAAGAAAAAGAAGTAGGTTGGGCATGGTGACGCATGCCTGTAATGCCAGCAACTTGGGAGGCTGAGGCAGGAGGATCACAGATTCAAAGCCAGCCTCTGGAATTTAGCAAGGCTGTAAGAAACCTAGTGAGACCATGCCTCAAAATAAAAAATGAAAAGGGTTGGGGCTGTGGCTCAGTGGTTAAAGGCCCTTAGGCTTAATTCCTAGCACCAAAAAAAAAAAAAAAGGAAGAAAAGAAAAAAGAAATATAGATTTGTTTGAGTCCCTCCCAAGATTAGTCACTTGAAATTTTGCCTTGTTAGGATATTCAAAACCAAATATGTGCCTCTCTTTTGCTGTGACCAAAATTTCATAGAAGAATGGATAGTAGAATGAATTGAACCTTATTACCCTATGTGCATATATAATTATACAACCAGTATAACTACATCATGTACAACCAGACGAATGAGAAGTTATCTTCCATTTATGTATGACGTGTCAAAATGCATTCTACTGTCATGTATATCTAATTAGAACAAATAATGAAAAAGAATGGACATTTTTAATACCAAAAAGGTAAAATAGATATGATCTCAAAAATTAAAAATAGTCCTTTATACAAAGTATATTACTTCTATGGGGAAAACACTACAGTTTTTTTCTTATTTGACAGTTATTGTTTTTGACCACAGTCCGGTGATTTTGTTTGTTTGTTTTGCATTGCTGGGAATTGAAAGAGACTTATGTTTACTAGGCAAGTAGTCTACCACTGAGCTACACACCCAGCCATTAGTGAAAGTTTTATTACAAAACTTTTGTTATAGAGGTCTAGCCAGTTTGATTGCTGCATCCAACTTTTCTTTGAGGTAGGCACACCAAGATGTGCCATCTCCATCTACTTACTTTGTTCCCACCAGAGTGATGGTGATGGGACTATTTGCTAAAATATTGTATGAAGGAGGAATTCCTACTTACCTCAGTCCTTGGAGGTGCCTAGGGGATGTTGGCATCTTTGCTTCTGGAAACACGGGTCATATGGGAACTGCAGTGTTGGCCCTCAGAATTGTGGGGTTGACCAGAGTGTTTCCCAAGATCTTAGCTTCCTCTTTCTGTACTGTTTCCTCCCACCCTTGACATCAACCTCTTCCCACGTACAGTTCCTTGTGTTCTTGACCCCATTAAAACCCAATCTAAGAAAAATATTTAACTAGTTATTTAAGCCTTGGGGTGAATAAAACATTTATGTGTTCCCTGTCCCAGAGAGTAGCTGCAGCATCACCTATTGAGAAAGGAAGGCTACACTGTTGAATGAATTGCAGGCAGCAGGAAGAGATATTTTCAAGTCTTTTTTGGATTTCTGAAAACAGAGTACTAGAAGTTATCACCAATTCTGATGACATCAACTGACCCTGGGCAAAGGATTTTATATACAAGAAGAAGTCATTTGATTGCTGCTCAACTCTGGAGTGAGATCTTTCAGGATACAAATGTGCCATGCTCTCAATTATGGTGTTTCCATAATACATTGATCCTCAGTTTCCTTGTTTGTAAAATTAAGGGGTTGGGAAATATACTGTCTAAGTTTTATGCCAGCTTGGACATTTTGTGGTTATATGGTCATTGGTGTAATGATTAAAAAAGAGAATGTCAGTCAGAAATATTGAAATCAAATTTTATTTTTGGAAAATGACATTACACCCATCTTGCAAATGTACACAGAAATGAGAATGCAATGGAGAACAGAGCTTGAGAGCCAAAATGATTGCAAGAGCAGCTCTTTGGCTGCACAGTATTGAACACTGTGAATCTGCAGCATTCACAGTTCACAACACTTTACACGCATGGGGAACTTCTCTAGACGACCTTGAAGTCCTCTGACCAAAGAGCCCTCATCAAAGTATGGAGTGGGGAAGGGAAAAGGGATGTTAACAGGCACAGGAGATAAAAAGGGTCTGCTCCAACCAGTTTTACACGGGCCTCACCAAACCTACCAGTCCAAGGGGAACAGCAAACCAAAAAGGAAAATTGTAGTCTATGAGTGGGCTAGGCAGTGCCTGGGAAACAGACAGTAATGCACCAGGTCCTCACCTTTTCTGGTTACAACCATTCTAAAGAGATGACTAAAACTCATAAGTATCTATTTTATTTTTCTGTTTTTCTTTTCAAATAATTATTGGTCATTCTCTGGATGTCTCCGAATTCCCAAAAACTACTGCAGGGATGGGGACATCATTGTGTATTGTCTTTGGATTTCATGTGATTCTGAGAACTATTCAACTCCCAATTTGCCACTGATTTTTATGTCAAAGGGAACTGAATCTTTGATCACCATGCCATTCCTTGAGAAATGGTCAATAACTGCTGAGAAATGCCTTTCCCCCCTTTTTGACTTATTTTTTCTTTGCTGATTTTACTTGGCAAGAATGATTGACCCCTAAATCATTTATTTACAATTGTAAGATACCTGGGAGCAGGGAGTGGGAGAGGGAAGAAGGGCCACAAGGAATAATATATTCTTTTCAGAGGTTAAAATGAGTTATTTAAGAAATGTGATGTACAATACCATGCATTTACTCTCCAAAGCTAGTCACTAGCAAGCTAACACCTCTAATACTACAACCACCAATTACAGCTGTTTTGCTACAGTTACTCAATTCTAACTACAGCTATAGGGCAGAAAGGGTGGGCTGTTTCCATTTTAAACTTTCTCCCTTTGAAAATGGCCATAAAAACATTTTCTATACAAGTTTAATGGCACAGAAAGGTGACCAAAAAATGTTTTAAAGAACTTACCACACATGAGAAATGCAAAATTCAATCAAAACATGCATTAGTTGTGTACAAGTCACAAGGGATCATTGGCTTCAAGCTGCAATATATTACAGGACCATACACTGGAGACATTTTGGCATAGCCTCTTACTTGCTTAAACCCCTTGAAAAGAAATTATAAAGAAATCATTGGAAATTTTGGCATCCCATATGATATTGTCAAGCACTGACATTCCCAGGGGCTGTGCACTCTGCAGAATAAATGAACAACTACAAGCTGGCATCTCTAGGCCCACTGATTACATGTATATGGACTGCCTGTGCAGGATCTTGAACAGTTGGTGTCAAAAATAAAATGTTTAGTAACAGAAGGAAACATACATCTCAATTAAGTGAATGTTTCTTTTTATAGTATGGATTTGCTAAATACCCTTTTCATTTAAATTAACTCCACTTGCCTACCGGTTTAGCTTGACCAACTCAGTAGTTGGCAAACCCCAAACAAAAGGGTATTACAGAGAGTTTAATGAGTAGTGGGTAAAAGTTTAGACAAATTGCTCCTGCCTCCCATCCCCACCCAGCCAAACCAAATAACAGAAGCAATCACCTGTGGTCTCTCATTATATTGCAGCTTTTTCAACTATGAGCAAATTAAACAAAATCAACTAATAGTATTTAGCTGATATGAATCCACGGGTGGATTTTTCTGTTCAGCTGAGTATTTCTCTGAGCACACTTCACTGCTCCACAAAAATGGCAGACTAAAAAGGAACCACAAAGTATTCTGTACAGTGCTTGGAAGGCAAAGACCTAAAGATAAATGAGTTACAAGGAAAATGATTGAGAAGGTTTGCTGAGACTGAAAATGGAAAAGACACAGGGCCAGGATCAGGTTAATTCCCACCAACATGCTTCAGACTGAACTGGGGTAAGACTAGGGCTGGTTGAGTCTGGAAATAATTTTGCATCAATCCCAAGGCAAAAATTGCAGGTTAAGAAGCAGCATACACCCAGTTCTTAGGGAGGAAGAAAAACTAAAAAGTGATAATACAAGAAGAATTGCACAGTAAAAAGGATGGATGTTTAGACTGTGGAAAGAGAGTGATAACAGAGTATAAACCGAGAACAAATATAGGGAAGTAGAGGGAGGGAAAAGGTAAAGAAGATTACATAGGGGAGGTAAAGTGGCAAAAAGCCTTTGATATCCTCATGTTATTTCTCAGAAATGAGAAATTCCTATGCCTTCAAGTCTTTGTCTTAGTTTACAAGGTATTTATTCTGACTTCTGTTGTGTCATCTGACCTCCCTCAACTAACCCACCCTTCTTGTGATCGGGAGAGGAAGTGGCCTTAATTCCCAATGGGCATCCTGTACACCCCTAGCCCCAGATATCCAAGGTAAGAAAAATTCACCCCTAATTCCACAAGATATTGAAATCAATAAACTAAGGGATAAAAAGTCAGTCTTCTCAAATGGTAGCCTATGCCAACAAGCTTGGCCAAAGTGTGAGGGCTGCATGAATCCTTAACAAGGAAACAAGCAGGAAGCAACGTCAAGAGGCTGGGTGTGAAGACCACAGCAGAGCTTTGGGAATGGAAGCAAGCTCTGGGGAGCAGGGTAGAGGAGATAGAGAAGAAAGGCACCTTTTCCTGAATGGATAAGAAAGTCAGACATACTGAAAGACAAACTGATGGAGAGTGAGATTTCTAGACTCTGATGAGAAAAAACGGAAGGGGCTATGAGAATCTGCTAACACTCCCCGCCTATAGTAGGTTGCCCATTGAAGTCAGTGCTGTGGTTTTGGAAATTTGTTTGCCTCTCCACACTGTGTCTTTGCTGCTGTGTAACAAGAACCACCTGTCTTTTGCATACCAGAGAAGTGAGGTCTGTTAGCCAGAATAATAAAATTGGGAATTAATTTTTTGAGAAATGACCTATATTGTCTTATATGTAATCACGGCCTTTAAGGGCTGATTAATGGCAATCTATTGAATGTCAACAGCATTAGACTGAATCTGGGTCACCAACAGCCAGAAAATCTGAGGGAGATGCCTCTCTGGCCAAAAAGTAGGCATGAAGGTGGTTATTCCTGCAAGGAAGAAGGAAACCTGCATGGACTCATATTACAGTGAGTGGAGCTATACATGGGGTCCTCTTAGGACAGAGGCAGAAGTGTGACAGTTTCTAAACTCCATACTAGGAAAGAGACTCAGGAGATCTAGCATTTGCAAGGCTCCATTGCTACAAAAAAGGTCCTATATCAATCCTGACATATTGTCAATTTCTGGGCCAGTGCTCAGCTTTTTCCCTCTCTGGGCTCCAGGTTCCATAACTTCAAACTCCAGTTCTTTCTCCACCCACCCCCTGCCAAATGCTGAGGGGTTACTTAGGAAACCAATCTGAGTCTAAAAGTCAAGTGTCTTAATGCAGCAAAGACAAAGCATGCTTGAGGCCTGGCCATGAGCCCCATGTGGCCAAGAACAAGTTTCAGTCACCTTCAAAAACTACCAAGTGTCTTTAATTTCCATAACAAATAGCCAACTGTGAAGAAAATCATTCAAACCACACTGTTCCAGTGCTTCTGTCTAGGGAAGTCTCTTGACATAGATACTTCTGAGGTGGGCTGATATTTTGAAATATTCCCACTGGTGTATATTATCCTGGAGTTCATTTTGGGGAACATGTGTATGTTTGCTCTCCAATCTCAGGGAGATGTGTTTTTTTTAAAAAAGAAAATACATTTGGAAAAAATGTATTTTTACATTGCATGGGATTAGGTGTATCTCTACCCCTAGTACTGAAGAGATTAGAGGATAGAGACACAATTTTGTCCTAGGCAAGCAATGAATTCCTAGTCTATGACCTGGGCTAGGTGATCCTAAGAAGGATCTAATAGATAGCTATACATTAAGATTCCTTGGCTACTTCTGATTGAGGAGGAGAAAAAGGAAGGAGAAGGAAGTACTTGAGGAATGGGGTAAGCCTAGTTGGAGCTTTGTTAGAACTCAATGAATACCCTTTAGTTTCCAGGAACTAAAGAACCTTCCTGCACGTTCAGACCTTGTTTCCCTGGTTCCTGCCATGGAAGGCCACAGGAGCCTCCCATGTGCACACAAGAAGATGGGTATCATGTGTAGAACACACTGCTTGCTATTTTGGTGAAAACACAAGGATTTAATGTTTAACATCAGCCACGGAACATTTTAGTCACAATGCCGCTTGCTTATACCTGGAAACTGTCCCCATCAGGGAAGGATGGCTATGGGGACATTGTGTATGAGGGCAACTGCAGCAAGACTAGGTTATTTTCTCTAGCTGGTCTAATGAAAAGAAATCATTGCTATTTTAAAAGAAAGCATTGCCAGTAGCAATGGTAGCTGCACTAGTTTTTTAATTGCTGAAAAGCCATCTCAGAAAATCAGGATGAACAAAGCTACTATTTCACTTTCTTCCTTTCCCTGCTCCAGAAACAATAAACCTTTAGCCCTTTGCCTGGGAAGACAAATCAGTATGTGGTGACATGTGTGCAGCTGATACGGAAAACTCGTTTTCTTCCATTCCATGACAGAGAAGCTCAAAGGAATATTCCAAAGGCTTCTCAAGATAGGGCATCCCCTGACTTGGATGGACTGCTGTTCCTATTGGTCCTCAATGCCTCCCTCTCTTTGGGGACATCTGCAGCCCATGTGAATGGGAACCATGTGAATATGGGGAGAAAAAGCCATATTAAGTTGCTGGGTAGATTTCCCACTGAGATCAGGGCAGCAGCATATGGCTCCAAGATGCAACATGACCCTGGGAAAGAATTCTCAGGAGCCTAATGGAAGGCAATACTGGTTAGTGGGAAAAGGCCCTGGAATAAGAGCCAAGAGATGCGGGTTCTAATCCCAGCCCTGCCCCTAGCCAGCTGTGTGACCTCAGGGAAATTACTTTACCTCTGCGTCTCCATTTCCTGGCCTGAAAAAAAATGAGGAATTTGGAGTGGATGATGTGATCTTAAGGTTCCTTCCAGCTAGAAAACTCTATGATTCAATCTAGGCTAATACTAAAGTCCATAAGGACACAAAGCAGTCATGCTAATGGCTATCCTTTCCAAAACAGTGAAGAGAAAAGGAGATTTTCTCTCAATTTACCTCTAGTTATCACTACTTAGGAAGTTAGTTGTTCAGCCCAGCCCCTATATATACATTTCCCCTTCTTTGTCCCTATTTCTATTTCTGTAGGGAAGAAAAATTAGGAGGTAGGAACAAGCAACAGATGGATTGTGTGTGTGTGTGTGTGTGTGCGTGTGTGTGTGTGTGTGTGTGTGAGTGTATAAGAGAGAAGGAGAAATTATGGGGGATGGTGGCAAATGCTTGCTGACTTGATGTTTGCTGACCATGCAGCTGTCAACACAATGGGACTAGAGTGGTAAAACTAGACTGGGAAAATTGGGAATGAATAATAGGGGTAAAGGAGTTCAGTGGCAATTTTTTTGCCTTTAAAGCTAATTTAAAATGCAATTAGTGGAGGCTTGAATTTTGAACTATACCAAACCCCTCAAAGTGGCAATACAGAAACATTTCCTTATAATTGATTAATAGAAAGATGAAAACTGTACTATTGTTATAGAAGAGTGTTGATTCCAAGATTATAAATAAAATATGTCCATTTAGTATTTTCTAGTGGTACATAAGCCACAGCAAGTAAGTTCTCAGACAGCTTGTGTGGAGCATGAGGAAATCTAGATTCTTCCTCCGGTCCTACTCTCCCAGCAGGTCATTAAGCTGCCTGAGTCTGTTTTCTCATCTTAAAATGAAGGTATGCGACTAAATGAGATTTTGAGAAAGACAGTAGATGGAGTCCTTTGGAGAGTCTGGTCTAAAGTTTAAAAATGGACCTCCCATCACTCTCTATCCCCATACCCCAATCCAAAGTACCAATTTTTCCTAATTAACTATTAGCCATTCTAGAAGGCAATACAAAAACTGTGAGCTTCTAGAAAAATATAGGGGCTGAGTGAAATGAGTTTCTCAATGGTTTCGAATGGATCTACAAATGCAGGCAAGATCAAAAGGAGATCCTCATAATTTGGGGGTTCTTCAGTGAATGACCAGAATAAGCAGAAACCGGTACTACTATCCTCTCACTTCTGAACCAAAATTCTTTCTGGTAATTAAGGACTTCTGAAACTTGTCTAGGGGCCTCTAGCTACCCCTTCCACCCTACATTTCTCCCTGAACATCAGCAATGCCACCAAGTTGCCACCAATCCATATTGGGTTGTCTTGTAGTATTTACTGATTATGAAGCAGCTGCAGATGAGTATGTGCATGCCTGTACACGTGTGCACACATGTGCATACACACACACAAACACACACACAAACACACACACAGAGCAAGCTCATTCCATTAGTGGGAGGGACAACTGCATGTCATTCAGTAGCCAAACAACAGCTTGGCTTTGAATGATGCACCTTTCAAAATATCTGAACAATTACAAAGCAATAAAGGAAATCTTCATATCTGCTCAAAGCAAACACAGAATTTAGCATGCATGGCTTTCACCCAAATTTAGTTGTCTTTGCCATTATGGGCTGTGATTACAGACAAAAAGCAGTGTTATGAACCTGTACCTCAAAGACTGAGAAGTATTTCAAATGATCAGTCCTTAATAAAGAGAAATCCTTTCTAGTGTTAAAGTGAAAGGTTTCTGTATCTTCAGTATGAAATATTAGGATTATAGATAAAAAAGAGTTCTTAAAATATGCCATAACATTTCATTTAAAATGTAATCAGAATGTCTGGTCCACATTGAAATTATTAATGTAAGCATAACTGTTAAAAAGCTATCAAAAGACTGATTCTATTGAATTGGCCTCTACTATTCATTTCATATTCTCCTGGAGGTGACTGTTTGGCAGTGACAGCATGATTTCTAAACTACATTATTCTGCATTTTTTTGGTAAATTTTCTGTATGTGTTTTTTAGACAAAAGAAAAATCACCAGTTTATAAAAAAGGAGCCTGAAGAGTTTGCTCCTGAAATACAGACATGAGTTTTTATAAAAACGATATTGGTTTCTTGCTATAAAAAGTGACCGAAAGGTGTCAGACCTGAAAACAAATTCTCACAGTGTTTTCAGTGTTGGCTGTTTACAAGGCATTCAATAGAACAGAGATAGATGGATACCATACAGTTCATTGTAATAAGTTGATATGTTGGACAGCTTTCTAGATGAATCAAGTATATAAAATAACATCCTTTACTCCAAAGTCTTATCACTTACTTATTGATTCCAAATTGCCCCAGTGGAGAGGTTGACCAGGAATTCACTGTGCTTTTTAAGTTCTACTGAAACATCTACAGTATTTCCCAATTCTGCTTCATCTCTTTTAGCTAGTCCTGCCCCACAGTCCTAAGCATCTGGTGCCACAGTTATTAGTTGCTGGTGTTTCTATGCCTTGAGAGCCAGGATTGGTGCTAGACAACAAACTGGGGGCTCAATCAGGAGTGAAGAGCAAGGTTGGAAACTGCCTTGCCATCCTCCTGGGATCCTCCAGCATTCTTAAGATTCAGAGACAAGGGGCACTTGTGTTTGTCACTCTTGAATATGCCAATGAGATTTTTTTCCCCACACAAACATTTTAAGGGCTATGTATGTAAACAGCCCTCTACAGAAGGAAGACTGCTGTAGTGTATGAGTAAGTGAGACAGGAAAAATAATGAAGGCGCCTAAGTATTCAGTAGAAAGGTCATGTACTAGCTAGCACATTTGGCATCCCTGGAAAGTTACCCCAAAGGATGGTTATCAATCTATCTCTCACAATTGGTAACTGTGGATCAGTGGCCCAGAGGAGAAATCACAGGAAAATAAACCCAACATACTACAGTGTGTTTTGAAAAGTAACAACAACAATGAACGAAAAATTGAAAGCACCAATAGCCCTGTTGGACAATTGAGTAAAGTACCCTACTTTAATGGTAGGCTTGGATTTGTACTCTGGACTCTGAACACTCCTTCCTCCTTCACATGGAATCACCAAGTGAGTCCGAGTCATCCAAGGACAGGGGCAGGTACAGGTCCTATAAGAAGAGAAGAAGCAAAGTTAACTTTCCCTTTCTGGAAGTCTTGAGCCTTGGGATGGCTGTTTTAGTTTTTCTCTCTAACTTTTATTTTCAAATAGTTATTTATTCATAAGAAACAGAAAAATAATGTATAGGGATCTAACCATATGCTAATGTTCCCTTCACCCAATTTCTCCCAAACATAACATCTTACAGTTCTGTTTGCACTCATTTGTTTAACTGTGTATAATCCTATGCAATTGTATTGCATGCACATTTGTGTGTCTATCACCACAGTCAAAATGCAGAACTCTCAGCACAGGGCTCTCTTATGACACCCTTTTATGACTATATCCATTCACATCCTGCTTTCCCAAGCCCTGACAAACAACAGAGATGCTTCCTTTCTCTATAATTTTTGTATTTCAACGGTGTTGGTGAAATGGAGTCAGGAAGTTAGTAAGATTTGGGGATTGATCTTTTTCAGTCAGCATAATTCCCTACACATTCAAACAAGTTGCTACATGTATCAATAGTTTCCTCCTTTGTATTGCTGAGTTGTTTTCCATGGTGTAGAAGTACCACAGATTATTTAGCCATGCACTCACTGAAGGGCATGAGGAATGATTCCAATTTGGGACTATTGCAAATAAAGCTGCCATAATAGTCATGCACAGGTTTTTATGTGAATATAAGTTTTCATTATTCTGGAATAAATGCTCAAGAGTGCAATTGCTGAGTCACATGGTAATTGCATGTTTAATTTAGAGTTTTCTTTATTCATTTTTCCTTTTGTACATTTTTGTTTTGGTACTGGGGATTGAATCCAGGACCTTCCACATGCATATTGAGTTTTATAAGGACTACCATATTGTTTTCCAGAATGGCTGTACCTTTTACCTTCTCACTAACCAAATATTAGTGATTTCAGTGTCTCCACATCCTCACCAACATTTGATGCTTTCACTACTTTTTATTTTAACCATTGTGGATTTGTAGTGATATGTCATTGAGGAATTAATTTGCATTTCCCTCATGGGCTAGTAATATTAAAATATCCTGATGTCACATTGAGGTTTTTATTTGCATTTCCCTGATGGACTACTAATATTAAAATATCTCATCATGTACTTAAATGACATCTATTTCCTCTACAGTGAAATGTTTCTTCATATCTTTTGTTTACTTCCTAATTGGATTTTTTCTTACTTGTCAGTTTTAAAAGTTATTTATATATTCTTTAAATAAGTATTTTGTTAGATAGGTGGGTTACAAATATTTTCCTCCCAGTCAGTAGTGTGTATTTTCATATCTTTTGTATGGTCTTTGGCAGAGAAGGTTTTAATTTCAGTGAGGTCCAATCTATCCAATTTGTCAGTTTTTTTTTCTTCTGTAAATTGTGCTTTTTGTCAAATCTAGGAACTCTTTGCCAAGCCTACACTAAGAAGATGTTCTCCTATGCTTCCTTTCTAAATTCTTGGCATTTTAGTGTGCAATCCATTTTTTAGTTAACTTTTGTATAAGAAATAAAGTTTAGGTCAATAGTTTTTGTTTGTTTCATTGCTTTACCTAGGATATCAAATTGCTCTGGCAGTATTTATTAAATAGACTATCTTTCCTCTATTGACTGATATTAGTATATTTGTGAAAATCAGTTGCGAATACATATGTGGGTTCATTTTAAGCTCTCAAAGAACTTCCAAGCCCTCAATAAATGGTAACTGAGAGAATGTTCCATAGCTACCTACTTCAAACCTGTTTCCTGATGATTCTGTTTCTTGCCAGGAATTGGGATTCCTAGCTCCAGTATTGTCTTGTCTGTGTCTCAAGAACATAAAGGGAATGAAATGGTACTGGTTTTCCCCATTGCTTCCAGAGATTTATTTGGAGATCCTTGTGATTCCTCTCAGACTATACCCGTGGTTTAAGTCAGTGATTTGCAAATTTTGGTCTTTGTCTCTGACTCTCAGTGTCTGTCTGTCTGTGTCTCTCTCTCTTTCTTTTTCTCCTTCTCCCTCATGCTGTCTCTCTTTTTAACCCTTATATTAAAATGAAATATTGCTTGGAAAACCAATTCATGAAAAAAGTGTAATTGTCCTCACTGAACCAGAGATGTGTTAGCAGATTCTTACCCATTTCCATATTTGTCTGCACCGTCAAATGTAGCAAAGTTTGAAAAACACTATTTTTATGCTTGTTATTAGCAAGATACCAAAGAGAACTGGAAATTTAGAATTAACAATGTGGATATTACTCCTTTTGTATAATGGTAGAAAAGAACTTTCATAGAGGATTGTCCAAGAAAATTGGAAAACACAACTTCTGCTCAAGGTAGTCTGAAAGTGGAACTGAGGAAGGAGAAAGAACAGTGAGAAAGAAAAATTTATATAATATTAAGAATGCTTTCTGCCAGGCACAGTGGCACACACTTATAATCCCAGTAGCTTGGGAGGTTGAGGCAGAAGGATCACAATTTCAAAGCCAGTCTCAGCAATTTAGTGAGATCCTGTCTCACAATAAAAAATAAAAGGGGCTGGAGATGTGCCTCAGTGGTTAAGTGCCCCTGGGTTCAATCCCTGATACAAAAAAAAAAAAAAAAAAAAAAAAACCAAAAAACAGAATGCTTTTTCACAGCCAGTTGGAGTGGTATGTGCTTATAATCCCAGTGACTCAGGACTTTGAGGCAAGAGGATCACATGTTGGAGGCCAGCCTCAGCAACTTAGTGAAACTTTGTCTCAAAATAAAAAATGAAAAGGGCTAGGAGTATAGTTCATTGGTAGAGTGCTTGCCTAGTATGCACGAGGCCCTGGGTTCCATACTCAGTAAAACCCAGACACATACACACACACACACACACACACACAAGGAGGGGTAGATAGAGTCAGAGAAAGAATGCTTTTTGCTGAGAAAGATGGGGCAGAAAAAAATTTAGCTTATTTAGAATGGAAAGAAGAGTAAAGCACATTCAGAAACCTGAGGTTTTAGACCTAGCTAATTCATAATATAATATTGACATGTCTTTTTGAATGTTGGTTTCTTCGTTAGTGTAATATACTTTGGAGAAGACAATTTGTAAGGTTTCTTCCAGTACTGAGACTACAATTCGTGACTCTCAAAGGAATACTGAATGATTTAAAAACAAAACAAAGTCAACTGTAGCAAATGGACTCATTTCTTATAAACTTCTTATAAACCCACTATCCCCTTCTTTGTAAATCAGGGTTTGGCAACCTTTATTGTAATAGGTTAGGTGTAAATATTTTAGGCTTTCTTTGTTGACCATGTATGGTCTCAGTCACATATACTTCTTAGGGTTTTGTTTCTTTTACAATCGTTTAAAGATGTAAAAAACATTTTTATATGAGTGAGCTATCTACACCAACAGAGCCAGGACCCAGGTAAGATTTGGCACCTCTGTTCTAACTACCAAACAAAAGTTAATTAGAAAACTAATAAATAGGTGCTAAATACAAAACTGAGGAGATAATAGAACTGTAACAAAAACTTGTGAAATTGAATTGAGGCAAAGTGACATACAATGGAGTTGTGTCTCTGAAGGATTTAGTTCTCAATTACTTGAGAAAAGTGAAAATCGAATATAATCAAAGGTATCTTTGAGCTGCAGATGTCCAGAAGGGTGGATTAAGACTCTGAAAATCTTTCCTTCCATAAGTGTAATGATATTGGCAAAAATCCACTTTTTCAGATCTCTGGAAGTGGACCAAATATTTGTAACAATCTGAGAAGTGTTTATTCAAGGAATATGGCCAAATCTTAGAAGAATACTAAGCTTTTGATGCTTTAACTTGCTCTAGTTTCATTCTCCCTTTCTCCAGCTCCACAATAGCCTTGAAAACCAAGTGCCTCCGATATTTGTGAAGAACAGCAACGTAGGAGCCACTGCAGGATGCATGTGGTAGTTTGGAGGTCCCAACACGCCTCATTCCCAGAGAATTGTCACTCTCTGACCTGCGTGGGAGTTCCCTGGAAACTCCTGCTTGCAGGGTTCTTCTTTATTTCACTTGACTCAGAGCACACTTGCTGTGAACAATATTGGGGGGGGGGGGCATCAATCACTTGCAATTGTTTAAAAACTGCAGTTGCCTGGGGTGGGGGCAAAGGTTGGGGCAAATAAAACCTTACATGAGCTGGGTGTGGTGGTGCATGCCCATAATTCCAGTGGCTTGGGAGGCTGAGACAGGAGGATTGAAAGTTCAAAACCAACCTTAGCAACTTAGCAAGACCCTGAACAACTTAGCGAGACCATGTCTCAAAGTAAAAACAGCTGCAGATATGGCTCAGCAGTAAAGCACCACTGGATTCAATTCCCAGTAACTCTCCCAGCAAAAAAATAAATAAATAAATAAATAAACTTACAAAGAAAAGGTTAGTGCTCTCCATAAGGGACTTTGAAAAGCTCTAACATAATATATTCCTGAGATTCTAGAAGGTCAGTCACATGTCAAGGACAGGGAGTATTCTCAAAAAAGACTAGAAAAGACCCTAATCTCTCACCTCTGGCTGAACTTGAGGCCTTGTGCAAGCAGTAAATGAAGAGTTAAGGTAGAGTAGTAACCTACCTGTCAGAGCATTGAAATCTTGCCCCAACACATGCACAGACTCCCTTAGTGAAGATTAGGAGACTTAATGGATCAAGGTATTTTAGGAAATCAATCAACATTTTTCTTTTAATTCAAAATTATAATTATCACAAATGAAGGAGATATTAAGGAATTTCCAGAAAAACAAAGACAAAATTCATTGTGCTAACCTATCCTACAAGGAATACTTAAGAGAATCCTTCATGGAGAAGTATAAGGACACTACACAGTAATTCCAACCCACGTAAAGAACACCAGTTCTGGACTAAAGAACACCAGTAAAGGTAAATGCCTAAGTATATTCTACAGAGAGTACAAATTTGTGTTTGTAACTCTTCTTTTTTCTTTCTTTCTTTCTTTTTCTTTTTCTTTTTTTTTTTTTTTTTTTTGGTAGCAGGAATTGAATCCAGGAGCCTTAACCACTAAGCCACATCTCCAGCCCTCTTATGTTTTATTTTGAGACAGGATTTCACTAGGTTACTTACAGCCTCACTAAATTGCTGAGGCTGGCTTCCAACCCAAAATCTCCTGCCTCAGCCTCCCAAGTTGCTGTGATTATGGGCCTGCACCACTCTTCTTTCCTTTTACATTTTACTTTATATATTTGAGGTTTACAGCATGGCATTATAGATAGTAAAGTGGTTACCATAATGAAGCAAATTAACAATTATGATCTTACATATTTTGTGTGCATGGACAAGAAGAGTTAAAATCTACTTACTTTCTAATACAATATAGTTTATTAACTATTGTCCTTATGTTGTATATTAGATTTCTGTATTTGTTAATCCTACATTTCTGTTGCTTTGTATCCTTGGACCTACATCTCCCCATTTTCTTCGCCTCTCCCCTGCAGTTCCCCTGGTAACCACTGTTTTATTCCCCACCTCTGCATGTTTGACTTTTTTTTTCCTTTTCTTTTTAGATTCCACATATAAGTGAGATCATTCAACATTTTTCTTTCTGTGTCTGGCTTATTTCAAAAGACAACTGCATGAAGTAGTAATTATAAAAATGTGTTGATGGACTTATTGTGTATAAAGATATAATTTGTATGTCTATAACAGCACAAAGGAAGGGGGAAGAAACAGGAACATTGTAGCAAAAATTTTACATATGATTTAAATCAAGTTGCTATTAATCTAAAGTAGATTGTACTAAGATACTAATTATAATCCTTAAGGCAACACTGAGAAAATAGCTCAAAATAAAATCAGCAAAAAAAAAAAAAAAAAAAAAAAAAAAAAAAAAAAAAAAAAACAAGGGAACTAAAATGGTACACTAGACAATATATATTCAACAAAAGGCAGAATTGAATAATAAAGAAACAAAAAGACAGAAGACATATAGAAAATAGCAAAATAGCAGATGTAATTCCTACTTTACCAGTAAATTACATTAAGCACTAGTACATTAAACACTCAAATTGAATTTGAGTCACAGTGATTGAAAGAATGAACTTTATAAAAAATAGTATCCAGTCTTATGCTAAGAAAAGCAATTTAGATTGAAAGACATAAATATGTTGAAAGTAAAATGATGGGAAAACATCAATCATAAAATCAATAATTAAAAGAGAACTAGAATAACTACAGTAATATTGGAAAACAACTGACTTTAAGAAAAAAATTCTTACTGGAGACAAAAACTTTATAATAATAAAAGGGTCAATGACTCCAGAAAACAAAGTTATAAATATGCACCTTAACAACAGAGTCCCAAAGTACATGAAACAAAAACTGATGGAATCAAAAGCAGATATGTTTAACAATTCAACTATTTTAGTTGAAAATTTCAATACTCCACCTTCAATAATGAATAGAACAACTAGGCAGAACACCAAGAAATAGAGGACTTCAAAAACACTATAAGCAAACAAGCATCTATAGAATGCTTTACTCAAGGACAGCAGAATACACATTGTTCTCCAGTGTCCATGGAATACTCTCCAGGATGGATCATATGCTAAGCCATAAAATGAGTCTCAATAAATTTAAAAGGATCAAAATCATAAAAGTGTGTTGTTTGACTATAGGGGAATTAAATTAGAAAGTTATAATAGAAAGACATCTGGGAAATTCACAAATATGTGGAAATTAATCCACTGCTGACTAACCAGTGAGTCAAAGAATTAGAGAGATTAGAAAATTCTTTGAGATAAAGAAAAACGAAGTTACAACATATCAAAACTTATGGGATGCAGCTAAAGCAGTTCTCAGAGGGAAATTTATATGAAATGCTTTAAATGTGCTAACCCAAAGATACAGTGCTTGCCAGGGTTCAGGTGAAAGGGGAAGGAGCTGTGACTACTAATGGGCATGGGGCTTCTTTGAAGAGTGATGAAGATGTTCTAAAATTAGATAACAGTAAATGTTTGCATAACTTTGAGATTGTACTATAATCTGCTAAACTGTATACTTTAAAATGGTGGATTTTATAGTATGTGAATTATGTTTCAATAATTCACATAATTATTTTTAAATACACTTTAAAAGTCCCTTACATTAATGATAAAATGCTGCTCATGTGATTTCTGAGAACACAACCATAAACAGCAATATGCATGTATAGCTGTATAATGAATATAGTAATACTTAGGATTTAATAATATGTTTAAATGTAAGGGATATTTTGTAGTAGCTTTTTCTATCACTATTTTGACTATTGATTAATTTCATAATTTAAACTTGTATATAATGAAATTTCACTAGTAGAAAATGCACAGGATTAAGAGTCATGGGACTCAAATTTTAGGCCCAGCTCTGCTATTTAACTTCCCCTTCTGGGCCTTTGCTTTCTACATCTGAAAATTGAGGAACTTATGAACTATAAGATCTTTAATGTTCCTTTTAGTTCTAAAATTCTATAAAATATAATTGCATTTTTTCTTTAGTTGCACCAAAGCACAAGAAATGAGATGGATAATGCCAAGTTAACAAACTCCCTGGATATTTTTCAGGCAGTATAAAAGGGCTCTTAAAAATATGAAGGTCACTTTGAGTCTTATACTAAATCATTGGGCTTCACTATTCATCTCTGCTCTTAATTATTCAAGTAACAGACACTTTAGTGGAGTTGGTTGGTGGAAATAATTATATGAGAATACTGTCCCTGACGTTGTATTGGAGCAAGTGGGTGAAGGCATAGGGGTAGAATAGTGAGGTGACTCCACTTGAAGCTGCTGTGGTTTGGAATGGGTAGAGGTGCAGACTAAGGAGAGAATCCACAGGACCAGAGCTAGGTATGAACTTCTGAACCTCTGTACCTCCATCAATTTATTTCACATTCAAAACGTATTTTCTTATATGGATAGAACAATGTTCAGGAAAAAAGAATTATCTTAACATTCTGGTTTTGTTGATTGATATGTAGAAATACAGAAACACACAAATTGCTTAACAATACAAATAATTTGCACCTGAAATTCATTTGCTTAGTCCCTTGGAGCCCTACAGAACAAAATGTTTGTAACAAATACAGCTGTGCTGGCGATATTCTTGCATTAGAGAAAACAAAAAAAAAATTGGTCTCTGGTCCAAGGAGCTTATAGTCCAAAGGAAATCAGGGAAAAGTTTTGAGAAGACTGGCTTCTAGTTTGAGTTTGCTATTTCTCAAATGAGCGCTGCACTTTTATGGTGGCTTTGTTCTTGCTGTTTTTTGTTTTTTTTTTTTAAAGCTGAAATGCCTGTTCTTGTTACCAGCCATCAAAAGCTTACCCAGTCTTCAAGGCCCCACTTAAATGTCACTCTATGAAAAGCTTTCCCCATCTCCCACCCTCCCCAGTCAGATGTCTTTCCCACCCTACTTTGTCCTCTTGCAGTCCTTTTGTTAGCTCTCCATTACACTGTGCAAAGTCACATGTATTAAGTTATTTGCCCCTGTGACTTAGGGGTCAGAGCTCTGTTTTGTTCATTCATCTATCTCTCTGACCACCTATAGGAAAACAAAAGAATTATTGGAAACATAAAGGAAAGTATATATTTAAATTAAGTATATATTTAAATTATGTTATGTTAAATTATATTTAAATTATCTCTGACCACCTATAGGAAAACAAAAGAATTATTGGAAACATAAAGGAAAGTATATATTTAAATTATGTTACATAAAGTATATATGTAATTTATGTTAGGTATATATTCAGACAATATGTTATGTTCAGATACTTTACAGATAAAACACCTCCAAATTTAAAGTCATGGGTGCAATTACTAATCTGGGAAAGCTTTTCATTGAATGAGTTTCCCTATGTTTGTAAACTTTTGTAAGATCTTGAATGTGGTACTATCTCCAAAGGGAGTCCTCAATAATTTTTTTTGTTGAATCATATCGAAGCTATCTTTCATCTCTGTACCTCTTCGTTCTCATCTGTAAAATGGGAATACTATCTGCACTATCTCTTCCATGGGGATATAACAAGGGTAAATGAGAACTGACTATGGAAAAGATTAAAGCAGTATAGAAATGCAAAACGTTGTTCTCATTAACTAGCCAAAGATTTACTTTGTGTCCATATTGTAGCACTTGAGTATGCGGACTTTGGCTAACCCCCTTGCAGCTGCATTAAGGATTCTCCATGAGCTGCTTGAGAGGAGAAGCCAAAAGGCTGATTACAGCTTAGGGCCCCATCACAGCCATCAAAAGTTACCAGAGGGATGCTGGGACTTCAAGTTTGTTTCCAATTGTGCAGGAGGAAAGTCATGGCCTCAGCCACCTGCTTCCTGCCTCCACCATGACTCACACCTTTCAGGTTCACTTGGACAAAAGGTCAAATGAGATTTGCTCAGGCCCACTGCCCAGGGATATTGATGGTTCTAAGGCTCAGGTAGCTGTGTGAAAGGAGGGGTGTGAATCTGGGACCTGAGGCCCAGGGGGATTGAGCCAAGGTCACAAGACACATTTTAGCTTATTCAGAAAAATCAGTTCAAGCTTCATTACTGGTATAAGTATGAGGCTTGTTGCCTCCCAATAGGATGCACTGAGGGGAGTGCAACATAATTCTTATGATAGCCCTGCCCAAAACGCATAGTCTGAATCTAATCACAAGAAATAAGCACACAAATTCAAATTGAAGGACATTCTAACTGGCCTATACTCTTCCTTTCTATAATATACTGTACTAAAAGATTAAGTCTCAGGAACTTTTCCAGATTAAAGAAGATCAAAAGGGTAGTGTAATTGAATGTAATGTGTTATCCTATCCTAGATACTGGACTAAAAATGAACATTACTGAGGCAATTGATAAAGTTCGAATATGGACTGTATTATGTCAAAGTTAGATTTCCTGATTTTCGTAATTGTACCATGGTTATAAAAGAAAATGCCATTGTTCTTAAAAAAATACACACTTCAGTATTTAGGGTAAAGGAACATGATGTTTGCAACTTAATCTCAAATGATTCAGAAAAATAGTAAAATGTATATATGCATGCCTGTGAGGTGTGGGGAGGCAGAGAACACAAAAAATAAAGTAGACCAGAAAAATACAAACAATTGGTGAATCCGTACAAATGAAACACAGAAGCATTTATTAGTCCTGCAACCTTTTTGTAAGTTTGAAAAGATATAAAGATAGCAAGTTTTTTAAAAGAATACATTATATCTAAATTCAAATGTTTATTTTATTTAACAGTTTGCTCTAGAAAATTATATAATTTATTACTTGCTTTCTTAACAGTATTAAGAAAGAATAATTTTAAAAATAAAAGGATATACTGAAAATTCCGCAGTGAAGAAAATAGTGAGGCCTTGTAATGCTGCCACCTGTGAGCTTGTTCTAGTCCTTCAATAATTAAAATCACTTTTAGAATTAAATTTAAAAATAACAAGCAAGCCGCAAGTTCCTGCAAGCCCAACCAGGAGAAACAGTTTAACAATACCAACACTCACCTCCACTGGTTTATGGATGATGGGTCTTCAGCCTAAATGAACCAGACATGTCAGTTGAAAAGTTGAACGACTCAAGTGTGCAGAACAAATGCCCAAGCTGCCTCTAGCACTTTGGGGAAGGTAATGATTACACTTCCCAGAAGGAAGGCAGGGACAGAAAGGCACAAGGCAAAGATATAGTAAGAAGCAGTGTAGCGTAGGAAGTTCATTATGGGCAGCAGAACAACAGAGGTAGGCTGCTCCCATCTTGAAATGTGAATATATTAACAAGTTTCTCTGTTCAGCAGAGAATAACTGAAAGCTAATTGTAAAAGCAACTTTCATCCATTCTCACAATCTCTGAGTAAAAGTCTATGAGACAGGTCAGAAAATTCTGAAACCAAATAGCTCAGTAGAACAATCAGAAGGTCCTTGTCAGGATCAATATCAGAAGTGAAAGGGTAATTAAGGGAATGGAATGGGCATTAGGAATGACAGGACAGGCAATAGCTATCCGATGTAGAGAAATTAAAAGTCTGATGTAGAAAAAATGAAATGAAAATGGATGTCAGGCAGTAGCATGCTGTTCAATGTTTAACAACTGACTTTCTAGGGGGAAAAGAAATAACTGGTTTCCATGGTGTAAATATTCCCACCATGGCCAAGTTCAAGTTACCAACATGATGTTACTGAACACAGGAAGTGATATACACAATCAGCTCTCAAGAGCTACTGTGAAATGACTCCAGTATTACACTGGTAGTGACTTCAGTACCAGTCCCATAGCTAATTATGTTGTCCTGGTAAGTAACTTAGCCATTTAGGTCTCAATTTTCTCATCTGTAAAGTGACAACCTCATAAGATTAGTTAAAGAATCAAATGAAATGAATTCATCTCCCTTGAAGGGGTCTTCCATGACCTCTCACCATTTATGGTTCCATGATGGAGTTAGCTTTGTTTTTTAGCTTTGTCTTTTTCTTAATCTCATATCAAGCCTTGTGAGCCAGAAGAATACAAGAGAATCCCAGAGGAACTTGCTTTACAGTGTGGTCATCAGAGATGAAACCACATCCACATTCTTCAGGTATAAGAGGTTTAAGGCAGTGACCACCCTGCATTTTCTACACAGGAGAGATTTCTGGGCAGGAATCTGCTTGGAAAGTACAGCTAGGAAATTTATGTACTTCTATTATTATTGTTTATGGTGCTGGTTATGGAACCCAGATCCTTGAGGGTTCCATGCTAGGAGAGCACTACTGCTGAGCTACTCTCCTAGCCCCAACACTTCTGTTATTTTAGTGATATATTTATTTGGGATAGCTAAAGAGGTGCAAATGGTGCCCAAGGTCACTGCAATATGTTTGTGTCCTTTCTTCATACACTGCACCAGAATCTGCCAGGTAATGAACAGAGTGAAACAAGAGTCTATTCATCGATGTCCAGCAAATCTAAAGGGAGTAACTTGGTGCAAGCATTTTTTGACTTCTCTCTTTATGTTACTTCCCTTGACTGGTTCCTGGTGTTGCCCTCAACATCCCCTTTGCTATGTTTCTGAATTGGGGATGCAAATGTTCAATCCATCCCCCAAGACATTGTTCGGTTATACCATTACCTCAGAAGGAGGTACTTGGGACCTTTGTACTTTTCCCTTTGGGAAAGATACAGATGTAACTGGAAATTGAAAAAAAGCAGGCACCAGAGGAATAAATAAAAGTGACAAGAAGCTTGATTCCTGTTGGGATTCAGGACATCAAGCTAGCAGAGCCAGATGAAGGAGGATTCTGGCTTCATTATGCTGTTGAAGTGGAATGGAAGAGAAAACTTCCATCCTGCCATTCAAGAAACTCAGAATGCAAAGGAGTTTAGTAAGGTATAAGAGACATAATACCTTGTGCTTCCGGAGGCTGCCAGGACTGGTGGGCGTAGAGATGGGAGACTGCTTAGACTTGGGGGTAGAGAGCTGGCTGCTGGAGGTTCCGTTTGCTAGCCCAAGGCAAGAGAAAAGGAAGGGATAAAAATCAACAGCATACAAAGGAGCAAGTTATCCGACCCCTCCGAAGACACTAAGAACATTCAAACAAGGCACACAGACAACCAAGTGATTTGATGAGTAGAACAAAGGTGAAAAGAAACACATTCCTCAAAAGGACAAGAACTGCAATCCTCTGTTAATTAGGTCCCTATGCAGTGCAAGGCAGACATCCTCCCACCCTTCCCACCAGCACACTCCCTGCGTGCTTCCCAATCACAGGGGTCTGTTTCTTTTCAAATCTTTTTCATATTCATTCCCAGGTTTGACCCTAACATCTCTGGGAGGTAGTCTGGACAAGTATTAGTTTACTTCAATCTTTGAGAGGAGAAAAGTGGGGCACAGAGAGGTTATGTGCCTTACATAAAAGGGGAGAAGTATGAGTGCTTCAGATCAGGGCGTATCCCCTTTGGTGGCAGATGACAGGGTAGGAACAGGACAATACCACTGTCAATCTCTCTCCCTCTCTTTTCCTGCTTACCTCTTCCCCCTTTGCTACCTCATTCTAGATGGAAAAAAGGATCGTAAGGAAAGAAAGAGAAAGTAGGCTAATCAGGAAGAAGAATGAAAGGGAAAGTAGAGGAGAAACAGAAATTAAAACATAAAGAAGGGCCCAAACAGAAAAAATGGGGCAGAGGAGAGAATTAAAGGAGGGGGGGGGAGCTAGGAATAGGGGAGAAGAGTGGTGAGAAATATAGGGTAAGAGAAGAATGAGAACAGGGAGAAAGGAATAGACAGAAAGGTAAACAATGGTAGCCAGAGTCAGGGTATAGCCCCAGTTCTCTGTAGTCAATAAAATGCTGATTTAGTTTTGAACATCTTTATATTTCATTTTGTTTTCAAATTGTTTTATATCCCCTTGATAATGAGTTTTTTTAATATTCAATCATGAAAAAAGAAATGTACTGCATTTAAATGGAACAATTAAATAGTTTTCAAAATGAATTCATGTTCAAGAATCTCATACTGAAGTGATTTTTTAAATTTTAGGACCTACATTGTTAAATAGAGATATTCTGAAATGTGCATTTAAGAAAAAGCAAATATAGAGAGTGAAGGAGAGAGAAAGTGAGGGAGAAACGAGAGAGAGTGAGAGAGAATAAACAGAAAATTGAGAAAGTTAAGTAGAGAGATGGCCTAAGAATGCTGCTGTTAGCCCAATAGATAAAGCTTAAACTGTGTTATCATGAATATTTCCTGAAGATATACTTCTACACCATTTATGGTAATGTTTCCCTAGGTTCTGGAACATGGCTAGAAATGGTAGAGATGGAAGAGACATCAATGTGGTGGTTGCTGAGTTTATCCAAGTGCAAGTAAGTTGGAAAATGAGCACTGAGGCGCATTCACCACTGTCTGGTTTTTGAGAAGCTTCCTTTATTGTCATTCATTTATTTAGCCAATAGTTGTGGAGCACTGCCCATAAACCAGGAAAAGTTTTAGATATTGGAGTTTCAGGAATGAATATGGAACTTCCTGTGGGGAGGCAGGCAAGGACACCATGGAGTAAGTGTGAAGACAGAGCCATACATAGTATATTATTGAAGCCCAGAGGACAGACTTTTCAATCAGTGGTCTGGGAGGCAAACAGAGAGAGAGGTGCAACACCTGAGAAATCTTTAAAGATGAATCTGGCATAGGCAAATCTACACAGAGAGCAAGCAGATTAATGGTTTCTAGGGGCTGGGTGGGGGAAGAAGTTGGAGGGAAATGGAAAGTGGCAGCTAATTGGTAGGAGGTTTCTTCTGGTGATACAAAGTTATTCTGGCATTAAATTGTGGTAATTGTTGCACAACTCTGTGGCTAAACTAAAACCCACCGAATTGCGCATTTTAAGTGAATGAATTATAAGTTATGTGAATTTATCTCAATAAAGCTGTTTTATAAAAAAGATGAATGGGAGCTAGCTAAACCAAGAGGACAGAAAGGGTATTCTGTACATTAGAATTGCACAATAAAAAATAAATTAATTTAAAAAAAAGAATTGCACCAGTGGGGCAAAGTTGTGAGAATGTGGAAGAATATAGTACTTACAAAGTGCAAGTAGCTTATAATGGCTCAAGCATAGGGTGCCAGCAGGGAGTTTAAGGAGATGAGACTGGAGATAGAAGATAAGAGCCAGACCTTCAGAGTCTTTCATGTGGCATATTAAATTTCAGTTTGATTTCTTTAAAAAAAAGTCACAAAGATTTTAAGCTGAAAGTGATACAATCAAATCTGCATTTTAAAACTATTACCCCAGCTGCTATGGTAATACTGGTTTGGAGTGGGCTGGTTAAGGGTAGAACTAACAAAGATGTTGCTTAGGAGACATTGGAGTAGTCAGTTAATGATGGTGATGGCAGCCAAGGCAATGGGGAAGGAGAGAAGGGACCCAGCGGCATAGAGGGACCTAGAGGCCAGATAAGCTTAGAGTGCTATGTTTACACACCATGTAAGCCACCCAAAGAACATGACCTATACCAGACAGCACAGAGAATGTGGGTGCCAGACTGCCAAGGCATCTGGCTTTCTGGCAAACAAAGGCTGTACTGTAGGAAAGGCAAGAGTCTGAGGAATCACAACTGTGTGAAGCAGTCAGCTGCTCTTTTTAAGAAATGAGGGAGTTAATTAATGAAAGAGTTAATGGACCGCCTACAGTGCCTGAGGGCTTTCCCATCAGACCCAGTCACTAGCATTCAGGATAAGGAACAATCTTAGAGGACTGTGTGAGCTGACACAGTGAAGTCTTCAAAAAGAGCCCTGGTCTCAGCCTACTGAGTTCTAATAGATGTGGGCATCCCTGGGTAAGTTCTGGTGCTTTGTTCCCTAAGGTCACTGTATCCTTCACAGATTCTAGTTGCCCAGCATTTGTTAGTTACACTGCAAAAGGGTGGCTATTATATCCCCAGTATTAAAACTGTCTTTTTAAATCTACACTTTTATCTGAGAATGAAACCATTGTCCTTGCCAAGATATGGGAAATCATTAGTCACAAGCATGTCCACATGTGAGTCAGTTTCTACCTGCTGGCTACAGATCTTAATATATTGGCTCTTCTACAACTTCCAGGTTTTTTTCTCACTATCTTCTGAAACTCTCACCCAGTAACTTTAGAAGCAGTATATAAATACATGTTCCATATATGCCTCTCTATATTATCTGCATATGTGTAAATGTTTATATCTGCTCTCCAGGTCCCTACCTCCAGAGAATCAATCTCAAGCTATCTGTAAATAAAGGATTTTATTTTGTCACCAACATTCAACACACATTTTGGAAATAAGTTTTTAATAATTTAACTGCCATGCACTGCATGGTTGAAAAAAGGCAGACACTTCCCAATACTTTCCCAGAGTTCCCTGATGGAATGAAATCCTAAGATGGACATAGAGAAATGAGAAAATGTAGACATGCACAGGCAAAAGTAGATTGCTTACAAGTTAAAAGAGCTCCTTTATTTAGAACCTAGGTAAAAATATATTCATATACACATTTTTGCTTTTGGATTCTATGGGGGAAAATCTGGAAGAGTGCTATTTGTTATGGATTCTGGAGTCGATTCATATAAATGTCAACTAAAAGAAGCAGTAGGAAATAATGCAAATAGGATCTGATGAATTCTGTGTGTTCTCAGATTGGTAAACCCATTGTAGAAAGGCTGTCACATTTCATTTTGAGAGAGAATGAAAGTGGCATTACTGTTTGATCTTTATTTTCCTTTATTCTTCCTAATTAAACATCCTTAGCTCTCTGGTGGTTTGGAAATGCCTTGGGATGGGGTGGATGTCTTCTCCCTCTTTGGTGTCTCTCACTTTCTACTTTGGAACCAAGCAATCACTATTCTTACCTTTTATTTATATATAATCCAAATCCTCTTATTTCTTTCTTCTCTTTATACAGTTCATTTTTCCCCCTTTGCAACAAGGTATGTCAAAACCATTTCAATCTCCTATACTACCTTATCAAACTTATCAAAAAATACAGGATAATTATTGTGCTATTTTTCCAATTTTCATCACCTTTTGCAATTTTTGGAAATACATGTACAGAAAAGTGCAGTAAATGTAAACATACAGTCCAATGAAGGCAAATGAGCATAATTTACCACACAGGTTAAAAGAAAGAACACTGCAGGTGCCCTACTGAACTTGACTTTATTTAAAAATTTGATATTTTATCATGCATTTTGGAATTAGTTTGGATATTTTAGATACATTGCATTAACATAATATTTATCTCGATTACTTAGTTTTTAGGTTCCCCCTTAAATTGTATGCCTGTTCTACCCCAGTAAGCCCTCAACAACTCCTTTTCTTTTCCTCTGGAGGGAACCACTAATTATTGTTTATTGAGTATCTATGGTGAGTCAGTTGTGCGTTCTCTCTCTCTCTCTCTCTCTCTCTCTCTCTCTCTCCACACACACACACACACACACACACACACACACACTCTCTCCACACACACACACACACACACACACACACACACACACACACACTCCAGTTAGAGGAAGCAAAGTCAGGATTCAAACTTTGGTCTTTCTGATTCTAAACCCTAAAGCCTTCATATATTCTCTTTTTTTCCTTTAGCTTTTGCTATGTAGCTCCTTCCTTTTTGAGATGAATTGCTTCTGGGATTCCTTCTTAGACAATTTTCTGACAGGGAATAGGGAGGAGGAGGAATAGTTGTAGCAGAGAAAAGAGAAAGGAATAAAAAGGTTAAAGCAGACACCAGGGCTGACACCCCATCTTTGAGGCTTCTATCCTATTTGAATAGGTTTAAATTTGAAAGTGGTTAGCAAGAGCTCTCTTTCATTCACCAATTTGGCTGGGTGTATACACAATGTCATGAAACAATAGAAGGCAGACAAGCCAGCATGCCATGTAACTACCCTCATGCCACAGAGTGCTCTGGGAAGATGGTATTTGTGCCCTGTCTCCTCCCTTAGTTGGTGCCCTTCAGCTATGTGGTAAAATTGCCAAGCCTGGCTCTGTACAGTCTTGGCTCACTGGCTTTTCTCAATGATTATTCCTGTCCTTGCCCTTGTACTTATCTTTAGCTCCTTGGCTCTGCCAGCCTTTCCTGTCAGAGTGGAAAGGGACAAGCCCAAACAGGATGGTGGGTGAGGCAAGTAGGCTGATTATGTAGATTTACAGGGATTGAAAATATATGTAGGGAAATGGTTTCCTGGGAGTGAGGAATAAGATGCTAGTGGTGGTGGTGAGGGGCTAGTTTCCAAAAAGCAATGAAAAGTCCTGTTTCTGAAATAGACAAGGGAAGAATACATGGAATCACCAGTCAGGCTGAGCTCTCAGACTGTAGATTCTCTTGCTTAGAGGCTAGACTGATCCCTAAAACTAAAATGCAGTTACATATAAGTTGGGTGTAAGTAGCCCCAGGAATAGTGACTGAAGAGCTGTCTGGGCAGTAAGTTAGACATGTCATTAACACTCTGAGTTCAAATTTTCTTGACTAGAATAGGACAGAAAAAGAAGGGTCAATTTGGCATCTGCTTTTCTTCCAAAATTTGATGGAGACCAAATTGATTAAATGCTCATTCAATTAACCCTGACCTTCTCATTCTAATTCCAACATTTCAGTTCAACTCAAAATCAAGTCTTTTGTTTTTGATTTGATGTTTCTTCTGAAATACTGCTCACTGAAAATAACCCCAGTCTACCAAAAAAGTCCTAACAATAATTCAGATCCTCCTTAATAACTGTATTTCTACAGTTATTTTCAAATCATTTTACAATACAAGAACTCACATCATTCTCCTGATAATCCTAAGACATGATGGCCAGATACGACTAGTCTCCTTTTAATCAACAAAGATACAGAGGTTCAGAAAGGGTGTGATTTGCTTAAAAGGTGTAAACTATCTCTACTCCATGGATGATAGCTTCCCGAATTTGCTCGCAGAATCTATTCCAAGATTCCCTTAGGGTTAGTATATGACACATTGGCCACTGTGATCGTTTAGTGATTCATTATCTGTCTTGTGTTCTCTAACTCAATTCACACACTCCCTCATTTTTTTATATTGAGATACTTTTCTTCATTCCAGTCCAAAGATACCCTATTTTCTCTTTACACATACAAGGAGTTTTTCTGGAAGACCATCCAAGTGAAACCAAGGTGGTTTCAGCTTACTTCAGAACAGGGCCAAGAGACAGACCCTGTGGTTTTCACATATCCATTCCAAAGAGTCTTTGGATAGGGTGTAAAGATTGCTTTGGCTAATTGTTTCTGCTCAGTAGAAAAACTCTTGTCTGTTTCGCCAAACCCATTCATTAGGAAAGGAAGAACTGAGAGCCCATAAGCAGTTCCTCATGCTTTGGTCATTGGGTAGTTTCTCAGGACAAATTCAATCATAGGCTGTAAGATACTGTAACTCAGAAGATGAAACTTGAATTTTAATTCTGTTTCCTACAGAGTCTTGTATAGTATACACTTATGAATCTTAAATAAGGGGGAGAAGTAAGACTATTTCCTACTGTAAAACAAATGGATGTACCCAATCCTACAATATTTTGACACAGATGTTTTTCCTTTAAGAAAAAGGATAACTGTCAGGAGGTTAGTATTGCCAGGGTTGTTTTCTCAGGCTTGACAATGCTGTCAATGTTTATTTCCTGTTGAAGGTGGTTCTGTTTAGAATATGTTTTTGATGGAGCAAGCCTGTGTGACCTGAAGCAGATCACTCAACTTTTTGTGTGCCTTAGCTTCTCTGTCTGCAAAATGGGGCTAATAGAACCTGCCTTATAAAGTTGCAGTAAAGACTAAATTAGTCTGGAAGACTACACAGATAATAAGAACTATAGAAGTATTTTGAAATAAAAAAGGTTTGAAATTTACATTTATGCTGATTCCTTCTTAGTGACAGGGTATTTGTCTTACTCTTTTTCCTCATAGTACCTAGAACTTCTAGATACTCCAAACAAACTTTGGAAATTTGATTGTATTTAAACATAAGTCCCAGGTAAGGCAGGCTGATAAGACTCCTGCTATAGGAAGGCACACCATATCCATACACTATAGGGTGCTCAGTGGCTTCCACTATACAGCTTGCTCCAACCATTTCCTAAGGGACTCTCCACTGGTGATAGAAAAGTTGTCTTCCATCTAGGGAAGTTCTTGCAGTAAAACTTGACAAGAGCTGCAGTTTTAGAAAGAATCAGGTTGGGGAGGGTGATAAGGAAGTTTTTATTTTCCCATTGATCTGCCAAGGGCACCATTTCCCCTTGGAGTGACAGCAGAGAGTTGATGGAATGTCTAGGCCAAAGCACTGGAAACAAAGGCACTTAATTACTTCTGGTGCTGGGTTCAATGCAGCACAAAGAGAATGACACAGATACCACACCACCCCAAATCTCTGACCTGGAGTTGGAGGAAGAAGGAAGCTTAGAAGCAAAGACCATCCAAAAGAAGAGACCTTTTCATTCACCACACTGGATGTTCCATACTCTGCTTTATGCCAGGCAGGCAGTGCAAAGAATGCCTGCCAGGAAGTGAGATGAGTTAAGTTCTGGCTCTTGAATTCTAAATAGTTGTGGGATATTGGGAAGACTCTAAGATTCTGAGCCTCTTTGTATCTTAGTTCCCTGATCCAGAAGCAAACCTGGATAATTATGCCATTCCAACCTAATTCGTGGTGCTATTATGAGGGATAGCTGTGGTGCAGGAAATGCTTAGCAAAGTGTACAACACTTAATTCATGTGAAGGATTGTTATCTTGAACTTCTGTCAGCAAGAGAAGAAATGTATTCTACTGTCTAATGTAATAGCCATTAGTCATATGTTACTATTGAACATTAGAAATGTGCCTAGCCAGAAGGATGGGGATATAGCTCAGTTGGTAGAGTGCTTGCCTCACATGCACAAGGCCCTGGGTTCAATCCCCAGCACCACAAAAAAATAAATAAATAAAAGAAATGTGCCTAGTCAGAATTGAGATGTGGCATTGAGTGTAAAATACATCTCAATTTCAAAGAATGTAAATATCTCATAATTTCTTCATTAATTATGCATTGAAATGACAATATTTTGAAGGTATTGCTACATAAAACACATCAAAATTTAGTCTGTTCCTTTTAACTTTTAAAAACGTGGTTACTGGATAATTTTAAATTATATATGTGGCTTTCGTTTGTGGCTCACATTGTATTTCTGTTGAGCAGAGGTGAGCTAGTCAGTCACATGCAGGAAAGTCAGAAGAGTCAGGCTGTGCAGGTTCAGAAATGAAGGAACCTGGGATAAATTCTCTCATGGACCCCTACTGTTTTGTGTCCCTTGACCTCCCATTTTAAAGGCTGAATATTTTGGTAGAGAAGCCACTCTTCCTTGGACGTTTACAAACAGGGAAGATTTGACTTTGCAGAAATAGGCGCACATGTGTCGGGGGAAGGGAGACAGAGAGCACTGGGTTGCTACAGTGGCTTACTGTTGAAGAATAGCAAACTAATTATCACATTACAATTCTCTCAGCCTACCATTGTGGGTAATTACCTTCCATGGGGACTCTTTAAAAAAAAAAGAAGAAAAGATTCCTTCCCAGTAACTAGCTATTTTGTCCTTTTAATTCAATTCACTTCAATTGGTGGAAAAATTACATGAAGGGAAAATTAACACTTTAAAGGCTGAAATGAAAGCAAAAACATACACTAGAAATGTCTTCCTCTAGTTCTGAAGCAAGGCTTATTTTTGCCTATCACAATGCCAAGTCCTGGGTTAATTGAAATGTGGCACCATGCAAACTTTCTTCAAATATCCCGTGGACTATCCTGGGTTCAGATTTTTATCTACTTAACTACAGTTAGTTCCCTGGCCTACTTTAAAGACAGATAGGGCTAATTTGACTTGGGTTCTGAGAATCCAAGAGCTCTGCTCAGTGAGAATGATCTCCTTACAGGAATATTATATGGACAATCAAATCCCTTTTTTCCCCCCCAAATCCCTTCTTAACTCAAATTTAGGGCTTAGTAACAGATATTCCATTTGGGGCAAACTCAACATTAGCAGGAGTGGGGATTGAACTTGAAGGGAATAAAGTAGAAGGATTTTGATTTATTCATAGGGCAGAACAGGAAAGAGACAACTTAAGGACTATGAACTAAGGAAGGAAATTATCATGCAAATTACCGACCAAATAGCATCAATTTACTAAACCTCAAGTCAAACTGAACTCAGATATTAGTTGAACTGTAAATCAGACCAAATATATACACATACATATATATGTATATATATGTGTGTGTGTGTGTATACATATATATATATATATATATATACACACACATATATACCTCCTAGCAAACTTGTTCAAACCAGAATCAAACCTATATATTTTCTAATGAACTGGAACATAAAAACATTCCCTTAACTGAGCTAATGTTTCATTTGGTTTGAATCCCTGCTAAAGAGGAACATATTTGGATTTCTTTGAAGGAAGGTAGTTAAAATTCCATGGAAATGGCCTATCTCCTACAACCTTTAGTTTCTCAGTTTGAATGAAGGTATGTGAATCTGTCCATGAGTTCCAGATCTAAGATAGAATAATACAAGATAGAAACAGGGTGGCACTACCTACTATGTCCTAGAAAAGAACAAAGACTTTCAGTTATATCCAACACTACTTACTCTTTGACTAAATGTATATCAACCTCCTATGTCCCTTGGTAACTCAGTTCAGAAAACTCAACAGTTTATGAAATGATTCTTTCTTCTTAAATCTCAAATAATATCTGTCAGAGAAAATTATGCCAACTGAAAACTACAGATTGTTTATAGCTCATTATTCTCTTTATCTGATTCTAATGCTGTGAAAGCTGTTATAAATCTATAAATTATAAATATAAATAACTGATATTCTCCAATTCCACCCATTTACCTGAAAAGTGTCAAAATGCATTCTGCTGTCATATATAACTAATTAGAACAAATAAATAAATAACTGATAATAATGAAAAACTATTCTTATCTATAAACATGCAAATGCTGTCTTATCCTAAGAGTATACCAAATCTCAGAGAAGAAAAGAAATTTTCCCCAAATCACAAAGCTAGGAAGTGATATGGCTGGGCCTTTTTAGACGTCTCCCTCCCTTCTTCCATATCCTGTCTATGACCTTCCCCAATTTGACCTCCCCACTTGGAATAGTCCTGTGTTACTGTTTTGCCTGAGATCAATTTTGCTCCTCTGGAATGTTCATTGAGTGGATACAATGGACTTGGCTCTAAACAAACTGCCATGGAATGGACATAGTCATTTAATATGGATCATCCTATTCTTTGGGGGTGAAATCATGCAGAGGTTATAGACAAATCAATAAAGGTGAGCTCAGATATTTTAGAAATTGTCTTGAAATTTGCTCTAGATTAGGGTTTGGCTTCATTTATGTCCATGAACTATCTGCAATGAAGATTCCAATTCTCTCTACAGAGAACACCACTTTACTTTGGTGGTAGGGGATAGAAATCGTTTGTAAATCTGATACCTGCCAAGAGAAACACCCCCCCACACACATTTATTATTCTATTTTCCTGGTGAGTTTGAATAAATTCTCATTTCTTTTCTTTAGCAAGGGAGTTCTGAAGGAGCAAGAGCATATCTTGGTTACCTGGGCCTGGACTGGTATCTACCATAATTCTTCAATTTGACAAATATTTGTGGAGTCTTAATGTATTCCTGTTCTGTCTCTGTCAGTGAGGTGCATGTTTTGTAGAAGAGAAGTTCTACATGCTGGAGATCAATGATTTCACATGTTTAAATGGTTTCAATACAGATGGTTGTGTTCATTTGTGCTGGGTAACAAATTGTATGCAGTCTGCCTAGAGAATCTATTTAATTCAAGCTGATACACCCTAGATAGTTCTAACTAATAGGTTATACAGCAGTTTTAAAAAATAGGTCCACAAATTCTGCAAAACCCCCTTTGAAGAGGTGGATGCTAATTCATTTCCCCTTGAATGTAGGTTAAACTTAGTAGTTACTTCTAATTACTAGAATAAAGTAGAAGTGACAGTGTTTGCTTTGAAGACTAGATAATAAAAGGCACTACATCTTTTTCATTCTCTTGAAACTTTCACCAATAAGCCATTTTAGAAGTGGGTCCTACAGCCCCAATGGAGCCTTCAGATGATTGCATCCCTTCCCAGTACCCTAACCACAACAATATGAGAGACCCTGACCCAGAGTCACCCAGCTAAGCTACTCCAGAATTCCTAACCTACAGAAACTGTGAGATAATAAAAGCTTATTTTAAGCCACTTAGTCTTGGGGTAATTTGTTTCACAGCAAGATATAAATACAGTTAGAAATCTCTAGAAATAGCTATTGCTGTTTCTGAAAAATGATCAGCTAGGCAATTATTGCCAGACTCATAAATCTTGAGCAAATGTTTTAAAGTTCTTTTTATTTCTGTAAGTCTCTGCTTAGAAATTGTCCAAATAATTTTATTCCTCACCCAAGTGTTAAAACCTGAGGCTTAATAGTTTCAGCAATATGAATGTGCTTAGATAGATTCATGTGCCCTTTTGCTCAGTTGAACAAGATGTCAAGACACACCTATTTTTATTCCTTCAGTAAACATTACCTAAATGCTTACTATGCTGGGTGAAACAGGTCATTTTGTGCATATATTCACTCAGTGACATTACGTGAGCATTTACTAGGGGGCACACACTGTGCTCAGCACTGAGGAGACAAAAATGAATGTGACACCTTGCTCTTGAGGAGCTCAATATGTAGTTAGGAAATTAGACAAACACAAACTTTACAACACAGGGTGGTGGATATTATCCCAGAAATATAAATGGCATGCAATGATATTGCAGAAAATGGAAAAACTATTTCTATGTGAGGTCATGAATAGGAATTTTCAAGGGTGGAGAGTTATAAAGATAACATTCCAGGTGTGCGGGAAGAATGTGCAAAGACATGGCAATATGAAAAGCCTGGAATGTCCTTTTACACTTTAGTTTCTGTTGCTTAAGAACAAAGAGATTGCTGGTGATACACATAATCCTAGCAGTGTGGGGCAGGCAGGACAGGCTATTTTAATAGGAAAAGTATTTCAAAGCCAACAGGCCACTCAGGCTGCCCCAAATTTAAGGACTTTTGTGTAGCCAGGTGTAGTGGTGCATGTCTGTAATCCCAGTAGCTTGGGAGGTTGAGGCAGGAAGATTACAAGTTCAAAGCCAGCTTCAGTAACTTGGTGAGACCCTGTCTCTAAATAAAATATAAGAAAAAAGGGCTGGTATGTGACCCAGTGGTTAAGTGCTTCTGGGTTCAATCCCAAGTGCCAAATAAATATATAAATAAAGAGTCCTTGTGGTTCCTCAAGTCTCTCAGGATAGAAGAATTCTCATGATGAGTACTGAGCCTTGGGAAGACAAGTGTGTAAGTCTTCTGGAACACATGATTTCCTCAGTGTGAAGAACTCATATTATCTGTGTATGAGTCTACTAATCTTCTGAACTTGGACTTCTGTGGCTTTTTATTTTTAATAACATCTGTTATAAAAGAATGGAAAACATTTCCTTTGATCAGTGCCACTCAAACTGCAGGTCTCAGACAAGTTTAAGAGTTTCTGCCAGAATGTAAATCAGCACACTGCTGCCTTCCTCAATGAAATAATGCTCTGGGGGAAAAAGTCAGCTGATCTAAATGGTTTGCTTAGTGGCATAGTTAATTTACATTTGGCACAAGCACATAATCTCATCACAGACGGACTGATAACAAACAGCTCATGGGTTGGCAGTGACCCGCAGACCACAATTTCAGATTACTCACAATCCACTAAATAAAATGCCTATGACAAATTTCTTCACATGCTTTCAGAACCTAGTCTGCATTGTCTTTTCCTATTGTGAGAGTGGCACAATCTTGTCTTCCTTTTTTAAAAAAATATGTAAATATGTATTGTATACTGGTATCCCTTTCTGTTATGACATCTAATTAGTTCAGAGTCAAATTTGAAGTGCAAGTGCATCAGCTAAGTTGGTATTTTGAGTGTCAATTTTTGCATTTTTGTCCTTGACTCTGATTTTTAATTCCAGATTTATGTTTGCCTTGATTATTTCATTGAATGTGTTTTTGCCAGATAATATTGAAAATGATGATGATAATGATAACCATGACAATAAGCATTAGAGCAAGCATGGTAAGTAGGCCAGATTTCTGGTCTGCATCCATTATGAGTGGAATGAGGGTTGTGACTGTGCCTCCATGACTCCAAACAAGTTTGACAGTGTTACTCCTTAAAAAGATAACATTGATATTCATGGACACACAGCAGTGATCATGAGGAACTCATTCCTCTGCATGCAGAGGGTATTAGCCTCCATAAATGAAGTCAGCGTGCACAGTTAGGAGAAGAGCACTCACCGTCTTGGTCGTTACCTGAGTCAGCTGGAGACTTGCTTCGGCGCATAGGGCCAGGGCTCTTGGCAGAACTCTTCTGGGGTGTTGGCGACGCCTTTGGGCCAGCTGTGGCTGATGGATTTCCCTTCATGACTCGGCATTCTGGGGCAGAATGACACAGAGAGCTTAGCAGAAGGTAGAACGCAGGCTCAGCATATTACCAGCCTTTGGCAAACGGAATAAACACTACAGGCCAAAGCACTTAAGTGGTTCAGGTCTACAAGGCAGTCTTCATTGTTTCTAGGAATTATAGTCCTGGCGAGTGAGGCATGTAAAACTTTCAAAGTCACCTGGGCTAAACTAGGTGTTCAAGTTTCTAGATTATGGAATAAGGACAAGAGTTTAGAAGCAGGTTAAATAGGCAATAATTCAATTATTTGAGGATGACTTAGCCATGTCTCAGAATAGTACCTTTGGATATAATGTTTAATTAATTTCCTTGGAGTAGAGGTTATAGCTACACAGATGAAACATCCATGAATAATTTAAAGGAGGGATAAGCAGCTACAAGATACTGTCTATTACAAACCACACAGCGTGATGGCATATTACAAATGTTATGTTATCTTATATGAATAAGTCCCACCACCACCACCATCTTACATTTATAGAGCTCCTTTTGGTTTTCAGTGCAAGTTATCATAATCCCTTATGTTGGTTTAATGAATAAATGGGTCATCAGTGACTGCCACTTGTAACTTCAGAATGCTCATGGGTTTAGAGGAGAGTCTGCCAAATATCCTTGTATTTACCCCAGCTTAATGTGACACATTTGTAGCAGTCTTTCTGGGCAGGTCACTTAACTTCCCCTGTTATACTAAACTTGGGCACTGATAGTGCTGATTTACTAGGAGGATCATTTTCTTCATTTTTCTGATGGAGGTAGAAAGCACTTAAGCCACTTGCTTAGGACCACAAAGTAAGAAATTAGCAGAATAAAGACTAGACTCCTGGGTCCCAGTCTAGTGCTTTTTGCACTACAATTTTCCCAACTTCGTGCTAAGATATGAAAAGTGGAATCAAACAGCTGGGTAGAGGATAGTCTTTTATTTATACACCTCCTTGTTTTCTGCTATTTCAAAGTACACCAAGATGTAAATTTACCATAAAGATTTGGGGAGCTATTCTGGTAAATTGAACCTATTAGGAAACTGAATTGAGTGGAAAGCTCATTTTTGTCTGCTTCACTTCTTGCTTTGGTTGATGAACTTTAGTGATCACTGCCCAGAACTAGAGATGTAGAAAGGCATAGGAAACTGGACCTAGCCTGGAATTGTTTAGCTATTTTATGATCATTTGCCTCCTCTCAAAGGAAGAACACCAGAAATACTATGTTTTTAGGGTCCTTGTCACTTGAGTTGTTTAGAAAGTCTATATTAGTAAAACTGCCTTTGCTTTTTTTAATATTTTACTCCTCTTAAGTGGAAAACATGTTTTAAATGTATCTTTTCATCAAAATTATATCCTAACCCTGTTGCTGAGTGAGCTAATTCACCTTTATCTTACACCCAGAGCTTAGCAAAAGGAGATATATGTTCAGCTCTTTCCTGAGATGATTCTTCTGGAATCCTGAATCACAAAGTAAAGAGAATGGTACAGCAAGCCCAAAGGTGGGGAAATGATCTGACACTAAGAATACCATGGGAAAATCTTTCTAAACTGGGACTGTTAACATGGGCCAAATAGCTGGAGATTGTTAACTAGAAAAGAAAGTGTATGTATGGTATCCAATTTCTTCCTCCAAATTTTCCTTCCTGTAGTCTAATAGTATCTGTTAGCCCATATGAAAATATGCATTTCCAGAAATATGGTCACTATCATGGCAGATGGTGACTCTTATTGAGTTTGGAGGCTGGATTTCTGGGACATCCAGTCAACCTTTGACTTAGTGGCCCATGTATTCAAATATATAGGAGAAAGACTAAAAATATCTGCCTTTGAGAGGTCATACTTGGATGTTCTGCAGACCAACACAAACCCATGGAAATCCTAAGGAATAGAAGTAAGGAGAAAAATAAGGAAATAAAACTCAATGACTAAAAACCAAAGCAAACAAATAAAAAAATGCAATGGTTGTGCTTACCATTTTCATCCAGTGAGAAGTCATCCTGAGCATAGCGAAATTTTTCAGGACCACAGGCAATAAAAACATCATCATCACCAAAGAAATCATGAAGACAGGTTACCTATGGAGAAAACAGAAACACTGGATTTGTATTTGGTGTTCTTGTGACAATGAACATCATACCATGTTGGCAGTAGGGAAGTCTTCACAAGGAAGGCCATTATCTCTTTCAACCAGGGAGCTCCTTTTCCTCAAAACACCCACCATACTCATAGTCTGCACCATGATCCACAGTAAGAAAAGATTGAGTGCTATTGCCCTTCCATGTTTCATGTATAATAGTCTTGTTTCCATAGCATTCAGGATGAGATTGGAACCATATCTAAATGGAATGGCCCCCACTGAAGTAAAGTCAGTTGGAAGATGGTCCTACAAATGTCACTTTTTCTTAGACTTTCAAATACAAACTATTCTTGACTCAATTCTGGGGCCAGGGATCTAGGCCAAGGAACAGGAGAAATATTTTCTATAATCTGGAGCTGACCCAGAAGTTGAAATTCCTCTGTTCATGTACATGAGTTCTAGAAGAACACCACTTCTTAATTACTTCGTACACACAAAAATTGGACCTTGGTTAAAATGAGCCTAGAACCTGGAAGTGGCCAGACTATCATTCCTTACTGAGAAACTAAGAAGGGAAAACTGCTGACCACTTGAAACTTCATCAAGAGCAATGTGTCCTATAGGCTTGAGTCTTTCTTGGTAAAGCCATGTTCCCAGGACCTTTCTGCCCTCTAGCACCCTATGCATTGCTGCTTCTTCACAATACAGTCTCCCCAGCCCCCTTTCTGCACAAATAAATGAGGGTCCCTGGGAAAGTATGTTGCTCCCTGCAGTCTCCCCACTTCTCGGCTTTCCTAATTACATCTGATAATTAGTCCAGCACATCAGGGAAACCCCAGGAGAAACTATAGAGTCAAAACATGCTTATCCAAATCCTTAGCTTGTAAGTGTTCAAAGCCTCTAATTGTTCTAAGCTTCCCATTCAAGCTGCCAGCAATGCCTTTCCAAAGACATAGTGCTCACAAACTAACAACAGCTTGCTGGGTGCAGAGAGCAATATGTTACATTTGAAAACTGTTTATATTAATAACATCACCCCCACCCAAGGTCTATTCAGTCCCTGTTCTCCCAGCCAAGATGATTGCAAGCTTTACACAAAGGGAGAAATGCTTAAAGATTATCCCCATTGTCTCAGCCTTCCAATCATCTATGAGATGCTCAGAGAAAGGAAAGACTCTTGGAGGACTGCCAGGGTCGCGTCCATTAAGCATCTTCCCAGTCCTGAGTCCCAACCTCATCAAATAAACTAACACCCTTCTTCAACCCATTCGTCTCTCACCTATTCATTCCACAATCATGTAATGACAATCAAAGTTATCATTGATTGAATGCTTACTCTGTGACAGGCACTCTGCTTCCAAATCTGTCATCATATTTTACCCTCACAACAAATCCTTAGAGGTTGGTATTATTGTCATCACTATTTTAGAAATGAGAAACCTGAGGCCCAGAGTCAATAAGAAAATTGCCCAGAAGGAAAGCAACAAATCCAAACAAAGATAGATCTATCTGACTTCAAAGCCTGTGTTTTAAACCACTCAGCAATACAAAACACATACGGTTTGGGCACTGGGGAGACAGATGTAAGACTAAGACCATGACCTCATGAAGCTCATAGTCTGATGGAGTGAGATACATTGAAACAGCATTTCATTTTAGTGCACCTTAGTGCTAGGATGGGAGAATCCGTAGGTGATGTGAGAGTGATTTGACAACCACATCCAAGCAACCCAGTTTCTGGCTGACACTGTTAGTTTAATAGGCACTCTGTATATTGTCCATATAGCAAATCCAATAATAAAGGCTACATGGCTTTGAGTCCTGCTACAGACCTCCAGCCAATGTTTTAGACCTTGGTTCAATAAGATCTGGAGATCCTAACTTTGATGCACCTGTGTCTCTACATTTTTTACCCGCTGCTACCTCCTTAACCCTGAAGGTCTCTGCCATGTCTCTTTGTTCAAGGCTGCCCTTGATCCTGAGTAGTTGCTTTTAGTTTTGGTCATGAGTAAGGGAAGCCTCACCCTTGGGTGTCCCTCTGATAGTGGTCTCTAGGAATTGTGTACTTTGTTTCAGGACCTGCCTGCCTGTGCCTTCATGGATATTCACCTAGTTCTCCCTAGTACATCACAGGTTTCTGAATGTAAAGATCAAGTATATCCCTCCTCCCCCTATATCCTCCCATGGATCATGGTAAAGGTTTATGAAATAATGAGAATTTAGCCAAAACCATTTCTGCTTCTGCTGCACACAAAGAAGACAAGAAAGAGAAATATGCATAGGTTTTGTAAAGATATAAAAGGACAGAGAAGTAGAAAAAGGAAGAAGAAATAAATTGTGACAGTGAAGTTTAGCATTCAGAAGCTTTGAAAGGTAACAAAACCATACAAATTTACGAATAAGAAAGGAGAAATGACTGAGTTGAGAAATTATTCTTCATATAATAAAATAATTAGTTTGAAAACTTAGATGAAATGGATGATTTTTACATGATATCTTATTGTAGGACAACAAAGCCTTGCAGACTGTTAGGGGGGTTGCTGTTACAATGACCTACCCTCCACCAATCCAAACTTCACCACCTCTGACCAGGCTTTGCAAAAAGCCTTTGGATAAACTCTCCTTTGGGGAGCTTCTAAGAAAGGCAAAGTCCCCTATGCTTCTGACAAACTCACAGTGGTGTGGATGGTTTCAAACACATTCGTGTTACAATTCAGCTCTTCACCATCAGATTTCTTGTGTGATCCCACCCCATATTTTACCGGCTCTCAAATGCAGAAAAATTCACATTGTGTATGTGTGTTTTAGTCAGTTTTTTCACTGCTGTGACCAAAAGACCTGGAAAGAATAATTAGAGGAGGAAAATTTTAGTCTGGGGCTCATGATTTCAGAGGTCTTAGTCCATAGATGTCCTACTCCATTCCTCAGGGCCCAGGGAGAGGCAGAACATCATGGTGGAAGAATGTGGTAGAGGAAAGTGGCTCAGGGCATCACACCAAAAAGCAGAGAGAGAGAGAGCTCTGCTCAACAGGGACAAAATATAAACCCCAAAGCCATGCCCCTAGGGACCACCAGCTCCAGCCACAACCTACCTGCCTACAGGTACCACTAAGTTAATCCCTATCAGGGGATTAGTGCGCTGACCAGGTTAAGTCTCTCATAACCCTATCATTTCATCTCTAAACCTTCTTGCATTTTCTCACACATGAGCTTTTGGGGAATACCTCATATCTAAATCATAACAATGTGGATACCCAACTTTCCTAAATAACTTGGATATTGAGACACAATAGCCCCATCATTGTCATAGGGTTGGGAAAATAGAATATTCTTCATCTTAAATGAAGAACCCAAAGCATGAAAGTAAAAATGGCCTAAGGATACACAGCTGGCTCATGGAATAATTGGGACTAGCATTCAGGTGTTCAGCTTCAATTCAGGACAAAATAATCCTGGACTTTCTAAAGCCTTGACCTGGATCTATTAGCTTTATCAGACTGCCAGTGGAATCCACAGGATAAAAATGGCCAGGAACCCCTATATGGAGTCTTTATTGGTTCTTTGTAAAGTTTTCTCTCTCTCAGCTCCTACAGATTCTGATGGTATTTTTCCTGTACCTCATTCTGCCTGTGTTATAGTCATTGATGGACATATGTAATCTCCTTCAGGTCCCAGAAGACTGTGTCCAGTTCATTTATATGTTTTCCACAGTAGTATTCAGTACATAATATATAATAAATGCTTGTAGGCTTAATTAAAAATAAAGCCCTGACTTGAAAGACTTATATATAGGCCAGGCAGAAGAGTCTCCATTTGTCCCACTTGATGCCTGATATGCATCAGAACGATTGAATTTAAAAAAATAATTTTCTTTATTAATCATATTCTTAATCTATGGACAACAAAATTCCTATTCATTACTGACAATTGAGTATGTAACAATGAGAAAGATGAATAAAAGAAAGAAGAGGAAGGCAGAAAGGAAGAAGGGAGTATAAAATATAATTATCAAATAAAGCTCACACTCATTTAATGTTTGCTTTTAAAAATTCAGTTGACATAATGTGGTGCAAAGTCCACCCAGGTTTATGTTACAAAGCCATGATTTTCAAAATTAGTTTTTTTGAGATAAAATTTCTATCACGAGGTGGCAACAAAAGTAGTAAATATAATAAGCATTGCAATACCACTTACATCATCCTCACAGAGCAAAGGTCTTGCTGACATCAGCTTCAGTATGAGTCATGCTTGGGTATTTAAGTCAGAGAAGGGAACATGAAAGCATGATACCTATCTTTACAACTAATCAACTGTGAGCACAAAATCAATAAAATCAACTCACATTAACATTGATCCATTAACTCAATGCTATTCTTTTAAAAAAATGTCAGGTGTTGGGGGAAGGGAGTCTAGCTTGCTTGTGCATTAGCATGAGTAATATATTATATGGGTGGCCTCGTGGCTTAAATGTCAAAGTACAAATGGAGAAATGGAGATAACAGATCACTGTGTGGGAGCAGTTTGAGTCTATTAGCTGAAAATGGAAAATTTACTCTGTGACTTAAGTTCGACTTGATTAGATTCCCCATCCACATATTATGCATACTGGCAGTTCTGATATTTGCCTGCTACTACATTTCACTTATTGTCTAACTGTTCAGAAATAATGTTACCTCAGGAAGTAAGTTCTTAGGAATTTATGTGGCTCACTTTCAATATGAAAAATATTTTCACTAAAAGTTCCATCCCACTAGTATTGATAAATCAAGCACTTATTGGGGCAAAGGAATTACGTGAGAGACACAGAAATGTACAATAAGAGGCCCTTGTCTTTGAAGAGTTGACAACATAATAAGCAAGTTAGTACTACACAAATAATTAGAATACAAGGCAGGCTGTTGTTAGCACTATTGTAGAGGCAGAAAAAGCAAGGGGAAGGACAGAAGACAAGAGAACAATTCTAATAATGAGAACTGGGGAAGGCTTCATAGAGAAGATGACAAAAAAAAAAAAAAACCTGTGTTGAAGAATGGGTGGGATATAGGTTGATGGAGATAGGAGGTATTCCAGAGAGAACTAACCGCATGAACAAAGGCAGAGAGGCAAGAATGAGCCTTTTTTCTTTTTTATTCATTCTTTTTCATTATACATCACATTAGGATCCATTTTGACATAATTATAAAAGAATGGAATATAATTTGCTCTAATTTAGTCCCCAGGACTTCCCCCATCTCTCCCCTTGTACCTTCCCCTATTCTCTTCCCTGTACTCTACTAGTCTTTCTGTTATTTATTTATAGTATTTTTATTTATTATTTTTAATTATACATGAAGTAGAGTGTATTTTGACATATTTATACAAACATAGAGTACAGCTTATTTCTAGTTAGGATCCCAGTCTTGTGGTTGTACATGATGTGGAGATTCACTGTAGTCTATTCATACATGTACATAGGAGAGTTATATGAGAATCATTCCACTGTCTTTCCTATTCCTATCCCTCCTCCCTTCCCTTCAGCATCTTGTGTATGTACATGGTGGTGAGATTCACTGTGGCATATTCATCTATGTACACAGGAAAGTTAGGTCAGATTCATTACTCTGTTCTTCCCTTATCCCATCCCTCTTCCCTCTCCCTCAAACAACTACTTCTACTCCACTTATCTTTCTTCTATTTTAATGGAATTCCTCCACTTTTCTTTTCTTCTTTCCTTATCATACTAAAAATACACCTTTTTCTTAACAACCCTAGAGAAAAAGACTTTGAATCTTATTGACTATACTTATAGTTTCTCAGCACAATTGCCCAGATCCATCTGCTAACCTTCTTCATAGACAAAATAAACAATTGTGTACCGGTAGAATTCAGGGTGAAGAGTCAAAGAATGTCTACCAGGAAGGTGACACTTATGGTGAAGAAGAGGTAACCTCTGTGGCAAGGAAGACAAATCACACTAATATCCCAATCTTGCCAAAAGTGTGTGCTGCCCATAGAGAGTGGCTGGCGAGTTTTGCAACAATGAGTTAATGAAAAATTCAGTAGACATTACAGAAGAGCTTTTTCTAAAAGTTACTGCCACTCTCATTATGGAACATCTCCTGTCTGCCAGCCTTGGACAGGCTCCAGTCAGAGATTGGCATTCAGTTGATTTGGTGAGCTGCAGCAATGTTTCTGAGACAACCCTGGTTTTCTTATCAAACTCATTGTCTTGGGCTTATCTTGCAGTTTTGGTTGTGGGTTCTTTATGACAACATTTTTGCCTGGGCAAGCAGCTCATTAGTTCTACAGTGTCTCTTTTGGCACAAGTCTTATTCAATGCCTCGAACTTCCTAACAATCTCTGCTGAAATAAGAATTCCACTTGCATTGCTATAATATTTTTAGTGCTTTCAAAACCCTTCCACAAAGGAAGACTAGCAGAGTAAAGGGGAACAGGAGGAGAAAGAAGGTGAGGGAAAGAAGGGGCATCAGAGACTGAAATGGAATAAACTAAATTCCATGAATGTATTACTATGTCAAAACGAACCCAACTATTTTGTATAACTATAATGCATAATATAAATATAAAACAAAAAAATCCTTCCACATTTATAAATATTTTGTACTCTCTTCTACACCCCTAATTCTCCCATTCTTAATCTCCTTTGCTCGATTATATTTCTATTCCAGACCTCTCAACATTTGAAAGCACCAGTAGTGATTGAGTTCTCAGGTCACTTTTCATTATTTGTATTTATTTCCTAAATGGTCATATCCAGTCCCAAAGTGCTACATGCCAACCATATACTGATGACTCATATTGATATCACCAGACCTTTCTTACCCTGAATTCTAAAAATATATATCTAGTTGTCTGCTTACTATCTCTACTTGGTTATCTGATAGGCATTCCAAATTTAATATGCCTCAAACTAAACTTTTATTCCCACCTTTCTAAATACTATTTCTCATTTATTTTCCTCATTTTAATAAATGGTACCATAGTTCTCCAAGTTACCCAAATCAGAAACTTGAAGAGTCATTTTTGAGTCACTTTTCTCCCTCTCCATTGTTATTGTCATAGTCTGAGATATACTATAGTAACCTCATAACCAATCACCATATGTCCACTCTTGGCACCATGCCCCAACATAACAATTATTCTGTTCTCCATATATCAGAGTAGAATTTTGCAATTCTCCTTCACCTTCTCCTTCTCCTTCTCTTCTTCCTCCTCTTCCTCGAGCCTCCACCTCCTCCTCTTCCTCTTCCTCCTCCTTTCTTTCTCTCCCTCTCTCCCCTTCTTGGGGATTGAACCCAGGGCCTTGAGCATACTGGGCAAAAGCACTCTACCACCAATTAGATTTCCAGCCCATATTTTATAGTTTTAATCCTGTATTTAACTCTTCTGCTTAAAACCCTACAAAGATTTTTCCTATATTTGTATTACCCAGCCCCTTGTATCACATATGGTAGCTTGCTCCAGCCACATTAGCCATCTTTCTGTTCCTCAAACACAAAAAGACCTTTCCTGCTTCAAGGCTTTCACTCTTGCAGTTCCCTCCATCTAGAAGTTTCCCATTCCAGATATTCACTAGTTGTGCACTAGTTTTCTGCACAACTAAATCTAAAATATCACAAAGTCTGAACAATCCCCAATTTACAGATTATTGTGCTATTTTAAACCATGCAAATTAGGCACTATTACTTAAATTATTTATAAAGTCTATTGTCTAGATTTGCCTATATATTTGCCAGTTGATGTTCTCACCACTTCTTGTTATACCTCAGGTCTTCTGGGATCATTTTAAAACTAGCCACATGTTGGACCTTCCCATTTTATCTTCCATATCTCTTACTCTTGCTTTCACATTCTCCAACTGCTTATCTCTTGGTACTGCATTCTGGAAAATGTCCCCAAATCTGCCAGTTCACTCTTCCTCTCTTCATATGTATTTCATTTGTACTTTAACCTATCCATTTAACTTCAAATTTCACTGATTTCTGATTTTTAGAAATTCTATTTATTTCTTCACAATTTTTTTCTGTTAACAAGGATAGTATCTTTTTCTTATTCTATTTTCATTCCATGTTTTGTTTCTTTTAACAACCCATAATAAAGTTATTTTATGCCCTGTATTTTATAATTCTAACAGCTGAAGGCCTTGAGACTCTAAATTTGTTGTTTCTATTAATCCTCCCTCATGGTGATGTGTTTACATAAGAGTTTGATACATTTTTTATTGTGAGTTTATATTTGGTTGAAATAAATATTTGGAAATCTTGATGGACCTAGATTGCGGGTGCTGTCCTCCAAAAATATGTGCATTGCCTCTGCCAGGTGTCAGGAGTTACCAACAAAAAGGTGGTAACTTTTTTTTAATTAACTCTTGCAGTTCCCTCCATCTAGAAGTTTCCCATTCCAGATATTCACAAGACTAGTTTTCTGCACAACTAAATCTAAAATCTTTATTTTATTTAAATATCTAAATCTAAGATAACTTTTTTTTTAATTAAAAAGTTACCACCTTTTAATTTCTCTGCTAAGATTTCTTTTGCCAAACGAGTAGTATAAACTTGAACTAAAAGCAAACTTTAGGCTGCAAACTCTCAAGAATGAACTTCAGGGACTGGGGTTGTGGCTCAGTGGTAGAGTGTTTGCCTAGCACATGTGAGGTACTGGGTTCGATCCTTAGCACCACATAAAATAAATAAATAAAATAAAGGCATTCTGCCCATCTATAACTACAAAATTTTTTTAAAAAAGAATATACTTCAGGAAGAGCAGCAACAGCAGCAACAATAATAGTGATCTTATTCATTTTGTTTTCACCTGAAATCATGATAGAGACAGACAAGCTTACTCTCAGGTTTTCTGTTTTTGTTTTTGTTTTTTTGTTTTTTTGTTTTATTTTGCTTTGTTTTTTGTTTTTTGTTTTTGTTTTGTTTTATTTTCTTCTGTCAGGTCCTTTTTAATGCCAGTTACCATTTCCTTAGGGTGTATATCCCCTTCATGTGGGGTTTTAAACTTCAGACTTCTCACTTTTCAAAGACCTTGCACAGCTTGTGTTTCTGTTAATATCCAAAGCACTGGGTTCCAGTTATGTGGTTTTACCTCAGGAAAGCCCAAACTTTAACAAACTGACTGCTACTCTGGTTTCAATTTCTGGTTCCTCTCCTCTCTCCTGCCTTTCTTTTCTGAAAGCTTAGCAAAGCTTAGCAAGGCATTTTTTAAAATTCATTATTGTTTTCTAAATACCTAGATATAGGAACATTAATTTGACCCAGCAATTCTACTTCTAGGTATATATACAAAAGAGTTGAAAGCAGAAACTTGGTATGTCAGCATTCATTGTAGTATAATTCACAATAGCCAAAAGATTAAAAACAACCTGTGTCCATCAAAAGATGAATAAACAAAATGTAGTATGTCCATACAATGGAATGTAGTTCTCATACATGCTGTAACATAAATTTTGAAAACATTATGCTAAGTGAAATAAACCAGAAATAATAGAACAAATATTATATGATTCCATTTACATGAAATATTTAGAATGGAAAACTCACAGATATATGAAGAGGTTAGAGGTTATCAGGCACTAGGGGGAAGGGAGAAATAGGGAGTTATTACTTAATTGTTATTGATTTTTATTTGGAGTATTAAAAAAGTTATGAACTACATGTTGCTTGGACAATATTTTCAATGAAGTTAATGCTGTTTAATTGTGCATATACAATGATTAAATGGCATATTTTATATTATATATATTTTACCCAATTTAAAATACTAATAAATATCAAAATATTGAGTTATACACTTTAAATGAATATGTTGTGTGGTATGTGAATTATAAAGCTTCTAAAATAGAGAAAGGTAAAGAAATATTTATTATAATTTATCTAGGATCCAGTTGTAATATATCAAGTATGCTTTTTAGAATATTTGGTCTGCTGTATTACAGAAGCAGAAGTCAAATTTCACTATCCAGGGAGGTTTTTCTCTATTGCTTAATCTAAACTAGAACTAACACCACCACCATGAGAACCAAGCTCCACAAGAGTGGAAACCCCATTTGTTTTGTTCAATATTATATCCTCACTAAGTTCAAATATAAAAAGTCACATATTCTAAAATATTATCTTTAGTAACTATAAAAGTAAGAAAAATCGAAAACAGATCTTAGATTCATCATTAAAGATTTTTAAATACAATAAGATTGATATTATGTTCCATTATTTCTGTCATTCCCTGGGACTTCCCACAGCAGTTTATTGCTCCCATGGTAAGTCATGTTGAGTTTGATTCCCTCTGATCCTTCAGCACTAGACCCAATTGGATCCCTCTCCATCCTTGCCTGAAGTGTGACTAGTCCTCAAAAATACTTTTCATAGGTCTCTAGGTAGTAGTAAAGTACCATGAGAAACATTAGGAATAGGTTGTGATTTTGTCAATGGATCTTTCCTCTGGTCTGCTTTAGTCTCACAACCAATGGTGACTCTCTGTTACGATTTGTATATGAGGTATTCCCCAACAGTTCCTGTTAATGCAGGAATACTCAGAGGTAAAGAAGATTGGATTGTGAGTGATACAATCTAATCAGTCTACTCTAGTTTGAATGAATTGAATGGATCATGATTGTAGTCAGGTGAGACATGATAAGAGAGGCTGGGTGAGTGAGAGTATGCCCTAGAAGGGTGCATCCTCCCTGTGGCACTTTCTCCTCCATCTCTCTATGAGCTCAGCATATTTCCTTGATGTGCCCTTTCCCCATGATGTTCTGCCTCACTTTGGGCCCAGAATAACGGAGTCATCCATCTATGGACCAAAAACTCTGAAACCATGAACCCCAAATAAACATTTCATCCTCAAGATTGTTCTTGTCAGGTATTTTGGTCACAAAGATGAAAAAACGAACCAAAACATTCTTCTAACCCCATTCTGGAATTTCCTCTAGACAGAGTTATACTGAAATGTGAGCAGTCAGATCTCACTTGTGATATTGGCCCTTGAATTTGTAAATTTCAATCTTTATAATAATTTGTCTTTGGTGAAAGGGGATAATAACCTTACATTGCTTTTGCTTTTTTATATTTTTCTGGTGTTCCATTACCTCATTTGGTTCATTAGCCTCATTTTTTTTTTTTTTTTTTTTTTTTGCGGTACTGGGGATCAAACTCAGGGCCTTGTGCTTGTGAGGCAAGCACTCTACCAGCTGAGCTATCTCCCCAGCCCATTATCCTCATTTTTAATAAATGAAGCATGAAGGCCCATCAAAGTTAAGTGACTTGTATGGGTAACATTGCTATTTAGTGACAGAGCTGATTCTAGAACTTAAGGTAGCTTATTTTACTCTGACACAGTGAGTACCCAAGGTATATGTCAGAGATCCTTATATCCTTGATAGGGGAGATATGGGTAAAGAAATATAGTAGAGGACCCTGGTTAACATGAATATACCACTGGTACAAGGAAGAGGGGGGACATGCAAGGAAGATGGGAAGGAATAAGGCTTTTTACCTTATTTTACCAGGAGCTAGTTGTGATTTAAGAACCAAGTTAGACAGTGCCAGCCCCCTTGGAAGCCTGGCAACCCCTCAATGCTCAGGGGTGTTTTTTCCTTAGTTTTCCTTTGCCATTTTCTCAAGAGTCTGTGTCAGCTTCCACTGGGGGCCTCTCAGGGATGAGAACAGCTGCAAAAGCGCTGAAGTTGGACTGCTGAGTCCGTGCCCAGGACTGACACCTGCCCTTCCACAGGGCCCTGGGGACAAGTTGGCTCAGAGAAACAGGGACAAGACAGAACTCCATTCATCAGAGAGAACTGGGGTGGAAAAACCCTGCTTGATCCCTTGGCACCATTAAGCTCTAAGATTGGCCCTGGGCCCCACACAACTCCAGGTTCTGTGTAGTAAGATCAATTAAAATAGGAGAGTGTGATTGTAGGGCCCATTTCATTTATCTGTTGCATGCAACAGTTATCTGGTATCCGCTACATACAAAGCATAGTGGAGGTATGGTTTTGGAATTCGATAGGGGAAGGAAAGATTTTTTTTAAAATAAGTTAATATCTACCTACATTCTGAGTTCAGTCTTGCTACAAACTCATTGCTTTCTCTTTGGGCCTCAGTTTCCTCTGCCATAAGATAAGGATGCTGGTCTGGGACCTTTGGAGGTTTATGTCTTTTTTGTGTCACAAGCCCTTTGGAGAATATAATGAAAGCTATGGATCTTCTCTCACAGGAAAAATGCATATGTGTGCATACATAAATAATTTCCCATATAATCTAGGGGGTTTAAGGATTTCCCTGAACCCTGTCCACAGATCCTAAGTTAACAGCCTCTAGACTAGTTGATTTCTGAGGTCTCTGCTAGCTCTGACAGTCTATGAAACATTCCAGGTTGGACACAGTTAATGAGTAGAGACACTCAGACCAGAATGCTGGCAGCTGTCGCGGAATCCCAGAGGCTTAACTGTACCCCCCTTCCCAGGCTTCCTGAGACTCCAGTCCAAGGGAAGCAAAAGGATGTAAGCTCATTCTCTGCAAACAGAGTCCAAGGGAAGCAAAGGAGTGCAAACTGATTTACAGCAAACCCGGGACTTGAGTATGCATCAGACCCTTGACTCCCAGGTTGCTGTAATTTATCAAGGATACTACTAACCTTGCAGAAGAGGGTAGGCACAAGAGTAATGGCCTCTATCATAATTGGTTAGGGATAGGACAATAAAGCATGATTGCTCAATTGGTAAGAAACATACAACTCTGTTGTAAATGTTCTGACATGGTGATTTCAGAGCTAATTATCAACATGGTTGTACAGAATACAAAAAGCCATAACCCTTTCCTCCTTTATAGGTATTTAATGCCAAAAGGGGTGGTGGGGGTAAAGAAAGAGGTTTGATAGGTAGCTCAGTCAGGGTCTCAGTAGAAAACACATTGCATTTTTAGAGTGAATAGATTTCCATAACCAGTCTTAGACCTGAAGGAAAGAGGGAAAGTAGAAGTTACCAGAACTCAGAGGGAAGGAAAGAGGCAATTATATGGCCAGGGATCCCTGGTAGAATGAATGTGTGACTTTTATTCAAGGGATGTCCAACAATCTCTCAGGCAGGGTGCCAGGAAATACCCTAATCCCACTTTTCTCCTCCCTGTCAGTACTTTACATTAGCCAAACACAACTGAAATCTAGAAGACAAGGGAGCCATTGATATGGGTCAGTTTCCAAGGGCACAGAGCAAGGTGGAATAGAGTAGAGAGTGGAGAGTATATCTGAGGGGAAGTCCTGGGGAATACATGTGCTACTTTAGGCAAGAAGAAGGGACTGTTGTTATGTCCCAGAATATAGAAGTATAAATAACAATTAAGAACAATATTAACATACTTTTGCATTTGTAAAACAATTTATACATTTCATGCTATTTTACCTCATTGACTCACCTGAACCATATAGTTATCATATAGGCAAACAGGTAGGTCTATTTTAGAGATAAGGAAACTGAGGTTCAGCCAAGTTTAGATGATTTACAAGATAAGATGTCTATAAAAAGAACAGAGACTAGAAATTGGGTTTGGATTCATAGTCCTAGGACCATTTCCAGTGTATTGTATTGTCTCCTCCGTATCATGTTTCAGTGCACAAAGCTATTCTAATAGGCCTTCAAAGGACTCCTTTTTCTGACAGACATGAAAATACATGCAAAGTCAATAAATACTTAGACTTCTTCCTTATATTATTAGGAAAAGGTCATTGTGCTGGGTTGTGAGGGAATAGGCCAAGTTGCAAGACAGGTAAATTCATACAATATTCTTCACACTACTTTTCAAAGCAGAGGTTCTTAGCCCTGTTTTTTGCTAAACTGCCTTGGTTAAGTTTTCCTACCCTCTCACCCTCTCCTTTCCTGACTTCTTGATATCCAAGTCATCAACTGTATACTTTCAGTGCAAAAAAGATATTGTTGAATGAAAATAGAGGAAGAAATAGAAATAAAGAAATAACAAGCTCAAGATAATAAGAAAACAGAAACAACATGTATTTTGGAATTCAACTGCAAAAACAAAAAGTATTTTCACTTTTGTTTCAATTTACATTTAAACCATCTATTGAATGTTCAGAAATGAAAAGCATGAGCAGATCCACCCTTGAGTTCTCACTTAAGTGATTCGGGGAAAATTCTGAGTTCAGTAGTTTTAGGAACTGCAATAGTGCCTAATGGAAGTGATGAGACAGGCACCAGATGTGAAAGAACATTTCAGAAGGATGATATTGCAGATGCCTATACCTGCTACCTTAGACTCCTGGCTTGGGAGATAATATAGATGTTAATACATTCCAGAAGGCTCGAGATAAATAAGCTTTCATAATTCACAGCTTCTAGAGTAGTGGTTCTCAACCAAGGACACGTTTACTTCCCTCTAACATCCCCCTCCCAGGGGATATTGGAGAATAGTTAGAGACATTTTGTTGTTGTGGCAACATAGGAGGGAGTGCTACTTGACAGCTAATGAGTGGAGGTCAAGGGTGCTGCTAAATTTAGTCCTATAATGCATGAGATGGCCCCCTAAAACAAAAAACTATCTGAAGAAAAATATTAATAATATCACAGTTGAGAAGCCCTGCTGCAGGGCATTTGGTGACGATCATATTACCTTACCTCTGGCCACCACATTCTCCACTCCCCACCTCTACAGATGGTTTCCTTCCTCCAACTGTGGGTCCCAGGCTTTCACTCCTAGAATCAGCTAGATCTCAGAGACTTCTAGGCTAAGACATAATTTTTCTCATTTTCCAGGGTACTGTTGTTACTATTGTCCATTGCTATGTATTTTTGACCCTTGACCTTGCTTTAACCCCAATAGAACTCTATTTCCTAGTTCCTAACTGCTGGTCTGGTTAATGACTCACAGCCTGCCTAGACCTCTGGTTTTTGCAAGCTCTTCTAGGCCTGGCATCCTTCCCAGGCTCTGAGGTCCAACTTCATCCATGATTTCACTATAATACTGCCTTACTCATTCCATTCTGGGACACCAAATAGGGTTTGGGCTGGTAATTTCATTGGACCTACTGCCTCTTGAATCTCTGTGAGGAAGGTGCCAGCACCAGAAAAGAAATTACTCAATGAACTATCAACTGGTACAAGAGGTCTTCCTGCTGTGACTGTCAAAAAAAGCTATGAGAGAGAGAGAGAGAGAGAGAGAGAGAAAGAGAGAAAGAGAGAGAGAGAGAGGAGATGCATTCTGGGGTTGCACATTTTAGAAGACTTCTGTCTCAGTTGCCTTGAGCAGAGATAGAAAGGTGTACACAATGGTGTTTTAGAGTCCATTAAGCATCAATTTCATATTCAAAGAAGAAATCTGAGAATAAATTGAGATCCCCCACCACTGTTGAGATAATGTCTGGTTTGGCCATTTCTCAAGTGTCAGCCTAGAAGAAAGAGAACACGAAGAAAGAATTTGAAACAGCAACAAAAGTATGACCATGAAACCAATAGAATTAACTGTTGTTTTCCTAAGAAACTTTCATTCCTGAATTTTGAGGTTTGGGTGGTTTTGAGGAAAGGGGCAGGCTTCTAGTATTGGTTTAGTTACACACTTCAGTATGACTATGGACAAGTCACTTAAATGGTCTATATCTCAGATTCCTTGTTTGAAAAATGGAGTAAATACTACTTTGACTGCCTTATAGTGTTTTTTTTTCAATTCAGAACACAAAAAGATTGTGCATGTGAAAGTGTCTTGAAAATTTTCAGTGCTCTATGAATACAAATTGTTATAATTACTTTGTAAAGAATATGTGATCTGAGGGGAAATGAAGGCAAATAATGTGAGACCAATAAAAGCTCAAAAAGTGAATCCTTGTTTGGCAAAAGGTAAAAGAAAAGACAAAAAGAAATCCACTTTATTTTTCTGTCCCTATGGAGCACTCCACTTTCACATTCTGGACACAGTAGTAACTATTTTTATTATTATTATTATTTTATAAAATCTCTATGAAAAAGGATCTCCCAGAATTATTAATATACTCCAGAATCCTTCTTCTAGTCAAGAAACTTTTTCTCAGATCATCCACTAACTGAATAAATTTCTTTTAGTCCTATGATAATTCACCCACCATGGCAACTATTAGGGGTTCAGGAAAGAATAAGACATGGCTTATCCTCAAAGAGCTCTTTGTCTCATGGAAATTTCTCATTTGAGTTGCTTCTGTCACAATTTAATTCTCTTTTTGCATCTAACCTACATTTAATGTTCCAAAAAATTAACTTTTGGACCTTGTTTATACAATTATCTAAACTGCTCCGCTGTTCCAAGTTTTGACTCATACCAATTGCTTTCTGAGCCTGTTAAGATTGTGTACTTACACAATTAAATTTGTTTTCCTTAAGAATGGGGGAAAGTCCAGGTCTAACATATTGGCAAAGAACAACAACTGGTTTCTGGGAAAGGTCGAGTAGACTGCAAATTTTTGAAATGCTAATTCATATTGTGTTCAGTTATGGTCCTCTCTAGATATTGCCCCAACCCCAAGCAGGATGTAGGTGCCTAGAGAGGACCAGAACTGAATCTGAAGTATTAAAGCTTTAGTAGCAGACATCTCATCTCTCTGAAAATCTGATTAAAGATATCAAAGACCTATGATGGTTCCTTCAAATCACCCTATGCATGTAAACTATTTTTAGAGTTTTGTTTCTACCTCCCTTGAGGTCATCTTCCCATTAAGCCAATCACTTTTTATGAGACAAATTAGTTCAAGCTCAACCAAAAGTCAAATACATAAAGAACTAAGACTGATGTCTGGACTAAAAGAAAGTTTCTGTAACAACCCTCAAAGAGGCCAGGGGACAAAATGCTTCTCTGAAGGTATATAGTGAAAGTCTGGATTCTACCCCCCCTCACAAAAAGGTCTTTCTTTTTATCCTCCAAATCCATTCCACCTCCCACACAGGCAGGACTAGTGGCAAGTTTCAGCAGGAATGCAAATTGAGGGATGTGTACAGGAAGACAGAAATAGACTGTATAAAATGGCAACCAGTGTGATCTCCTGGAAGCAACTCAACTCAAACCTTTCCACTTGGAGCAAAGCATCCCCTGTTTACATTCACCCATTGCATGGGCTGCTTGGCTCAAGAGTCTAGTTTTCAATGGCATATAGCAGCAAGACAAACCCTTGGAAAGTCAAAGGCACCTTTCCCGCTGTATCTCTTAAATAAGTGGTATCATCAAGTTGAAGGGACAGGGACCTTAGTCGTATTGAACCCGAATGATGAGATTTCCTAGTCCCAGTAACAACCATGCCTGTTGCAACCTTCACAAAGCAACCCACAGTACTTGGTGGGGAGACAAGCTGCAGTCTTTTCAATCTCATTTTCTTCACATTTACAGTAGGTCAAGGGTCATTTAACTAACACATATTTGGAACAGAGTTTGGATGAATTTCATTTTCCGGTCATTGGAAGCTAGCCTTTTTAAAAATTTACTTATATTTTGTTCCAAATCTTGTCAAAAAACAGGCTTAAAAAAACTGAACCTATGTTCTTCATTCTCTTATTAAGACAGAAAAAATTTTAATTATTGCAACATTTTTAGGATCATGTCTTTGTATCCTTCCTAGTGTGTAACACAAGACTGAGCATACATAAGACCCACAACATGCCTGTTGTGCTTATCAGGGCAAGCATGAAGAGGAGAGTAAGGGAGGTTGGTGGGGGATGGATATGAGCGAAGTATGTTACTTACACATAATGACTTTAAAAACAACAAAACCCACTATTCTGTGTAATTTAAATGCACTAATAAAAAATCTGTTGCTTTTAGGATTGAAAGAATCACCATTTTATTGTTTTTAAGTATCTATAATACCTAATGTCTTCTCTTTTTCAAAAATATATAACCAGAAGAGAACCAATTATTAATCTGATATCTTTAATTTTTTGAAATTGTTTTCCATTTTGCTCATTATCTCTGTCACTAACAGTTACTGACCTAGGCCTTAATTGGGAATTCAAGGGCAGATGTGCGTTCTGTTCATTTTTGTGCTGAGACTACACTTTAGTCATCCAAATTCAGCTCAGAGAAGACAAAGTACAGCTAAGAGGAGAACATGGAGCCAAAAGAAGGGGAAGGGAAGGACAGGGAGGGCCATCTGAAATGCTTGTTGGACCATGGTTCAGAGAAAACTGCCTTCCTAACTTGGCTCTCTTTCTAGGCCAGGCCTCTGTCAATAACACATTTATTGGCCATCCTGACTTCAGCCTCTGATTTGCCCAATTCAAATATACTTTTTCCAAGAAACAGCTCTCCTAGTCATGGCCCCTGACCATGACAAACAATGCTGTTGAAAGGTCCGAGTGAAAGAAACCATTTTCTCCAAATGAGTCACCACCACCTGGAAAGTTCTTGGAAAATGGAAGAGGTGCCAGAAGGTTAAAGACAAGGAAATGTTGTCCTAATTTTTGCAAAGGGGAAAGAAATATATCTCAGAAAATATAAACCAATAATTAGGTTGTAATGATTCTCAGACAAAAACTAAAAATTATTATTAGAATGTAGTTTGTGAGCACTCTAGAGATATTACAATCAGTGGACACAAATAAGGGTTGACACAAGCCATATCCAGCTAACATTTATTTTGATAAAATTACTAGACATCTGGGAGTGGGTGCAAGTCCATAGAGAAATATAGTTTGAGTACTGACTATGCTCAAAGTCATGGTTGGCAAAATACCTCCTCCAGAGTCTATGACAGAAATCATTAATCCCTTAAAGCACTCTTTGCCCCTCACTTCCTACCCATCCACACAGCTTTTCTCAATAGTCCATCTACCATCCCATGCTCAGGGCCTGAAGATACAGAGAATGCATAAGACTCTTGAGGAATTCACCACATAGTAGAGGAAATGTATTAAGTATTATAATACAAAAATGGGTTGTATCTGTTCTGCTTCATGGATGGGAACTGAGGGCTTAGGATCATTCCACAGAGGAAGTGACATTTGAAATGGTTTTAATAATTAAGAGTTCTCCAGGTAAAGAAAAAGAAATGACATAAACAGTCTGAGGCTTGGCCAACTGAACAACTTTAGTTGCACAGCCCTACCAAAAAGAATAAAAATCAAAAGATTGATAGTAGATGACAGAATCAAAATTTAGAAAGTTTCTAAAAGGCAGGACTGAAGAGCCAAAGCAAAACATTTTTAATGTCTCTTATAATTCTGGGAGAGATTGTATTTAATATATTTAATAAATACAAGAGTCCACATTTATATTTTCAAAATCCGACTGTATAAGATGGAGCAAAAATGATATTAACTGAAGCCCTAGGATTTTAGTTGATCTCAAGGTTAATAAGAATCATTTAAGTGTGGCATTAATAGTGAGAAATACCACAATGCAGTGAAAAGATCTCTAAAATGGGAGTAAGGAAGTCCAAGTTTAGTTCTATCTATTTCACTAAGTAACAGTGTGACATTGGTATGTCATTTCTCCTCTCTGGGCCATACTGTCCTCTGAAGAAGTTGGATTCAATCAGTGGTTTTCAAACTGTTTTCTGATCCTTAGGATTCCTTTGGGGCTACCTTGTGGGACAAGACAAAAGTCAAGATGATTAAGGTCCTGCAATCTCTCATCCTTTCATTTCAAGGGAGAGATTTTACTCTTAAACGTTTAAAAAATTCTAGTTCTGGTTAAGATTTCACTTACAAAAGATTCCAGTACAAAAAAATAATATTTTAAACAATTTAGCTCAAATATTGCCATCTTTGACTTACCTGGGTAGGAGTATTGTGTGTAAATTCATGAAATTAGTTTCTCTATATTCTGCAATGCTCAGACAATATCTGAAATTTCTTCTACTCTGGACACTTTGTTTTAAGAGAGACATTGACAAAATGAGTTCATTTAGGGAAAGATGACAAGAGTGGGAAAGAATACAGAAGTCACACCATAGATTTAAAGTAATAGAATGACTTATCCTGGAAAACAGAAAATGGGGGTTTGACCATGATAACCATATTCAAATATTTGAAAAGTTATACTGTATAAAAAGGATTTGCCTTATTCTGTTTATCTGTCGAAAACTGAACTAGAATTACCAGACAGAATTTTCAGAACATATTTTGATTCAACATAACAGGGAACTTTTAAACATGTAGTCCTACAAAGTAATGATCTTGAAAAGCAACAAAAATGGGGTATAAAAGAAGAAAAAGCATCACTCTTTTCATATTGTCTACTCATAAAATCCCAGAAAATGAGTTAAATAAAATTGCTCCAATAAGATAGTTCAAGGTGGCCACATATAAGATTAACATACAAAGGCATTAGTTTGCCTATATGCCAGCAATAGTAAACTATAAAAATGGTTATGGCTAAATACCACACTCACAATAGCAAGCAAAATTATAAAACACTTTGGAATAAATCTACAATAAATGCATTCAAGCCATTTGGTAAAAACATATAAACATCTTTACTGAATAAAATGAAAATGTTTGAATTTTAAAAATATTTTCAAGATGTTATTTCTCCATGAATTTACATATAAAATTCAAAGTAGTACCAATAAAAATCTCAACAGAATTTCTGTGAAAATTGACAACTGATCCTAAAGTTTATATAGAGGAGAAAATGTAATAATAACAAATATATTTTGAAAAAATTCACACGTGACAACTTATAATACCAGATGTCAAGTTAGACTATAGTATTTAAAATAAGATGGGTACTAGGCCAGGAGCAGGCAGAAATAAGTCTATGGCATAGAACTCATGGATGAACAGAGAGTCCAGAATCAGAACAGCATGTATATGGGAATTTAGGGTATATATGATCAAGGTGACATGACTAGAGAAAGAATCATTTTATAAATTGGATTTAGATATTGCCTATGTATTTGGAAAAAAAGTAGACTTTCCACAGCTCATGCCAAACACTGTAAAAAGAGATGAACACAAAAGAAAAACAAGTATTTGAAGAAAAGATAAAATTTACTTAATCATTTTTGGGTAAGGAAGTCCTTCTTCGGCAAGACTCAAACCATAAAAGACATAAAACAAGGGAATAAAGAATTTGATTATGCACAAAATAAATTTTTGTAAAAAAAAGATCTAAATAAATGTAAAATACAATCTTTATGAGGGAATATTTACAATGTACTCAACAAAGGATTACTTCTAAAATATATTTTTAAAATCCAGCAGAAAATGGGCAAAATAAATTAATAATCGATTATGTAATTAATTAATTTTAAAAGGTTGGAAATAATTGTCATTCAATCTTGATAGTATCAGGGCAATGCAAATGAAAGCACTAATTGTATATAATTGCTTGCCCCTCAGACTGGTAAAAAAATTTTAATGATGGATACATAGTACTACAAAAGATAGGAGAAAATGGCACCATTAATCACTATGAATAGAAGTACACATTTATAAAGTCTTTGGGGAGGGAAATTTGGCAGAATCATATCAAATAGAGTATATAACTTTTGATATAGTTAATCTTCTTCTAGGACTGTAACATATAATATCTGTACCAAAATGCTTAATATAGTATTGATTGTAATTGCAAAAATGGAACCATCCACCAATAAGAGATTATATAACAAACTACAATATATCCATACTCTAGAATACTGTGTAGTGGTTAAAATGAATGAAATAGAAATACATGAGCCCATATAGAAAGAACTCTGAATAGTGCCAAAGGACACCACAGAAATATGAAGATCATGAGATTTTATTTATTTAAGAATAAAAGATACATTTCTATAACCATGTGTAAATTAGGATTTCTCAACCTTGATGCTATTTGACATTTGAAGCAAAATAATTCATTTGTATGAGGAGCTATTCTGATAATTGTAAGATGTTGAGCAGCATCCCTTGCTTTTACCCACTAGGTGCCAGTAGCAACCTACCCCCAGCTGTGACAACCAAAAATGTTTCCAGATATTGCCAAATGTCCCCTGGGGAGCAAAACTGATCCTTATTGAGAACCATTGATGTAAATGTATAGAAAAGGGCTTGGAGGATACACATTAGACAGTTAACAGTGGTTATCTCTGGAAAGAGAAAGGGAGAATGGGGAAAGGGAGAAGAGAGAAGTTTCACATATTCTCTATATACATTTGCATTGGTAGAATCACCTAAAAATGATAATTGGCTAATATACTATGAATGTTTTTTAAATGATTATAAGGAACAATAAGCATTCTGTCTTTGGAGATGTTCAGAGTTTAAAAGATTACTTTAAGGAGAGTTTTTGTTTTGCATGAGAGGTGAGATTGGATGTGCCCAAAAAGTTTATTCTTTGATCCTAAAAAGTTTCATGTTTCTAAGAGGGGAAATTGTTAGTATCTTTAAATAGCCAGGGACTCTTACTTTAATTTCAGCATATTCTGAAGTTTTATTTTATTAATTCCAGTAAGCCCTACACTCTTATTATAAATCCAATCTTTCAGGCCCACTGGGAACTATCTCCTGGTAAAACATGAGAAATTAACCAATCCCCAATATACAACTAAGCTAACGACCAAGTTATTTTTCATCAAAGTCTCATTTTTTGCTTCTTATTTCCTGTATAATTGCTTTTAAATCATCTACACATTTCATTTACAACAACAATGTGCAGCACTAATCATAGTTGACTTATCATAGCACTTATCATAGTTGACTTGTTCTTGTCCCTCAGTGAATGATGACAAACAAAAGCATGAAGATGAAATTAGTGCTACCCAAGCCAACTGCTTTATGTAGCTCCTGAATCTATGGGATTAGCGATGGCTGTATTGGAAATCTCTGGGTTTGGTTTTATGAATAAGAACTATTCCAATTAGTAATAACTGTGGAGCTGAGGTAGTTAAAGTATTCAAGGTTTCAGCGTGCTCCTCATTTCTGCATGAGAATCCTGAGTCATATGGGAGTGGCTAGGAATTCAGTTAGAATCTCATTTTTGTGTCGATGAACAGAGGTACAAGGGTCTTGTAAAAATTCAGGGCAATGGACAAGAAATCAAGAGAAAGACTGTGGAAAAGGAGCAAGGATGGGAAAGGAGGCGAAAAGGAATAATTGAAAAGAGGTGGAGAAAGAATTATTGCTTCAGTTCATAAATATTCTCTTGAATCAAAGCCTGAATTTCTTCAAAATACTATCTTTGTTTCATTTCCAGCATCTTTGTGAAATATTTCATCCTCTCCTCTTTCCATATCAATGCTCTTTGACAGGCAGAGGAGAGATATACTGGCAGATTCTTGGAGCAATTACAATACAAGTAATACACCAGTGAATCTTTGTTTCAAATTTCATAGAAATGCAGTTCCCAAGCCACTCAGTTTCCCTGCCATCTCAGCTTTACAACCTACTGACAGTGTTTTCTCTCTAGTCTCCCATAAGGAAGATTGGCTTATGCTTGCTAATGGGCATCTTCCCTGAAGAAGACGGTAGGCTTGAGATTATTGGGAAACAGTAAATTATCAAAGGAGGCTTCATCCTCAGTCATTCCTAACCTTCCTAGGTGGTGGTCCTGTTGGCAGATTCAGGAGATGCCTGTGACTTGGGACAGCTTTATTCAGAAGTGAACTGTGGAGTCAGAGTGAGATATTTCTCTGTGGTGAATGGAAGGGTGAGATGCCCTACCTCTCACAAATGCCTTTCCCCCATCTACCTGCCTGGAGTTCTGGCTTTCCTCTATTCTAAGAACATCAGAGCCTTATTTATTTATTTATTTATTTATTTATTTATTTATTTATTTATTTAACAAATGCTATTTAACACTTAACATGTGGCAGAGACTTGTGCTAAATGCTGGGGATTCAGCAAACAACAACAAGATGTGGTTTGTGCTTCTATATTGCTATAGCCTGGCAAGGAAGATTGCTATTGACAAATAACCCAAATAAATGTTAGAATTACAACTATGGTAAGGCTACCAAAGTGAGGTACTTGGTGCATATAACAAAAGAACATAATTTAGAGTACTTACTTACCTATCTAGTCACTGCCCAATCCCTCCCTCGAAAGAAAGACCATCACTGCAGTAGTTGATGATCAAATAAAGCCTAACCTTATCACACTCAGGGTAACATGCAGAAATCCCTGACCTTCCCCTGACATCCCTTCTGGAAGTGATGTAAATGCTTTTTAGGCTGTCTGTTCCACCAAGGAACACAAGGGTGATGAGGCAGATGTCCTCCTTCTGCAAGAGGAAGGGAGGCACACAGGCAATATGTCTGCAGAAATTTGAAATGATTTAAATCTATAGTCCTCCAGCAGAAAACATGTCCCCAAGGGAAGAGGGTAGAAGAGTATATGGAATGGGGTAATCAAAAAGACTGCAGGGAGCCAGAAAGGTTAGATTTGGTATGGCCAAATTTTGGTTGAGTCTTTGCAATCCTTTCTTCTAAACTCGAAACTCACCACAACAAAATTGATCATCTTCTTCACCACAAAGGGGCATAGCCCACATGTCCTCTAGTTTCACATAATGCTGAAAATCTTAAAGAAGCTTTCCATGAAGTTTTATACTTTAGCCACTATGTATTACATATTATAAATTTTCCTTGCCACATCTCTCAGTTAATGCTCAAGATGGGAAAAAAATAGTTGATAAAACTACTTCTTGCAGTGGTTACAGTCACCCACCCCATGTTTGACTTTCTCATGTGGGCTAGACAACAGATGTTCTTAATGAAGATTAAGTGAAATTTAATGGTACTAATTGCCATTTGCATGGGCTGCAGATACCATCCAGTTCACACGCTGCCTTTCATGGTCCTTTATGCTTTACCACATATCAAATTTGTATGTAACTGAAGCGAATCTGACTGGCAGTACCTGCTGGCTGCTCAGTGTCAAGATGCTGGCATAGTAAAGGTTCACAGTCCAGAGAAACATGGAGCAGTGGTGGGAATGGGCCTGGCTAATTTGTTTCTTAATATAGCTGTTTTCGTGGATTCTTAGTAATGGCAAGAAAGGGTCTTTTTGGTCTGGGTGGAACTCAAGCTCTGTCTAGGGAGGACAGGCAAGAAGCTGGGTAGGCTCACTTTTGTTTTGATACAAACCTGATTCTGGTCTTTTTTGTTCTTAAAAATATTTGAAAGGTATCACAACACAAATGTGAGCAAGGGATGTGAACACCACTGTTCACAGAAGAACCTATGATAGATTCCACAAATACATGAAGAGGTGCTCAACCTCATCAGTAACAAAGGAGATGCTAACTAAAACAAAAACAAGGTGCTATTTATATCTACCCAACTGTCAAATGTAAAAAAAAAAAAAAAAAAACAGATAAGTATCAATGTTGGTTAGGGTGTCAGGAAATTAAATTTGTGGGTGGTTTGGAAGGCAATTGGCTGAGAAAATTTTAAATATGCATTTTCCATAGCCCAACAGTTTTACATTCCCATATCCACTTCAGGATGACTTTTGCAAGCATGTTCAAAGAGGCACGTACCATGCAGCTGTTAAAAAGGAGGTACACATATTTTCTAAAGCTGCACATAATATATGTGCAGATGCATGGATAAAATCTTAAAGGCCACATCCACAATGCAGCATTTGTTGTAATAACCTCATAGTGGAAGCAATTAAATGTTCATTAGTAGAAAAACTGATAAACTACAGAGATGTACTAGTAACCATTTTCTATAGATATACACAATATATATAAATGCATAGATAAAATTTTTAAAGACCATGTCCACAAAACTTGGATGTGTCTGCAGACTTCCTCATCTCTGGGAAGGAGACTGGGGTGGAAGAAGCAGAATTCGTCAAATAGATATTCAGTCTTAATTCTCTAACACTGTAATATTTACAAGTGGGGTGTGCTCAAATATTACTTAAATAATTACCATTTTTATATTTAAAGGTAAAATAGTTATATTAGAAAGTTTGTAAGCCAGAGAAAAGGAAAAAATGAATAAATCTGCCACCTAGGCATGTCCATTATTATTACTGTGGTGTGTGACTTTCTAGTCTTTTCTTCATCTTGTGATCTGTAATTTGTATCTTCCTTCTTTGTTTAATAGAGAATTTGTCTACCTTGGCACTACTGACATTTTAAGTTGGATAATTATTTGCTGTGGGGAGCTGTCCTTAGCATCATATGTTTAACAGCACCCCAGGCCAATACCCACTAGGTGCCAGTAGAACCCTCACAGATATAATGATCAAAAATGTCTATGGACATGGCTATATGTTCTCTGGTGGGCACAATTGCTCCTGTTTGAGAATTATCAGTTGAAAACATAACTAGCACAACAACATGATATGAATCTTTATAACCTATCCATGCCTCCAAACTTAATGCCAGTGTGTTGTCTCTGTTTTATTATTCTCAGATCCTGGACTGTGTATATCCAGGGTAGGCTTTGGCAAACTGGCCTTGCTTTCTGACTGTTCCTTTTCTAAATTAGTTCGTTTGGGATTCCTCAATCCAGAACTGTACTCTGACTCATTACCACAAAAGCAATTAAACAGTAAAAGCCAAGTCTCTTCTCCTGACATCTGTGGACTAATGTTCAGATCATGGGTCAGGGAACAGGGACAGTAATCAAGATACCTAATAAGACTGCAGAAGCTAATCAGTCCAGAGACACAGCTGTGGTTCAAAGCCGTGGGGCCAAGGGGTCAAGGCTGAGAAAAGAAAGCCAACCAGAACTCACCCCAGGATCAGCTCTCAGAACAATTATCTGCATGTTGCTTGGCTAATAATGCTTCCCTCTTTCTTGTCTGCTTTATCTAGATATTATCCAGGATTCCAGGGCATAGTCAATCAATGTGGCAGACATAGGTCATAGAAGGGATGGCACCTGCATGATGAGGTCAAGAAATAGAGACCTCAGGGGCTGGGGTTGTGACTCAGTGGTGAAGTGCTTGCCTAGCACATGTGAGGCAGTGGGTTTAATCCTCAGCACCACATAAAAATCAATAAATAAAATAAAGGTATTCTGTCCATCTACAATGAAGAAAAAGAAATAGAGACCTCAGTGTCCCAATATTCCAAAGGGATAGGGAGAGTTTAATGCCATATGTCAGGCCTAGTCTTTAAGGAAACATTTAATGCCACCACATGCTCTACCTGCTAGGGATGCACATATGACTCTGGAATTTTTTACTATAAAATCTATTTACCACATAATCTCCAGAGAAAACTATCTCTTAGGAATCAAATGTAAAAACAGGGAGAATGCCCCTCTTTTTGAACATTTAGTTAGATCATGTATCACTAGCCATGCCTATGTTCTCACTCTTTCACTTTTTGCAGAAAGTATGGGGAGGGAAATTGCCTTGTGAGGTTCTGTGGCTCTGAGAGTTCAGTTCAAGGAGAGGACTTAGTTCATCTACAGAGCATAGGGAGGATGGTATTAGATTTCATCATGTGAGCTTACAACATGGAACTTTGAATTTTCTGCTCCCACAATTCCAAAAATGCTCATCTGGCCCCAGGTTTCTGCAGCTCTAAGTTGGAGGTAACCCTTCTTGCATCTCTGTCTGGCTCCTCACTTGCCAGTGCCATGGGGGAGCAGATAAGCTGAACACTTTATTTCCTCAGGGGCTGGATCGCTTCCCTGTCTGCCCATCTGGCCTTTTCCTGACAAGATGTTCCCTGATTATTTGAAGTCTGCAGACACAAGGAAATGGAGCCAAGTGAGACTGACCCTGGTGTGAAATCTGGAGAGATGATAAAATCTCTTCTTAGTAGGAAGGGGAGCATTGCAGGATATCATTATGCCTTGAAAATAACCCATGGTCCTCTGAAAAATAAGATGAGTTCAACCAGAGGAGTTTTCACAATATTTCGTTGAACATCGGGGTTTTATTGTATCCAGGGTCAGTCACTGGCCAAATGCACTTGGCCAAATACTACCTCCAATTGGTATCTAATAGAGATAATGCTTTGCTGTGAAACACATATTTAATAATGCCTATTCCCTTTGTCTTCCTATAGTTTTTCCTTTGTTCTGGGTTTCTCTAGCATTAGGAGGACCTAAGGGAGTGACAGGTTATGAATAATGTGCCATATAATAGGGCACTCAGTGGTTCTTTGGGGCTGATGTCATCCTTCTGGGCCCTCATGATAACCCTATCTTAATTTATATTTCCAAGTCCAGGAATTTCTGGACACAGGCACAAACAGGAAGCCTAGAGCAAAATGGAGCAAAATACAAAGTCATTGTTAACCTCATGACCTGTTTTGAAGCCCTTTTCCCCAGTTGGGGGTCTTTCTTATCCCAAATTAGCCAAACCATCATGACCTACTCCTTAGAGTCTTTATTTAAGCCTAATTTTGCTCTTTTTCTTCCCAAGGCATTTCGAGTCACAAGTTGGAGGGTGGAAAATTTTCTACCATCTTTGAAACCACATTTCTTGGGTATTCGACTAGCATGAGCTCAGGCCTAGAAACAGGAATTTTGGGGTCCTAGTCCCTGTCATTTCTTTAACAGGTTATTAAACTGACCCTGGCCCTGCTATTTATACTCCATACCAACATGGAATTACAGTGGGTTCTTGGAAAGCCACATGTGGAGAGACAGGATTCTCCCTCTGTGGCTTTGGAGCCTTTGGCCACAGGGCATATGAGAGAATTGTGGTTTTAACACCACCTCTTCCAAAACCATAGGCTCCATTTCAGTGAAAAAAAAAATCCAATTTTCTCAGGCCTCAAGTTCTGCAGCTCTCTGTAGTAAGCACCAGTGGTCTGAGATGCCTGATTTAATTTAAAGAGCTTCCAGAACCCTGGGGTAGTGTCAGATCCTATGCTTTATTAATGATGTCATGATTATTTCATCTTAAGGGACTTGGATTTCTTTATTCACGGTGTTCAAGCATTTCCTGTCTTTCCAAGCAAAAAAAAAAAAAAAAAAAAAATCTAATGGTGTGCAATTTGTTAACAGTTGAGATTATTTGCAATTGGATTTAAAAGAGTAGAAAGGGGTTTATAGAGAGTTGAAAAATTTAGGATGAATCCTAATTCCTGCCTTGTATGTTTTGTTCCAGTGTTTCCCTGCTTTTTGGTGTGGAATCATCCATTATCCCCCTAACCTGTGTCTCCAGAACTAAGTTAATATGTACACCCTAATTTGACCCAAATATTTATATATTTTATAACAGTTTATTGAGTATATTTCATATCTATACAATTCACTTATTTAAAGTGTACACTTTAATGAGTTTTAGTATATTCATAGAGTTGTATCCCTATCACCACAATTAATTTTAGGTCAGGTTCATTATTCCAAAAAGAAACCTCCTACCTCTTAGCAGTTACTCCCCATTTTCTCCAATCCTCCCAGCCCTAGGCAATCAATCTATTTTCTCTGTATTTAGTAACCCATGTAATCAATTTATTTGGGTGCTGAGTCTTGAACCCACAGCCTCATGCATGCTAAGTATATGCTTTATCACTGAACCCCAGCCCCAAACCCATATATTTTAATAGAAAACCTGCATTAACTAAGGGAATGGTCCCAAAAGAGGTGATTCCAGGTACCTTGGCGGGCCCATGACATGGCACATGGGGAGCATGGATGGTCCTATGGCTGGCTATCATTAAATTGCATTATCTATCAGCACACATTTCCAAGAGTCAAAGGTAGGAAATAAGGGGACACTGATAGCAGACAACACCAGCACTGATGGATGATGCCTGTTTTTGTCCAGTTCAGTTCCTTTTCCAGAGCCTGGGTCTTCAGTCCTTATCACAAAGTTTCCTTTTGACAATGAAAAGGGACAGGTCAGGTGCCCAACACTCCACACCCACCCACTCACTCTGTGCTATATGATGCTAACTCACAACAAGGGAGAATGAGAAAACACTGATATTTTAATTGATCCTGCTGCTATCCATGGGTTGGGTAAAAGTGTGCATTACCAAAGGATGCATTCATTTTTAGAGCTATCCATTCAACTGAAAAGTTGCTGAGATGCATCATTTCCCAACCTTACAGGAATCCATGACAGTCTTAGCAGCTACCTTTGTTCTATTTTTTTTAGCAGCTATATACAGAGCAATGGGTAATTTGTCAATCAGTCCAAAGAAATATGATTTGGGCATCTACCTTGAGCCAGGTGCTTTTCTGGGAACCAGGAACAGGAAAATGAATAAGGCTGCTTCCATAAACCCAGTCTGGTGTACCTGGCTTTTGTGGAAAACTCTGCTTTAGAATGCTGTCCTATCCTCCAACAGGTACCTCAGAACAAATGCATCTCTTTTTAAAGTTATAATTAGTTCCTGAAATTCTCATCCATGTTAGCCTTCTGTTTCAGACTTTAATGGACACACTAATTCCAAGAAATACATTAATCTATTTTCTGCCATTGACTCCTTACTAGTTTTCTCAGAATAGCCAACCCCAGAGTAAATCCTAGAGAGACAGAATTTTGTGACAAGATAAAGCGAGAAGTTATAGGTCCCAGTTACTCAATGTGTGAGCTATAGATTAGCAGCATGGGCAACAGTTAGGGGCTTGTCAGAAATGCATAGTCTCACCTCACCTCATATTTCCTGAATCAGAATCTCCATTTTAACAAAATTCCTACGTGACTCACAGGTATACAAGTTTGAGAGGCACTGGTCTATAGCAGGATTTCTCAACCTTGGCACTACTGATATTTGAGCTGGATAATTCTTTAGGGTGTGAGTAGACAGTCCTATACATATAATTCATTATAGTTTCAGAAACAGTCTGTCAGGACACTTTCAGTTTGGAACCCACAGTTACTTAGTATGAACTGGCTTTGAGAGCCATTTGTTGTGAAGACCTAAGGTACGTTACTGATTAGGAAGTTCACAGACCAAGATCAGGCTTACCCTAGCAATCCTTTTCAACCTCATCTATGTGTTAGAATCATCTAGGGAGCTTTTTGAAAAACCCCATACCTGTGTCCTACTCCAGGAGATTAACCATTTCTGAAGCTATGAGGGGACCCCAGCCATCAGTATTTATAAAAAGGTGATTCAAATTTCTTTTTCTAACGTTTTTCAATGAACATTTACATATAGTGAAGCCTGTGTCATCTAGATTCTATAATTAATGTGCTATATTTGCTTTATCATTTATCCCTTTTTTCCCTCCCTCTATCCACCTTATCTTTGATACATTTCAAAACATCAGTACATTTCACCCTTAAATACTTCTGAAGGCATGTCATTAACTAGACTTCAATGTTTGTTTAAAGTTTCTTTTACTAGGTCACTCTTACACACAGTGAAATACACAAACTGTAAGTGTGCAATTTGATGAGTTTTGACAAATGTATAAACCTGTATAATACCAAAGTCATATCAAGATGGAGCAAATTCTCTCATGCATCTTTTCAGTAAACACCCATCTCTACCCCTGAGAGGCAATCACTGTTTGGCTCTGATTTTTTCCAGGTGATTCCAATTTGTAACCAAGGAGAAGAATCTCTTAAAGGGAAACAGGCACATTTCGGGTCCCTGGCACTTTGTAACTGAGGCAGTACTGCCTTTTGGTTAATAGCTCTGGTGGTCACAACCATGAGGTCAAATCTAGCTTAACCAATACTCTGTGAGATTTCTGGTAAGGTAACCTGGGTAAATACCAGTTTCATACCCATAAAATTTAATCATAATAGTGCTTACCATACAAGGTTGATTAAGAGATTTAAATAACATAAGTAAATTAGTAATAAAGTTAGTGTTGGTTAAAGGCTTACAATTCGTTAGGCACTAAGCTAATGGTATAGATTATCTCATCTATCTCATTCCTACTGTTGTGATCTCCTTAACAGATAGGAAAAAAGAGACTTAGAAGGAGTAAGTAACTTGTCTCAAATCACACAGCTAATATTTGTCAGGTCCAGAATACAATCTTTAAGTGGTTTGACTCTAAGGACCATATTCCCGTACTGCTAACTCTACACTTTCTTCTTTATGCATGACACAGAGAGGTCAAAAATGCTATATGTTTATTCTATGCATATTGTATTATATATATATATATATATATGCATAAGTCTATATACTTACTGATTATAAAATTTATTCATTTGCATTCAAAATAAAGGAAATAAAGGTATGGAGTCTCTCATCCAAACACAGAAAAAGTCTAGAAACCTCAGCAGCCCAATGTTGCTGGTTGGCACCTTGGTATAAGCATCTATATCTATTGTGTTCCTAACAATGCCCTTTCCATTGTAACTTTGAAAAAATGCCTGCAATAAGCCTGGCCATCAGCACACACACACACACACACACACACACACACACACACACCAACACAGTTGTGCTGACCAACACACAAAGCTCCCAGTGACAAGATCTGTCTGGAAGAAAGAACTGGGAAAAGCGTTTTTTCCATTAACACATTCTGCTCCCTGGCGCTCTGTTCTGCAGCTGTGCTGCAGTCGTTCAGACAAAGGGCTTGCTGGAAAATCGGTTACATCATCAGCTTCAGCTCTGACAGACTTGCCAGGAGCAGCATGATTAACATCTCCACAGAGCCAGAGAATGGGCAGGGCTGGGGCTCACTCAAGCTACATTATGCTACCCTTCCCCCTAATGAAAATCCCATTAAATTGGACAATTATCCACACCCCATTCGAGGTGGCTGTTTATGCACTTCAGGGGCCATTTTCTTCCTAAGGCAGCGCTACATGAAGCCATTTTGTCCCTCAGTCTCCCCTATTGGGCCACTCAGTCTAACAAGCCTACCCTTACAGGCTGGATGATACTAGTTAGCTGGCAAAGAGAAGAGTGGCATGCTCTGGGGAGGGCAGCAGATGAATATCTGGTAGAAAAATCTATAGCTGAGCGTTAAGAAGGAAGCATGGTGACAGCTGAAAACAGGACAGAACTTCTTTTTATCACTACCAGGAAGCCCACAAATGGTTGGTAAATCAATTTCAAAGCTTTGGAATCTCAGTTCAGCAGGCAGGCAGCAAAGAGAGTGGGAAAAGTATAAAGAGAGGTGCTGAGCCTTCAAGCTCACTAGCTTCTTTGGAATTTCAGGCTGCCAGGCCTCTTTTAATCATGTGAAGGCTTATTAGGGACCCTTCCACTAGGGGAGGTAAATAGTTGACAAGTTAGCAAAATGAATGCCTGGGGTTTTGATGAAGTCAACAATTAAGTAATGCTTTCCAATAGAGGAAAGCTGGTAACAATGCAGTGAAATGTGGTTCTCTGTTAGGGAGGTCAATGTTGCATTATCACAGAACCCATGGAGTTAACATCCCCAGTGTAATCACTGCCATGATTGGAAACTTTGAGTTTTGCTTGCATTTACTCTAGTCTCCAAGAATAATTGTGTTTCCTGGGATATATTTGTCAGATATTCTAAGAGATAACATTAGGTAGGGTCAACTCAAGTTCAATAAGAGAGTGTGATCTACCATGAATGGTCCAAATATATTCAGGACTCTATAGAAGTAAATGTTTGTTGCAATATTAATAGATGCCATTTTTGAGTGCCTACTATGCACCAAGCACTTTATAATCACTCTATTACAAGAGCCTTGTGATGTAAGAATAGTGCCTAGCATATAGCAACTACTCAATAAAACTATTTATTCAGTATTATTGTTCCCATTTTACAGATGATATAAGGCTCTATGAAGCTCAGTAACTTACTTATGCTCACAAACTGTAATTGAATGTGACACTTTAAACAGGTTTGGAATTGGATGCATTCTCCCTTGCTCGCTTGTACACAAGCCAAAGAACCTTATAACAACAGATATGGGTTCCCTCAGTCTCTCCTTTTCCTATTTTGATCCCATAAGTGATTATAGATTCCATAAAATTACACAGAAATCTAAGAGTAGATGCCCACGTAGAGCATAGGACACATAAGAGTTTGCTCTAAAAGCTATTAAAGTGGAACCCATACCATAATGAAAACTTCAAAAGGAGGTGAAGAAAGGGGGCAGGATTTGGGGGCCTTTTAGTGTTGGGCTATTTATTCTCTGCCAGTTCTCTGGGTTCCACTATCTGACCATTTGAGTATAGCCTACAGTAGCTTCTGCAGGATGCTTCCTGTTAACATGTTCATAGACAATCCAAGTTGTTGAATAGCATATGAATCCATGGGATCCTTTTTATATTGCTTATGGGGAGATATATATATATATATATATATTCATACAATTGCTTAGAATATGAGAGAAGTATTCTGTTATAATGCTGAACATTCATATATACTACTGTGTAGGTGTTGGGTATGTTTACCCTCAGATCTAGTCTTCACGTTCCCCTGATATCCTCAGTTTTGCAGCAGAGTGACTGCTTCAGGCTACCTATCTTTGGTGTCTATGTCTTCTAGCTTCTAGTTGGATTCAAGCAATGGAGGGAGAATAGAAGATTTGGAGGAAGGTAAAAAACGGTATTTCTCAACCAGCACCCCTTACTCCCATGTCAGATAGAACTTCCTGTGGTGACCACAACTCTTGCATTATTCCACTTCCCATAGAAGAGCTGGCAATGATTCTACCTTCTACTAGGTGACCCTGGTCTGAGCGCTAGGGACACTAACCTTTTGTTTCTCCAGTCGTAGGAAGGGTTGGTAACAGCTTGCTGCTATTATTAATATATGGGTTGCCTTACCACCTCCTGTTGGGCTTCTCAGCTATTGGTTATCATATCACATGGCAACAAAAAGGAACAAACTGTTGACACATGCAGCATCTTAGTTGAACCTCAAGGAAGTTGTGACAAATAAAAGTCAATCCCAAAAATGCTACCTACCATGTGATTCTCATTTATATAACCTTCTAGAATTGACAAAATTATTGAGATATAGAACAGATTACTGGTTGTCAAGGTTAAAACAAAGGTAGGGTAGAAGGGGGTATGGGATGAGCGTGACTATGAAGAGTTGGTATGAGAGATCTTCATGGTGTTGGAACAGTGCTGCATTTTGATTGCAGTGGTGTTACTATGGTTTGAATATGGTAATGTCCTAGGAACTTGGTCCCCAAGATGGCACTCTTTGGATGGTGGGACTTTAAAGAGGTGGGGCCTAATGAGATGCTCTTAGGTCACTGTGGGCATGCTTCTCTTCTGTAAGGTAGTTCTCATAGGACCCCTTGAGCTTTCAAGAAATAATTATTTTAAAAGGACAAGCCTGGCCCTTCACATCCTCTTGAGCTTCTTGTTCGAGATGGTACCACTTGCTCCTACATGCACTACCACCATGATGCACCATCTGTCACCCTCACCAGAAGATAAATCAATGGGTCCTGCCTGATTTTGAACTCCAAACCTCCACAACTATGAGCTTAATAATGCTCCATTTCTTCATAAGTAGCTTGTGTTAGATATTTTATTATAGTAATGAAAAGAGGAGGAATACAGGTGGTTACACAAATCTACACATGATAAAATCCTATGTGTGCATAAATCTGTATATATACACAGACACAAAAGAATGTATGTAGTCTTGGTGAAATCAAATAAGGTTTGGGCACTGCACAAATGTCAGTATCCTGATTTTGATACTGTACTATAGTTATGTCAGATGTCACTGTTGAAAGAACGTTGGGAAAGGTAAATGGTATACTCTGTTCTATTTTTGTGGCTGCCTATGAATCTATTGTGATTTAAAATTAAAAGATGAAAAACTAAAACAGAATTCTGCAAGTAGCCTGGAAATACTAAGAAAGAATATTTGTGTATCCACACACTTAGGGTTGCTAGATAGTTAAGATGATCTGTGAGTCCTACTCCAGGTTTTTGATTGGTAACTTCATATCTTAGTGTTCTCCTCACTCGTTCATATTTTCAGGGCAGCATTTGTGGGATGACTCGTTGCTCTTAAGTAAACATGCACTTTACATCAAACACTCTTTGTCAGAACAAAATACACTTATCCAAGCTTGGCCTGCCTTTCTCTACTACTCTAGTAGAAAAGCACCAGAGAAAGGCACTGATCTATAAAATAACATAATTGTCCTGCTCATCTTGACCAAGATGCATAATTTGATTGTCAAATTCATTATGTTACCTCCATGGGGAAATAAAACAAGCAAAGGATAAACTATTACAACAATCCTGCTTCTCTTCCTTTGCCTATCCATATTTCCCACAGAGATTTCTAAATTTAGGATCAACAACCACATTCAGCACCATGGACAACACTGGAATGCCAGATATTGTGGGAAACAGACTACTGGGCTTAATTACCTCCATGAGTTTCCCCTCTTGATTCTGCTTCACTCCCTGTATTAATCAGATATTTATGAAGGCAGTGGGCTTGGTTTGTATGCTGCTTTATAGGAAGAAACAGGAAAAAGGTAGGGAAGGGAATTTGGGACACCTCAGGGTTTCTAAAAAATATTTTTAGTTGTAATTGGATATAATACCCTTATTTTATTTATTTTTATGTGGTGCTGAGGATCAAACCCAGTGCTTCTCACATGCTAAGCAAGCATCCTACCACTGAGCTACAGCCCTATCCCAATACCTCGTTTTTAAGGATAAATCAGAATTGAAGGCAGCTGTGGTTCGAAGCAGCTTAAGCAAATTGAGATGTGCCCTTAGCTCATTAATTCTGTATATTTACACTACCCTAAATACAGTATTATCTAGTGGTGAGATGAAGCATGCATTCAGCGATCAGGGCCTTGTTGATCCTTTCAGAAATCTTTACCTTGGCATTGGTCTGCTGGGAGAATGGACCTTAGTAGTTCTTGTCAAAGCTGCCTAAGGAGGAGAGGGGGTGTATGAAAATAGGAGAAACTACAAGGACAAATGAAGGTGGAAATATAAGGGAATACTCCTTGCTATCACATAGAGCTCCTTCAACAAATTAATTTGGAATAAATCCCTGGGGAGGGTTGGAATGAGAAGAACATGCCATTTCAAATAACCAGTTGACCACTGGAGCTTGCCGATTGGTTATCAGAATCAATGAAAGTAAGAGCTGAAATAATCAGTAAAGATTCTTTAACTCAATGGTTCTTAAATGTGAGTTTGCATCAGAATCACCAGGAAGATGGTTAAAACATAGATTGCACGAGGCATGGTGATACACCTATAATCCCAGTCACTTGAAATGCCGATGCAGGAGGATCACAAATTCAAGATCAAACTATCAGAACTTCTCAAAATGAAAAAGAGATGAGGATGTAGCTCAGTGGTAGAGTGCCTTTGGGTTCAATCCACAGTACTGCAAATTGTTATATAAATAAATAAAATACAGATTTTAAATTCAGGACTCAACCCCCTTTTTCTGATTCAGAAGGTGTAAATTGTGACCTGATAATCTGCATTTATAATAAATTCCAAGGTTTGCTGATGCTGCTGATGAAGGATTGGTCACCCTTGGGAAAATACTCTATTTGAACTCGTTTAGGTCCTAAGAAAGGCAACTGAGTCCTAAAAGAGCACTGACTTGTCCAAGACCACTCAGTTGGTGAAAAGTTCACCTATCCAGTTCTACAGTTCAGGCTTCCTGATTTTCAAATAAGTTTCTATCACCTTGTACCACACTCATGTCTAATCACTAGACTAGCATCTGATGAATAACTATAAGGAAAACTGGCAGCAATAGAAATGCATTCTGCCTTTTCTTTATGTGACTCTCTATGAACTCCTGACTGCAATCTCCAGTATACTGGTCAAAACACTAAGTCAGGGCTGAGACTTACCTCTCCATAGCGGTACTAGAATCATCTCTGTCTCCACTTCTCCTACTCTTTTGGTATTGATTCCATACAAAATTCATGTCACATTTATTACATACTTGTTAAGGTTCCCAGATTTAGCAAATAAAAACACAGGGTACCCAGTTAAATTTGAATTTCTCATTGTCTGTCTGAAACTAAAATGTAATTGGGCATCCTGTATTTAATCTGACAATCATAATCCTAAAAATCTGCTGGTCAATGAGGAACAAAAGGAGTTAATTTAGTTCATGATTTGGCTGTGCCCTCCCTGGTCGAAGCACTAAAGAGGCTAAGGAATACCCAACCCCTCCACATCGTGCCTCCAGTTCTAGCCTTCCCATTTTGTTGGGGCTCTATTGAGCCAGAGTAGAAAGACTGTGATTTGGAAAGGAAAAAAATATCCAGCAGCAGCTGAACTGGTACCCTCCAGCATTTCTCATTTCTATGAAAAGTTTCATTCTGGTTCCATGCCCTGTGATTAACCAAAACAAGAGCAAGACAAATAAAAATTCTGTACAGCTGTTTCATACTGACAGACCTGACCTTCCCAGCTGAGGGTTCTTTGTGCTGAGAAATTGTTACCTAGCAACCAGGCCTTGCAGCTGCCAGACTCCAAACACTGAAAACATGACTTATAGAAAAGAAGCCAGGAGGAGAAGGGTGGGGTGGGGACTGCATCAATCTGAGCTTTGTCTTGTGGTCTAATACTATGCTCAAGTGAGAGAAGATAAGCGGGAAATGAAGCCTCTTCCAGTTGAAAACCAATTACTAAATAAGGCTGCTTGGGTTCAGGCTTCTGTCACCTCTACCTGCTCTAGTAGTCACCCCTAGATGCGGAAATGAGACAGTTGAGGGAGGGTGGGAATAAAGATGTTTCACAGACATGTCAAACCCTGTGTGGTATGCATGTCTTATTCTTTAACAATGGAGCCTTCCTTCAATTTTCAATATATGTCTTCAATGACTGGGCCCTTCTTCACTCCCCCTCTCTCTCTCCCTTTCTCTCTCTGTCCCTTTCTCTTTCTCTCTTTCTCTCTCTGTCTCTCTCTCTCACTTTCCCTCCCTCTTCAGCATTTGTCTTCATTAAATAGCCATGGAAACTAAGGCACAAAGAACTTAAGGACTTGGCTTACTCTGATCAACTGGAAACTTGTTCCTTTTGATAGTGTGATAAGACTTGGGCAGCAGTAAGAAGGCAGGATTGGGAAACCAAAGAAGGGTTCAGGATGAAAGATAAGGACCAAAATCCTGACCTGGGATAGCCTCCAAAATCAGGAACTGAGACCAAACAGTGGGCCACAGTTTAGGCCTGGATCCAGAGATCAAGGAACACAGATGTTAAACAAAGGTATTGGAAACATATACAAAAGGTTGATTTTAATTGTTCTGGGAAGAAGCCTATCTTCTGATTTTTTTATAACGTCTCAGGCATTTAGAATATGTCGCTACTATTGAGAAATGACAAATATTGCCAAAATGGGAGGATTAGCTCAGTGGATTTCAGACATTCTTAGCACTTATAAGAATTACCTAGCCAGCTACTTAAAATGTAGGGTCCTGGGTCCCACCCTCTGGCAAATTTGATATAGCAGGTCTGGGTTGGGGAATCCAGGAAATCTGTGGAGGGTTGTTTATTTGCTTGTTTGTTTTCTGTTTGTGCAGGTCTCAAGGATCAAACCCAGGGCTTCACACATGCTAGGAAGCACTCTGTCACAGAGCAACACCCACAGCCAATCCTCCTTTTTTTTTTTAACTTTGAGACAGAGCCTCACTAAATTCCCCAGGCTGGCCTTGAACTTGTGATCCTCCTGCCTCAGCCTTCTGAGTAGCTGGGATTACAGACATGAGTCTTCACACCCAGTCAGAGTTTTTTTTTTTTTTAATGTATATATGTAGGTATAAGTCACTACTGAGATTTCCAAATATTTTCTTCTATTTTATGAATTGATGAATTGTCTTTCCACTTTTTCTCTCTCTTTTTTTTTTTCAACTAGGGATTGAACCAAGGACCTCGCAACTGCTCTGCCACTGAACTATAACCTTAGCCCTTTTCATTTTAAGACAGGGTCTCACTAAATTGCCCAGTCTGTCCTGGAATTGTGACCCTCTTGCCTCAGCCTCCTCAGAAACTGGGATTACAGGCTACACATGACTTGTCTTTCCACTTTCTTGATGATATCCTTTACAGAACAAAGATTTTTAAATTCTGATGACATCCAATTTGCTGATTTTTCTTTGGTTGCTTGCATTTTGAGTGTTGTATTTAAGGAATCATTTCCTAATCTAATTCAAGATTTATACGTTTCCTTTAAGATTCATTTTGAGTTAATTTTTGTGTATGGTGTGAAGTAGGGATCTAGCTTTATTCTTTTGCATGTGGATATTCAGTTGCTACAGCACCATTTGTTGAAAAGACTACCTTTCCCCATTTAATTCTCTTGGCAGTTTTTCCCTATTTTTTATTAGTGCATTCTAGTTATACATAATATGGGGTTCATTTTGGCATAATTATACAAGCGCAGGATATAATTTGCTCCAATTCAATCCCTAGTACTTCCCCTTTCCTTCCCCCTCCTCCCTCCCACTGTTCCCTTTCCTCTACTCTACTGGTCTTTCTTCTATTTATTTATAGTTTTTTTAATTAATGCATTATATACATATATATGATAAAATTGACTGTGATATATTCATATATGTACATAGGGTAGTTTGGTCAGTATCATTCCACTGTTCCTCCCTTTTCCCATTCCCTGTACCCTGGAACTTTTTAAAAAGAATCATTTGACTGTAAATGTTTATATCTGAACTCTTTATTCCACTGATCTACATTATGTCAGTACAATACTGTTTTGAATATCATAAAACTTGTGGCAAGTTTGAAACTGGGAAGTGTGATGCTTCTACTTTGTTCTTTTTCAAGATTATTTTGTCTATACTGGATCTCTTGAATTTCCAATGAATTTTAGGATTATCAATTTCTGCAAAACAGGTAATATTTTCATAGGGATTTCATCAAATCAGTAGATTAATATTGGGAGTATTGTCATTGTAAAAATATTATGGATATTCTTTTGAACTTGTTTATAACATAAGCCTGGTTCTCATTGGTTACTTAAAATCCTTTAACACAGTTTCATTTTTATATTTGTATAAGTCATGATTTTACCCTTTTTGAAAACTACCTTCTGACACCTTTAATTTGGTAAGAGAGCATTTATTTCCCTCATTTCACAGATGTGGAAACTGATATCATGAAAGGTTAAGTTGATGACCTATAGGAACAGCAACTTAATGGGAGAGTTGCAACCAAAACCCAGCCCACTTTCTTTGTTTCTTAAAAAATTTTTAAATGGTAGAAAAATGTTCTTGAAAGAATTGTTATTTTTATGCTTGGAACATAATTCCACTTTTTCCTCTTCTTCCAAAGTGTTTATTAATAATAAGATTTTTTTACTGTGCCTATTTGATATCCTTATGTTCTCAGATATATATATATATTTTATCTGAATTTAACAAGGTTAAAATATTTGTGTAGCATTTGTTTCCTGGATCAAAAGATACTTAGAGAATCCAAACTGTAGTGCAAAGGATTGGACAGGATACAGTGCTGAATGACAATACCAGTGAAGTACATGGTCCAAGACACAGAGTACCCACACACACACAAAAAAATCTGATGGGAGAACTTTTAACAGAATTTTATGTGTTAGAGGATTATCTGTACATGTTAGAGGATGTAAATTTTTTATCTGAATTTAACAAGGTATTAGATTTTTATGGAAGGGAGTGGAGAGGTTGGCATGGAAGAGTACCAAATGGCCCTCACAACTGAAGTTAGGCATCCATTTGTTTTGCCTATTTTATGAAGATGACAGAACCTATTTCACAGAAATCCTCTTTTAAAAACAAACATATTTTATCCCTCGGTTTTGTCTGCTCAAGCAGAATATGTCATTCTCTGGCACCTACTTGCAAATGGGAAATGTCTGCATTAAGATGTAAGTCTCAGTAACTATAGTTGTCCAAAGTTGAAATTCCTCAACACCCATTTACTCTGAAAATTAGGCCATGTGTCAAAAAAATTCAACAGAGGAGAGGAGGCCTCTAGTTTCTGCCTGTATTAAAAGATATAGGTTCTTATTTCTAATCCATTCTAAAGGGTTTTTGATGATGCAAGAATATTATTCTGGTTTCCTAATGTAGCTATCTAATGCAAGCCTTTGATTCTTAAAATGCATATGTAATCCAACAGCCTGCCAGCAGTTGATAAGGTTTCTGATATATAAAAATTCAAAACAGAAGAATTTAGCTATGTTTCTCTGACAGTTGCGTATGCTTTAACTCAAGCAGATAAGTAAAAGCTGGACACGTTTAAGATTTCTAAAAAAGGTTACAGCTTGTTTCACATCTGTGCTTGCAATAACCTAATTAACATGCAGTGAGTCTTGGAAGTGACTTTTACTTGATTAGTCAGCATGATATGGGAGAAGAACGCTGACCTAGGAGTCAAGCGATCTCGGTTCTAGTTCTGGTTCTGTTATTCATCAGCTCTGTGAACTTGGTTGAGTCACATCATGAATTATCAGACTCTGCATCTGTCAAATGAAGACAATTATATCCATCCAAGCTACCTCATAGGGTTGTTGTGACAATTAAAAGAAATAATATAAGGATGTCTGAAAGTGTGAAGTGTAAGTATAAATATTTTTATTACTATTTAATTCCATTGTATCAGCTTTTACCAGTGGAATGTCTGCTAAAGTTTAAGTAATACAGAGAATTACTACAAGCCCCCAGTGTAAGAAAAGGGGGCAAGATTTCAAGATTGTTTTAATCAGAATCATAACGAACATTTTCAATATACCTTATAATTTACAGAGCATTTTAAAATAAGATCTCATTTAAGATCCATGATACCCTTTTTCATTAGACAAGGCAAAAGTTAATACCTCAGGGGCAGGAAATGTATCTTATTCATCTTAAAATATATCCCCAATACCTAATGAAATACCTGAAAGAATGTTTGTTGAATTGATGTATATTACTTCTATCTCTGCTTTATAGATAAAGAAAACAAAGGCTCAGGGAGAGCTGAGTAAAAGAACTGATATAAATTAAAATTTTTCAAATTCTCTGTACCCCTTCCCTGTACCTTATTACTAATATTATTTATAGTAGTGGTTCCAATTCTTTGGCAATTTGTGAGAATCATCCACAAATATTATTTAAATGCATATTGTGAGGTCCTACTCCAGTTTTGCACTTAGTAGATTTAGAGTGGAAACGGAGAGAATTTGTATTTCTAACAAATTCCCAAGTGGTGCTGATGATGCTGGCTTAGGGACCACATATTGAGAACTACTGCCTTCTAAATTTATTTGGTCTTTAACCAGCAGCATCAATATCACCTCAGAACTTGTTAGAAATGCAAAAGTTTTATAGTATAATATGTCAAAATACACCCTACTGTCATGTATATCTAAAACAACAAATAAATAAGTTGTATAAAAATGAAAATTTGAAAAGCACTTAAGAGTATGTTGTGGCCATTGGTTTCCAGGTCTGGCTGCTCTTTAGAGTTACTTGGGAATTGTGGAATTTATGGATTTCCAGGTCCTTCTATGGGAATTCAATTCCCAGGTGATTCTGAGGCACAACCATGTTTGGGAAACATTGCTCTAGACTAGTGATAGCCTAACATAGTTTTATATCAACCTCCCCTCCTTTCCCCATACACAACCTGTTATATCTTATTCTTTTAGAAGTTTCCCTGGGTAGTAAATGAGTTCAGCAAGGAAGTATTGTACTGGAATTTTAAAAGATATTAAGCAACTGGAAGGTGTTCAGATAAGTGACTCAAACATTGATTTTTATAAAAATAATATGCTAAATACCAGGATGGGGGAGATACAAGAGGTACAAGAAGTATCTTTTGGCTAGACTAATAAAATGAAAACTCTCTGGCATTCTCAGTATAATTAATATTGAAATAAGTCTGTGCATTAGAAAACTTCCCAAAAGAAGTGGGCCATGGGCATGCATAGGGCATCATCTTATGTTTTATTATTTTCCTCCTAGGAAATCATTCAGTGAAAATGATCTTTCAGACGATGAACAAATGTAACTCATGGAGCTAAACTAGAGAATTAGAAAATCACTGAACACTCAACCTTCTGCTTTTGTATAGAAGAATGAACTACAAAAAGTGGATCTGATTAAATAAGAAATGGGTAAGACTGAGGAAATGAATCTTGAAGGGAAATTATCCTGGGTTTTCATCCTCTGTGATGCCTGGTGTCTGCAAGCTCAGTGCAGACTGAAGACACTCAAGTCAAGAGCAAGTGAAGGGTGTTCCCAAACAAAACTGTCTGATAACAGGCTAAAATCTCCAAGCCTCATTTCTCTACTTCCAGGCATGACAATGCCCCGAACGGGATGATGTAGACTAGAACCAAGCTAAACAGCACCCCCTGCTATGGATTTATGTTCTCTTGCATTTACAATATGTTTAGATTTCTTCTTGAAAAAATGAATTGTCAGGGCAATGTGTGACATCTTTATTTTCCAAGTATTCAATCCAATAGTCTATAGTCTAACTTTTGAAATGGAACACTTACTCATTGCTAGTTCAGGGAGAAGAGACCAGGAAAATGAAAAAGAATGTGGGCTTCATCCATTGTTCTACTAATATAACCGAATGACAGGGGATACCTTGTTTGGTTGCCAATTTAATTTTTCTTGTTCCATTGGCATAATAATCCCTTCCAAACAAATAATGTGTTATGTTATGCAGAGAACTTTTATAGATATTTTGATATCGAAGGTCCCTTTTAGCTCTAAATTTTTATGACTTAATATCCTCTGTAGTCCTATAAGGCAAGTTGAATAAGGTCCCTTAACCTTCTCTGACCTTCATTTTATTCATATATAAAATGAAAGAGTTGGACTAGAACAATGGTTCTCAACATTGGCTGAACATTGACTTGCCTGGGGAGATTTTAAAAATATTGATTCTGACACCTGGGTCCCAACTGCAGAGATTTTGGTGTAATTGATCTGGGGTCAGGCCTGGGTATTGAGCCTTCTAAAAGTTCCCCAAGGATTCTAATAAGCAGCCAGGACTGAAACTCACTAAAGTAGGTGAGGTCTAAGGTCTCTTCCAAGTCTGGCATTCTGAGTGCAAATGTCATTTTCATTTTATGGATGAGTGAACAGAGACACAGAGGAGTTAAATGACTACCACAAGTCAAACACTGAGTCAGTTCTAAGGTAGGTTATAGACCAAATCATCTGTCTTTCTGCTTCAAAGCACAGACCTCTCTTTCAAGTGGCCTTTGGTTTACCTAATGTCCCTATCTGTATGGTTCTTTTCTTTTTAATCATTCTAATTTTATTAGAAAATAAGGTTCTTTTCATGCATAGTGAAGTACTCTTCGAAGTACTTTTCTCTAGATTTCACAATGGGGTGTTAGTAGAACTGGAAAGGAAAATCCTAAATAAATATTTTGCATTAAGAATTATCTAGGATACATTTTGTATGCCAAGGTTCTTAACCCTGACTTTAGCCTGTATACCTTTGTAGAAATCCAACATTTCATAAATATCACCCTTGGGCTTTTGTCTTCCTCTCATGAGCTCCTTATATCCTCTCTTCTACAAAGTCATCCTGAATTAGCTTCCATCTGACACTGACATAAATGCATTCCATTACTTGCATTCCTTTATTATTTAGTATTCATTAATTCACCTTCCACTCATTCATTAATTCAAAATACAGTATACACTGAACATATACAAGATTCTAGGCACTGTTCCAGGTCTTGAGGATACAGCCATGAATAAGACAATGCCCCTGTCTCCAATAGTCTTTTTTTTGTGTGTGTTACTCTAAAAGATTCAAAACTTTATTTCAGAAATGGAACAAGTCTTCCTAACTAGTCTGTAAGCACCTCGAGACTAGCTACTTTATTTTCTGATACCCCAAGGTAACTAGTATAATATTCTATATACTGTGCAATAACAGATGCATGTCTACTTGATGGTTACAAAGGACTGCCACAGATATAATTAATGCAAACTATTTAAAAAGTCACGAATGAATTAGAATTATTGGATATTTTTTTTCTCTTTATGATATTGGTAATTTACTGATGTCTGGGGAATTTTCCAGTGTGGAGTTATACCTAGAAATTGCAAGGAGATAGCTTGACTATTTATGATCTTCCAAATTTGAGTTATGAAAGCAGAGAACCTTAAGCACAAACAGGGAGAACTGAATGTATAGAATGCTATCATTATGGAAGGAACTTTTTGGAAATCTGAGCTCTAGAGAGGGGTAGTGATTTAGTCTAGGTTAGTAACAAGTCTCTGGGTCCTTGTCCAAGGTTCTTTTACACTCTCCCTCCCTAAGTTAAAAGGATCAGCTATATTTTTGTAAAGGGCCTTGTCTCCAGATTCCAGATTGAAACAGCAACTCTTCTCTAGGTCTCCAGCCTACTGGCCAGTCTCACATATTTCAGATTTGCTAGCCTTCACAATTGTGTGAGTCAATTCTATAAAATACACCTCTCTATATATACATCCTAATGGTTCTGTTTATCTGGAGAACTCTAATACATATAATAAATACACTGGATAGGAAAAATAATTCTGGTGTTCTATTGTACTGTAGGGTGACTCTAGTTAAAAATAATGTATTTATTTCAAAAGAGCTAGAAGAAAGAATTTTTAAATGACCTCCCTAATAGAGAAATGATAAATGTTGAAAGTGATGAGTATGTTAATTTACCCTGATTTTGATCATCATACAAGGTATACATATATCAAAGTATATTGTGCCATATACATATGTGCAATTATTACGTGTCAATCAAAAATAAACAAATATTTTGGGTTTTTAGTCCCACATGGTCTCTGTCACATATTTCTCTTCCTTTTTTTAAACTTAAGAGTTTGATGACCTATGATCTATTGTATATTGTGAGTCATGGAAATTCAAGTTCTCCTAAGGGACATTTGCTTAGAGACTGCAAACTCTGATCAGCCTTAATTCTTTCTAATTATATTTCACTCTGATTACTCTTGTTTCATATCCACACTGGCTCTGCCTTATGTCTGCAGACTTCCAGGGTCTGTACCTTTGCATTTATGCATGTGTTACATATACAAACCTAGCTACCCCACACCATTCTGTTCTGTTTCAGACTGGAATTTGACAAGGGCAAGGGCAGTACAGAGCTGTCATCCTTGAAAGCCACATTCATCTGGGGTGGGGGTGGTTTGGAACGTATTGATTTAAACAGATTTTTCGCTCTGCAAGAAGGGAGGGGGAGTGATTGCTGTCTGACCTCAAGGTCTCTACAAGGTCCCTGTGGAGTAACCAAACTCCATGCCACTCGTTGAACTGAACCAGAACCAAGGCTGTTAAGCTGAGTGGGATTGCATGTATGAAATTTTTAGCCTGCTCAATAATAGCTATTGTCTCTACAATCCAAGTTCTATCCCCAATCCCAGCTGGGGAAAAAATCTAAAATCAAGGGTGGCTATGTAAAGTCAAGTTCCATAAGAGCTTCCCATGTAAATTCTCATATTCTATATTGGTTTGTCCCCAACTACCAGCTTCCAGATGGAATTAACTGGTAAACCTTTGACCAACAAACACTTCAGCAGTCAATGTAACAGCAGTGGTAACATTCAGAACATTCCAGGTGTGACATTCCAGGTAGCAATATTCCAGGGTAGTTGACTATTGCTAGGGAAGATTATGGTACGGGTTGAGATAGAGGTATTTATATTAACTATCGCTAAATAAAGACATTGATTAAAACCAACCCCACCCTCCTTTCTCTGGATGAAATGCAGTAAACCATCTCATTGCTAATCAATTTCCACTCCACTTTCACAGCTGCCTTCTGTAGGGCTACCAGCTAAATGACAGAAGCAGTTTCAGTCTGGAAATTAATGATGCCATTCATCAATCCCAGAAGCTGCTCATGGAAAATGTTGATGAGGCAACTCTCTATTCCCAACTTGTAGTCCTCCAAGCCAGAGAAAAATCTGACTAACAACAACATTTTATCATGCTTTGTACAGTGGGTAAAATATGTTAGAACTGAGGTAGGGGAAAGGAACGTCTTGGTATATTTCAATTATTAGTTGGTAATTTAAAGTAACCACCACTCTCTTGAACTGATCCTTTGGACATAGCATTTTTATTCACTGCTCAGTACATGTGAACTTACAATACTAGCCCAGGTATCAGACTGCCCAGTATATCCAGAGCTCAATATCCATTAGGTACAGTGCCTAAGACCCACAATACTTTTATGGGCCCATGAAAATGATTTAATTTCTTTTCAATTCAGAAACATAAGTGAACTTTTAGGTTGAAGAAAAATTTTATATAAATAATCCTCTTTATGTCAACACAGTGGCATTTTATAATGGAGGAAGGGGTTCACAAAGGCAAAAAAGTGTCTATATCCCACAAAAGTCATGATGAATTCCAAAGTATATTAACTATTTCCGAAGATCCAAAATATAAAGGGCAAGGGATAACTCACGAGAGAACCCATACTTCTTCTAATCAGGGAAATCTGGAAAAATACAAACATCAATTCCCAACAGGCAACAAGTCAAACACTTGGATTTCTAAGCAAGGCAATGCTCTATCCTCTTTGCAAACAGCAAGAGGAAGTTCACCTATCAACTGCCATATTAAATAAACTGTGGAGGCAAATACTGCCAGGGGGAAGCTTTATATCAAGGCTCTAATGCCTCTGGTGAGTAAGACCAGAAATGTCCTGACATATAAATATTTAAATACAACTTCATCAGATGAGACAGCCAATACTTAAAAGAAATAGAGGCACAAGTGTGTGTATGCAGACACAAAGAGACTTTGGGAGGCACTGATTTCTAATCCAAAACCTCTTTTAAGGGATAATATTATACTGGGTAAGCCATTTAGACCTCTAGGGTCTGCCAAATTGTTGCCAGTTGAAGAAGCATGGACTAGGTGCAATAGAAAGTATATAGTCTATTTTAAATGGTAAGCACTACTTATGGAAGTTAAGTCTAATTAACAAACCTGTCTGATTCTTCCAGTGAGACTCCGCAGCGTGGGATGTTGGAAGGAGAACTGGTCTGTATTTAACTAAACCTAACATGAAGGTTCTAAACCTGGCAATTGATGTTGCTGCCTCTTTACCATTGTGTTTAGGGAAACTAGGCTTTAATTCCCCTTTTGTTCAGTTTCTCTTTTCCTTCTAGAGTCTGTATCAAAGATGGATCCACAAATGCCTTCTTGCTCCAGTTTATAAACCCTGTCAATATGCAATGATGCCTGTTTTCTTTCAATTTAATTATTCCATTGGGCCTTGAAGATTTTTTCCTTTTTGAGATTATCTAATTAAAATGCAAATAAATACCTGAGGCAGAGGCCAATAATTCCCAAAGTGCATTCTACCATATGGTCATATGTTTTTTTAAGGTTTGGTATTCGAGTAAGTTTGGGGAATATTGGTCTAAACAAAATTAAGCAGTTTTATTTTTATAGAGAAGTTCTTGGAGTCTAAGAAGGAAATAGACTATGCATTTTTATTCAGCTTATTTAACTGAAGAACGTTTGATCAGACTGATGTTACATAACCACAATTTGGGAAATGCACTCTAAATTAATAGATATTAATATTAATTTGAGGATTCATTTGTGAGCTGAGATCAAACCTCTGAGGAAATCTGACCCCAGAAATAGTCTTATTCATCTGGGCACAGGGATTTAAGTGATAAGATAGAACAAGAATACTATTGGACTAAGGCCTAACATACATGAGACAAGTAATACATAAAAGGCATTTTAACAACCAATCACATATAACACAAAAAATAGAAGATAAAAAAAAAATGACACACTGGATAGCCAAGTTTTGACAGATCTAGAGCATGAGGAGCTGACAGAAAATTTGAGATCACCATACCCTGATTCAATCATGGCTCCATATTCCTAGTCACTTCTGAGGGTCTTGCTGAGTCAGGCCCTACCCTCTAGTCCACTGGAGAATTTTGCTTCCTTTTCCCAACAATAATGACCATTCAAATCACTTGGATTTAATTGAGTTACAATCCTATATCTTTATTGGAAATAGACTGTCTGCTACATTTATCACAGCTGCCACTCCAGCCTCAAAGCTATTCTAGTAATTAAGATTACTAATCAGTTGACTCTGGGTTTATCAAAGAGGTGGTTATGTATTGGGGACCAATCATAAGATCCCAGTAAAAGCAGGGAGTTTGCTCTGGCTGGTAGCAGAAGAGGTATTACAGAGATACTAAGTGTAAGAAAGATCTGTCGGCTTGAAAATGGAGGGGGCATGTGAGAAGGATGTAGGTAGCCTCTAGAAGCTGAAAATAGTTCCCAGCTGACATTCAGTAAGGAAATGGGAACCTCAGGCACGTAGTCCCAAGGAATTAAAATCTGCCCCAAAGCTAAAACCCTGGACATGGGTTCATCCCCAAAGATTCCAGAGAAGAGGCTAGTTTGTCCCTCACCTTGATACCTTGACTTCAGCCTTGAGATATCATGAGAGAACCTAGCCATGCCTGCTTTAACTTTGACATAGAGCTGTGAGATAATAAATGAGTGTCCTTCTAAGCTGTTGTATTTGTGGTAAATTGTTGCACAGCAATGGAAAACTAATACACTTTCCAATTCAATTAATCATTGAGTTTTCAAGTTTCTATTTCACAAACATTTGAATCTGTTTCCTCCTTTTTAACATCTTCACTACCCCTTCCTGGGTTTTGATTCTTCCATTCTCCTTCCTGTAGTACCATACTACAAGAAACCTCCTACGTGGATTGCTTACCAGTTTTGCTTTTCACAAATCCAAAATGACCTACCCAAAGTGCAAATATGATCATGTCACTCTCCTGTTTAAATTCCTTCAATGGATTCTATTCCCACTGGATAACATCAAAGCTCCTTAACATAGTTCCTAAAGTCATTCCTAGATATTGCCCTCCCTCTCAGCTTCATCTTCTGCCATGTCTTCCTTGTGCTTTATCTATAGTGCAGGTTTTATCAACCATAAACTTGTCTGACATTTTGGGTCAGACAAGTCTTTGTCGTGAAGAGACTTTCTATGCACTGTAAGATGTTTATCAGCATCCTGGCCTATATCAACTGGATGTCAGAAGCATCCTTCTGCTAGTAATAACAACCAAAAATATCTCTAGACATTGACAAGTATCCTCTGGGGAACAAAACTTTCCTTGTTCAGAACCATTGGGATAATGATAAAGAACTTCTGTGGCCCCCTACACCTTCCCTTCTGTTTAGAAAGCTCTTTGTTGTTGTTGTTGTTTAGTAGTGGGGTGGAACTGAGGGTTGCTTTACCAATAAGTACATCCCCAGTCCTTTTTATTTTTTATTTTGAGACAAGGGCTCACTACATTGCTTATGGTCTCACTAAGTTGCTGAGGCTAGCCCAAAATTGGAATTCTCCTGCCTTAGCCTCCCAAATCACTGGAATTACAGGCATGTGCCACCATACCCAGCTAGAAAGCATCTCTGATTTCAGATAGTTAGAAGGGCCAAGGTAAGACTCATGTAAAAAGAAGGAAATTGGGTTGGGGTTGTGGCTCAGTGGTGGAGCATTTGCCTAGAACACAGGAGGCACTGGGTTCGAGCCTCAGCACCACATACAAAACTAAATAAAATAAAGTTATAAAAAAAAATTAAAAAAAAAGAAGGAAATTACTTCTTAAGATTTCATCTAGCTTTAAGGAAATATAATGAAGGGATCTTCATGGTTACTTCTATATTCCCTAGGCAAGAACTCTAATCCAAATATCTACGCAGAAAAAGAGAATGTGAATTTGTTGGTTTGGAGCATCCCTGGGGTATTTGATTTATGAACTTTAGTTTGGTAGTTAAGAAATTAGAAGTCAGGAAACCTCAACACCCAGTAATTCTATTATTAGGTATATACTGGAAAAAATGAAAATATATATTCACACAAATCTCATGCACAAATGTTCACAGCAGTATCATCCATGATAGATAAAGGTCCAAAAGGACATTTGGAGATAATACTCCAAATGTCCACTAATTGAATGAATAAATAAAATCTTATATATCTGTATGCTGAAATATAATTTAGCCATAAAAAAGGGTGAAATACAAATAAATATAAGTAGAAGATTGATGACCCTGGAAAACTTAATGTTAAGTGAAAGAAGTCAATCACCAAAAATGACATATTATGTGATATATCTATATGAATTCTCAGAAAAGGCAAAGCCATATAGACAGAAAGTAGATTAGTAATTGCTTAAGGTGTGGGGAGGGAAATGGGAAGCAGGGAAGATGACTAAAATGTTCTAAAATTGACTGTGGTGATGATTGCACATGTCTGTTAATATAATAAAAATCACTGAACTATATACTTTCAAGGTGCAAAGTACCTTGCATATGAAATATATCTCAAGATGCTACCAAAAAAACACCAATAACTCTGGCATCTCTCTACTCCCCTGCTCAAACCCTGATTAGCATCACCCTGAGGAGATATGACATAGGACAGGCAAGTTTGTTTGGTCTGGGTGAGAACTCCAAGGATCTAGAGCATGGGAACCATTGTCAAGGAATAATAGTCATGTTTAGCCTCTCTTATCAAGTCCTATTTTTTTGCCTGCTGAAAGATGCTTAGTTAACCTCACTGATGTGGCCTTAGAGTGAGTTACTGTTCTAGAGCACCTGTATAGGAGAAACTCCTGTGTTACATTAATTCACACCCACAATTCTTTGAAGTTCCAGAAAACTTCAGAGTCTTTCATTGGGCCACAGCTATTTCTAAGTATCAGATTAAATTCAAATTCAAAGAAACTGCATTATCCTTTCCTTTTAACAAATGGTGCTAGAAAAAATCAGACATACATGTGCCCCTCTCCCACCCCAAAATGAACAATGATTCCTACCTCACCCTATACACAAAAATTAGTACAAATGAACTAGAGACCAAAACATAAGACCTAAAACTATAAAACTTCTAAAAGAAAAAGTTGGAGAAAATTTTTGAGAATTTGAGTTAGGTAAAGAATTTTTAGATACAACACAATGTATGAAAGAAAATTAACTGGATTTTGACAAAATGGAAATTAAGAAAACCATTAAGAAAATGAAAAAAATGCTATAGATTGAAAGAAAATATTTGCACATATGTGAAAAAGAACTTGTATCCAGAATATATAGTGATAGAGCGTTTGCCTACCATGTAAGAGGCCCAGCACTGCAAAAACAAGCAAACAAACAAAAACAAAATATATAAAGAAGTCTTAAAACTCAACTGTTTATTTTGTTACCAGTGATTGAACGCAGGGGCACTTAACCACTAAGCCATATCCCCAGTCCCCCTCCTTTTTATTTTTATTTTTTGACAGGGTCTCACTGAGTTGCTTAGGGCCTCGATAAATTGCTGAGGCTGGCTTTGAAATTGCAATCCTTCGGCCTCAGCCTCCTGAGCTACTGGGATTACAGGTGTGCGCCACCCCATCTGGCTTTAAAACTTGATGTTAAGAAGGCTAATAACTCGATTAAAAGGTGGGCAAAAACTCTGCCACAAGACTTCTACAGTCCATAAATGAATTCAGCAAAGTAGCAGGATACAAGATTAACACTAATAAATCAATCATGTTCCTATACTCCAATGATGAATCTGCTGAAAAAAAAAAAAATAGGAAAACTATCCCATTCGTAATAGCCTCAGAAAATAAAATACTTGGGAATCAATCTTTAAAAAAGGCGAAAGAGTTTTCCAATGAAAATTATAGAACACTAAAGAAAGAAATTGAAGAAGACCTTAGAAGATGGAAAGACCTCCCATGTTCTTGGATAGGCAGAATTAATATTGTCAAAATGGCATATTACCAAAAGTGATATACAGGTTCAACTCAATCCCCATCAAAATTCCAATGACATTCTTCACAGATCTAGAAAAAGCAGTTCTGAAATTCATTTGCAAAAATAAGATTAAAAAAAAAGCCAAGGAAATCATTTGCAAGAAGAGCAAAGCAGGAGGCATCACAATATCAGACCTCAAATTATACTACAGAGCTATAGTAAAAAAAAAAAAAAAATCACCATATCGACATCTAAACAGGCAGGAAGACCAATGGAATTGAAGACAAAAACTCCCATAAATACAGTTATCTGATACCAGAAAAAGTGCCAAAACATGTGATAGAGAAAAGATAGTCTTTTTAACAAATGGTGCTGGGAAAACTGGAAATCCATATATAGTAGAATGAAATTTAACCCCTATCTCTAATCATGCACAAAAGTCAACTCAAAGTGAATCAAAGACCTAGGAATTAGAATAGAAACCCTACAACTGCTGGAAGAAAATGTAGGTCCAACACTCCAACATGTTGGTATAGGAAACAACTTCCTTAACAAGACTCCTAAAGCTCAAAAATAAAATTAAAAATCAATAAGTGGGATGTCATCAAAGTAAAAAGCTTCTGCACAACAAAGGAAACAAGAGTGTGAAGAGAGAGCCTACAGAATGGGAGAAAATCTTTGCCACATGCTCTCAAGATAGGGTGTTAATATCCAGGATATACAAAGAACTCAAAAACTTAATACCAAAAAAACAAATAACCCAATCGACAAATGGGCAAAAGAACTAAACAGACACTCCTCAAAAAAAGAAATACAAATGGTCAGCAAATATATGAAAAAAGATTCAATATCCCTAGCAATTAGGGAAATGCAAACCAAAACTACATTGAGATTTCATCTCACTCTAGTCAGAATGGCAATTATCAGAAATACAAATAATAATAAATGTTGGCGTGCATATGGGGAAAAGGTACACTCATACATTGCTGGTGGGACTGCAAATTGGTGCAGCCACTCTGGAAAGCAGTGTGGAGATTCCTCAGAAAACTTGGAATGGAACCACCATTTGACCCAGCTATCCCACTCCTTGGTCTATACCCAAAGGACTTAAAATCAGCATACAACAGTGACACAGCCACATCAATGTTCATAGCTGCTCAAGTCACAATAGCTAAGCTATGTAAGCTATGGAATCAACCTAGGTGCCTTTCAACAGATGAATGAAAATAGAAAATGTGATATATATATATATATATATATATATATATATATATATATATATCTGCCATAAAGAACAATGATATTATGGCATTTGCTGGTAAATGGATGGAACTGGAGACCATCATACTAAGTGAAATAAGCCAGTCCCAAAAAGTTAAAGGTTGAATGTTTCCTCTAATATGTAGAAGCTAATCCAAAATTGGAGAGGGTGAAAATAAAAGGAAGAGAGAGATAGAAAAAAAGGAGATGGAATTTCATGAAAATGGAGAAAAGATCAGTGGAGTAGATGAAGAGGATTGAGAAAGAAGAGATGCCAGGAAAAGGGAAGAACAGTAGAATGATTGTTACTGAACTTCCATATGTGCATGCATGGATGTGGTATGGTGGGTCGTGGTATGGTGGGTCCTGGCATTGGGTGTAACCATAAGACAATAATTTTTTTTAAAAAGGAAATAAACTAAATAGATTAAGGAGGGATTGGTGGAGTGGAGGGGGGCAAGAAGTGCTGGGGACTTAATTAGAATGGATTGTGTTTCACGCTTTTGTGATTATGTCAGGGTGTATCCTGGTGATGTATATGACTAAAAAGAACTTTAAAAATAAAATGTGGGCAGAGGATATGAATAGATATTTTCTCAAAGAAGATACACATGTATCCAAAAAGTATATAAAATTATGTCTAAATCATTAGTCATCCAAAAATGCAAATTAAAAACACATTGGAATACTATTTCACACCCACTAGGACGGCTGTAATAAAAAAGAAAATAACAAGTGTTGGGGAAGATGTAGAATAACTGAGAACTCTCATAACTTGCTGGTGGGGAGAGAAAATGATGAAGTCACTTTGGGAAACAGTTTGACAGTTTTTTTTTTTTAATTTTAAGTATGCACATAACATGCAACCCAGAAAAGCCATTCCCTGTTATTTCCCCAATATAAATAAGAATATATACCTACAAAAAAAGTTCTACATGAATATTCATAGCAACATTATTCATAATAGAAAAAGTGGAAGCAATTCAAATGTCAATCAACAGATGAATGACTAAACACTATTTGGCTTATTCAGACAATGGAATGCTATTCATTTATAACAATGAATGAAGTATTGATACATTTAAGAGCATGGATGAACCTTGAAAGCAAGCTAAGTGAAGAAAATCAGGCACAAAATACCACATATGATTCTTTATTTATTAAATTCCTGAATAGGAAAATCTATTAAGACACAAAGTAACTGAGTACCTAGGGATGGGATAGGGGATGGAGTTGGGAAGTTGGAAGATGCCTAAGTTTTCAGAGTTTCTTTTGGGGATAATAAAAATATTCTGAAATTTTTTGTGGTGATAGATGCAAAATTGCATAAATATAGAAGTCACTGATTTGTATACAAAAATAGGTGAGTTGTATGGCATAGGAATTATATCTCAATAAAGTTATTAAAAATGCATCTTTTCCAGCTCAGTTGGTAGAGTGCTTGCCTCCCATGTACAAGGCCCTGTGTTCAATCCCTAGCACTACAAAAAAAAAATGCATCTTTATCCATTCATCAATTGAAGGGAAAAAAATGCATCTTTCAGACAATGTTCTGTCACTTCAAAGGGATGGAAATAATGAGAAATATTAAAATAAAGAATTAAGAGGTCAGCTACTTCAACAGTTGGAAATGGAACATTCTGTATCCCTGAATAGATCAATCTCCACTTGATGAGCCTCTTCAGGCTATTCAAGATATAGGAATGCATTTGACACTAATGCTAGCCACCCCTACTTGCAACCATCTTTCTCCAGCACTGAAAATAAGCACTACTGCAGGGAACATGCCTTAATAATGGCACTGTTGAATATTTGACATAATTCTAGCTGTCTGCCTTTTGTCTTGCTTTGTTTGTGAATCTTCCTCTTTCTACCCTTCATACCATCCACGTTGGAAAGACAATGTCAAATTAAAATCACAAGTATAAAAATATGTTTTGGTCAAGTCATTAGAGGTAACAAGAAAGATCTGAACATAAGAACTGTACAAATACCATTTAGGGACCATTCTAGAAAACAACATATCCATCAAAGTGAGTACAACATCATGCTGGCAATCCGAGGAGCATAGAAAAGTGGAGTGCACTGAAAGTAGCTTGGTGAAAAAAAATGTTTAGACAGATCAATACTCTGAGATGAAAACTCTGTTATCCTAGAATTTATATTAAGGTCACATACTAAGATCTACTCAAAAACTGAGACCCAAAGAAGAGATGTAATTGGCCCCACATCATATAGCTAGTAGAAAACAGAATGAAGATTAGAACTCAAGTCTGAATTTGTCTGGGGATCTTTCTACGTGCTGAATGTTAGACACTGACAAATTAGTAGTGTTGAAGATAGGAATACTGAGCAACAGCTTTTGATCAAAATGTCCAAGTCCCACCTTGATAACTGTTTAGAACCAGGACCATCTCATCAACAACAAAACTCCAAGAACATGAATTGCTGAAGAAATAACAAATTGCCAGGGTAAAAATTGGTTCTTTCTGTAAGGGCAATATGTCTGATGTTTGGCCACCTCCACCATAAGCCTTCTTTATAAAGTGCAAACTATTACAACATGTGTGGGGAAGCAGTTTGTAAACTCTCTCCTTTCACAGAGCCCACCCAGCTTTCCACCTTTGTTCTTTTCTACTCCATCCTCAAGCCAGTCTTCCCAAAGCCTGTCTCCAGGCATCTATGAAAGGTTGGAGAGGGAAAGTTCTGGTAATATAAATACTTTCCTAGTCTTAATTTTCTCAAGTGAAGGTCAATGATAAGTGACCTTCCTCTTGGGGCATAATTTATGGCTACATGACCTTATCTATTAAGCCCAACATTGACTGACAGGGTCACAACACTGGAAGAAGAGAAAGGTTGGCTCTGGGAGAACTAAATGCCAAGAAATGTATGTAAGACCAGACATAACTAAAGCAGGCAGAGATAATGAAGGAAAGACAAACTAGCTATATGGGCAAAAGACACATCCACCTTGGGAAATGGACTCATCATTTCCAAGGTTAAATTCTGACCTGTCTTCCTGTATTTCCTACAATTGCCTTTGTGCTCATGGTACCCACTTATTCTGTATAGTAATTTGGAAGTCTCAAGTCTTTCCTAGCATATTTAGCAGCAGCTCAAAGTCCTTCATGCTGTTGTTTTCCTATTGTGCTTCAAATGTTTCCTTAAAATTCCTATTCTAAGGCTGAGGCAGGAAGATTGCAAGTTCAAAGCCAGCCTCAGCAACTTAGCAAGAAAGGCCCTAAGCAACTTAGCAAGACCCTGTCTCAAAATAAAAAATAGAGAGGGCTGGGATGTGGTTGAGTGCCCCTGGGTTCAATCCCCAGTACCCCCCCAAAAAAATCCTATTCTAGAGTTCCCAGGCTATAGATAACCTCTTGGAATCAGTTTAAACCTCTCCTGTTATTCTGATACCTAAACTCCCTGGTCCAAGTAGTTGATAATAAAAAGTTAGACAGAAACATGAAATAAATTCATCCAATTGAATACTGGCCTAACAAAGCTAACATAAATAGTAAAGTTCTGCTTGTGTCTTAGGTACATATCTTGAGGCTATAATGAATCTTTTCTTGCACAGATCCTATGTGTGGACAAAACTGAACCTAGAGATGCCAATCAGTGTAGCATGAAAATGGATAGTATGAGGACCAGCTGCACTCCTATGTATGATGCCAAAAAACTGGAAATCTATTATTAAAACTCTGTACCTCTAACAGAAGCATCATGTTTTCTGCTTTCGGAATTGATTTTAATACTAGATTATGTATCTAATTAAACCACTATTTTCAAATGAACCAGAATTTTGTTTTTCAATTTTTACACACCCATGACCCTTTATGCACAAAGATCAATATGTGGGTTGATTAGGGAAATTATTATTTGGATAATTTTGCCCAACAAAAGTACTACTTCTGAAGTCAAAGAATCAAAAGAACAACCTCACCTGAGAATATAGTAATACATATAATCCTCCAACCTTCCATCATTTCCTCCTTGATTGACCTTCTAGAAATTCATTTTGGCTCTTCAGAGTAGTCAGGGTCCTACCAACTACTTCTTATTGAGGAGAGAAATAAGTTTGAACCTCTTCACACTAGTGATTAGCTTTTCTAACAACTTTTGACAAATATTTCCTCCACAAGAAGTCAGGAAACCAGTCTTCTATACCAGCAAAACATAAGCCCTAAAAAGGTTAAGGACTCCAAAAACACATCCATGCAAAATAAAAGCAAGCAAAGAAAAAAAAGGTATAACTATGGTTTCTTGTCCATCAATAAAAAACAATTAGCCAACTGGTATACAGGAGAACAGAAGTAACAACAACTCAGTATAATCAACTAAATCAACTGGGGTCTTTTAGCTGATCACTACTTATAAGAAGGGGACAAAAACCACTTAGTTTGGTTGAGCTGGGATTCAATTAAAAAATATACTGACATCAAGTTATGACCTTGATTTCATGAATAAAATATTTTATAACAAATAGACTTCACTATACTCTATCCTTTCCAACTTAGTGCCTAGTGCTACATGTAGCCAAAGACAGTCACTGGAATCTCATCCAAGTATATTCAACCCATTGCAGCACATGTGCCTTTGGCCTCTACAGAAGATCCTATTGCAGTAGTAAGAATACCCACCAATAACCAAAGTGACCAACAGGTGTTAATATTAGCACTGTGTGTTATCACTAGCACAGGGAAATGGGATGAGCTCCAAAATTTCAAGTGTGGCAACTTTCAGTATACTTTCAGTATACTCAGCAACTATTTTGTAATTAGTAGGTTGGTCCACACACTCCCAAATTTTGTTATTTAATGTCTTTGCTGTAACAACACAATGATATTTGATTTGTGGGTTACCCAATGCATACCAGTCTTACCAGTGAAAGTTAGGGTACTTAGTTCTTGATCATTCAGCATCTTCTCTAAAGAGCATTTCTATGTTCTCCATATATACATGTAATTTCATTTAAAATGTTTATGGTTAAAGATTGGGAAATCCTGGGTCTAATTAAATAAGTTTCCTCACTGTCTATGTTCTCAGAACATTTAATGTGCTAATGAACACCATGAATTTCTAAGGAAGGTGTAACATTTATAGCATTTTATAACCTTATCTGACCACAGAAACTTTTCTGAAGAACTTCTAGGGGTGGGATATGGAGACAGTTCTCCTTAGAATATACTTTGGGAAATACTGATTTAAATGTCTGCCCTTAAACTCAAGATGGATCAAGGATCTAGGCATTAGACCAGACTCTGTGCCTACTATAAGAAAATGTAGGCCCAACTCTACATCATGTCAACTTAAGAACCAGCTTCCTCAACAAGACTCCTAAAGACAAGAAATAAAATTAAGAATCAATAAATGGGATGGTATCAAACTAAAAAGCTTCTTCACAGCAAAGGAAACAATCAAGAATGTGAAGAGAGAGTGTACAGAATGGGAGAAAAATCTTTGCTGCCTGCACCTCAGCTAGAGTATTAATCTCCAGGATATACAAAGAACTTAAAAAAACTTAACACCCCCCCAAAAAATAACCCAATCAATAAATGGGCAAAAGAACTGAATAGGAACTTCACAGAAAAAGAAATACAAATGGTCAACAAATATATGAAAAAAAACTCTAGCAATTAGAGAAATGCAAATCAAAACTACACTGAGAATTCATCTCACTCCAGTCAGAATGGCAATTATCAAGAATACAAGCAATAATAAATGTTGGCAACGATGTGAGGGAAAAGGTCATACATTGCTGGTGGAACTGAAAATTTGTGCAACCACTCTGGAAAGCAGTATGGAAATTCCTCGGAAAACTTGGAATGGAACCACCATTTGACCTAGTTATCCCACTCCTCAGTATACACCCAAAGGACTTAAAATCAGCATACTACAGTAGCGCAGCCATATCAAAGTTTATAACAGGTCAATTTACAATAGCTAAGCTATGGAACCAACCTAGGTGCCCATCAACAGATGAATGGATAAAGAAGTTGTGGTATATATACACAATGGAATATTATTCAATCATAAAGAAGAATAAAATTATGGCATTTGCTGGTAAATGGATACAACTGGAGACTATCATGCTAAATAAAATAAGCCAATCCCAAAAAAATAAGGCCTAATGTTCTCACTAATGTGCAGATGCTAATACACAATAAAGGTGGGAGATGGAATAATAGAAGTTAATTGGATTAGACAAAGGGGAATGAAGTGAAGGGAGGGAGGATGGGAATAGGAAAGACAGTAGAATGAATCAGACATAACTTTCCTATGTTCATATATGAATACACAACCGGTGAAATTCCACATCATGTACAACCACAAGAATGGGATCCGAATTAGAATAAGTTGTACTCCATGTGTATATAATATATCAAAATACACTCTACTATCATGTATATCTGAAAAGAACAAATAAAATATAAATAAATAAATATCTGCCCTTAGTGACTTCCAAGTAGAATACTAGATGTAAGAGCCTGGGTGGGATATGCAATCTTTTGGAAACCCCCTATCACTTCTGATAGACCTAAGGATAGTGTCTGGAACATTGGAAGAAGAGGGCTTTTCAGAATGTCTCCCTGAGCCATGTGAGAATCTCTTTATGTCAGTTCATTCAATCAACAAACGTATGTAGAGTATCTGTAGTGTAACAGGAGCTGAATATAAATAAATAAGAAAGGGAGAAAGGAAGGGAAGGGAAGGGAAGGGAAGGGAAGGGAAAGGAAGGGAAGGGATGGAAAAGGAAGGGAAGGGAAGGAAGAAGGTTAGGACTACTTTTACTGTACCTAGTGGAGACATAAGTTTTCAAAGATAAAATAACATTTGAACAAGGCCTTAAAAGATGACCCCTTGTGGGGTCAGGGTGGGAAGAATGAGACATTTGAAAGAGAAGGAACTGTATAGAGAGACATACAGATGTCTGAAAGGACCTAGGAGATAAAGGTGCCATTTTACATATTAGGAGTGATTACAGAATGCTCAGAAATGGTACATCTCCACAAAATGTTGGAAACTCTTAGTAATAATGATAGAAGTAAAGTAGGTGGGAGAGAGCTAACTTTAGTTAATACATATGTAAATTGTCATAAATATAATTTAATGATAAATTATGTGTAAATGTATGTGTGTTTTAATTTACACAGTGCTTTCACATCCATTATTTCATCTGATCCTCACAAGAATCCTGTGAACCTGAGCAGGGCAGGTATGATCGGTCCATTTGTACAAAGGAAGATTGTGCAGTTCAGGACAGTTGAGTGGTTAGTCCAAGGTCATATATTAAGTGGCAATATAAAGACTAGAAACCAAATCTTCTGAATCCCAGTCTTATGTCTTTGATTTGTATTTTTCTTAAATTACTTCAGAAGGTTGAAGGTATAGGGAAGCCTCATTCAGGCCTAAAATAAAGAATATCTTTCCAAAAACACAGCTGTTGAACAGTAAACTAGAATGTCTTACGAAATGGTTGTAGAGGATTTCCCTATCTTAGATGGGAGAGTAAATGTCATATTTTCTAAATTCAGTGTCTACTCTAAGATCCAATGATTCTAAAATTTCTAGATCCTATATCTCCCAGATGAGGTATTGGCAATTAAACTTGTTCCTAAGCAGCTCCTTTTTATTATATACACAGTGCTCAAAAGAGAAATACTATTAGAGAGATGCTTAAAAGTTGGCACTTTTCCTCACATCATAGGTAAGCCCATTGTTTTGGTACAACAAACACAAATAGGAGATACTTGCCTCTAGGTATTTCTCAGATCATATAATTATAGAAGATAAATAGAATACACTAATTTATCAAAATAGTTAAGTATACAGTATTTGAGAATTTTTTCCCCTAAAACTCAAAATCTTGGAGCACACTTTATAATCAGAATTGGGAGAAGGCACAACAACATTTGAATACTAGCCATTCATTTTGATGCAAGGTGAATCTGCTTTTTTAGTTGTTTAAATAAAAAATGTATTTTAAGAAGTAGAATTATGGACTGATAATAATCCACATTTGTCTTCTTTGATGGGGGACCAGGATTCTCTTTAGAGCCAATAGAACCAGCCACTGTTCCAATTCTCTTGGAATATTTTTTGCCATATATTTACAGATCCCTATGCTCAAGAGAATGGTGCATCTGTCTGATAGAGACGCCTGGCTGCATTCTTTCCTAGATATTAATATAGGTGGCACTTCAGTAGTATAACCAATGACATGAAGAACCTGATTTGGAGGGGAACAGATGGCACCATCTTTCTTGGGCTAATTTTAGGATCCTGAAATAGTCCTTTTCTCACACAAACCATCAGTGCAACCAAATTAAGACAATCATGTCACATGAAAAAGGGAAAGAGGAGAAAAACTTGTATAAGGCAAAGACAATAAACTAGCGGCTTCAGTGCTTCCCCCTTTCTGACTCCTTTCATAGCATGACAGTCACTTCAATCTTCTTTCACCAGGCTGGATACAAAATACCAGTATGAGGGTATTTAAGAAAAAACAGTGATAAGCTCTAATCTTCAGTCATACGTATTGAATAATCAAAGCTTATTGTACACTAGCTAACTTCATGCTTGTAAGAATTTATGGAATCTAGTTCCTAAGACATTTTTTTCCTTAGCAGATAAGGAATCTGAAGCTAAATAACCATTATACCTGGCAAATTCAATTTCAAAGTCTCAGATTCCTGTCACATTGCTTTTCCTACTGAAAAGAGCTTTTCCTCCTAATGATACTATGTAATGTCATATAAGGATGAAATGAGGACGAAGAGTCCCTCAACCAGAAACAATGGTTTGTTTATAAGACAGTTATCCAATGATTTTGAAAAGTGAGAAGACTACTTTGAAAAGGTACTTACCTGTTTTCCATCCAGAGTGTAGAGCTTTTTGACAACCCCAGTCTCTAGCTTTATGGCTTCAGTGATATCAGTGAGGACTTGCTCAAAAGAGTGGGCTGTCTTCTTGTTCAGGAGCACACGCACGGCCTTCCGAGGTTTCACCCCGCTGCGAATGATGGTCACCAGCTTGGGGCGTACAAAGTCTTTGTTCTCTCTGGCCTGGGCACTGTTGCTGCTAGCCAGGGACTGGGGAGCTTTCATATTGGCAGATGTCTTCACGTTGACAGACCAGTTGGGATTGACATTCTTGGTGTACTCGACCTTTTTAAAGAAGTTGTCTGAGGAACAGACATAGCTTTCCCCTAAGGGAAGAAATAAGTAGTTAAATGATAAGTTCATCAGCAGATACATGGACTCTAACCAAACTAAAATACACTGACACTGGAGTAGGACTTTTGGAGAAAAGGTGATAGTAACCAACCCTAAGTCAAACTCCTGAATGGACTCTCTAACAACTTAGTCCATTCAAATTCAAAAGTAATCAACAAAAGATGTTTCAATATAATGGCATAACTTGTTGAAGAACTCTGTAAAGTTAAGTGTTATAAGGACAATGAACACTTCTAAGTTTAATTTAACAAGTGGGGTTCTCGAATTTAATATGGTTCTATTGGAATTTAAACACTTATGTTAGTTTCTAGGATGTTTATTAACTTCTGGGGCATTACTGGAGCATTTTTACCATGTCTTTATTTCCTAATGTTCCTGTACTTAATTTGGAACTCCTGATCCCATCACTTCATTATATTATAAACCAAGAACTTTCAGAGCTATTACATTTTTATTCCAACTTAAAGTGAAGCAAGTAACCTTGCATATCAGGCATATTGTACACTGTTGGTAAGAAGCCAGACTGTCATTTGCACAAAATATTTAAGTGGTGGAATATTGAAATGTAAACTGTGTGTGTATGTGTGTTGAATGTCTACATGTGTGTTTAAATATGTCCTTTACTGCTCACTCCCATATCTAGGTGGAGACAGAATCTAAATAATAAACTGTACACACACACATGCATGCACACACGCACACACACACGAACACATCTTTCTTTAGTTCTTGCATGAAAATACTCTTCCCTGCTTCTACAACCCACCTTACATCTTCTTATCCTCCTGGATACCGCACACTACATCTGTGTGTTTAGGGTCATCTTCACCAGTACTTCCCTTGGCTACCATAGTAATGAAGTGCAGATGTGAGAATACATCAAATAGCCTGATTTATGAATTGAAGAGAACTAGTGTAAATTTTTCATTTACCTTGGGCTAGGGGCAATGACTAATGCAGAGGAAGAAATGGGCCAGAGGCAAGAGGAGGGGATTAAACACCTGGGACTAGACATGGAAGAAATAGGAAAAGATGTAGGTTCAGCCTGGGGGAGAAAATATTGAGGAAGGTTGAATTTTCAGTAAAACGCATTAGCCTCAAGGTATACAGAAGTTCATTCAGAGGTTGAGCTGCAGAAGCAGTCTGATTTAATCAGTCTTACATCATCAGTAATAATCTAAATAAATAAATAAACCCTAGTCAGTGCAAATAGACCATTAAACACAATTATAGTCTGATGGCTCTTCCCCTTCCTTTGGTCTCAGCAGGAGAACCACACAGAGACATTTAGAAATGCCAGGTTGATAACTCACTGTCTTTGCAAATATGGATCGTTTTACTATAGCACAAAATCCTTTAAGTCTTATTAATTAATAAATTTCTCAGTGCTAAGAGAAGATTCAGTCAGAATATCTAGTGTACCTTCAAGGACATTTATGTGTGTGTGTGGAGGGGGAAGGCAAGTAGCATTCAAAGCTGCCCTCAGTCTGAGAGGCTGATGGTGTTCCATCTCAACAAGAGAACCAAGGGATGGCTTATAGGTAAACAGAGGCACTGATTTCCTTTTAGTACACACATGAACACCCAGATGGGAGAAACAAAGACACCAGCTAGTAGAAACCTTAATTTCTCTGGCTTTTTTTTTCTGGTTAATCTAACTTAACTCAAGTGATTGAGTCTAGAGTCTTTAATTTGTAAATTAACAGGGAAAAGGGGCTTTTTCAGTTACCCCATATATTCATATCCAACATCTCACACACACTAGTATGAGGGTACTAGAAAGAGTACCCTCATACTCTTGCCTTAGCACTTCACCAGATTCATAAGTACCTTCCAAGAGATCACTGCCTTTGAGTCAGATGTTTTCCATTACTTGTCATGCACTTTAAAACTCTGTCAGACAACTGTGTGGTGTGGAAATGTGCAAGACTATATATTTATGATTTCCTTCATCCACAGTCTCTTCTGTAGAGTCAGCTGTGTAGCCCTATTAGGACTCTGGACATTTTTGCCCCCATCTCTTAAACCTCTTAAGCCTCTGAACTATGAGTATGATTAACTACCCCCAGATGAAAATGAACATGATGGCAAACAGCTAGAGTATCATATGGCACCCAAGAACTTTCCAGAGGGCCCAGCACTCAGCCAAATCTATGTTGAGCACTTTTGAGGGTACATTTGAGTCACTCTACTCTCTCCTTTTGGCCTGAATACAGAGTAATGGAAAAAGAACAGCTGATATGATGTCAGTCAGAATGGAGTACCTAACACTTCATAGTTATGTGCCCTTGGGCCAGATACCTAGCCTCCCTTGGCTGCAGTGAATTGCCTGCAAAGTGGGGGTGCTAAGAATACTTACCTTATAGAACCATTGTGGGCTTGAATAAGATGATGGATAGAAAGTGCTGAGCCCAGAGACTAGAATACAGTAAGCACTTCATAAATTTTTATTGTTACTATTAAGCCCCTCAAATAGTGGAATAGAGAGGAGAACAAGGAGGAAAGTGTGAAAAAGGAAAGGAGGAAGAAAAAGCTGAGAGAAAGGAAATGGAATGAGGAGTGAGAAATAAAAGAAAGAAAATAGAAAACAGCAAGGTCATCAATCTTAGACTTGAGCTGTGATGACTATACAGCTTGAACACTGCTGGGATCCTATGCCTCAAAAGCAGGATTTCATGCTACTTGGGAGGAGGTTTCCAGTTGCCACAAATACCAAGTGCGGGAGCTCTGTAGCTAAGATCCAGCAAAGCCACTGCTGATCCCAATGAGGACAGAATATTTATGGGGGTTAAGAGCAGTGACTTGGGGGTCAGACTGACCTAGATTCAAATTCCAACCAGGTACTGAGGAACCATATGACTTCAAGCAAATTGCTTGTCTCTCAGTCTCAGCTTTTTCATTCACAAATTGAAAGTATTTCACCAAGTATACCTGAATCCCTTCTAGATCGAAAGATCTATGTGAAGAAATTTTCTTCTTTTTTTCCATCACAAGCAGGTTTGAAAAAATAAAACTGTTACAGTAATTAAATGTCAAAGAAATAGGTGCTTCCACCAAGGACCCTCCACTTCTACTACTGGAAAGATATGCTGCTTTGCTATACTAAAGCTTCCTTGTTCTGATTTTACAAGCATTTGCAATGTCTATTGCCAGAGCTTGGTGCTTCTTACTCATCCAGCTGCCTGGCAATTGAAGCTGGGTGAGGTGTGCTGCACCTTTACACAGCTGGGTTCCCATCCTGCCATAGCTTCCAGAAGCTTCCCACCTCCTGGGAACCTGGAAGGAAAACTGGTTTCAAAGCCAACCAAGGTGACAATTTGCTGGAATTGACAACTGGCTTTAGGGTGAGGGGTTGAGGAAATGAAATCATGGAAGCACAGCTAAAAGGGGAGAAATGGAACAAGCCATGGGTTCAAAATGATCTAATGTCTACTTCCCTTCACTTTTAGGAGGACCTTATTTTCAAAAGCATTAAACATATTAATCTCTTCTCAGAGCAAGAGCACTTTTATAAGGGCTTTTTCCTCTCCAGGGCTTCCTAACTCAAGAAAGAAAATATTAAATGATACCTTTATTGTATTTTATATTAAAATATTACATTATGATTTCTTATATTATCATGCCTATGAATCCCTCCTAGATATCTTAAAATCCCTGGGTCTCTTTTTTGGCAATGTGTTTGCTTTAGTAGAGAATAAATTAGTGAAAGGTGGTTTCATCTCATTGAAACAAACAATGGCAAAGGAACTGGATCATAATGTCATCATACAACATAGATTTCCCAAGACTGTCCCAATTATAAATATTCTGTCCCATAGTCTGCACAATAATGCTCAAACTTGTCTAAATTTGCATTAATAAAAGCTATCTAGTCTTAAATAAACCCACAAAATTGATCTGGTACATACATCCAAGGAAGTGGGAAAAAGATTAGACAAAAGGGAAGGAGAATGATTATATAAGGAAAGACAAGACAAAAGACAATACCACCAGTGGATTTCATTCAATGGCCTACTGGGGATACAGCTATCTAGGGTCACATCTTATGTGGCCTTGCTCAGACCCTTCGTGTATCCAAGAAGCTGTGGAAAAACTGACATCAAAAATCCAAGTTTGTTGCTAACTGCTTCCCTTGATACTTTCAGCATCTGACAAGCAGACAGTGCACTAGAGATACTAGACAAAGGGGAACACAAGGTCACAGTGATTACCAAGCAGTTACTTTTTATTTCACTCCATGGGCATTTGAAAACATCTTTAAGACCTACAAAGCAAACAACAACAACAAAAAATACCAAGGATTTCTGCATTCATAGAAATTCTTAACACTGTTTATTGCTGAAGAGGATTATTGAGATCACCTAATCTAATACTTCCCAATTCTAAGTGCTCATAAGAACCACCCCGCAAGATCTGTAAAAACAAATTCTGCGGTGCTTTCTCTGGGGATTTTTATTCAATAGGTCTGAGGTGTGGTCCAAGAATCTATATTTTTCTAAAGTTCTGAAAGATGTTGAAAGGTAGCCAGGTTGGGAACCACTGGCCATTATTACCCCTCATTAGCATCATCATTCTCATTATTTTTGTTTTTCTCATTATTATTAGGCTCTCATCATTAATGATAATGACACTTTAGTCACTTTAGTTGTACCTTGTCACTGTTTTTCCATACTACATCTAATTTTATCCTCACAATCACCCTAACAAAAAGGCAGGTGTTACAAGTCTCTCTTTATAGTTAAGAATATTATTCACAAAAGATATACAAAATGTGATCTGGAAATACAATGAAACACCATTCCACAATAAAAAGGAACAAAGTGCTGATACATTGTACAACATGGACAAATCTTAAGAACATTATCCTAAGAGAAAGAAGCACAAAAGAACACATGCTGTATGATTTAACTTACATGAAACATCCAAAATGGGTAAATCTATTGATACATAAATTAGATAAATGATTGCCTAGATATGGAGAGGTTGGAAGGAATTGGTAGTGACAGCTAATTGGTACAGGGTTTCTTCTTCAAGAGATAGATGAAAATGGTCTGAAATTAGATTACAGTGATAATTGCACCTCTTAGTTAATTTTCTAAAAATCATTGACTTATAACTTAAATTGGTGTTTCTGGTATACAAATTATGCTTTGAAAAGATTTTTTTTAGAGAAAACAATCATTCTGAAAAAGAAAACATTAGTCACATTGATGATAATGGCAAACCTATGCTCAGGTAGCTAACCAGTTACAAACCAGAAAGACTCAAAAAGTAATAGTTACTCTTTACTGAGTGTCTCTGTGTGCCAGGAAGAACAGCAAGCACTTCATATCCATTATCTTATTTAATTCTCAAAGCAGCTACTCCCATATTACAGATTAAAAACTGAGGCTCAGTGTTTAATGCTTTCTCCAAGTTCACACACACTAGCATTTGGAAGATCCCAAATCTGAACTAAATCTAATTCCAAACATTTATTCTCCCATTATATCCTGCTGCCTCTAACACTAGAACCCAGTACACCTGATTCTTCATGCAGGAATCTTTCCAAACTTTTGCAATTTGAAGCTATCAGAAAACAATGTGCATGTTTTTTATATTTTCATTTAACCTCTTCCAAAGTAAGTAAAGTGAAGGGGGAAATATCCATTTTTCCTAGATGAACAGAACACAATAGAAGAGGTAAAGACCCATTTTCTTTATTCTCCTCTCCTAGTGCCCTTTCCCATTTGTCTCTACAGCAGTAGGAAAATTGATCACATTTATCAACATTAACCCAGAGATACCCCTGAATTTACTTGACAGAATGGGCAGTACTCAGGACTGGAGGAACATTGACATTCATTGTGATTATGTTTATAGATGACATGTGAATAAATGCAACTGAGCCCTATTCATAGGCTACATTATCTGGGAACTAACCAGGAAGTAACACTGCACCCAAAGTGACCCAGAGATGATAGATGAAAGGGGTCCAATCTATCAAGGATTCAAGAGGACTCAAGTGAAAAGAAAGCTGTGATCTCTTCAAAATTACATTTGATACCTATTGAAATGAGATTATTTGTCACCAATCCTCTCCCAAAACACACACGCACGCATACACACACGCGCGCACATGCACACACACACACAAACACACATAGATCCAGGAAGAAAAAAATCAATATGTGAAAAATGGATTTGGGGAGAAATCTGTGCCTAACACCTGTCTGAAATCAGATAAAAGAATATTCCAATCCTTGTTCCAAATACAGTATCACTTGGTTCGGTATTCTGCCCTAGCATCTGTGATGGTCTTTAGAAGATCACAGCTAATGGAAATGAAGACATATTGGATGATTCAGGGTGGTTTGTTTGTGAAAGTTATCAGAGAAATCCCTCAAATTTGACTGAGATATGGATTTTACAGTAACAAAGACACACACCCTATTGATTACTCTGTTGGACAGCTCCCTCAACCTAGCTTCAAAACCCTTTAAGTCTGCCCTGCTCACCTTTCTTTCAAGAAATGCACTAGAACCTCCAATCCTTTGATGTTCAGGAAAGGCCTGTCCATTCTGCATGTGATCTAAACCTCCTAGGCATTGCTTTTCAAGGTCATTATGTAAAAGATCTCAGACTTGAACCCTGAGACTGAGATGTCACAACCATATGGACACTTTTTCTTATAAGTAACTGGCCCAAATCACTTTACCTGACTACTTGGGAAACAGTAGCTACACGAGAGAAATGGGATTTTGTACAAGGGAAGCCCTCATGCTCCTTTGTCTGGTAACACAAGAAACCTAGAAGCAGTGAAGCAAAGGCAGGGTATTCCCAACAACAAGTCATTAAGTGTGTGGTTTCTCCTGCCTTGTTGGCCATTTCATAATTTGGTCTCCCTAGAGATCTATCTGCTCTAAACTCACCTTTTCTCAGGGAATGAAGGGAGGGAGGGGGAAGGGTTAGGTAATGGGGGAGGGGTTTGAGGAGGAACATTTTCATTATCGCCATTCCTTGAAGCTGTCCTTTAAAGCACTGTATCAGTTTAAAATAATTACATATGTCGTACCCACCAATTTAAAAGCAGGGATAGGGGAATATCATCAATATAATTTATCCAATAATGTACAATATTAACAACACAACCTGAGATCTATTTTCTAAGTGATCACAAAAAAGACTTTATGGCTGAGCAAGTTTTGATAAGAGCTGGGATTTCCCCTATTTTCAGGTGGATACACAGGTTGTCAGCATTTTCAGCAATCTAGTCAGAAAATTCAGTTGCAATACCCACATCTAGAGAAGATTTAAAAGGATTGAGGTAGAGTGAGTCAGTTCCTATTCTAATAGGAATGATCTTTATTAAAATACCAGGCATACCTACAGCTTCCTTTGGTATTTCTCCCAATGATCTCAGCTTCAGGGACACACCCTGAAGTGGGCTTTTTAGAAGCAACAGCTGAACAGTGACCACTTACCTAAAAGTATAATCTTCTGTAAATACGTCCAGGAAGTCCTGTTTTTAGGGTGTATATTTCCAGTGAATTGCAGTTCACAAATAATTTTTCAGTAGTTCAAAGGAAATTTGTGCATAATAATTTCTCTATTAACGCAATCAAGTGTCCTTCCTTGTTACACCCCTGGTGATTTCATGGTCTGACTTAATAATGCCACTTAGAGCTAATTATGAACAAGATTCACTAAACACCACAATTCAGATTTTCATTTGTATTGCCTGGTAGATAAGCATAATACATTATCACCACCATCTACACTTCAATCCTAGCAGTGACTGAAGCCCATGAAGAGTGATAGCTAATGGCTCTGTTGATGTCTATAGAATCAAGTCTGAGCATCAGTCAACCCGAGGTTTTGAGAAACACATTGCCTAATTTCTTTCAGTGAAATCCAAGAATGTAATCATAACCAAGGATGCCCTTTCCCCCCAGGGACCACCACCCACTACCTTAAATTACCTTCTTCTAGTTCATCCATACTTCCAATCTTCCTGGATCCATCAATGGTGTAAATGTAACGCACTCCCTGAGGCAGATTGATGTTGTCAGACAGAGATCGAGTCAGGTCAGCCAACAAAGCATCGAAGCTGCGAAAACGGTCAGAAGACACAGCGTACACAATTCCCTTGAAGTAGCGGTCCCCATTGCGGTAGAAACGTACCTTCTTGGCTTTCTTCTCGTTGCTCAGTGCCTGCAAGGTTCTGGTTCTGTAGAAGCTACAGTGGGCGCTGTGAGTGGGACTGGGCAACCCATTCATTCGTGAGCCTCGCATGTTCCTTGATGTTTTATCTCTTTCGTCAAAGTGTCCAAAATCAAGTTCCATATTTTGATGGAACCTCAGAGACCTGAGTGTTGGAGAAAGGGGTGGGGATAAGAAGAGGCAGAAAAAAAGGGGTAAGGAGAAAAAAAAGAAAAGAATTCAAATATTAGCCAGATTCAGATATGCAATCTGCTGCTTGTGAAAAGAACTGGTTGAAGAGAGGCTGTGACCCATCTGCTGCTTGCCCCTGACCTGCAGGAATATTGATCTTAATAGAGAAGAAGGAGGGGCTGGGCGGGGGTACTGGTGCTTGTGGGGGTTGGGACTAAGAGATAGAAAGGGAGGCACTTTTGGCACTGTTCCAAACAGAAGAGGGAGGGATTTTGAAATAGCTTAAAATCCTGGAACTTACTAACAGTGGCTCCTATCAAATTGTAACTTCGGGCTAAATACATTAAAACTGGCATCTGTTTCCTCACATATGCCCACATGACTAACAGTTGTAAATGAATCCATAGCCTGACAAAATTCCCCTTGAAGACAACAGAAGGAGCTAGCCAAGGTTAGCATCTCCAGCTTAGGAAGCGGTCTTTGCATCTCAGTACAATGACTATGAAGGGGAGTGTTTTAATTTTATTCCAAATCCTTTTTCCTACTCTAATGTGTGCATCCCCTCCCCCAGAATAAACTAGAATTCTCTTTTAAAGGGACAGCCTCCAGGGAATAGCCAGTGTCTTTGTGCTATTCATCAAACCCTCTCCCCACCAAGCTGGTGCAGCTATCAACATTCATAAGAAGAAATATGCTGAAAAAAAAGGATCAGAAAAAAATGAGTTATTTAACAAGTTATTAGTTCTGTTTTCCTCTTTCTACCATTTGGTCACAAAATCCTTTTCCCTCACCCCAGGTGCTTCAACCCCTCCCCACCAATGCAGCAATACCTCTTAATGAAATAATTTAATTGTTGAAAGATTCTCAAACGAGTCCCTGAACAACATATGGGACATTTAGAAGCAAGCACACCTTTCATTGTTCTGGGTTTCTACCCTGACTGAAGGGGCATTTTGCATTCACAGCAGACAATTCACCCCAAACTTGTCTATTGCCCAGGTGCATTTGCTAAGGTTAAAAATGGTTATCTGTCAGGCTTTGATGTTTTCCCCTTCTGTTGAACCCTACCCCCTTCCAACAAAACCCCAAAATAAAATAGTTTGTAAAAAAAAAAAAAAAAAGCACAGTGTAAACATGAAACCAAACACAACCAAAGCCCCAAATGCTAGAAAAGGTGGTTACATTCTAGGAACCAAACTATTAGCATGCATCTCACAGATGGGGATAAAAGGACTCACAAAGCAAGCAGGGCTCAGCTGCTATATACTGCCACATCAAAATATTTGCAAGAGACCAGGAGATCAGGAGATAAAGGGGGACTGGTGCCTAGTGGGCTTGTCAGACTCAGTCCCCCTTTTTTCCAATGTCACCGTGACCTACGCTGAGCTCAGCATTGTCTCTGTCAGACCACCTACAGTAGTAAGACCCCACCTCCTCAAGACAAGTAGTAAGCATTTCCCCAGGTGAGCCAATAACGGTTTGCTTTGCTTTAGGATAAGAGGTGATATTATCCTAAATTAACATTATAGTGAAAACAAAGGAATATCAAACTCACTTTTCCAAAGGAAAATCCCAGGTAGAAGGCTTAGGGAAAAAAATCCAGTAGAATAAAGCAAAAAGGGATAAGAGAGAAAGAAACTGAGAGAGAGAGAGAGACAGAGAGAGAGCACTTTGCCTTGTGCTTGTCCCCCTTTGACATCTGTTACATTCTGCTGAAAATCACTCGAAAGCCCCACTCACCGGTTTTCTGCTGGTTGGGTGGAGATGCTGAGAGAAAGAAAACCAATCTCTCTATGCCTTTGTTGTCTGAGCTCCAAGCAAGAAATTCCTGCCAGGGTGGATAGATGCCTTCTAGGTCCTAGTGCCTTGTCCAGCTTCTCCCCTGTTATTCAGGCTTAGTGAATCCCCCCCAACCTCCTATGATTAATTACATGCTTTTTTTTTTTTCAATTCACAGCCTGCATTAACAGCTAGAAAGGTTTCATTTATAACCAACAGGAAATTGCAGGGTAGCAAAAAGATTGCACAGGCAAGTTCAGAATGCTCTCTAATGAGCAATGTGCTAGCCCTTTCTTTTAGAAAATTGGCAATTTCACTTGGCCAAAACCTTGGCCTAATCTGCCTGGAGGCCAGACTTGACAGCCAAACCAAGCTTCATAGAAATTGTAGCTCTCTTCCTTAGGAAGAGAAAACAATCAAATCTGCAAAATTTTTAAGACATTTTAGTTCAGATATCCAACAACTGGTTGTTTTTTTCTATGAACTCAGTGGAGTAGACTAAGAGGGAATAGGAAAGTAACAAGACAAAATATTTCTAGAATTGCATGGAAGGTAAAGTTGGAAAAGGACACCCAAAACACTTTAGACTGGTATAAGAATTTGTTTAATTAAATCTGCTTTGTTTGCTTTTAAGAGTTTAAGAGTTCAAATACAACCCATAGATATTTCCATGTGAAGTGTGTTATCTACATCATAAATATTAACAAGTCTCTCCTCAAACTGTCTATATGTCACTAACTGGCTTCTTTATATCATGTAAGTTGTCAAGAACAAAGAAGCATTCAAACTGAACTCATTCGATCAAGCCAAACTATAATACAGAAGAGAAAGATGAGAAACTAAACAGTGATGGGGGAGTGCTACCATATTCACAATTGAGACTGCATACATAAATGTGTAGAAGTCTAAAACTATCCTGTTTCCATTTTTGCTTGGCTTCCAGGAAGTTCAGCTCTAATAGCATGCTTCCAAGTGAGACTATTTAAAAATGATCATCTTTCTTCTCTGGAAGCTATTTTCTCAGCAAAGCCTAAGCTATCATATCAGTTGGGTGGACAGACACAAGGGTACAATGTACCCAGTTAAAGTTCCCTTAACACCTTGCTGCTGCTCTCCTGGTTATTCTGTCAGAATCTCAGATGAATCTGAGTGTCTTCCTTGTTCTCTTTCACATGTAATTGCCTTATGTTTTGGACACTTCTTGAAAAATCAGACTTATTCTGGTCAGGAGCAGAGAAATATCAAGGAATAAGAGCATGAAATATGGAAATTCCAGCAAGGTTAGTGTTTTAAAACTCATTTGTTATATATTGTAAGTATTCAGTAAGTGTGACACAACTGATTTTGCATCAGAACTCAAAATGGCCTTATTTCCGGTGAGGATATAAGAATGGATGGGATGATAAAACTTAAACATGAATGATTTGGAATAGATTGTAGAGGCAATTTCCTCATGATAAAGGCTTTGAAACAACACTGTGGATGCTGCCAATGTCTTTAGTAGACAGCCTAGGATAAATGAATTTGCTTTGTATATAACAGGGATGGACAAGACCAACACTTCTCAGCATGATGCTAATAGGTGCTTTTAGAAACAGAGTCTATGGTCGAAAATGTTGGAAAAGTGATGGGCTAAAGAAAATTAATTTTCTTTATCCTAAAATTTACCAAGGCCTTTAACATACTTAAAATATAGCACAGTCTCCAGGATGAAAAATTAATATGAAAAGACTTCCCTTCTTATTTTTTTTAAGATCAGAACCTTTATTTTCCCACCGAGCATGCCAAAATCTAATGATTTGTCAGGGCTGGGGTGGGGGGACTTTTGCAAAAACTTGTCTAAATCATCTCACAAAGATATGTCTTCTCAAAGAACTCTCAGCTGTCACTAAGGCCCTTTTCTTCACTTCCTCAGAAGAAAAAAGGCAGTGACAGAAGAAATGAACTCAACTGCATCTTTAAATATGGAAATCAATTTAAAGACCAAGGAAGAGTCATTGTCAAAGTCTCAATGGAGTAAGCAGATTGAAGGGAAAGAATAGAAACCCATTGTGGGAAATTGAGCAGTAAGACCTTTTGAGTAATTACCATGTGCCAAATACTACAGGCAAGATACAGAGTAGGAGAAATCCATCAGTGCCCATTGAAGAGCTTGAGGACACATTGGAGAGACAGGATACCTTGCAAAAATCATGAAGGAGAAGGGCTTAGTTCTCTCTTGATATGCTGCATTCTGGGTTAATCAAACTCAGACTAACAAACAAGTTCAGGGAAAAAAAAGCTTATCCATTACACACACACACACACATACACACACACACACAAACACAAACAAATTGTCAGTTTATTGTTACCTATCAGAAGAAGAACAGAGTATGATCTGTTGTGTAGCAACTAAGCAAATAGCAAAGGAGGTAAGAAAAATATATAAACTAGGTAGATCAAAAAACTATAAGGTACCTAGAAATAAATTACAAAATGTGAAAGATCTTTCTTGAGAAAATAGTTATTAAAGAACATAACAGAAGCTGTGAATTAATGCCAGATGATGAGAATGGATAGCAAGATACAATGCTGTTATCAATTCTTTCCAAAGCAATCTATAAATATAAAGAAATTCCAGTTAAAAATTCCAACCGGAGTTTGTGAAACCTGAAAATTGATGTCAATATTTTATGAAATTTTAATTTTGTTTGGAAGAATACAGAACTCAAAGAATAGCCAAGCCCACTGTAAAAAAAAAAAAAAAAAAAAAAAAAAAAAAAAGGAGAATTAGAAGTTGATGTTCACCCTACCAAGATTTATTATAAAGCTATATGTAGGAATGAAGGTAATGTGGTATTGGCCAGAAGGACAAAGATCAATGGAAAGAAATAGATATCAACACCAATGGCACCTTGCCATTGGTAATGAGCCTAGACTTGTAGCCAGACTACCTGGGTTCAAATTCTGACTACTAATTATTAGGGGGTGACCTTGGGTCACTTAATTAATCTCTCTGTACGTCAGTTCACTCATCTGTTATGCAGGAGTGATGATAATAACAACCTATCTCAGTTGTGTTGAAGATAACATGAACAAATATACAAAAACCCTAGCACATATTAAGCATGATATAAAAACTAGCTTTAACAATCCTCCAAATATTCATGTTCCAATTCCCTCGCTTCTTTCAAGACTTTACCCAAAGGTCAACTCCTCAGCAAGATCAACCAAGATTGCCCTACTTAAAGTTACACCTCTACAGAGTGGGAGAAAATCTTTGCCACACACACTTCAGATAGAGCACTAATCTCCAGAATCTATAAAGAACTCAAAGAACTTTACACCAAGAATACAAATAACCCTATCAATAAATGGGCTAAGGAAATGAACAAGCACTTCACAGAAGATCTGCAAACAACCAACAGATATATGAAAAAATGTTCAACATCTCTAGCAATAAGAAAAATGCAAATCAAAACTACCCTACAATTCCATCTCACCCCAATTAGAATGTCTATTATCAAGAATATAAGCAACAATAGGTGTTGGCGAGGATGTGGGAAAAAAGGTACACTCATACATTGCTGGTGGGGTTGCAAATTGGTGCAGCCAATTGGTGCAGTATGGAGGTTCCTTAGAAAACTTGGAATGGAACCACCATTTGGCCCAGCTATCCCCACTCCTTGGCCTTTGTCCAAAGAACTTAAGATCAGCATACTACAGTGACACAGCCACATCAATGTTCACAGCAGCTCAATTCACAATAGCTAGATTGTGGAACCAATCTAGATGCCCTTCAATAGAAAAATGATAAAGAAACTGTGGTATATATACATAATGGAATATCATTCAGTCATAAAGAAGAATAAAATTATGGCATTTGCAGGTAAATGGATGGAGTTGGAGAAAATCATGCTAAGTGAAATAAGCCAATTCCAAAAATCCAAAGGCCAAATAATTTCTCTGATAAGTGATTGATGATATATAATGGGGGAGGGGGGAAGTAAGGGAAGAATGGAAGAAGGATGGATTATGTAGATGGAAATGAGGAGTGGGGAGGGGGCGGGGGAAGGAAGATAATAGAATGAGACAAACATCATTACCCTATGTATATGTATGATTACACAAACAGTATGACTCTACTTTGTGTACCACCAGAGAAACGATAATTGTACTCCATTTGTGTACAATGAATCAAAATTTAAAAAATAAAGTTACCCCTCTCTCTCAATCCAGCACTCGAAATTTCCAAATTCACTTTGTTGAATTTCTTTTGAATTTCATTTTGTTGAGCTGTACAGAGTAAGGAAGGTATGGAGTGTTCAGCAAATGGTATTTAGACAATTTTCACATGAAAAAATTTGTTAGTAACCCACCTTACGTCATACATAAAAATAAATTCCAGATATATTAAAGACCTGAATATAAAGAACAGAACTTTAGACCAGGGGCAGTAGCCCACACTTGTAATCCAGGGAGGTTGTGGCCAGGGAGACTGAGATAGGAGGATCCCAAGTTCAAAGCCAGCCCCAGCAACTTAGTGGGACCCCAAGCAATTTAGTGAAACCCTGTCTCAAAATAAAAAATAAAAATGGGCTGGGATGTTGCTCAGTGGTTAAGCACCCCTTGGTTCAATCCCTGGTAACAAAAACAAACAACAAAACTTTAAGAGTATTAGAATAAATTTTTTTAAATTATCTTTTAATTATTGTGGTTAAAAATATTTTCTTACACACAAAAAGCAAAACTCTTATGGAAAAAATATTGGTAAATTTGATTATAAAAAAATTCAAAGCTGCTGGGCACAGTAGTAATCCCAGAAGGTTGAGACAGGAGGGTCACAAGTTCGAAGCCAGCCTCAGCAACAGTGAGGTGCTAAGCAACTCAGTGAGACTCTGTCTCTAATAAAATACAAAATAGAGCTGGGGATGTGGCTCAGTGGTTGAGTGCCCCTGAGTTCAATCCCCAGTACCCCAAAACAAAAACAAATCAAGGAGATTCCTGCTGTGCCTGGTTCGCTGACAGACCTCCCGGCTCTGGTGTGTTTCCTTTGCCGCCAACACTCATCATCCTGCTCGGCCCCGTATTCTCCTCAGGCAGGCCCTTTGGACCTTGTTGCCTGAGAGGGAGCAACAACTGGTGCCCCATGTGAGGAAGACGAAGTCGCTGACAGGCCAATCAGGCTCCGGGTGAGTGTATTCCCATAAAATATGGGACAGTCCAATTCCAAATCTGACCTCTCCTTGACTCCCTTAGGATTCTCCTTAGAAGTAGAGGATTGGAACTCTCAGATAGCCAGGCATTTCAGACCTGGAAGTTCCTCACTAAGGCAGCCCTTTGGCTGCCTGAAGCAAACTTGTTTGACTGGTCCACATGGGATCCTGTAGAACAACTTGTTAGGAAGAGGGAAATCAATTTAGGGGAGGGTCCCCCATTGGGAGTCTGCCCTACATTATCCGCCCTTAAGGCCTGCTTCTCTCCAGGACCTCCGAAAGGGGCCTCCAAGGTTCCCCCCTGTTGGGGGCTGTGCCATGTTGGCGGCGCCAGGATGGCGCCTGATCACATCAGCAGCGAGGAGGTTAATTGACATAAGCACACTCAGGTGATTTTCTCGTCCACGCACACAATGTATGCGCATGTGTTCTCGAGCACTAATTGTGTGCTCGGATTGTCTTGCCTAATCTTTGCGTAAGAGGCCCTGCTCCCCGCGTCCTGGAGGTGATATAAGCATAGGCAGAGTGAGACAGAGACACAGCAGCCATTACCAGAGAAGCAGGAGAAGGACACACGTGCGGTAGTAGCCAGAGAAGACACGCCACAGCAGCCATTAGCAAAAAAGCCAGAAGAAAGAACACAGCAGCGAGTAGGGGCAGCGGCGAAACAGAGAAAAGCCTGTCTTTCTTTCAAAGTTTCTCTCTTAAGCAAAGTTTCTTTCTCTCTGATAAGCGGGGTCTCTCTCTCTCCTCTCAAAGCAAGTAAACCTCATTTCCTCTATCCTCTATAAATGAACAAGCAAGAAAGCAGTGCACTAAAGAGAAAGATAGAAGTGCCTCAGTTTCCACTCCACCACCCATAAGACCCGTGCAAGTTGTTGCTGCAAGCGGTCACAAATATCCATGGATTTTGGAACCGCAAAGAGCCAGCGACACCTCCCAAAGAGCCTCTGCCTCCGGATGGTGGGAAATATTCCCGGCAGCCATTTTATGATACTGGGCAAGAACTCACTGACTCTAACCTCCCCGCTCCCTGTACGGCCTACCCGGTAAATGCTAAAATGTTAATTTGGGAAGAAATGACTACTGATCACAAATTGGCCTGTGCAGGGATGAAAGATCGCTCCATGGGAAGGTGGATAGTGGCTACCAAAGATATTGGCACACAGCTTCCGCAAGCAAGTGGGCAGATGGAAAGCAATTCCTTATCTTCAAGTCTCTCCTTTCTTGCGCTTCTATGCTCTTCCTGCAAACTCCAACGCCTCCTTCTTCTCCCCCTCTTAATCCCTCCTCCTCCTCCAACTTCGACTCAGCTGTTTCTGCTTCTATTCCCCAGCCCAGCCCACCTAGTCCTCCTGCCACGAGGTCCCACATATGCCGGTGTGGAGGGAGTAACCAGCCCAAACATCAGTGGCATGTCCCAGTAAGAAGTATGATATAGCAGCCCCATTCCCCACAAGTAGTGGGAGATAATTGTTTCACAATTTTCTGCATCCAAACCTGAATTGAACCAGCAAAAAGGGTTAAAATGCCCTAGGCATCAAGTTTCTGCTGGAACATTTTAGCCCTTCAGATCCAGATCTCAGTCAAGGTTTACATTGAAATGTAAATGGAGAAGTCAGAAGACTCAGTAGGAGACTGGTCTCAAATCCAAGGGAAAAAAAAAAGAGTCTTACCTAAACTCCAGCAAAAATAAATTTTATGGTGCTTTAACTAAAGTAATTAACAGCCATATCATTTTTCCAGGACTCTTGTTTTTTTTGAATTCTACATTTTTTTTGAGCTCATGACTTTTTGATCAGTTCTATTTTTTTATTCAACTAGAGTTTTTGAACATCTGTTACATTGCAATGGAGATTCACACATAAAGTTACAAGGCCTTTGATTTTGTGTTATTTGTATGTCATGCTGTCTGATGTCATGTTTTATCTGTATCAAAATTGAGCACTCCTAAAATTAAAATTTAAAAATGGATCCAAATATTTTTAATTCACGTGATTTAAAAAGGTTCAATTTAAATTGGGTAAACTAATAGAAGTAAAATATCTTTAAAATTAACTCACAAGTCTCTAGGTGGTCAAACTAATAAAATGTTGATGTTTACCTGTCAAAAAAAATCAAAGCTTCTGAAGACAAAAGAATCAAAATGTTAAAAGTAATAGACTTAAGGTGTTTGAAACAAATATAACTGATAAAATATAAGTGTTTCTGTATATATATATAGACATGTAAAATTATATACATACAACTATGTATGTAAAGTTACATATATATTAACATATATCTAAAGTTATATAATATCAATAAAAGGTAAACTCCAATAGAAAAAATAGGCAAAGGGAATGTCCAAGTAATTCATAGAGAAAGAAACCCTAAATGGTCAACAAATGTGAAAATAAGCTCACTCTCACACATAACTAGAGAAATACAGGTTAAAAGAGCAATTGTGTATTTTGCGACCATTAAATTGATATACATTTTTAAAGAATGGAATAACAAGTATAGGCAAGAATAAAGAACAACTGGAATTCTCATACTGTTAAAGGGAATATGAACCAGTACAGTTTTGAACAGCAGGTTTTGCCAGTTACTGACAAAGTTGCAGAAGCACATCAGCCTGTGATACAGAATTCTGCTTCTAAGTATCCATGTGCTATGGATCCAATGCATGTGTTCCTTCCAAATTTTATATTTTAGAACCCCATACCAAAATATGAAAATATTAAAATAATATGAAAGTATTAAGGGCTGGGACCATTGTGCAAGTGATTAAGTCATTAGCACTCCCCCTGCTCCTCCTGAATGGAATTAATGCTCTTAACAAAAGATTGAAGCAAGTGCCTTAGTCCCATTTTGGCTTTTCACCTTCCACAATGTGAAGATGCAACAACAAGGTGCCATACTGGAAGCTGAGAATGACGCCTCACTAGACACCAAATTCGAAGATGCCTTGAGCTTGAACTTCCCAGCCTCCAGGGCTATAAGAAATCAATTTCTAATATAAATTACCCACTCTACGGCACTTTGTTATAGCAGCAGTGGCAGACCAAGACACCATTCTAGTAAATCTCTCATACATGTGTTGAAGGAGACAGTTACAAGTATATTCAATAAAGTATTATTTGAAATATTGAAAAAAATAAAAACAACCCCAATGCCAATCATTGACATACTAATTTGATTAGTAATTGTTTATACACAGAATGCCACACAGTGAAAAAGAATAAAAGAGAGCTAAGTTTAAGTGGTGGTTATAGTGAACTGGTTCCAGTGCATTTCAATGTCCTTCTAGGTTTACCTTTTTGAGTTGGAGAGGTTGGAAAGATTAAAACTAGATACATTTTTTTTTTTGAGGTTTTCTTCTTTCTGGTACTGGGAATTGAACCTAGGGCTTCCCACATGCCAGCCAAGAACTCTACCACTGAGCAACATTCCCAGCCTGAAAAATTACATTTCTTTAGCAACTTAGATTCCTCTGATTATATGCATTTGCATGAGGATTATAATGGGACAGAGCAAGGCTGGGACCATCTTTCTGCTGCTTGATTATATTGCCCCTGACAGATGAAGTCATGGAAAGCAAGTATTTTTCTGCAACAGCATTGCAGTGTCCAGCTAACAACTTTTTGAGTGTCAAAAGGCCATTGCTATGACAATAGTGACTTTTTGATCCCTTCATCAGTGATGTATTACTGGTCTTGATGGCCTCCTGACTTCTTCTCTTCCTGATGTAATAAAGGTCCTGCTTCTTCAGAATTCCAATCCTAAGCAGACAGCCTGCTCCTCCAGCCCTTCCATCAATTTTATAAGTACCTAGTTTCTTACATTAAATTCCTTATTCTTAAAATAGCTTGACTCTTGTGTTTCCTACAACTGATTCCTGAGTAATAAAGTGTTTATACCAGAAATAATTTTTGGCAACAGACCACCAAGGATGGATGGAACTCTGCGATTGCTTATCTAACTAGTTCAGTTTGAAGGCAAAGTTTTGAAAGACCAAGTAGCTGCTTCAGCAGAGTTTGATGATGATTATCAAGTCTGAGCAGTGTGGCTATTTCTGACTGTGCTAGAGACTTAAATAATGTAGCATGGTCAGGGCTTAAAATTTTCAACTCTAGGCACAATTGAGAATAGAGAACTTTTGCTGGGCATGGTGGTGCACACCTGTAATCCCAGCGGCTTGGGAGGCTGAGACAAGAGGATCGCAAGTTCAAAGCCAGCCTCAGCAATGGCAAGTCACTAAGCAACTCAGCGAGACCCTGTCTCTTAAAACAATACAAAATAGAGCTGGGGATGTGGCTGGGTGGTTAAGTGACCCTGGGTTCAATACCTGGTACCCCCCCAAAAAAAAAGAATAGAGAACTTTTATGACTTCCCTTAACTAATCTTATATTTTGTAGGCAAAGAGTGCATAGCCTACAATCAGACCCAGAGTCCAATTTTCCATGTGGATGAATTACAGCATAAGTTGAATTCCAATCTCTCCAAATATCTTCTGTGAGTGTTAAGGCATTAGTGGGGTAAAGTATTGGAATGGGAACTTTTTGTTTATTTCAAATAAAAACAACATATCCTGAACTCAAACACTAGTGAACCACTTCTGTCAGCAGAGGCAGCCCATTTCCTATGACTGATGAAGCTGATCCTACCTTGATAAGACGCCAGGTAATGGCCTCCAGTTCTCCTCATTCCCCATCTTTATCAATCTAATGCTCTCCAGACCTATAACAAGAGTCAGATCCCAGTATTGCTCAAGGGAAATTGTTCAAAGCTTTGTCCAAGAAGGGAAAGCATTATATACTAAAATAATTATAAGGTTTTATGATTTTATACTGACAAAAACCTAAGAACTATGTGAGTTAATAGAATCTAAGGAATAATGGAACATAATTTTAGACTATGTCAAAATCATCACATTTCTTATGCTTATTAGAAAAGTTTAGATTTAGCTCACACTACAGCCTAGAGTGGGTCTAACCTCTTTTTAGACCAGTTTTTGGTCAAAAACTGAATTCATTAATACCTCAAAGCTCTCAGTAAAGTTGAAACACTATAAAGTCCAAGAATTCACAAAGAAGAAATCCAAAGACTTAGGGAGGTAAGAGTGTTTTTGAATTCATGTGCAACATAATCATCCTTCCCCAAACTTTGTCCTCTGTGTAGCCATCTCCTGGATGCCTGGACTTAAATAGAAAATGTGACTAATGAAATGGGTTCCTTAATTTCAATGAGGATGTTAGGATCCCAGTGTGGCAAAGACCAGGCACACTCTATTACCAGAGATAAGGTAGACATGGAAGTCATAAACGTTTGATCCATAAGACTTTGTGATGATCATGGGGTCCCCAGAGCTGAAATATAAGGGCAGCCTACTAACGTCCTACCTGACCCAAGTAGTCAAAAACAAACAAAAATTCCACTCTGGGAAATGAAGGACAAACCTAAGTCACCCTGATGGTAATTCAGTCTCAGATCTGAGTTAGAAATCACTAACTAAATGAAGGAAGACTTGGAGAGGAGGGTGTGCAGGGTGACTATTCACTGATGTTAGGGAAACACATACCTTTTAAGGATAATTTAAAGCTACTCTCATCTAACACTAAAATTGGAGATCCAGAATGCCACTGTATCTCAAAGGGAGCTAATGGAGAGCAGGAGACAAATGGAGTTTTTACTAAAGTCTATCTCATAGAGGGCCAAGTGCATCCACTCCATCTTATGATTATTTTCTCTGTCCCTTGTTGGTTAAAATAAATATACAGGACAAATGGAAAAATTCCCACAGTGGTTCTCTGAACCACTGCAAGAGATTTGTGTGGTAGAAAGAAGGGTCAAGTAGAAGACTCTGAAACTACCCTTCTCTACCAAGATAGTATACCAAAGTAAGTCCATAACTTGAAGTGGGAATAGACAGTACTATACCCTTAAAAGGATTAAAATATGTAAGGGTAGTGGTTTTTATCATATTTTCATTTAAATCACCTACTTGGCATGGATAAGATTTAGAAAATGACAGTAAATTTTCATGATCATGATGGTAATTCCAATTGTAAACACTTCCTTCACATAGGGTATCTTTATTTCAATAAATAAATATAATTCTTAGGATCTGATATACAGTTACCATATGATATTTTTCTGTCTATCCTAGTAACCAAGAAACAGTAAAGAGTTTGCTTTACTAAACAAACAAAAAAAAACAACCTTTTTTTGTTTACCCTTATTGTATATCCTAAGTATATCCTTCTAAAATCAGTATATTCTTACCGTCTTAATTCAGAAGTACACCAACTCTCTGGATTGGTATCATAACTCAGTCCTCAGGGACCTTGGTTATCACACCATCCCAGTGGGCATAATACTGACTGAACTTGGCTGGTTCATGTTACTTATGTCACCTAGGCTTTATGACTCAACAAAGCCCTGCTGGTCAAAGTATCCATAGCGATTCAGGCTGCTGTGTAGGGATGGTGGCAAGTCCTAATAGGATAAACACTTATAAAAGCCCCTTTCCTTCCCCAAAGGTTTAGGAGCAAAGAACCTTTTGAGACAAAGCTCTTGATTTGTTAGTGTGTCCTGGTTAAGAACCAAATGCCTCTTATCTGAAGTAATATAAAAGGAAATATTTAAATGACAATTTAAACTTAGGAATCTAAAAACATTCGGTAAAATGAATACAGATAAATAGCTTATTTATATTTTAAATAAACTGAAAGAAAGAATACTACACTTTACTTCACATTTCTTACATAATCTGGAGACATACATGGTTTTTTTTTGTTTTTTTTTAAGCACAATATCGTAAACATTAGAAGATAATAATTAAGAGTTTGGTCAAGTGAATATGACTGAAAAAAAGGCCAAATGTTTTCTCTGATGTGAAAGCTAACCCACAGTGGAGTGGGGAGGACAGAAGTTAAGTGGATTAGACAAAGAGGAATGAAGGGAAGGGAGGGAGAAAGGGAAAAGGAAAGAAAATGTAATGAATCTGACATAACTTTCCTATGTTCATATATGAATATATCATGGTGAATCTCACCAGCATGTACATCCACAAGAATTTTTTAAAAATTACTATGGTAAGTGGCAGAAAGACCCACAGAGGGAAGGGAGCAGGGAGTGGAGGGAGGGAAGAGGAAGGAGAGGTACTGAGGACTGAGTTAGAACAAGATATATTCCATGCTTGTATAATTATGTCAAAATGGATCTACTATCATGTATAGTTTAAGAGAACCAATAAAAACAAAATCGTATGAAGAAAAAGTAAACAGTCCTTATTGTTAAACACCGTTAGTTACAGGCTGATTTGAATTCTTAAATTTGATTAGCAAAGCTAAAAATTTAAGATTTTAGATAAAAGTTTTATAGAGCTAGGAGCAGTGGCATGGGCCTGTTATCCCAGTGGTTTGGGAGACTGAGACAGGAAGATCACAAGTTCAAAGCCAGCCTCAGCAATGGCAAGGCATTAAGCAACTCAGTGAGACCCTGTCTCTAAATAAAATACAAATAGGGCTGGGGATGCGGCTCAGTGGTTGAGTGTCCCTGAGTTCAATCCCTGGTACCACCTCAAAAAAAAGTTTTTTAGAGGTACAAATTTTTGTAACTGTTACTGTCTCACAGAACTTTTTATTAAATATTACATGTTCCTTCCTATGAACACATATTAAAATACTTAAGAAATTTATGTAAAGAAAATGTGACACTACTGTATATGTGTACTTGAGAATAATAAGCAAAAATAAAAATGAAAACATTTTCTTGTTAAAAAAAATCAGACCCAAATGCTTCACAATGGGAAAAAAATTGATCCTGGAAAGCAAGCTGCCTGACACATGAGTCTTATTTGATACACCAAGTCATAAAGTTGAGCATGCATGGAAGCATTACATCTTCAAATGGAAATGATATACAAGATCGGAATTAAGTATGTCCTAAAATCTCATGAGAAGGTAAACATTGCATGTGTAGCTGTCTTTGCCCAGTGTTATGATTTAGATATTGTGTCCCCCCAAAACACATATGAAACAATGCAAGAAGGTTTAGAGATTAAATGATTGGGTTATGAGGGCCTTAACCCAATCAGTGAATTAATTCCCTGGTACAGATTAAGTGAGTAGTAACTAAAGGTGGGTAGGGTGTGGCTGGAAGAGGTGGGTCACTGGGGGCAGGCCTTTGGTTATATATTTTGTCCTTGTTGAGAGGAGCTCTTTCTCTCTGCTTCCTAGTGTCATGAGGAATTGAGTTGGCCATCTATAGACTGAGACCTCTGAAACTGTGAGACCCTAAATAAACTTTTCCTCTTCTAATTGTTTTGTTTGATCACAGCAGTGAAAAAAAACTGACTAAAACACTTAGCTACATCAGAGCTTGCTCAAGAAGGCTCATGAGTAAAACGTTCATAATAGTAACAATGGAAGATACAGAAAAATAACATGAGCTTTCATTTATCAAAAACTAATCTGACTACAGCCCAATCTACACTACTGTTGGGTGCCCAATCTGCCTATAGCAGAGAACGTTGCTGAACTGCCAATTTGGTATCATAACCTAGTGTATCTATGTGGGCACCTGATAACAGGATAATTACATCCACATTTGGGAGAAGACATTTGGCTTAAATGAAACAGATAATTAATCTTTATAGATGCTCACACACCTATCCACAATGCTTCTGACACACACCTATCCACAATGCTTCTAACATCCATGGATTTACTGAATACTTTTATCATCACAGTATCTTTTGCAACATGGCTTCTGGTTAAATAATTTAACAGTCCCCAAAGAGAGGCAATATTCTCACATCCATGAATTTCACAGAACTTACCAGGGTTGGAACCATCCAGAAGCATCTAGTCTTATAGAATGTTGAATTACTTAATGCTAAATCAGTTATGCCCTCAGCTGGTTGACCACAAATTGTGAATTTGAGGTTATTATCCTATTGGTATAGCATGTTCTCTGACCCAGCTACCAATATTTGTCTTATAGCCAGAATATCAAAGAATGGAAATGGAGATGGCATTGATCATTATTCTTTAATGACCCTGTTATGGTTTAGATGTGAGGTGTGCCCCCCAAAGCTCAGGTGTGAGACAATGCCAGAGGGTTCCGAGGAGAAATGACTTGGTTATGAGAGACTTTACTCAACCAGTGAATTCATCACCTGATGGGATTAATTGAGTGGTAACTGAAGGCAAGTGGGGTGTGACTAGAGGAGGTGGGGCACTGGGAGATGTGCCTTTGGGTATATATTTTGTATCTGGTCAGCAGAAATCTCTCTCTCTGCTTTCTGGTCATCATGTGAGCCACTTCCCTCTGCCATAGTCTTCCGCCATGATGTTCCACCTCACCTTGAGCCCCAAGGAATGGAGCCTGCTGTCCATAGAGGGAGACTTCTGAAACTGTGAGCCCCTTAATAAACCTTTCCTCCTCTACAATTGTTATGGTCAGGTCTTTTAGACACAGCAACGAAAAAAACTGACTAAAACAGTAGCACAACCTTGCAGATATACTCAAACCCTCTGAATTATGCACTTTAAAGTGAATTTTATGGTATGTGAACTGTATCTTAAAACATGTGTGTGTATATGCACAATTGCACACACACATACACTCTATTCATAATAAAATGGAAACAGCCTAAATATCCTCCAATACCTAAAATAAATGGATAACTACTGTGGTACATTTGCTCAATGAAATACTACTCAGCAATAACATCAATGAACTACTGATACCCTCAACTTTGATGACTCTTAAGTGTGCTATGCTAGGTAAAAGAAATCACTATCAATGATTCCATTTATATGACATTCTGGAAGGACAAACAATAGAGACAAAAATACATCAGTGTGTGCCAGGGGTCAGGTGTGGAAGGAATGTGTGATCATAAAGAAATATGGCAATGAAAATATTCTGCAATCTAATTGGTGGTGTTAACACAAATATACACATGTTTTGAAATTCATAAAACTATATACCAAAAAGTCAATTGCACTGTAGGTTAATTTAAAAATAAAAATTTTTAATTATAGCAAATTTTATAAGGGAATAAAACTTGTAGGCATATGAATATCCCATCTGGTTTTCTCTGCATATTTTAATTTTTATTTTGAAATATTTCTAGATTTGAAGAAAATCAAAGAATATTACAGACAGTTCCAAGTACTATTCACCTAATTTCCCTCAGTGGTCAACACTTACCTAACTGTAATATAATATGAAAATCAGGAATTTGGTATTGGTAAAATGTGTATAATTCCATGTTATTTTATTATCTGTGCAGATTTGTATAACCTCCACCATGATAAAAAAATAAAAAATCATTTCATCACCATATGGATTGCTCAATGCCACACCTTATTAGCCACACCTAGCATACCTACTCCTTCATCATTCCTAACCGCTGGAAACCACTAATCTATTTTCTATTTCTGATATCTTGTCATTTTGAAAAAACTATGTAAATGGAATTGTACAATATGTATTATTATTTGCATCTAGAATGTCCCACAAAGTCTCATGTGTTGAAAGGTAGATCCCCAATGCAGCAATGTCAAGAGGTGGAACTTTTAGGAAATGATTGGATCATGAATAGACCAGTGGTAGTCGATGGAAACTGTGGACGTGAGACCTAGTTGAAGGGAGTAGTTCATGGGGTTGTGCCCTAGAAGGGTATTTCTTGTATCCTGACCACCTCCCTCTCTCTCTGCTTCCTGGCTGCCATGTGGTGAGCAGCCTTCTTCTGTCATGCTCTTCTACCATGATTCCCTGTTTTACCTCTTAGGCCCAAAGCACTGGAGCCACCCAACCATGGACCGAACCCTCTGAAACTGTGAGCCAAAAAAAAACCTTCTCTTTTATTTTTCTCAGGTATTTTGGTCATACTGACAAAAGTCGCTGATACAGCATGTAAGCTTTCTAGAGTAGCCTTTTTTCATTTAGTATAATGTCTGTGAGACCAATCCAACTTGTTACATGTATCACAGTTCTGTATCTTTTTATTGTTGATATGACTGTACCACAGTTTGTATATCCATTCACATATTGAGGAACATTTTGGGTTTTTTTCTAGTTTTTTAAGTGATTGTATTTTTATAATACATGTATACAATATGTAATGATCAGAGCTGGGTGACTGGCATATCCATTACCTCGAACATTCATCATTGCTTTGTATCAGGAGCATTCAAAATTCTTCCCACTGACCATTTGGAACCAAAGCAATTAATTGTTGTCAACCATCAGTTACCCTACTGCTATATAACAATAGAAGTCATTCGTTTTATCCAACTGCACACTCATACCCAATAACCATCATCCCTCCATTCTGCCTCCTCCTTCCCAACTTCTGGTAACTACTATCCTACTCTTTTCACCTATGAAATGATTTTTTTTAGCTTCCACATATAAATGACAACATGCAGTATTTGTCTTTCTGTGCCCAGCATATTTCACTTAATATAATGACCTCCAGCGTCATTCATGATGCTACAGATGACAGGATTTCCTTCTTTTTGACTGAATAATATTCCATTGTGTACATATACCACGTTTTCTTTATCCATTCATCTGTCAATGTACATCTCAGTTTATTTCATATCTTCACAATTGTGAATAGTGCTGCTATAAACATGGGAGTGAAGATATTTCTTCAATATACTGATTTCCCCTTTTTTGGAAATACACCCAGTAATGGGATTGCAGAATCATACAGTGGTTCTATTTTTAGTTTTTTTGAGGAACCTCCATAGTGTTTTCCATAACGGCTATATTAATTTACATTCCCACCAACAGCATATGAGAGTTTCCATTTCTCTACATCCTTGCCAGAATTGGTTACTTTTTTGTTGTTTTGATAATAGCTATCCTAATTGGAGTGAAATGATATCTCACTGTAGTTTTGATTTGCATTTCCCTGGTGATTTAAGCATTTTTAATATACAGGCATACTTCAAAGATATTGTGGGCTTGGTTCCCAACCACCTCAAAAAGGTAAATATCAAAATATTGCAAATTACATGAATTTTCTGTTTTCCCAGTGCATATTAAAGTTATGTTTGTTATATTATAATTTCCACAGCAATAACATCATGTTAAAATTCATTGTACATACTTTTATGTTATATTTGATTGCTAAAAAATACCAATGATCATCTGAGCTTTCAGCAAATTGCAATATTTTTGCTGGTGGAGCTTTTGCCTTGATGTCGATGGTTACTGCTGATCATGGTGTTGATTGCTAAAAGCTGGGCTGCTGTGGTAACTCTTTAAAATAAGACAACAGTCAAGTTTGCCATATTGATTGACTCGTTCTTTCATGAAAGACTTCTCTGTAGCATGTGATGCTGTTTAGTAGCATTTCACCCCCCAGCCAAACTTCTTTCAAAATTCGAGTCAATCTTACCGAACCCTGGTGCTGTTGTACCAAGTTAGTTTATGTAATATTCTAAATTCTTCCTTGTCATTTCATGTTCCAGCATATTCACTGCACATAGATTCCATCTCAAGAAACAACTTTCTTTGCTCATCCTGAAGAAACAACTTCTCATCTGTTAAATTTTGATGATAGGATTGCAGCAGTTCAGTCACATCTTCAGTCTCTCCTCCTCATTCTAGTTTTCTTACTACTTCCACCACATCTACCATGACTTTTTCCACTGAGGTCTTGAACCTCTCAAAGTCATCCATGAGAATTTGAATCAACTTCTTCCAAAATCCCGCTAATGTTAATATCTTGACCTCCTCCAATAAATCATGAATGTTCTGAATAGCATCTTGAATGGTGAATCCTTTTCAGAAGGTTTTCAATTTACTTTGCCCAGATCCATCAGAGGAAGCACCATTTATGGCAGGTATAACTTTGCAAAATATATATCTTAAATAATAAGTCAAAAGTTGAAATTACTCCTTGATGCATGACCTGAAGAATGGATGCTGTGTTAGCAGGCATACAGACAATATCAATCTTCTTGTATATTTCCATCAGAGCGCTTGGGTACATTGTCAGTTAGCAGTGATATTTTGAAAAAACTTTTTTATGAGCAGGAGTTCTCAAAGGTACACTCAACATATTCACTTAACCATGTTATAAACAGATGGGCTATCATCCAGGCTTTGTTGTGCCATTTATAGAGCACAGGTGGGATGTTTAGTATAATTCTTAAGGGCCTAGAGTTTTAGGGATGGTAAATGATCATTAGTTTCATCTTAAAGTCATCACCTGCAATGACCCTCAGAAGAGATTTAGACTGTTCTATGAAGTTTTGAAGCCAGACATAGACAACTCCTCTGTAGCTATGAAAGGCCTAGATGCCACCTTCTTGTAATATAAGGCTGTTTCACTCTATTGAAAATGTATTGTTTAGTATAATCAACTTCATCAACTTTCTTAGATCTCAAGAATAAATTGCTGCAGTCTCTACATTATCAGTTGTTGTTTCGACTTCAATATATTTTTTCAGTACTGGGGATAGAACCCAGCACCATCTACCACTGGACTACATCCACAGCCCCCTTACAAATTTTTACCTGGACACAGGGTCTTGCTAATTTGCTGCGGCTGGCCTTGAATTTGTGATCCTCCTTCCTCAGCCTCCAGAGCAGCTAGGATTACAGGCATGTGCCACTGAGTCTATTGCAACTTTCAGTTTTAATGTTATGAAGATATATTTTTCCTTAAACCTCACAAACCAAACTCTGCTAGCTTTGAACTTTTCTTCTGAAGCTTTCTTCTTCTCTTATACTTCACTGAGTTGAAAAGAGTCAGAGCCTGACTCTGGGTTAGGCATTGCCCTAAGGGAGTGTCGGGGCTGGTTTGGTCTTCTATCTGAACCACTCAAACCTTCTCCATATCCGCAATAAGTCCATTTCATTTTCTTATCATTTATATGTTTACAGGAGGAACTCTTTCTACTTTCTTCAAGAACTTCTCCTTTGCATTCACAACTTTACTATTTGGCACCAGAGGCCTAGCTTTTGGCCTGTCTTATCTTTTCTTAAGTTTAATTGTTCCTAGCTTATGATTTAAAGTGAGACATGATCATCTTCATTCATATGAGCACTCAAAGGAAATTGTACTTTTAATTGGCCTAATGTCAACATTTTTGTGCCTCAGGTAATAGAAAGGCTCGAAGAAAGGGAGAGAAATGGGGAAACAGCTGGTCAGTGGAACAGTTAGAATACACCCAACATTGATCTATTTAGTTTGCTATCTTACTCTGGCCCAGTTTGTGGCATCTCAACACAATTAAAATAGTAACATCAAAGATTACTGATCACAGATCAACATAACAGACATAATAATAATAATAAGTTTGAAGTATTGTAAGAATTCCCAAAATGTGACACAGAGACACAAAGTGAGCACATGCTGTTGAAGAAAATAATGCTGATAGAATTCTCAATGCAGAGTTATCACAAAACTTCAATTTCATAAAAAATGCAACATCTGAGCAATAAAATGAAGCACAATATAATGAAATATGTCTATATTTGTTGGCCATTTGTATATTTTCTGTCAAAAATGTCTATTCAAGTCTTTTTCCAATTAATTAATCATATCATTTGGGGATTGCTGTTGAGTTTAGTTCCTTAATATTCTAGATATTAATATCTTATTGGATAAATAGCTTACAAATATTTTGTGTCATTCCGTAGGCTATCTTTCACTTTGTTTATTATTTCCTTTGCTGTGCAGAGGTGTTTTCGTTTTATGAAATCCCATTTGTCAATTTTTGGTTTTTTTGCCTATGCTTTTGGGGTCCTACCAAAGAATCTTTGTCCAAACAAATGTACTGAGAGTTTCTCCAGTTTTCTCCTAATATTTTCAGAGCTTTGAGTATTATATTTAAGTTTTTAAACCATTTTGACTTGATTTTTGTATATTATTAGAGACGCAGGTCTACTTTCATTCTTCTGTATGTGGATATCCAGTTTTCCTAGACTGTTTATTGAAGAGAGTCCTCCTTCAATGTATGTTCTTGGTGACTGTTGAAAAATCAATGAGTTGCAAACACATAGATTTATTAGAGGACTTTCTACTCTGTTCCATTAGTCTATGTGTTTGCTTTTATGTAAATACTGTGCTATTTTGGTTATTACAACTTCATAGTATATTTTGAAGTACTATGATACCTCAAGCTTTTTGTGGTTTGTTATTTCTTTGTTTTGTTTTTACTCAGGACTATTTTGACTCTTGGGTATTTTGTAATCATATAAATTTTATTCTTATTTTTTCTACATCTATGAAGACAGTCATTATTAATTTTATGGGGACTGCATTGAATCCATAAATCACTTTATACAGTATGACATTTTAACAGCATTAATTCTTCCAATCCATGAGCATAGAAAGTCTATTTTGTGTGCATGTGTGTCCTGTTCGATTTTTTTCATCAGTGCTTTATATTTTTCATCATAGAGATATCTCTATATATTTTAAGCTATCATGAATGCAGTTGGTTTTTATTTATTCTTCAGCAAATTATTTATTAAAGAAATATTACTAATTTTGTGTGTTAATCTTATACTCTGAAACTTTACCAAATTTGATTATCATTTCTAAAAGTTTTTTGGTAGAATCTTTAAGATTTTCCATATAAAAGATCATGTCCTCTGAAAACAGGGAGAGTTTAACTTCCTCCTTTTCCTTTCCTTTTCAATTTGAGGCCCTTTATTTCTTTTGGCTTACTAGTTGCTCCAGCTAGGACTTCCAGTATTATGTTGAGTAAGACTGGTGAAAGTGGGCACATTTCCTTGTTTAAATGAAATGCTTTCAGCTTTTTCTTAATATGATGTTGGCTGTGAGTTTGTCACAAGTATCCTTAAATGTGATGAGGTATTTTCCTTCTACACCTAATTCATTGAGAGCTTCTAACATGAAGTGATGTTGAATTTTATCAAATGCTTTTTCTGCATCTGTTGAGATGATCACATCATTTTCGTCTTACATTCTGTGGATGTGATGCATCAGATTTACTGATTTGCATAAGTTGAAACATCCTGGGATAAATACCACTTAAAAATGATATATAATCCTCTTGATGTGCTGTTGAATTTGGTTTGTTAGTATTTTGTTGAGAATTTTTGCATCTATGTCCATCAGAGGTGTTGGTCTCCAATCTTCTTTTTTATGTTGTTGATGTATCCTTGTTTGGTTTTAGTATTGCAGTAATACTGACCTTATAGGGTGGATTTGGAATAATTCCCTCCCTTTCAATTATTTGGATTAGAGAATTATTCATGCTATTTCTTTAAAAGTTTAGTAGAATTCAGACTGGGGATATAGTTCAATTGGTAGAGTGCTTGCCTTGCAAGCACTAAGGACCTGGGTTCAATCCCCATTACCACAAAAAAAGAAAAAGTTCAGTAAAATTTAATAGTTATCAGGTCCTGGGCTTTTCTTTGTTGGGAAACTTTTTATCAATGATTAAATTTTGTTGTTTGTTATTTCTCTGTTTAAGTTATCTATTTCTTCATGGTTCAATCTTAGTGGGATAAATGGATCTAGGAACTTATCCTTTCTTCTAGATTTTCCAATTTGCTGGCAAATAGTTGTTCATAATAGTCCCTAACCATTCTTCCTATATCTGTGGTATTAGTTACAATGTCTCATGTTTCATCTCATTTTATGTATTTGGATTTTCTCTCTCTTTTTCTTAGTCTAGCCAAAGATTTATTAATTTTGTATATCTATTTAAAAACAACTTCTTGTTTTGTCAATATTTTGTATTTTATAGTCTCAATTTAATTTATTTCTGCTCTAAGTTTTACTATTTCTTTCCTTCTACTCACTTTGGATTTAGTTTGTTCTTGCTTTTCTATGTCTTTGTGTTGTATTGTTAGGGTTTTTAAAAAAATATTTTTTAGTTGTAGATGGACAAGATATCTTTATTTTGAACCCAGTGCCTTATACATGTGAGGCAAGTGCTCTACCACTGAGCTACAGCCCCAGCCCTGTTAAGTTGTTTATTTGTAATCTTTCTATCTTTTCGATGTAGGAATTCATCACTATAAACTTCCCTCTCAGTACTGCTTTTACTGTAGCTCATAGTGTAGTTAGTCCATTATGTTGTAACAAACACCTGAATCTGGGTACTTATAAAGCAAAGAGGTTTATATAACTCATAGTTTTGGAAATGCAAGAGCATGGTGCCAGTATCTGCTCATCTCTGGTGAGGACCCCCCTTAAATCCCAGTATAGTAGATGCCATCATGGTGTGTGTATGGGAGTGGGGGATCATGGCAAGAGAGGAAACCAAAGTGTGATTTAGGGGTCAGGCTTGCTCTTTTTATAATAACTTACTCTCATGAGAATTAACTTACTCCATAACCAGCATTAATTCTTTCTTGGGTTGCAACCCTAATGACCTAACCACCAGCCACTAGGCCCCACCTCTGAAGGGTTCCACCCCAAATCCCCAGGATCGAGACTGTGAGGATCAAGCTTCTGACACAAGAACTGTTGAGGAACACACTCAAACCATATCAAAATCATAGCACATAGGTTTTGGTATATTTTTTCATTTTCACTTATCAAGAATTTTTAAATTTCTCTTCTGATTTCTGTATTGACCCACTGGTCGTTCTGGAGGCTGTTATTTTCTTCCTATATATTTGTACAATTTCTAAAGTTCCTATTTTGTTGTCTTCTATTTTTGTCCCATTGTGGGCAAAGAAGATGCATGATGTAATTTGAACTTTTAATTTTTTTCTTTTTTTGCGGTGCTAGGGATTGAACCCAGGGCCTTGTGCTTGAAAGGCAAGCACTCTATGAACTGAGCTATATCCCCAGACCCTAAAAAAATTTTGAGGCTCACTTTTGTCCTTATATATGGTCTATCCTCAAGTAAATTCCATGTGCTGATGAGAAGAATGTGCATTCTGTAGTTTTGGATGAAAACTTCTGTAAATGTTTGTTAGGTTCATTTGGTCTGTAGTATAATTTAATTCCCATTTTTGTTTGTTTGTTTTTTGGTTTTGGTTTTGGTTTTTGTTTTTTGTTTGTTTGGGTTTTTTTTTTTTTTTTTTTGATCTGGATGGTCTATGCATTGATGAAAGTGTGGTGTCAAAGTCCCCAATTGTTACTGTATTGGAATCTCTCAGTGCAGAACTAGTAATATTTCCTTTATATACTTGGGTGGTCTGGTTTGGGGCACAATATATTTACAATTGTAATATTCCCTTGCTGAATCACTACTTTTATCATCATAAAATGACATTCGTTGTCTCTTTTATAGTTTCTGACTTAAAGTCTATTTTATCTGATAAGAGTATAACTACTCTGACTAGTCTTTGGTTTCCATTTGCACAGAACATCATTTTCCATCTCTTCACTTTCAGACTATGTGAGTCTTTACCAGTGAAGTGAGTTTCTCATAAGCACCATATAATTAGGTATTCTTTTTTTTAGGTCCATTCAGCAGTCTCTATCTCTTAATTGGGGAATTTAATATGCTTACATTCAAGGTTATTATTAATAGGTAAGAAGTTACTCCTGTCATTTTATTAATTGCTTTTTTAAAAAAGATCCCTCGTTTCTTATTGTTAATATTTGCAGTTCAGTGGTTTTCTGATTGATAAAGTTTGATCCTTTTCTCTTTCTCATTTGTGTATCTGCTCTCCCAGTGAATATCATAATTTTTGTGTTTTCATAGTGGAAATTATTGTCCTTTCATTTCCAGGTACAGGACTTCTTCAAGCAATTCTTATAGACTGGTCTGTCTAGTAAAGATGAATTTCATCACTTTTCGCTTCTCTTGGAAAGACATTATTTTTATTCATTTTTGAAGGATAACTTTGTTGGGTATTGTATTCTTAGCTGGCAGATTTTTTAAAATTTCAGTATCCTGAATATATCATCCCATTCTCTCCCTTCTTGTTTCTGCTTGGAAATCTGCTGTTAGTCTAAGGGGATATCTTTATATGTCACTTGCTATTTTTCTCTTGTTGCTTTCATCAATTTATTATATATTTCAAAATAACTAGAAGAGAGGAGTTCTACAGTATCCAACACAAAGAAATGATAAATTTTTGAGGAAATGGAAATGCTAATTGTCCTGGTTTATATTGTGTACATGTATCAAATTATCACACTATATTCAATAAATATGTACAATTATTATGTCAATCAAAATTTTTAAAAAATCAGTCGAGTGTATTGATATGAATCTATTTCTGAGTTCTTTAATGTACTCAACAGACCTATGTATTTATGCCTATCAAATAGTCTTAATTACTCTCATCACATAATGTCTTAAAACCAGGTACAGTCCGTCAGTTTTATTTTACTTTTTCAAAGCTGTTTTGGTTGCCTGGGTATTTTGATTTTTATAATAATCTTGTCCTTATAAGAAAATCTTTCTGGCCTTTTTTAATAGGAATGTGTTAAACCTACATGGTAATTTGGGGGAAAATCAACATCTTTACTATATTTAATCTTCCATTCCATGTACAACATATGTCTTTCCATTTATTTAGAACTTCTTTGATTTCTTTCCTTAGTGTTTAATTTCATCATTTCAGATTTTGCTAGATTTATACTTAAATATTGCATTCTTAAATATTGTCAAACAGCATTGTATTAGAAAATTTGCTTCCCATACTACAGAAATACAGCCACATCAATGTTCATAGCTGCTCAATTCACAATAGCCAGACTGTGGAACCAACCTAGATGCCCTTCAATTGATGAGTGGATAAAGAAACTGTGGTATATATATACTATGGAATATTACTCAGCCATAAAGAATGATAAAATTATGACATTTGCAGGCAAATGGATGAAATTGGAGAATATCATGCTAAGTGAGATAAGCCAATCTCAAAAAGCCAAAGGACGAATGATATCGCTAATAAGTGGAGGTTGACACATAATGGGGGGGAGGGAAGGGTTAGAGTTAGGGTTAGGGAGGGGGGCAAGTATGGAGGAAGGAACTACTGTATAGAGGGTAAAGAGGGGTGGGAGGGGTGGGGGGAAGGGAAAAAATAACAGAATGAATCAAACAACATTGCTCTATGTAAATTTATGATTACACAAATGGTATGCCTTTACGCCATGTACAAACAGAGAAACAACATGTATCCCATTTGTTTACAATAAAAAAATAAATTAATTAATTAAAAAAAAAAAATTTGCTTCCCACATGGTCATTGTTAGGATGTAGAATGTGATTTATTTGTGAATGTTGATCTTAAACCTTGCCACTCTGCTTAATTCACTTCTTAGATTCAGGAGCTTTTTATAATTACCATAGGGTTTTCTACATAGATCATCATGTCATCTTCAAATAGAGATAACTTTATATCTTCTGTTCCAAGCTTAATGCCTTTTGTCTTTCTTGACTTATTGCATTTGCTATAACCTCTAGTACTACATCGAGCAGTAATAGTGAAAATGGACATCCTTAACAACTTTCCGATCTTAGCTGGAAAGCATTAAATCTTTATCATTAAGTGCAAGGTTAGCTAAAATGGCATTTGTTGAAAATGTTTATCAAGTTGAGCAAGTTCTCTTTTATAAAAAGTAAATAATTTTTCAATAGCTGAATGGAAGAGCTGTATGGACACAAATGGATATTAAATTAGTGAACTAGAAAATTAAGCTAAGGCATTCTCCCAAAGGGTAGAACAAAGGTATAGAAAATGGAAAATAGGAATTAAAAGGTAAGAGGCATGAAGGATCAATCAAAACATTTTCGCATTTTACATTTGTTCCATTAAGAGTAAAATTGGAGATAATGGATGAGAAGCAATAGTTAAAGACTAAATAGCAAAGATAACCACCCTGGCACTGAAATAAAACAGTCCTCAGATTGAAAGGTCCCTCTGAGTGCCAAGCAGGATGAGCTATAAAAACAAGAACAGTAATTAAAAAAAAAGACTTAAGTCTACACACACCACAGTGAAATTTTAGAGCATCAATGATAATATGAAAATAGCGATAACTTTCAGAGAGAAAATAAAGACCACCTACAATGGAATAAGAATCCATTTGACATCAGATTTCCCATTAGGAACATCAGAGGCAGGAAAGCAAAGGTGCAATATCTTCAATCTGTTGAGGTAAAATAGTACCCAAACTCAAATTTAATGTCAAGTCAACTATTACATAAGTAGTATGGAGAAATTAAGACATTTTGGACCTACAAGAACCCAGAAAATTTACTACTGACAGAAACTGTCAGAAATAATTAGTAGAGAATATACTTCAGCAAGAAAAACTAATTTGTGAATAGTAAGTATGTTAAGGAATAATGCTCAATCATTTTTGCATTATTTATATAATTAAGAATTAATTTTTAAAATGAGATATAAGGGGCTGGGGCTATAGCTCAATGACAGATACCTTGCCTAGTATATATGAGGCACTGGGATTGATCCTTAGCACCACATAAAAATAAACAAATAAAATAAAGGCCTACTGTCCATCTTCAACTCAAAAAAGTCTTAAATGAGATATAGCCTCTCTCTCATCTGGAAGAAAGTTTGACAAGTATGTGAAAGGTGCTACCCATAAATATTGTTCAAAGCAAACAAAACATAATATTATCAACCTATATCCAAAAAAGGAATATGACTGTTTATGTTGCTTTTTTTTTGACATTTAGAAGAGTGTAAGGGATACCTATGGTCATTGGCCTAGGTAAAGTCCCAGGAAACAACTTCCAGAAAGTATTGCCTCATCTAAAGGCATTCCCAGGGATCATTTCTGATCTAAAATGCCCTTGTATAGAACAAAGTGAAAGTAACCCATAAAATCAAAGAAGGCAGGAAACTAATACACACAATAGTGTACTCAAGAGAGTTCATCCCACAAAATAGTTTGAGTTTATGCTATGTTCCAGTCTTTAGTGACTGAAAGTCACTAAAAGACTTTTGAATTGACTAAAAAACAAACAAGGAAGCAGTGGTAGACTCTGATCTTTGAAGAAATGATATTCCTGATTGAGTCTTTGAGAAGAGAGAGAAGATTTTGAATGAAGCTATTATATCAAGGTCATGGGTGAAAGGCAAAAACAAACTATTAGTGTTTAAAGAACTTAAATATCACAGATACTGTAGGAATTTTGTACCCTGGATACAGAAAAACCAACCAGAAGCCAACATAGTAATAACAGGTATTTAGTGAAAGTGGCTTTTATGGGAGTTGGGAGGACAAATATGTGAAATTTGAGACAGATTTCTGTAACCAAATCCTACAGATCCTATCTTTCGTTGCACATTTAAAATATACTTCTTACTGAGGAAGCTATGTGGCAAGAGGATACAGTGTGCACTTTAACTGAATGGCCCAAAGCAAGTTATTTAATCTCACTGAGCTTTAGTTTACTCAGCTATGTAATGTGGATAATAATAGGGCCAACCCTGTAGGCAATTTGTAAGAATTAAAAGAAATAATGCGTACAAAATTCTGAGCTAATAGTTGGTGATAATAAATAATACTTATGATTCATAGAGCTATGCTTGAGAGTTACCCTGCAGACATGTTATTGAACTTTTGTGTCTTTGTCACTTGTTCCAGTTACTATGGCTGCATAACTAATTCTCTCAAAGCTTAGAAGCATAAAGCAACCATTTATCATTCTCATGGATTTTATGGGTCAGGAATTTGGACTGGACACAGTAGGCAAGGCTTATCTTCACTCCATAATGTCCAGGCATCAGCTAGGATTCTCAAAGTTTAGGAGCTGGAATCACCTCTAGGTTAGTTCACTCAAATTTCTGGTAATTGCCAGGCATGTTGGTGCACGCCTGTGATCCCAGCAGCTCAAGAGAATGAGTTCAAAGCCAGCCTCAGCAACTTAGCAAGGCCCTAATCAATTCAGCAAGACCCTGTCTCTAAATAAAATATAAAAAGGGCTGGGTGGGCTGGGGTCGTGGCTCAGCGGTAAAGCACTTGCCTAGCATGTGTGAGGCACTGGGTTGAATTGTCAGCACCACATATATATAAATAAATAAAATAAAGGTCCATCAACAATTAAAAATTATTTTAAAAATTTTTAAAAAGGGCTGTAAGATGTATCCCATTTGTTTATAATGAAAAATAAATTTAAAAATAAATAAATAAATATTTTTTTTAAAAAAAGGTCTGTGAATGTGGCTCAGTGATTAAGTACTCCTGGGTTTAATTCCCAGCACCAAAAACCAAAATATTATTTTCTGGTAGTTAATTCTTTCAGCTAAGTTCAGTTTCCCCTATGTGGTGAGTCTATGTTGTCTCTCTACTTGGGCTAATTTGATTTGTCTGACAGTATGATGTCTGATGTGGGGGAAGAAAAATGTTTCTTCTACCCTCTTATGTTAAGTATTTGGGGGCCTGCAAATTAAATTCACAAAAGAAAGATTAGCAAGAGAAAGAAACAGATGTAATCATATGCATTAATGTGGGATTTCACAAAGAAATGTGATTGGGAAGAGGTTTGAATTTCGGGCTTATATACTATCAGTAGGGGATGAAGATGGGCAGAGAGCAATTTCAGGGAGTACAAATTACTTTTAAGAAGGAAAGAAGAAGGACATTTGTAGAAAAAGAAATGACTTTGGGGAAAGATAAATGGGCCCATAGGAGAATAGACAGGAGACATGATGGTTGGTACTCACTTTACATTCTTTGAAAAGATAAGATTAGAATTGCTTTGGGAAGGGGATTTATGACTATTGAGTTCTTTTGGGAGGCTCTCTTTTTATAAAGATAAGGAACTTTGGAAATTCAAATGCCTTGATCTCAAGAAGCTCTTTTATTTGTTTGTAATAATCTAACTTCTGAAATAATATAGCATCACTCCTATGTACTTCATTGTTTGCAGCAGTCATAAGTCCCCACCCAGATTCAAGGAGAGGAAACACAAAACACACTCTTCAGTGGAAGGAGCATTGAGGTCATGTTTTAAGGAGAGCAAATGGGACACAAGATATTGTTGTGGTCATATAAGAAAGTGTGACCTTTCATATAAACCAAATCTGTAAATGCAAAGGAGCGAATGTCAGAGAATCCCAGAATTCCCTCTCCCTATAGAATGGGACATTTGTTGTACTTAGCATCAGCTGATGCCCTTCAAATTCTTTAGCCCTTGAAAAATTAGGATTGTCTTTCCTTCTTCCTATTTGCTTGGAGAGAGCTCAATTTATTTTCACTGGAAATTACTGTGTGAGTTGGAGTTATCTGAAGAAGTCATGTCCATATTGAAGATCCTACAGACTGACATGATCTGAGAAGAACATTATGATTGTCGTAGAGAGATAAAAGGCTGTAAGTCAAGAACCAGAATTATCTTGAGCCCCTTTAATAACCATTTACTTAATTTTTGTATCTGAACATTGTTGACTTGACAAACTTCTCAAAATCTATCACTAAACTCAGCAGAAATTTAGCCTCCACTAGCCCTAGTTACATCTAAAACCATAGGAGACTCCACATCATGTATACCCACAAAAATGGGATCCTAATAAGTTCTACTCCATGTATGTATATGTCAAAATACACTCCACTGTCATGTATATCTAAACAGAACAAATAAAAATTAGTAAATACATAAAAATAAAACCATAGGAGAGATTTCCCCACTTTGCTATAGCCTGCTTGCTTCATGATGCCACCAATGTAATTGGTAAATGTATTGATTTATGACTTACTTTTGTTCTGTGACTATAAAAATTCATGTAACCTCTTTCGCATTGAAATCTTCCAGGTAATGTGAATCGCTTTTCCTGGACCATCATCAGTCATATTTGGCTAATAATAAGCTACTTTCCTGTTTCTTTTAAATCACAATAAATATTTTATGTCAAAAATGGAATGTCCCAGGCTGGGGTTGTGGTTCAGTGGTAAAGCACTTGCCTAGAATGTGTGAGGCACTGGGTTTGATTCTCTGCACCACACCAAAAAATTTAAATAAAGATATTGTGTCCATGTACAACTGAAGATATTTTTTTTAAAAACTGAATGTCCAACAATGGAATGATCCACCTTATGGGATAGTGACTTTATCACTACTTATTTTGAGTCAGACATTTTATATTCATTGTTATACCAACCATCATCACAATATTAAGTGTTTATTACTGTACCCACTTTATAAGTATGACAAAAAGGCTAAAGTAGTAACAGAGCCAAGATTCAGGTACAGGACAGACTTCCAAGTCCAACTTTTTCCCCATTGCCTCTCCACTGCAATTATTTAAGGAGATTATAGGGGCCATCAGTTAGAAATGCTGGAAAGGAAATCACTGTATCTAGTCCAGGATTATATAGGGACTTTTTAATTGGTTTTACAACTCTAAGACTAATTTTCTTTCCTAAAATGCACACTTGTCTTATTTATCAATATGAAATGATTTATACCCTATAGAATGTTATATAACATTATAGGCTCTTAGGCCTCCAGTGAAAATTCATCCATTCAGAGATACTTTAGTGATTACACTCATGAGCTTTGGAGCCAGACAGACCTTGGATTGGTTCCTGGATCTGCAATTTACCACCTATGTATTTGGATCAGACAGGATAGATATAGCTGTCAGTGATATACAAAACCAAGTAAAAATTCCTTAATCAGCAAGGTGTGGTGATGCACACTTATAATTCCAGCCACTCAGAAGGCTGAGGCAGGAGGATCGCCAAGTCTGAGGCCAGTCTCAGCAACATAATGAGACCCTGTCTCAAAATAAAAAATAAAAAGGGCTCGGGGTGGAGCTCAGTGGTAAAGTGCTCATGGGTTCAATTCCTAGTAACAAAAGAAGAAGAGTGGCATACCAATAGGACTGAAGGAGGGAAATTCCAGGGTTCTTAATTCAGTGGCTTGTCAGGGGTCCTGTGTTTTTCTTACAGTTTCTCTGTCCTCCCAATTTATTGGCAATATCTACACAAATGAGCTACTAGGTTATAGATGTTCTAGTCATCATATGCAAAACCAACAATTTTAAATAAAAAAGAAGATTTCTTCCCATGAGTCTTTTTATTCTCATTGAAAATCTCCCCCAAGAGCTTCTCAGCAGACTTCCCCTCAGGTTCCATTGGCCAGGATTAATTCCATTGCCATGCCCAAAGCAATTACTAGCATAAGGAGGGAAATCACTGATAGGCTAAAATTATTCATGATTCACCTCTTCAAGGTGGGAGAGAGTTTAGTCTTTCCAGAAAAGTATGGCTGCTCAGAGGAAGATGGAAAATGTGAAAATCTTTTAATGTGGAAGAAGTAGAAGGAAGTAACAAGGTTTTCCATACTGTTTAATATCTCTGAGCCTCATAGTAAGAGCCCTCATAATATATATTTCCTTATAAAATTTTTTTGATTATTAAATGAGGTAACTCTTTGTAAAGTGCTCAATAAATGTCAGCTATTACTCTTCTGGTTGGTATTATTTTGGCTCTTAACTTGGTAGCTTTTCCTTTCCATCTTTCCCTTCTGTCCCCCAGAGTTTGACATCCATGCTTTATTTTGTGGTCAGAAATTGGCTACGGCAATTCTAGACATCATATGCAAATAATGTCTCTGGTTCTTAGTTTTCCTACCTCTAAAATTGAGACATTCATATTTACCTCAAAGATTTGTTGTGACTTCATTCATACACAAGCTCAAAAACTTTAGCTGTTTTTTTCAAGATGGCAGACCAGAGGGTGGCTGCATTTCATGTTGCTCCAGGACACAGGATTCAAGAAGAGGAGATATTGAGAGACTTGGGACCAACTCAAAGCTGGTGGGTGAGTCTCTCCAATTGGGCAGGCATCCCAGATGGGGCGGTAGTGCTGGAACGCAGGGAATTTTGTGAAGTAGAGTTACCCAGCGGGACACCCCTCCCCCCACTGGAGCAGTGAACTTGGACAACTGGGAGCATCTTAGAGGAGGCCACTCAGCACGACGCTTGGACTCAGAGCAACCCACCGGGGCTCTGGGGGACTGCCCAGAGGAGGAGCTGCGCGGCAAGCTGTTTGAACTCAGAGTGACTGCTCCTGAACACTGGGGGGCTGCCCGGAGGAGGAGGAGGAGCATGGCAGGTCACTTGGACTCGGAGTGACTACAACAGGGCTACAGGCAGCTGCCCGGTGGAGGAGGCACGTGGTTGTTCGCTTGGACTCAGAGCAACCGTACAGGAGCTCTGGGAGGCTGCTTGGAGGAGAACCCGTGCAGCGAGTCGCTTGGACTTGGAGCGACTGCACCAGGACTTCGGGCGGCTGCTGGGAGGAGGAGGTGCACAGGGAGTTGCTTGGACTCAGAGCAACCGCACCGGAACACCAGGCAGTTGCCCAGAGGAAGAGGCACATGGCGGGTCGCTTGGACTCAGAGTGACCGTACCAGACCTCAGGCAGCTGCCCAGAGGAGGAGGCATGTGGCAGGTCGCTTGGACTCGGAGCAACTGCACTGGGCTCTACGTGGCTGCTTGGAGTAGAACCCATGCAGCGAGTTGCTTGGATTTGGAGCAACTGCACCAGAACACCGGGTGGCTGCCCGAGGAAGAGGCATGCAGCGGGTCACTTGGACTCGGAGTGACTGCACCAGGGCTCCAGGTGGCTGCACAAAGGAGGGGCCTCACAGCCAAGCAATTAGGTGCAGAGCAGGGTCCCAGGACCTAGGCGGCTTCGTGGTGGAAGAGCCACACACAGACAAGCTGAGGGGCGGAGCGAAGGTTCCAGGACTGTGGGCAGTTTCTCTGAGGAGAGGCAGCCTAGGAGACTCTTCTGCGCAGGGTGAAGCTCCCAGGCCCAGGAGTAGGTCCAGGCCCCTGGGAACATTGCAGAGGAAGGCTGCCAAAACCAGGCGGTAGTTGTGGATTGAGGGGAACCTCTAGGAGGGGAACTGACCAGCGAGACTTCCCCACCAGGTGAGTCTTCCCTGCCAGGTGAGGTTTTCCCACAAGGACGGTAAAACCAGAGACACAGGCCCAAACAGGCCTTGCCTCAGCCCGCAGCCTAGTTCCCCTTTGGATGACCATTGGTCAACAAGTGGAGGCACCTCTGCCCACTAGCAGGGAATATACCCCACCTGAAGGCCACCACCCCTAGAGAGGCAGCTTCCTTGTGGAGCACCGCATTATCAACTTCCTCCAAGACTTCAGCCTACTGAAGGCTAAGAGGGGATATACTAGAAATCTTCAGGGACACTATAAGTCCTGCAATATCTCAGTGGTCCACTGATACCTGAACAATATGAGAAAACAAGGGAAGAAAATGCCCCAAACAAATCTAGATGTTACATCAATAAAATCCAATGACAGCATGGCAGAGAAAAGACAGAAAGGGAGTTCAGAATGTACATAATTAAAATGAACAGGGAAGCAAACGATGAGATGAAAGAGCAAATGCAGGCATTGAATGATGAGATGAAAGAGCAAATGCAAGCATTGAATGATCACACCAATCAACAGTTAAAAGAGCAAATACAGGAAGCAAAAGATCATTTCAATAAAGAGAGATATTGAAGAAAAACCAAACAGAAATCCTTGAAATGAAGGAAACAATAAACCAAATTAAGAACTCCATAGAAAGCATAACCAATAAGATAGAACACCAGGAAGACAGAACCTGAGACATTGAAGACAAAATATTTAATCTTGAAAACAAAGTTGACCAAACAGACTAGATGTAAGAAATCATGAACAGAATCTACAAGAACTATGGGATATCATGAAAAGGCCAAATTTAAGAATTATTGGGATTGAGGAAGGCTTAGAGAAACAAACCAAAGGAATGAACAATCTATTCAATGAAATAATATCAGAAAATTTCCCAAATCTGAAGAATGAAATGGAAAATCAAGTACAAGAGGCTTATAGGACTCCAAATACACAAAATTACAACAGACCCACACCAAGGCACATTATAATGAAAATAACTAACATACAAAATAAAGACAGAATTTTAAGGGCTTCACGAGAAAAGAACCAAATTACATTCAGGGGGAAACCAATACGTATATCAGCAGATTTTTCAATCCAGACCCTAAAATCTAGAAGGGCCTGGAACAACATTTTTCAAGCCCTGAAAGAAAATGGATGCCAACAAAGAATCTTTTGCCCAGCAAAACTTACCTTCAGAATTGATGATGAAATAAAATCCTTCCATGATAAACAAAAGCTAAAAGAATTTACAAAAAGAAAGCCAGCATTACAGAACATTCTCAGCAAAATATTCCATGAGGAAGAGATGAAAAACAAAGATAACAAAGATGCAAATCAGCAAAGGGAGGAACTATCCTAAAGGAATTGTCAAATAAAGGAGAAACCAAGTTGTGTCAAAAAAAAAAAAAAAACATGAGCCAAATGACCGGGAATACAAATCATATCTCAATGATAACCCTGAATGTTCACGGCCTGAACTCATCAATCAAAAGACATAGACTGGCAGATTGGATTAAAAAGAAAAATCCAACAATATGCTGCCTGCAAGAGATTCACCTCATAGAAAGAGATACCCACAGACTAAAGGTGAAAGGATGGGGAAAAACATACCATGCACATGGACTCAGCAAAAAAGTTGGGGTATCCATCCTCATTTCAGATAATGTGGACTTCAAGCCAAAGTTACACAGAAGAGATAAAGAAGGATATTTCATACTGCTTAAGGGAAGCATAAATCAGCAAGACATAAAAATCATAATTATCTATGCCCCAAACAATGGCTCATCCACATACGTCAAACAAATGCTTCTCAATTTCAGAAATGAAATAGACCATAACACAATAATACTAGGTGATTTTAACACGCCTCTCTCACCACTGGACAGATCTTCCAAACAAAAATTGAACAAAGAAACCATAGATCTCAATAACACAATCAATAATTTAGACTTAACGGACATTTATAGAATATACCATCCAACCAAGAGTGAATACACTTTCTTCTCAGCAGCACATGGATCATTCTCTAAAATAGACCATATATTATGCCACAAAGCTAATGTTAGCAAATAAAAGAAGATAGAGACACTACCTTGTATTCTATCAGATCATAATGTATTGAAATTAGAAATAAATGAAAGAGTAAAAAACAGAAACTACTCCAACACCTGGAGGTTAAACAATATGCTATTATATGATGAATGGATAACATAAGATATCAGGAAGGAAATTAAAAAATTCTTAGAGGTAAATGAGAACAAAGAAACATCATATCAAAATCTCTGGGACACTATGAAAGCAGTACTTAGAGGAAAATTTATTTCATGGAGCTCATTCAATAAAAGAAGAAAAAAATCAACAAATAAATGACCTAACACTACAGCTGAAAGCCCTAGAAAAAGAAGAACAGACCAACACCAAAAGTAGTAGAAGACAGGAAATAGTTAAACTCAGAGCTGAAATCAATGAAATTGAAACAAAAAAAAAATAGAAAAAATGGACAAAATAAATAGTTGGTTCTTTGAAAAAATAAACAAAATTGATAAACCCTTAGCTACACTAACAAAGAGAAGAAGAGAGAAAACCCAAATTACTAAAATTTGGAATGAACAAGGAAATATCACAGCAGACACAATTGAAATACAAAATATAATTAGAAGCAATTTTGAAAATCTACACTCCAACAAAATAGAAAATCTCGAAGACATCAACAGGTTTCTAGAGACATATGAATTGTCTAAACTGAACGAGGAGGACATACACAATTTAAATAGACCAATTGCAAATAATGAAATAGAAGAAGTCATCAAAAGCCTACCAACAAAGAAAAGTCCAGGACCAGATGGGTTCTCAGCCGAGTTCTACAAAACCTTTAAAGAAGAGCTCATTCCAATACTCCTCAAAGTATTCCATGAAATAGAAGAGGAGGGAACCCTCCCAAACTCATTCTATGAAGCCAATATTACCCTGACACCTAAACCAGACAGAGACACATCGAGGAAAGAAAATTTCAGACCAATATCCTTAATGAATATCAACACAAAAATTCTCAACAAAATTTTAACAAATAACAAACAGAAACATATTAAAAAGATAGTGCACCATAATCAAGTGGGTTTCATCCCAGGGATGCAAGGTTGGTTCAACATCAGGAAATTAATAAATGCAATTCACCATATCAACAGACTTGAAGTCAAGAATCACATGATTATTTCGATAGATGCAGAAAAATCATTTGATAAAATACAGCATCCCTTCATGCTCAAAACACTAGAAAAAATTGGGATAGTGGGAACATTCCTTAAATTGTAAAGGCCATCTACGCTAAGCCCATGGCTAATATTCTAAATGGTGAAAAACTGAAAGCATTCCCCTAAAAACTGGAACAAGGCAGGGATGCCCCCTTTCACCACTTCTATTCAACATTGTCCTTGAAACTCTAGCCAGAGCAATTAGACAGACCAAAGAAATTAAAGGGATATGATTAGGAAAAGAAGAACTCAAACTATCCCTATTTGCTGATGACATGATTATATACTTAGAGCAACCAGGAAATTCCACCAGAAAACTTTTAGAACTCATAAGTGAATTCAGTAAAGTAGAAAGTTCTAAGATCAATGCTCATAAATCTAATGCATTTTTACACATAAGTGATGAATCTTTGGAAAGAAAAATTAGGAAAACCACCCCATTCACAATAGCTTCAAAAAAATAAAATACTTGGAAATCAATCTAACAAAAGAGGTGAAAGACCTCTACAATGAGAACTACAGAACACTAAACAAAGAAATTAAAGAAAACTTAGAAGATGGAAAGATCTCCCATGTTCTTGGATAAGCAGTATTAATACTGTCAAAATGGCCATACTACCAAAAGTGCTATACAGATTCAATCCAATTCCAATTAAAATCCCAATGATGTACCTCACAGAAATAGAGCAAGCAATCATGAAATTCATCTGGAAGAATAAGAATCCCAGAATAGCTAAAGCAATCCTTCGCAGGAAAAATGAAGCTGGGGGTATTGCAATACCAGAACTTCAACTATGCTACAAAGCCATCGTAACAAAAATGGCATGGTATTGGTACCAAAATAGACAGGTAGATCAAATGATACAGAATAGACGACACGGACACAAACCCAAATACATACAATTTTCTCATACTAGACAAAGGGGCCAAAAATATGCAATGGAGAAAAGATAGCCTCTTCAACAAATGGTGCTGGGAAAATTGGAAATCCATATGCAACAGAATGAAACTAAACCCCTATCTCTCACCCTGCATGAAACTCAACTCAAAATGGATTAAGACTTTGGAATCAGACCAGAGACCCTGCATCTTATAGAAGAAAAAGTAGGTCCAGATCTTCAACATGTCAGCTTAGCACCAGACTTCCTCAACAGGACTCCCATAGCACAAGAAATAAAAGCAAGAATCAATATCTCGGATAGATTCAAACTAAAAAGCTTTCTCTCAGCAAAGGAAACTATCAGTAATGCGAAGAAAGAGCCTACAGAGTGGGAGAAAATCATTGCCAATCATACTTCAGATAGAGCACTAATCTCCAGAATCTATAAAGAACTCAGAAAACTCGACACCAAGAATATAAATAACCCAATCAACAAATGGGCTAAGGAAATGAACAGACATTTCACAGAAGAAGATATACAAGCAATCAACAAACATATGAAAAAATGTCCCACATCTCTAGTAATAAGAGAAATGCAAATCAAAACCACCGTAAGATTCCATCTCACTCCAATTAGAATGGTAATTATCAAGAATACAAGCAACAACAGATGTTGGCAAGGATGTGGGGAAAAAGGTACACTCATACATTGCTGGTGCACTAATTTGCAGCCACTCTTGAAAGCAGTGTCGAGATTCCTTAGAAAACTTGGAATGGAACTACCATTTGACCCAGCTATCCCACTCCTCGGCCTATACCCAAAGGACTTCAAATCAGCATACTGGAGAGATGCAGCCACATCAATGTTCATAGCTGCTCAATTCACCATAGCCAGATTGTGGAACCAACCTAGATGTCCTTCAGTTGATGAATGGATAAAGAAACTGTGGCATATATATACAAGGGAATATTACTCAGGTATAAAGAATAATAAAATTATGGCATTTGCAGGCAAATGGATGAAATTGGAGAATATCATGCTAAGTGAGATAAGCCAATCTCAAAAAACCAAGGACAAATGATCACGTTGATAAGCTGATGATGACACATAATGGAGGGTGGGAGGGGTTAGTGTTAGGGTTAGGTTTAGGTTTATGGTTAGGGTTAGGGAGGGGGGCAAGAATGGAGGAAGGAAGGACTGTATAGAGGGAAAAGAGGGATGGGAGGGGTAGGGGGAAGGGAAAAAATAACAGAATGAATCAAACAACATTACCCTATGTAAATTTATGATTACACAAATGTATGTCTTTACTCCATGTACAGAGAAACAACATGTATCCCATTTGTTTACAATAAAAAAAAAAGAAAAAAATACTTGTTTGGCAAAGAATTAAATGACTATCTTTACTTTTACTGTGAAAAAAAATTTTAGCTGCTACTATTGCTTATTAACCTTAATATCCTCTGCAAAGAGCATGACATATCAAGTCCTAAGCAAGTGCTCAGCAAATGGTAGCTGTTGTTGTAAAACATTCGTATGTCCTGTCTGTGCAAAGGAAAGCTGAGAATAGTCTCTAGAAGGAGAGGAGGGGAAAGAGGGGTAATGGGAACTAAATCCCATTTGGAGTAAATCAAATTCCATGCATATATGATTTTTTTGAAATGAACCTAGTTCTATGTATCACTTGAATGCTTTAATAAAATAAATTAATTAAATAAAATAAAATTTACAAAAAGGGGCTGAGAAATTTCACAACCTTAGGTTGAACAAAATCATCTCACATACAACATCAAAAGCACATGTGACAAAAGAAAACATTGAAACAATATACTTCATAAAAATAAGAACAGTTGTTCTTCAAATGGTATCATCAAGAAATGCAAAGATGGGCTGGGGTTATAGTTCAGTTGGTAGAGTGCTCACCTTGCAAGCACAAGGCCCTGGGCTCAATCCCCAGCACCCAAAAAAAGAAATAAAAATGCAAAGACAACCCACAGAATGAGGGAAAATATTCATAAAACATATAGCTGATAAAAGATATATCTAGAATATAGAAATAATTCTTGCAACTCAAAAATAAAAAGCAATCAAATTTTTTAAATGAGAAAAAAATCTGGATAGACATTTGTCCAAAGAAGATACATAAAAGGCTAATAAGTACATGACAAGATGCTTAACATTATTAGTCATTAGGGAAATTCAAATCGAAACCAAAATGAGATACATTCACATTCACAAGGATAGAAATTTTTTTAAAAAAACAGATAATAAAAAGCATGTGCAGAAATTGGAACCCTCATATACTGGTGGTGGGAATGGTGCATTCACTTTGGAAAACAGGCAGTTATGATTAATCACATGATCCAGCAATTCTACTCCTTGGTATAAACCCAAGAGATATGAAAAACTTGTACACATTTGTACATACCAGCATTATTCAAACTTGACAGAAAATGGAAGTGCTCACCAATAAATGAGTGGATAAACAAAGTGTATAGCCATACAGTGGAATATTATGCAGCCATAAAAAGAAATCAAGTACTGATACATGCTATAACATGGATGAACTGTAAAAATATTATCCCAAGTGAAAGAAGTCAGTCACAAAAGGCCACATACTGTGTGAGTCAGTTTGAATGAAATATACAGAATAGGCAAATCCACTGAGAAAAGAGAATCGATTCATGGTTGCCAGAGTCTGGATGTAGGGTGAATGGGGAGTAACTGCTAGTTGATCCAAATTTCTTTGTGGGATGATGAAAATGCTCCAAAATGCATTGTAACGATGATTGCACACCTCTGTGGATATGCTCGAAATTGTTCAATTTTACATGTAAATGGGTGCACTTTATGCTTAGCAAATTGTATCTCAATAAAACTACTTCAAAAAAAATCAGTTGAGCCTTGTGAGAAATAAAAAGATGAATAAAATACAGTCCTTTCATTATGCTCTTATTAGGAGGGAATGAAAATAGCATTCCTGGCTTCAGTTTATGTCCCCATCCTTGTTTTTCTTTCACTCTCTTTTTAAGCTATCTATTTGCATGTGATTTATCCTCATGAATCACTTCAATTCCTTTCTGGGGCAGGTGGGATTTTCAGTAAATAAATCACTTCAAATGGTGATGATACAGGTTATGAAATACCCAGTGCCATAGAATAGGTACAGTTAAAGTGCTTTGACAGGACATAAAGAGAATTTCTGGAAGGAGAAAAACAAGAGCACCTCACTCTTGGTGTATCTCAGTGTCCCTACATTCCTAATAAGCCATGGGAGAAAGAAGTTGAAGGGCACATAAATGGATCCCAAAGGGATCAGCAGAACTGTTCAGTAGCTATATGTTCAAATGAGATGGACACTGAGAACACAGATTGTGTTGAGGACACCATGCTTAAGCGGTTTGGGCTCTGCTGGGCTGTATTCTGTACTAGCAGTTAACTCAATGGTGAGATGAAGAAAGTAATGCAAGTCTCTTGAATTGCACGATGCCTGCCACCTGCACCTGACCAGAACTGAGCGGGTGGAAACATGAAATTTCGGGGCCATTAAGCAAGCCTGCAGCGGCAGAGTGAGATATTGTGAGGTGAGACAGCATGGCAGCTTCAGGCTGAGCTCAGCTGTTGGTGCAGCAGGCACTGGGCTCTCTGCTCAGAGCTGTCAAAAGCATTATAATTAAACCTCCCCGCCTCCCCCTGACCAGGGCTGACAGCTGGGAGAGCAGAGCTGCTAGGAGAGGCACACATATTCTTGAATCAATTCTGATCCAAGAAGGGGGTGGAAATCATTCCACCTCCACAATTTCCAGAATAAAGAGCACTTCTATTCCTGGGAAATCCATGAGTCAGAGATTCCTTAGGCATCTTGGATGATAGAAGTACTTCTCTACACTTTGGAAAAGATATGACAGTTGTTATAGTTACATATATACCTATCTTATGATCCAACAATTCAATCACTAGGTATTTATCCAAGATAAATGACAATGCATATTCAAAAAAGACTCATTTATGATTATTCGTAGTAACTCTCTTCATAATAGCCCACTGGAAACAACCCAGGTGTTCATTAACAGAAGAATGGATAAACAAACTATGATTTACTCATACAAAAGAACACTCCTCAGCAATAAAAAGGAATGAACTACTAATACATGTTAAATGGATGAATCTCAAAAACATTATGCTAAGAAGCCTTACACAAAAGAGTACATTTTGTATGATTCCGTTTATGTAAATTTTGAAAACAGGCAAAACCATGGTGGAAAAAAAGAGGACGACACATTTGGGGTGGCAGAGAATAACTGGGGAGAGAGGACAGGAGGAGACTTTTGGGGTGATTATCATGTTATGTCACTTCATTGGAGTGTAGTTTCTACACATGTACGCCTTTGTCAAAACTCAGTTGCCCATCAAAAAGAAAAATTGAATGAGAAATGTCATGTTGGGGAAGAGGGGATGTCAGATATTATCAGATTTGAAATTTTGAAAGTCAGTCTGAAACAACCAATTAAAATGGATTTAAAAACTTAGATATTTTACCAAAGAGGATATATGGATGGCAAATAAGCATATGGAAATAATTTCCACCTCATTTTCCATTAGGAATATGCAAATTAAAGTCACAATAAGATATCATTGCACACTTACCAGGACAGCTAAAATGAAAAATAACGTCAATCCCAGGTGTTGGCAAACATTATAAACCATAAGACCCCTCATGTATTACTGATGGGAATGCAAAACTGTACAGCTACTCTGGAAAACACATTGGTAGTTTCTGACAAAATCAAACAAACACCTACCATATGTCTGAGTAATTCCACTTGTTAAATAAAATTTAAGGAAGGCCATAGTTTTGGATTGAGATCCTGCCCTAGGCCCAAATAGACCAGAAAAAAACAGAATGAAGTCACTCGTGCTAGGTGCCACATAGGCAGACTGAACTTAAAGAGGCCAGTCTAAAATTAAAAAAATAAATAAATAAAAACAGGACATTCACAGCAACCAATTCAAAGGGCCCCAGTCAACCTGAACCAATATAACAAAGAAATCCCTCTGTTTAACCCTGGAAAAAAGTTACCTGAAATAACCTAATGTTAACCAATCTCCTTTTTGCACTATGCTGTTTCCTTGTTCAGACTTGAGAGCTCTTACAAAAAACCAATTGTTATGCGATGCTCAGTGGAGCACCTATTTCCTGCATAGGATGCTACCTAATTCAAGAATTGCTAATAGAAGCCAATTAGATCATTAAACTCAATGTGTTTAAGTTGTGTTTATTTAAACATATGCCTAGGTACTTACTCAAGAGAAAAATTGTGTATACACAAAAACCTGTGTACACAGCAAGAATGATCTGTCTCTGCTTCATGATGTCTGAGACCTTAGCTAGAATATCTTCAGTATCTGGGGATGACTCAAATGGCTTAGGGATGAAAACATCTGGCAGCATCTTAACACACATCTAGCATGTGCGCTAGGATACCAACTGGAACAAGGCAGGGATGTCCTCTTTCACCACTTTCATTCAACATCATCCTTGAAACTCTAGCCAGAGCAATTAGACAGAACAAAGAAATTAAAGGGTTATGAATAGGAAAAGAAGAACTCAAACTATTCCTGTTTGCTGATGACATGATTCTATATTCAGAAGATCCAAAAAATTCCACCAGAAAATGTCTAGAACTAATAAATTAATTCAGCAAAGTAGCAGAATCTAAAATCAATACCCATAAATCAAATGCACTTCTGTACATTAGTGATGAATCTACTGAAAGAGAAATTAGGAAAACTACTGCATTCATGATAGCTTCAGAAAAATAAGACACTTTGGAATCAATCCAACAAAAGAGGTGAAAGACCTCTACAATGAAAACTACAGAACACTAAAGAAATTGAAGAGGAACTTAGAAGATGGAAATATCTCCCACATTCCTAGATAGGCAGAATTAATAGTCAAAATGGCCATAGTACCAAAAGTGTTATACAGATTTAATGCAATTCCTATTAAAATCCCAATGACATTCTTTGTAGAACTAGAAAAAGCTATCATGAACTTCGTTTGAAAAAATGAGACCCACAATAGCCAAAGCAATCCTTAGCAAGAAGAGTGAAGCAGGAGGCATCACAATACCAGACCTTCAACTATACTACAGAGCAATAGTAACAAAAATGGCATGGTATTGGCACCAAAATAAACATGTATACCAATGGTACAGAATAGAAGACACAGAGACAAACTCATATAAATACAGATATCTCATACTAGACAAAGGTGCCAAAAATATACATTGGAGAAAAGATAGCCTCTTCAACAAATGGTACTGGGTAAACTGGAAATCCATATGTAACAAAATGAAATAAACCCTCTGTCTCTCACCCTGCACAAAACTCAACTCAAAGTGAATCAAAGACTTAGGCACTAGAACAGAGACCCTGCACCTAACAGAAGAAAAAGTAGGCCCAAATCATTATGTCAGCTTAGGACCCGACTTCCTTAACAAGATTCCTAAAGAACAAGAAGTAAAATTAAGAATCAATATATGGGATGTATTCACACTAAAAAGCTTCTTCTCAGCAAAGGAAACACTCAATAACATGAAGAGAGAGCCAACAGAATGGGAAAAAAATCTTTGCAACATGCACCTCAGAGCACTAATCTCCAGGATATATTAAGAACTAAAAAAAAAAAAAAACCAAAAAATCAAATAACCCAATCAATAATGGACTGAGACTAAACACTCTTCACAGAAGAAGAAATACAATTGATCAACAAATATATGAAAAAATGTTCAACATCTCTAGCAATTAGAGAAATGCAAATCAAAACTACTCGAAGATTTCAACTCACTCCAGTCAGAATGGCAATTATCAAGAAAACAAGCAATAATAAGTGTTGGCAAGGATGTGGGGAAAAAGTTACACTTATACATTGCTGGTGGGACTGCAATTTGGTGCAACAACTCTGAAAAGCAGTATGAAGATTGCTCAGAAAACTTGGAATGGAACCACCATTTGACCCAGCTATCCCATTCCTCAGATTATACCCAAAGGACTTAAAATCAGCGTACTACAGTGACACAACTACATCAATGTTCAGCAGCTCAATTCACAATAGCTAAACTGTGGAGCCAACCTATATGCCCTTCCACAGATAAATGGATAAAGAAAATGTTGTTGTATATACACAATGGAATATTACTCAACCTTAAAGAAGAATGAAATTATGGCATTTGCAGGTAAATGGATGGAGCTGGAGAATATCATGCTAAGTGAGATAAGCCAATCTCAAAAAAACAAAGGCCAAATGTTTTCTCTGATAAGTGAATTCTGATCCATAATTTGGGGAGGGATGGAGGAACTTTGGATTAGGCAGAGGGGAGTGAGGGGAACGGGGGTTGGGGTATGGGTATGGGAATGACGGTGAAATGAGACAGACATTATTATCCTATGTACATGCATGATTACACGAGCAGTGTGACACAGCACCATGTACAACCACAGGAATGAGAAGTTGTGCTCCATTCATGTATGATGTGTCAAAATGCAGTCTATTGTCATGTATAAATAATTAGAAGAAAAATTTTTAAACAAATAACAATGAAGAACAAAAAAAGGGAAATTGTCCTCAATAGGTATGTCCAGAGAGTTGGTATTCTGAGAGAGAGAGAGAGAGAGAGAGAGATGCTAAGCCACATTGCCTCTTGTGATATAGCCTGAGAATTCACACATTATCTCCTCCACCACATTCTTTTGATTAATAAGCCACCCCAAATTAAAGGAAAATATTAAGGTCACATGCATAAGAGTTTGTGGGATAGAAGATATGGTTGCTTCTATCTTAGGAAAGTACAACTTGCCACAGTAAATTAAGAAATTAATTAAGAAATAAAATTAAGAAATTGAGTATGTACAAATCTAAACAGTCATTGATTTTTATTTGTTTTTATTTTTCAGTCCTGGGGATTAAACCCAGGGCACTCTACCACTGAGTTATATCCCCAGCCCATTTCAGTTTGTTTGTTTGTTATTTTGAAAGAGGATCTCACAAAGTTGCTGAGGCTGACTTTGAACTTGTGATCCTCCTGCCTTACTCTTCTGAGTTGTTAGGATTATAAGCATGTGCCACCATACCTAGCTGCCAGTGATTTTTAAAAGTAACAACAATAAAAAAATCAGGTGTTTTAAACATAAGATGAACATAAAATATTTCAAATTATACATGAAAAAATTCTGCATACAGCAAAGAAAACACTTTGGAGAGCTTACAGATTAGAAGAACTTTGCCACCTGCCTCCTCAGGGCATTAATATCCAGAATATACAAAGAACTCAAAAACTTAACCCCCCCCCCAAAAAAAAAAAAACAATCAATAGGGACTGAGGAGATAGCTCAGTTGGTAAAGTGCTTGCCTTACAAGCACAGGCCCCTGGGTTCAATCCCCAGAACCGCAAAAAAAAAAAAAAAAAAAAAAAAAATCAATAAATGACCTAAACAGACACTTCTCAAAAGAAGAAATACATATGGTCAACAAATACATGAAAAAATATTCAACATCTCCAGTAATTAGGGAAATATAAATCAAAACTATAATTCATCTCACTCCATTAAGATTGGCAGTTATCAAGAACACAAATGATAATAAATGTTGGTGAGGATGTGGGGGAAAAGGTACACTCATCCATTGCTGGTGGAACTGCAAACTGATACAACCACTCAGGAAAGCAGTATGGAGATTCCTCAAAAAACTAGGAATGAAACCACCATATGACCCAGCTAACCCACTCCCCAATATATATCCAAAGGATTTAAAATCAGCATACTAAAATGACACAGCCACATCAATGTTTATAGCAGCTTAATTCACAATATCCAAGCTATGAAGCCAACTTGGATGCCCTTCAACAAATGAATGGACAAAGAAAATGTGGTATATATGTGCAATGGAATATGACTGGGCCATAAAGAAGAATAACATTATAACATTTGCTGGTAAATGGATGGAACTGGAGACTATCACACTAAGTGAAATAAGCCAGTCCCAAAAAGTCAAAGGTCGAGCTGGGCCTGGTGGTGCACGTCTGTAATCCCAGAAGCTCAGGAGGCCGAGGCAGGAGGATTACACGTTCAAAGCCAGCCTCAGCAAAAGCAAGGCGTTAAGCAACTCAGGGAAACCCCGTTTCTAAATAAAATGCAATATAGGGCTGGGGGTGTTGCTCAGTGGTCGGGTGCCCCTGAGTTCAATACTAGGTACCCCCAAAAGGTCAAAGGTCAAAAGTTTTCTCTGAAGAGAAAACATGCTAACACTAATCAAAAATAAAGGGAGAAGGGAATAAAAAAAGAGAGAGAGAGAGTGACGAAGGGAATAAAAGGGAGAGGGAATTTCATCAAAATAAAGAAAAGATCAGGAGAGTAGATCAAGGGATTGAGGAGGAGGATGAAGGGAGAAGAAAAATATAAGAACAGTGGAATGAATCTGAGTGAACTTTCGTATGGTCCTGGTGGGGCATGGCATTGGGTGTATCCAGAGGACACTAATTTAAAAAAAAAGTAGACCATAAATGGATTGAAGCCGGATGGGTGGAGTGGAGGAAGGGGAATGGGATGGGGTGGGGAGGAGAGCCGGGGGGACGAATTGGAGCAGGTTGTATTCCATTCTTTTATGATGTCAGCGTATATCCTGGCATTGTATATAACTAAAAATATATTTAAAAATTTTAAGAACTCTGTGCATGTATGTTTATAGCAGCTTTATTCATAATCTCTCCAAACTGGAAATAACACAAATGTCCTTCAATATGTAACAGTTGAACTGTGCTTCCACTATGCAACAGAATATTACTCAACAATAGAAAGAAATGAGCGACTGATAAATGCAATAACTTGGATGCATACCAAAAGTAAGTTAAAAGATCGTTTTCAACGTTCTGGAATCACTTTTTAATTGCTGCTGCAGGGAAGGAAGTTTTATTCAACCCCCTTAGGGCTCCTTGCTGGGCCTGAAAATAAAATGGCAAAAGATAGATTGACAGCAGAAAGCTATACAAAATTTTCTAGTAAATTTTACATGACTCAGGAGCCTTGAGAAATTAAGACTCAAAGACCCAAGGAAAACTCTCTATTTTTATGGTAATTCTAAAGAAGTGGATAGCTGTGGAGAAACACGATTAAACAATAATAGGCATGATATAGTGGTAATAAACTGAGTGGAACTTCAGCAAAGCTTGTTTGTTCAGATTCTTTTCTGTGTCTCTTACGTCTTCAGAGATAAGGGAATTCCTTTGCTCTTGGCATAGGGTGGGTACCTATGAAGACACATGAAGATCTTTGGGAAAGAAAGGAGGAAGAAGGTCAGAAATTGACCTTCCTAGGTTTTATGTCCTGCTTGGGAAGAAGGTACAAAGGGTATTCAAGTTTCTTTGACCCTTTTCAGGAGAGAAGAGAAAGTAGGACAGAGAGTTTCTTGCTTCTGTGGTTTTCTCAATTCCCTTCAACTTCAAATAGTATACCAAGGGGCCACATTTTGGAATATGATGTTCTGAGAGTTGACACTGCACTTTGTGAATGTACTAAAAACTCCTGAATTGTACCCTTTAAGAGGATGAATTTTATGGTATTGAAAGCCCATTTTTATTTTAGTTACAGTAACAAAAACAGGTAAAAAAAAAATTTCAGAAAAAAGTGAAATCATAGCTCTTATACAGTTATAAAAATGAACATGAGCTAAAGATTTATTTTACTCATATGAAGAATATAAGCAGATGTTATAACTGATTCAAAGGAAAAGTTTAAAAAGCACATAATTATGTGAAGAAATTGAATTGCAAATGGAGGCAAAATCGGTTTTTCCACAGAAAAGGAGAAAAACCAATCAAAACTCTAAGGGAGTTCTGGGGATGTAGCTCATTAGTACAGTGCTTGCCTAGCATGCACAAGGCCCTGGGTTCCATCCCCAGTGCTACAAATAAATAAATAAATAATAGAGCTTGCATATATGTCAGTTATATGCAGTTTATGAAATGATTTTGTTCTTCGCAAAATTACTGAAAGACAAAAAGGAGCTGAATCAGATAAACTGGAAGGGTGTTCTATAGACAATGCATAGTTTTCCATTAAAATATGATATTTTTTTACCAAGCATATTGGCACACACTGGTAATCCCAGTTACTTGGGAAGTTGAAGCAGGAAGATGGCAACTTCGAGACCAGTTCAGGGCACCATAGCAAGACCCTGCCTCAAAACAATAAAATAGAAAGGACAGTGGATGTAGCTCAGTGGTGGAGCATTAACCTAGCATGTGCCAGGTCCTGAGTTCAATCCTCAGTATTGAAAACATACAGACAATTTTTTCTATAATGTGTTAAAATTCATGGAACTATACATATCCTAGTCAATTTTACTTTATGATAATTTGAAAAATTAAAAATTCAAAATTAACATGGACTGACTTTGTCATGCTAAGTAATCAAGGATGGAAATAGAGACCCCCAATGGGAGTGTACTATAGCAGTCCACCCTAAACATAGTAAAAGGTGGTGTTGGTGAACAATGAGAGAAAAAAACTGATTTGAAATTTCAAAAGCTAAAACAAACATTCAAATCAACTTTTAATTTGGAGGAGTCAGACCTACTTCAAAGGGGCAATTTTTGAGTTGAGAGGAGCTGCACCCAAAGACACCAACATTACTCTGTGTAGGGCCGAGGGGCAGTTAGGGCCTGATACCATCTCAGGGGACCCACCACTACTAAGCCAAGGTCCAGTTCACAGGCTACCATATAGGAGATAACCATAATTCCCACTTCTACACCCCACTTCTGCAGCTGCAATAGTCTAGAGTACTTCCTTAATAGATAAATTTATGAACACAAAAAGCAATAATAGCAACTCTATTTATAATAGCAAAAAAAAAAACCTGAAAATAGGGCAAGTGCCTATCCATAGAAAAATGGATAAATGGGGATATTCTCATCCAATGAAATACTAAACAACAATCAGAAACTGATACTGATGCATGCAACATGAGTGACTCTTAAGTGCATTATACTGAGTGAAAGAAGCCTTTCATAAAGAGTACATGCTTCACAAATTCTATTATATGAAACTCTAAGACCAAAAAAAACTAAGCTATCATGTAAAAACATCAGAACACTAGTTACCACTGCAAGGTGTTGAGGGTGGGGAGTGACAGGGAAGAGGTATGAGGGAAATCTCTTATGGTGATGATCATGTTCTGCATCTTGACAGAGGTTTGGATACACAGTTGCATGTATATGAGAACTCAGCCAATGTACCACATGAGATGTGGATATTTTGTTATACGTAAATTTGACATCAAAGTAAAACGTTAACCAATTATTAAACTCTAGCTAATGACATGCATAGTAAAGTGGTTGGGGAAAACGTTCTGAAGTCTGCAATGAGATCAAATGAATTGAGGATGAATGAATACATACCACAGCTAAGTGCATAAGTATGTAATAAAGCAAGTTCAACAATGTGAATCATGAAATCTAGATGTGTTCACGTGTTTGCTGTAAAATTCAACTTCTTTGTATCTTTGAAAATTTCATAATAAAATACTAAAAATTTTTAACTGAAATCCTCTACTCCCAAAAACTAAGCAACAAGGAATATCCTTCAAGAATCCAAGCTAGCAGCTGTCATTTAAAACTGAAACACACCACATGTTTTCAGCATTAGGTAAGGAGAGGGTGAAATAAGAAATTAATCAAGGACAAATCTTGGTGTCTATCAAATGAAATTCAGGGTTTTGCTTTATTGTTTAGGAGAAGGAGAAAGCACTCATTCCTCAGAAGAAAAGAATCAGCATTTCTAGAGATAAGGGAAGCAGATGCCTATTTCCTGATTTATTTTTAAAGCTGTGTGGGCGACTGCAAAATAAGAAGCACAACCATTTCTCGGGAGTCCTTCTCTCATTTCCCATCTTGCATATTTTGTATTTTATTGAGGATGTAGCAAAGGCCCCTATGCACTCCCCTTTAATCCTCCAAATCCTATTCCTGTTCTTTTCCCCAGATTAAAACTTGAAATTCATTAACAGATTCTAGCCTTAAGGTAAGGCTTTGATTCCTACTAGGTAAGTAGACTCTATAATGTAAATGTAAGATATAAATGAAGATAAGGCTGGGGTGGAGTGGAGTTTGGAATCATGTGGATAGATTGCTTAAGTAACCTGGGTGTGTTGTGGGAAAGGGGAGGGGAGGGAAGCCAACTTCCATGATTCCCACACTTTTCTGCACACAAAACACAAATAATGCACAAGTAACACAGTTTCTACTAAACAAATTCAAAAATCCTTTAAAAGCCAAAGGGAAAAAATAAAAACTAGCTACAATCCTATTCCAGAGATAATACATTGTCATGAATTTTCTTTCTGTGCATTCTGATTTTTAATCATATTTTTTTATTTTGAGATACTTGTAGATTGACATGCTGTTGTAATAAATAATACAGAGTGATCCCATGTACACATTACCCAGATTACCCCAGTGGAAACATCTTGCAAGACTACAATATAGTATTATAACCGAGACAGTGACATTGACACAATCAAGATACAGAAGAGTTCTACCACAGCAAGAATCCCTCATGGTTGCCCGTTTACAGTTTTATACTGTTCTTTCACATACACATGCACATCCTCTGACAACCAAGAATATGTTCTCCTTTTCAATAATTTTGTCATGTCAAGAATATTATGTAAATGATAAATGCAGCATATAATTTTTTTAATTGGCTTTTTTAACTCAGCATAAATCTCTGTAGATTTATTCAGGTTGTTTCAGGTATCAATAGTTTTTCAGATCTAAAGTGAGTTTCCCCTGCCAAAATTGAACCGAAAGAATATAGAAAACCTAGACAGATCAATAACAAGCATGAAATAGAAATAGTAATTGAAAACTTCCCAACAAAGAAAAGCCAAAGACCAGATCAATTCTCAGCTGAATCCTACCAGATCTTTAAGGAAGAACTAAAGCCAATGCATTTCAAATTATCCCATGAAACAGAAAGGGGTGAAACATTTCCATACCATTCTATGAAGCCAATATCACCCTCATACCAAGTCCAGAGAAGGACATATCAAGGAAAGAAAACTATAGACCAATATGCCCAATGAACTTAGATGCAAAAATCCTTAACGAGCCATAGCAGTGGCATAACTGTAATCCCAGTGACTCAGGAGGCTGAGGCAGGAGGATCAAAAGTTCAAGGCCAGCAGCCCCAGCAACTTAGCAAGGCCCTGCCTTAAAATTTAAAAAAACAGCCAGGGATGTAGCTCAGTGGTAAAGTGCCTCTGGGTTCAATCCCTAGTACCCCTGGAAAAAATCCTTAACAAAATATTATCAAATAATATACAATAATGTATTAAGAAGATTATACATCATGATCAAGTTGGTGTCATTCCAGGGATGCAAAGATGGTTTAATGTACACAAATCAATAAATGTGATTCCTCCCATAAATAGAATCACAAAAATCACGTAGTCATCTTAATACATGGAGAGAAAGCCTTTAACAAAATTCAGTACCCATCATAAAAAACACTGAAGAAACTAAGGATAGAAGGAACTTACCTCAACTTCATAAAGGTTATATTGACAAACCCAAAATTAACATTACAGTGAATGGGGGAAAACTGAAAGCATTTCCTTTAAAATCAGAAAAAAGCATGGATGTGTACTCTCACCACTCCTATTCAAAATAATACTAGAAATTCTAGCCCAGAGAAATTAGGGGAGAAACAGAAATAAAAGGAATAAAAGTAGGAAAGCAAGAAGTCATGCAGATGACATGATTCTATACTTAAGAAGATTCAAAAAGATTCACCAGAAGACTGATGGAGCCAATAAACAAATGCAGCAGAGTAGCAGGTTGCAAAATCAACATACAAAAATCAAGAGCTTACCTATCAATATACCACTAAAAAAATCTACTGAGAAAGAAATCAGGAAAGCAATTCTATTTATAATAGCCTCAAAAATATAAAGTAAAATACCTAGGAACAAATCTAACCAAGAAGGTAAAAGACCTCTATAATTAAAAGTACACTTTAATTAAAAGAACACAGAAAAAAATTGAAGAAGACATTACAAGGTGGAAAGACCTGCCATATTTATGGACAGGCAGAATTAATACTATTAAAATGGTCATACTACTAAAAGAGTTATACAGATTCAATGAAATACCAGTCAAAATACCAATGACATTCTCCATAGAACTTTAAAAAAACAGTCTTAAATTTTATTTGGAAAAACAAAACACCCAGAATAGCCAAAGCAATTCTAAACAAGAAAAGCAATACTGATGGCATCACAATACCCAATTTCAAATTATACTACAAAACTATACTAAGTAAAACTGCATGGTATTAGAATAAAAACAGACACGTGGCCCAGTGGAACAGAATAGAAGACACAGAGACAGCTCCACACAGTACAGTCATCTTATCCTTGATGAACAAAAACATATTAGAGAAAAGAGTTTGTTTAACAAATACTGCTGAAGAAACTGGTTATCCATATGTAGAAGAATGAGACTAAATCCATATCCCTCATCCTACACAAAAGTCAACTCAAAATGGATCAAGACCTAGAAATTAGACCAGAAATTTTGCAACTCCTAGAAGAAAACATAGTTTCACCACAACATATAGTCGCAGGCAACAATTCCTTCAACAGAACTCATAAAGTTCAGGAAATAATACCAAGAATTAACAACTGGAATGGCATCAAATTAAAAAGCTTCTTAACAGCAAAGGAAATGATTAAAGAAGTGAAGGAGAACCTACAGAATAGGAGAAAGTCTTTGCTAGCTACTCTTCTGACAGAAGATTAATATTCAGAATACATAAAGAACTAAGAAAATTGAGTGCAATAGTACATGCCTGTCATCCCAGCAGCTAAGGAGGTTGAGGCAGGAGGATCCCAAGTTCAAAGCCAGCCTTAGCAATTTAGTGAGGCCCTAAGCAACTTAGTGAGACCCTGTTTCAAAATAAAATATAAAAATGGCTGGGGATGGGCTCAGTGGTTAAGCACCCCTGAGTTCAATCCCTGGTAACAAAAACAAACAAACAAAAAACTGAAAATAAATACACCAAAAAACAAATAGCCCAATCAATAAAAAGGGCAAATAAACTACAGGGACATGTCTCAAAAATATAAATATAATTGACCAGCAAATACATGAAAAAATCATTCAACATCTTTACAATTAGTAAAATACAAAGCAAAACTACACTGAGATTTCGTTTCACTCCAGTTAAAATGGCAACCATCAAGAATACAAATAAGAAATACTAGAGAGGATGTGGGAGAAAAGGAACACTTTTACACTGTTGATGGGATTATAAATTAGTACAACAACTATGGAAAGAGTATGGAGGTTCCGCAAAAGACTAGGAATGGAACCACCAAAGGACCCAGCTACACCACTCTTCAGTATTTATCCTAAAGTCATCCTACTATAGCAACACATGCATATCCATGCTTATGGCAGCCCAATTCACAATAGCCAAATTATGGAACAAGACTAGGTGTCCATCAATAGATGAATGGATAAAGAAAATGGAGTGTATATACAAAATGGAGTTTAATCAGCCACAAAAAGAATGAAATTATGTCATTTGCAGGAAAGTAGATGGAACTCGAGAGTATTGTGTTAAAAAAAACGAACTCACAAAGTCAAGTTTGATATATTTCTCTTATATGGGGAAGCTACAGAGGATAAAAGAAAAGAATGGTGCAGCGGGCAGGAGGTGGGGTCTAATGAAAATGGAAGGTAGATCAATGGAGTAAAGGGACCAGGGAGAGAGAAGAGGGGAGGGACAGGGGAAATACTGGAGAATGACATTGATCAAACATTGTTATATCCTGTGCATGTATGAATACATAACAATGAATCCCACTATGTGTACAATTATAATGTACCAATAAAACATGGGGAAAAAGAAACTCTATTCTTCCCTAGTCCCACCCCCCACTGTGAATTAACATCCACATATTAGGGCTAGGGAGATAGCTCAGTCAGTAGAGTGCTTGCCTTACAAGCACAAGGTCCTGGGTTCAATCCCCAGCACCACAAAAAAAAAAAAAAAAAAAATCCGCATATCAGAGAAAACATTTAGTTTTTGGTTTTCTGGGATTGGCTTATTTCACTTAGCATGATATTCTTCAGTTCCATCCATTTACCAGCAAATGTCATGATTTCATTCTTCTTTAAGGCTGAGTAATAGTCCATCATATATATTGTTATATTGTTTGTGTGTGTGTGTGTACAAATATGTATCCCATCATTATGTACAACTGTAATGCACCAATAAAAAGTGGGAACAAGAATTGAAAAAAAAAACATTTGCAAAAAAATTTAAAAAGATTCCCCAGGTAATTCTTCCCCACCCCCCGGTACAGGGATTGAATCCAGGGGATTAACCACTGAGCCACATCCCCAGCTCTTTTTTTTTTTTTAACATGGGGGAAATACTATTACTTTTTTTTAAATTTTTTTTGTTTTTTTTAATTTATTTTTATTGTAAACAAATGGAATACATGTTGTTTCTGTTTGTACATGGAGTAACAGCATACCATTTGCATATTCATATATTTACATAGAGTAATGATGTTTCATTCATTCTGTTATTTTTTTCCTTCCCCCCCACCCCTCCCACCTCTCTTTTCCCTCTATACAGTCCCTCCTTCCTCCATTCTTGCCCCCCTCCCACCCCCCATTAAGTGTCATCATCCACTTATCAGTCAGATCATTCCTCTTTTGGATTTTTGAGATTGGCTTATCTCACTTAGCATGATATTCTCCAATTTCATCCATTTGCCTGCAAATGCCATAATTTTATTATTCTTTATAGCTGAGTAATATTCCATTGTATATATATATATATATACATATATATATATATATATGTGATATATATATATCACAGTTTCTTTATCCATTCATCAATTGAAGGACATCTAGGTTGGTTCCACAATCTGGCTATTGTGAATTGAGCAGCTATGAACATTGATGTGGCTGTATCTCTGTAGTATGCTGATTTTAAGTCCTTTGGGTATAGGCCGAGGAGTGGGATAGCTGGGTCAAATGGCCCAGCTCTTTTTTATTTTTTTATTTTGAGACAGGGTCTCTCTAAGTTGCTTAGGGCCTTGCTAGTCTCAGGTAATTCTTGTGTAGCCAAGGTAGAAAACTACTATATCTAACACTGCTTAAACACTCCTGAATAGTCAAAAAAAAAAATTCTCTCTCACTCTTGCTCTCTCTCTCTCTCTCTCTCTCTCTCTCTCTCTCTCTTAAATTAACAGATAAGATCGTATGTATTTAGCATGCACAACATATTTTGAAATATAAATACATAGAAAAGGTTTAGTCTAGTTAATTTACAAATGTTTTAATATATTGTAACAATCAATTCTGTGCCAGTTAGAGTGCTAGGTGTGAGCCATATAAATGTGAAGTGGTTTAAAAAATTAGGTCAAGTGACAAGGACATTAGGGTTTGGTATATTTTAAACTTTCTGTAAACATGCAATTTCTGAATGACAAATGAGAAAATAATTTTTAAATAGTGGTATAAAAATTTAAAAAGTGAGTCTCTTGTTAGCATATCTAGACAGGATGAAGGTTTTAAAATCCATTCTGCCAATGTTGTCTTTTAATTGTAAAGTTTAATCACTTTACATTTAAAGTAATTACTGATAAAAAAAAAGACTTGCTTCTGCCATTTTGCTTTGTCCTCTACATAGTTTATAAGCTTTGTTCTTTAGTGCTTCCATTACTGCCTTTTATGTGACTCATTGATTTTTTTCCAATGAATTGTTTTGACTCCCTTCTCATTTCTTTTTCTCTATTTGTAAGTTTCTTTAGTGGATACCATGGGAATTATGATTAACACCTTAACTTTATAACAGTCAAGTTGAAATGAATAAAAACTTAGTTACCGTATGAAACTATAGTTATAGTATAAATATACTATAGAAACTCTGCTTCTTTATAGCTCCATGTCCTTTTTATTATTATTGTCTTACAAATACACATTGTGATACATCTCTTTACACATTGTGTGCCCAATAATATAGTTATACTAATTACTTCGCTTACTTGCTTTTAACATCATACAGGGAAAAATAAGGATCATAAACAAAAAAAAATGCAAGACTATTGACTTTTATAATTACCTATGTTGCTACCTTTACAATTAAATAAACTCCATTGGTCATGGTGTAGAATTCTTTTTATATATTGCTGAATTCTTTATGTTAATTTGTTTATTTGTTTATTGGTACAGGGGTTTGAACCTGGGGTGTTTTACCACTGAACTACATTCCTAGCCCTTTCTATGTCTTTTTTAAAATTTTGAGACACAGTCTTGCTAAGTTGTTAAGACTGGCCTCAAACTTGTGATTCTCTTACCTCATCCTCCTGAGTAGCTATGGTTACAGTTGTATATCACCATGCCTGGCCTCTCCGTTGATATTTTTAAAGGACTTTCAAATCTACATTCATGAGGGATCTTGATCTGTAATTGTCTTTCTGTGCTTGCTTGCTGTCATATTTCTCCTTCTCTTCTTCTTTTTCTTCTTGATCTTGGTCTTCTTTTGGTATCAAGGTAATTTTAGGTTCACAAAATGAATTGGGAAGTGTGCCCTCTTATTTTCTGGAAGATGCTGTGAAGAACTATGTTAATTCTTCTTTAAACATTTGGTAGAATTTTTCAGTAAAATTACCTGGACTTGGAGATTTCTTTATAGAGTTTCAAAAACAATGATTTCGTTACTAATGATAGGGCTATTCAAATGAACTATTCTGTATTAGGAAAATTATGGTACTTTTGGTTTTTCAAGAAAGTGGTTCATTTAGTCAAAGTGGCCAAATTATGTGTAGAGTTTCTCATAGTATTCCTTTATATCCTTTTGATATCTGCAGGGTCTGTAGTGATATTCTCTGATTCATTCCTGATATTAGTAATTTCTGTTTTTTTTTTTAAATCAGTCTTTACAGACATTTGTCAGTTTTATGTACATTTTCTAAGGACCAGATCTGTTTGATTTTTTTTCCTGTTGTTTTTCCTTCAATTTCATTGATTCCTTCTCTTATCTCTGATTCTTATTTCCTTTCTTCTACGTGCTTGGGGTTTATTAAGACCTTTCTTCTTTGTGAATCTGTGCATTTGGTGCTATAAATTTCCCTCCCTGCCTTGCTTTAGCTATGTCCAACAAACGTTGATATATTGGGTTTTCATTTTCATTCATTTCCATGTGGTATGCTAATGGGTTGGATGGCATTTGTTGAAGAGACCACATGAAAGAAAAGCCAAAATGAAGCTATATTGGGTTTCCACCCTCATTCTTCTGTCAAGCTAGTTGGCAACTTCAAGTGCACATTCATGATGCGTGGAATATGGCAAGGCAGAAAGCCATCTCTGTGTGAGGGACCATACCTAGAGAAGTGGTGGAGGTAGAAGTTGGAAACAAGACTAATTTATCACAATGTAAGTTCACCAGGATTAAAGGGTCAGATACAGAAAGATAACTAATGATGGCTATTTTCACATCTTGTGTTTCTCCAAATGTTTTGTACTCAGCCTCATTCACTGATGATTCTCAACAAGTTTGAGCAGAAAGGAAACAATTTGGTTTTATTCAGTTTACTAATTCATACAATCTTAAACCTCCTTTTTTAAATTTTTTTATTTTATTTGTTCTAATTAGTTGTGCCTGTAGAATGCATTTATATAATTTGATAGATCATACATAAATAGAGTGTAATCTTTCATTTTTCTGATTATACATATTGCAGGATCACATGGGTCATGCAGAGATCTTAAACCTCTTAACATGAAATTCAACCATCATGAAATCAGTTATCAAGAATTTACTATATGTAAAGCACTGCTATTGAACTATTAAAAAAAAATAAAAGATCCCTAGAGGGGTAATGCAAGGTCTTAACCAAAATAGTTCTTAGATATTTAATACTCTGTACCTTTAAAGTAGACTATATAGCTTCACTCTACCAGAAAGATTAATAGTGTCTTTAATTTTAACTTTTAAAAGCAGGTACAATCAAAAGAGGAAGACTTACATAATGGTTGAGCACGCGGCCTCTCTAGTTAAGATGCCTTGAGTTCAAATATTTGCTGAGTCTATTAGAGTTTGACTGAGGACAACTTAATTAATGCCTTGTTTTCCTCAATTATAAAATATGATAATAATATCTATCACTCAAGTTGTTGTGAGTAGTTAAGAAATTAATATAGGTATATTTCATTAGTTCATGGTACACTGTAAGCTTTTGGTAAACCTCAAATGCCATTGTTCTCTCTCTCTCTCTCTTTCTCCCTCTCTCTCTCTTTCTCTCTCTCCTCTTTATCTCTCATATATGTAGTACTAGGGCTTAAACCCAAGGTCTCACACAAGCTAGGCAAGCACTCCACCACTGAGCTACACCACACCCAACCATTTTTTATTATATTTTGACAGAATCTTGCTAGTTGCTGAGGCCAGTCTTGAACTTGTAATACTTTTGCTTCAGCTTCCTTACTAGCTGGGATTACAGGCTCATGCCACCATGCCCAGCTTATCTAACCTCTCTTAAACATGTATTTTTATTAGTATTAGTTATTTATGTCAGTTAGTTGCATGTAGTGCCTATGTTATGATCTTATTGTCTGTAAATATGTTGTTCTTTTAGCTTTGTGATGGAGACATTACCACTTGAAGGTTTTAGGAGTCAGATTTCCTGAGCTCCAAACTAAGTTCTTCTTTATATTAACAGTGTGAGCTAGAACAAATTATTTCAGCTTACTAACCTTGGTTTTCTCACTTGTAATTCAGGGAAAATATTACATGCGTAACAGGTTTGTTTTAAGGTTTAAACTGGATAATCTACATAGTTTTTGGCACAGAATAAGTGAGCAGTGATTGCTTGGTGGAACACACTTTGGGGAAATAGAAAAATAGGGGAATTAAAGACCCTCCCCCTGCTCAGAAAGCAAGATCTCTGGTGTGGAACAAGAATAAAATGGAATTCTGGAATCCACAGAGCCACACAATTAGACCACCCTGCTAGGATGGAATATAGGAAATATAAATATAGAACTGGCCTAAGGCAAGTATCTTTTACTTTCTTTTGGTTCTCTTGATCTCCCCCCTTTTTGCATAATTTGATTTTTTAAAATTCTTTCTGATCCCAGAGGCCTGGTGTAGCAAAACACCAATCCCCAGTTCTTGGAAGGAAGCAGAAATGAGGAATGTCTCAGGAGTAAAGAGACAGAGAGTGAGTGGCATAGCCCATCTACAGCTTATTTTAAAAAAGGAGGAGGGAGACAAATGCTGGGAAGAGGTGAAAGAAAGGAAGAGAAAAATATTGTGTACACTTTTTGCTATGTCCTCACTTCTTCCTTTTAGGCCAAAGTTCTAAGATCCAGTGAACTAACATATGATGTGACACATGGAAAAAAGAACCAAAGAATATTCTCAGCATTTGCTGAGGTTGTCCTTTTGTGTGGACCCCAAGATAGATGTGAAAAGTAATCCATGGCAGTATACATGCTCCAATCTAGGACTGAGTAGTGTTTCCTCACTATTGTTTATCTCTTGGATGTAGAAGATTTTTTTTTCAATGACTGCTAATTCATTACCACTCCTCTCATTGAGAAGTGGGGTCTGCATTCCCTACCCTTGAATCAAGGTGGGTTTGTGACTGCTTCAACCACTAAAATATGGCAGAAATGACCTTAAGTGACTTCTGGTGTGAGGTTATAAAAAGCTATACAGCTTCCACCTATTTGTTGTTGTGGTGGTGGTAGTGGTCTGGCACTGGGGATTGAACCCAGGTGCACTTGACCACTGAGCCACATCCCCAGCCCCCCTTTTTTTATTTTGAGACAGGTCTCACTAAGTTGCTTAGGGCTTCATTAAGTTACTGAGGCTCATCTTGAACTTGCAATCCTCCTGTTTCAGCCTCCCCAGTAGATGGGATTATACAGGTGTGTGCCACCATGCTTGGCACTTCCACCTGTTTTTAAAAAAGATAATCCATCTGTGGAAACCAGTTTCCATGTAAGAAGTTTACCCTGAGAATGCCTTCCAGTATTATAATGATTCCCACCAATGCATCAGACATGGAAGTGAAGCCATTTTGAATCTTCCAGACTATCCCATACATCATATAAGTACCCCTGAGTAACTACAGTTGACACCACAAGGAACAAATAATCACCTAGCCAAGCTCTGAACAAATTTCTGAACCTCAAAATCCATGAGCATAATGAAATTATTGTTGTGTCACTAAGGTTAAGGCAATTGTAAATGCAACAGGTCCTTAGGGTCTGCAGATGGTTAATTGAGGTTCATGGGTATGATATTATGGTATAAAAAGAAATATATATTTGGTCTCTGCCTAGTGCCAGGCCCTAATATCCTAAGTGATAAGTGTCTTTTTGTATGCTAGTGAAGATGACTGATAATTTCAAGATTCCTAGGTAGCCACTGAATACAGGGGTGGTGATATAGGTTGCGACAGGAAACCAACCATAATGAGAAAATTGGAACTTTCGACTCCACTTCCCAATCTCATAGGAGGGGAAAAGAGTTGAAGTTTGAGTTGATTACCAATGAACAATGATAGACTCAATTATGTCAATATAATGAGACCTCAAAAAAAAAAAAAACATAGGGCAGTGTTTAGAGAATGTCCTAGTTGGCAAACCCGTCGGCCAGGAGGGCGGCACACCCCCAATACTGTATAGACAGAGCCTCCTGCATTCAGAAGCCATTCAGACCATGTCCTATGTATCTCTTCATCTGGTCAGTCATCTGTATCCATTTTATATTCTTTATTAACATAATATACCAGTAAACATCACTAGAGTATTTCCAAGAATTCTGAATCACAACAGAAAGCTATTTGACTCCAAGGAGTAGGTAATGGAAACTCCCAATTTATAGTCAGTGAGAAGTAGAGGAGACAAGCTACCATTTGTGACTGGTATCTGTAAAGAAGCGAGGCAGTCTGTGGGACTGAGTCCTCACCCTCTGTGATTTGATGCTATTTCCCAGTAGATATTGTCAGAACTGAGTTTAAGTACAGTATACCCAGTTGGTATCCACTGAAGACTGGTTGTTGGCAGGGAGAAATCCCCTTGCACATTTTGGTGACCAGAGGTTATGAGTTCTATATTGAGAAAGTAGGTAGAAAAAACTTTTCTCCTGTCTCTTCAGAGAGAGACACATGCACACAAGATACAATAGCCAACTCCCCCTTTCCTACAGAACACAACCCTAGCTTTCTGGTAATGCTTCTCTTCTGCCTCATTTTTTAAAATAAGGCTGTGGCCAAACACTAAGAGGTGGTACGGACAACTTGACCTGATCCCAGAGATAGAAAAACAGAAAGAGGAAAATAAATACTACGAGTAAAATTAATGCTCCTTAGTGTTCTTGTGAAGAGAAAGTGCCAGGTGTACTAGGGTCAGCTTTTGAAGCCAACCTTATTTCTTCGTATCCTGAGAATTTACCTCTAAATTCACCTTTGCTACAGCTCCAGGGGAGCAGTTGCAGCTGCTGGCTCCTTCCCATCATCAGCACCGCTGTCCTCTCTTGTTGCTTCATGTGGGCTTCCTCTGAAAAACTGGGAATAGTGACAACTATGACCACCCCATCTCAGAATCCTTGGAAGGGCCAAACCAATGGGGCAAACAGAAAGAAAATGGACAAAGAAGCCAATATATTATCACCTGGGTTTCTATCATAAACTTTACTAATCTGATGAAATTAAAGCTCTTTTCAAGGAAGTATCCAAAATAAATGTCCACTGTTAATTATAATCCTAGAGCTTTGGGTCATAAACATGCTCAGAGATCTTCAGGTCAAATCTCTTCATTTTACTCATGAGAAAACTGAAACTCAGAAAAGGGAAGTGGTTTGGATAAATTTATTAAACCACTAAGTGGCAGAAGTAGGGACAGAAACTGATTTTGCAAGTCCTAATCTGAAGTTATTCTTACTATACTCTACATAAGTGCCTCACAATTCACTTGGGGGTCTTTTGTAAATGGCCACTAAGAAGAAGCAAAATTGGTTTAGTCATGGCAACATATTTCTTCGTATCTTTTCTCTTGTACATGATAATTCCATTATCTCTTTTGAAGACATACCATGGTAGGGGGATGAAATTCTGCATTTGTAACAAGCTGTCAAATGATGCCAGTGCTCCTGGGACTTGGACCCCTTCTTGAGTAGCAAGGTTATTGTGCGTAAACGGGGAGAAAGGTCAACAAACCCTTTTTTACTTGGAGTGACATCATCATGGCCAATGTTCTGCTTTTTATATCTTTTACCCTGTAGGTAAACCATTTTTTAAATTTTTCTTTAGTTGTGGATGGACACAATACCTTTATTTTATTTATTTATTTATGTGGTGCTGAGGGCACCACACATGCTAGGCAGGTGTTGTGCCACTGAGCCAGAACCCCAGCCCAGAAAGCTGTTTTTCATTTGTCATTTCCATGTTATCCTCCTTCCTTTTAACCTTTTCACCATTTGCCTTGGGATTAGCACCAGGGGATGATGAAACAAATCGGCACAAGACAAAAGATAAGAACAACTGTGATGGCATGGGTAAGTCAATTTTTCTTCTCTTCACTGGCCTGTTGCAAAAGGTTTGTTGAAGGTGGAGGTAGAAATTGGTTTCAAAACAAGTTTGGAGTTATTTCTGGATTTCCTGTCCCCTGTATTCATGGAAAATCCAGAGCATGCAGTATGAATATATAATAGTATGCCCAGTTTTCTTGTGTGGTTTGTGGAAACTGGTCACATTACTTTATAGCCACACCACATATATTTAAAGGCTATAGCTATGCAATGGGGTTTTAGTCCAAATGATTCAGAAAATTGCTTCAGTCCTTTACTTTCTCAGTAGAGTTCTGGCTGGTACTTTGAGAAGCAGTTGAAGAACAGAGAAACTTATTCCTTCTATTTAAGCTAGCCAGTTCCTTTAAATTAGGCAAGATTATTTTCCTTCCCAATTTCAGAAGATATAAGCTCACATTGAAGCTGGTCTTTACCTTCCCAACTCTGTGACCCCTATGATCTTAGAGAGTTCATTTCTATCTCAGACCCTCATTTCCCTCATTGTACAATGAGGAATTGAACTACTTCCAAAGTTCTTATATTGCAGTTACTGTCTGCAGTCCTGGAACATGGTCATTTATGAGCAAGATAATAACTAACACCATGATAACATCTGCATTGACCATGTTCTCTTACTTCCTAATACAGAAAAGAGTCATATATGTTAGAAAGATTTTTGGCCACAAGGGCTGAAACAATGCCTTTTCTGGCTCTTTCTTAGTTGCCCAGAAAAATAAATCAACCAGAACCTTTCCCTCGGCCACCATGAGTCCTGGTAATCTGAGGCTTCTCTCTGATAAGCTTTTCTTTCTTGTGTACCTTATGCTTGATGTTGACAAGAAGCAGGACCAGGGGTAGGAGTGGGGAAAACTGAGAGTGGGGAAAACTGAAAGATGGATTCAGTGGGATTCAGGGCAGACTGACAATTATGTTCTTATTCGTGGTAGGAGTGAACTTGATCATTATGAAATATGAGTGATGCCAGGGGATGTTTAGCAGTTCTTTTGAAGAGATTCAGATTCAAATTCCTTTGTCATCATTTCAAAAAGAGAACAGAGGAGAGGAAAATATCAGGCTAAGGTTGACTCCCTCACCTTGTAACTCAGACCTTCAGGAGTTTTCTTGATGAATTCCTACTACGCCTTCCTTATGCATAGCAGGTACTTGATATTTTTAAGAACTGACTTTGATGCTTCTTGCCTAAGAAGAAATTAAAAACAAAATTATACAACTAAATATGGATTAACCAAAAAGAGAAAGAAAGGGATAGGGAAAAGGAGAGAAACAGAGAGAAGAAAGGTCGTCTGGTTTATCCTTCACACTGAAGGAAGTAGAAGCCTAAGCTAGCTCAGGCAGAATTGGCCATACAATATTTTTTAAAGCCCATATAAGGAAATTTTACACTGCAGCATGTCAATACTGCCAATTCTAGTCATGAATTTTCTATTCCATCTGAGACTTCTGTTTCCTGCAGTTATAAAAGAAGAGGCACTTCTTGGCTAACCTTCTATTCCAAAGCATGGTAGGAAGGAACTAGAGCTGAAAATATGAGGTTTTTGTTTTGCTTTGCTTTTTAAGTGTGATAGAGGAAGCAATTGCCCAGAAACCTGAGTTTTCGGCCTAGGTTGTCTTCTAACTAGCAATGTACCCTTGAGCAAATCCTCCTTCAATAGCATTGTTTTTCATCTGGAAAATAAGAGCAGATCAGACTATAAAATCCATAAGCAGCCTTCGTTCTACTAAAAAAATATACCAAATATTTGGTTCCTAAAATGTTTGTGTGGAAGCGCCTCAGAATTTGACTTGTAAGCAACTAATGCTGCCATCTTGTGGCCAAAACAAGTTTTGTTTTTGGAGGGGTTTTTTGATGTTCTAAGGACTGATTTGCAATCCTTTGGTTCATTTTCTATCTTATTTTTTAAGTTTTATTTAAGTATAACACATATGAAAATATAACATTCATAAGGGTAATAAATTCTCACAAACTGAGCACAACTAGCATCCAGATCATAAAACAGAAAATTTCCAAATCCTTTGAGACCCTATTCTGTCATTACAAACCTTCCTCCCATCCCCTATACATAATGCATTTCACAAACACAATATTGGGCAAAAGGAGCCAGATATAAAACTTACTGACCACCTCTCCCCCAAGTTACCACTACCCTAATGATAGTATAGATTAACTTTGTTTTCTTGTACTTAATACAAAGTAAATTATTTACTATGTATACTTTTTTAAAAATTTTTTAGATGTCAATAGACCTTTATTTTATTCATTCACCTATATGTGGTGCTGAGAACTGAACCCAGTGCCTCACACATGCCAGACAAGCGCTCTATCACTGAGCCACAGCCCCAGCCCCTATGTATACTTTTTAATCTGGTTCCTTTTACTCAATATTATGCTTGTGAAATTCATCTATATTGTTGCATGTAGTTTTAGATCATTCTTGCTGCTGTAGAGAATTCCTTAAAGGATTCTTAGAAATTATTCTGCAATTGAGCCAGGTGCAATGGCACATGCCTGTAATCCCAGTGACTTGGGAGGTTGAGGCAGGAGGATCACAAGTTCAAAGTCAGCCTCAGCAACTTAGCAAGGCCCTAAGCAACTCAGTGAGAACATGTCTCAAACTAAAAGGACTGGGGATGTGGTTCAGTAGTTAAGCATGCCTGAGTTCAATCCCCAGTACCAAAAAAGGAAAAGAAATGAAAAGAAATGAGAAGAAAAGAAAGAAAGAAGTTATTCCGCAATTAAATTTTATTTTTCACTATAAAAATGTTATGTGAATGATAGAAAAAAATTTTAAAAATCACTCATAGCCCTCCACCCAAAGATAACCATGATTAATACTTTGGTATATTTCACTTCTGTGTTGTTTCTACATATATTTTTCATCATAGTTAAGATAGTTGTACATAGAATTTTGTCCTTAATTGTCTTTCTCTAATGCTATAATGTAAACATGTCATTATGCTACTAAAAGTCTTCATGGATGTCATTTATTAATACTATTATTATTTTGGGTGCTCAGAATATTTTTAATATTAAAATTATTAAGAAACCCAGTGATCATCCTGGATCACAAAATATTTTGTTCTCTGGGTAGTTCCCTTTTAATTAAATTTTGGAAGTAAGATTATTAAGTTGATACCTTTAAAAACAATAGGCAATTTTAGTTTGTATCTAGAATGCAGTGAGGGATCAGAGGGAAGGAATTGGCACATACCAAGCACCTAGACATTGTGCAGAGTGCTTAGGTGACATTCTCATTTGATTCTCACAAAAACCCTAGGAGGTACTTATAATCAGCATTTTGGAGGGAGAAATATCAAGTCAAAGAGGGTAACTAAGTTGTCTAAAAGCACACAAGGAATAAAATGGCAGAATCAAGATTTGGACTCATGTCTGTCTGTCAACTCTACCATACTGCCCCCCAAGAGTCAAGTTTGAATAATGCAGCTGAAATTCACCCTCTTAACTTCTTTTCACAACCCAGTCACAGTTCCTTAAAAACAGCCCATGTTAGCTAGGCAGAGCATATTACACTTTTCTCGGCTTCTACATTGAGGTTAAGAGTATCAGAGTGGTTTTGGTCTTCTATAAGCCTACAGTGTAGAGGTTAGGCTCCAAGAGAATGTAAGTAAGGTTTGCCAAAGGAGAGAAAGAAACGGTTCCCCATCTATGTTCATACTACTTGAATTTTCTCTAAAGTGAAATAGAAGTCTCCTCTTTTTTCTTGTTTTCCTTATATCACTGTTTCTGAGTGCTCTCTTTACCTTCCCCACCCTACTGATTTTTCTCCAATTTGAATGATGTCATATACACATGATGCATGCCTGAAGTCCTTTTCTATCTCTCCTCCCTGCAAAAGCTAAAAAGCTAAAGCCTCGCTGCAGAGTTTTTGAATGCCCTTCTTGTCTATTTACATTTTCCTTATTTCTTCCTCCGCATCTCCTTCCAAGTACATCCTTATTTCTTCCCATCTCTTCTTTTTCTCTACTACTACTGCTTCCTACTATTGCCTCCATCTCCACCACCATTATCACCACCACTACAACCCATAGATCTTAATGGTCTCCCAGGTCATTTGCAGCCACTTTGAGAAGCAGAAAGGAAGAGTCCGAGGGAATGGGATGAGAGGAGAAAGAGATATGTGCTTGGGACTTTGAGCAGTTCAGGCATCAATCCATCCCAGTTACTGCATGTTACAAAAACTTCAAGCAGTTGGATAAGAACATGAAGCATTCTAAATACTTATATGAAAACAAGCACCAGCCTTCTGCCCTCTGGCTTAGGATAGAGACCCAAGGAACATGTCAATATGTCCTGCCTTACCACCATGGAAAACAGTGTGGAGATTCCTTAGAAAACTTGGAATGGCCCCACCATTTGACCCAGCTATCCCATTCCTGGGTTTATACCCAAAGGACTTAAAATCAGCATACTACAGTGATACAGCCACATCAATGTTTATAGCAGCTCAATTCACAATAGCCAGACTGTGGAATCAACCTAGATGCCCTTCAACAAATGAATTGTTTTAGTCAGCTTTTTTGCTGCTGTGACTAAAAGGACTCAACCAGTACAACTGTAGAGGAGGGAGAGTTTATTTGTGAGGTCTCAATCCATAGACAGCGGCTCTGTTCCTCAGGGCTCCAGATGAGACAGGAACAGCATGGCAGAAGAGTGTGGCAGAAGGAAGTGGTTTACATGGTGAGCAGGAAGCAGAGAGAGAGTGTATCCACTCTCCAGATACAAATATATACCCCAAAGCCATGCCACAATTCCCACTTCCCTCATCTACACCCTACCTCCTCACTTACCACTCAGTTAATCCCTATTAGGGGATTAAATCAATGATTGGGTTAAGACTCTCACAACCCAATCATTTCTTCTCTGAATCTTCTAGCATTGTCTCACATGTGAACTTTTGGGAGACATCTCACATCAAAACCATAACAACGAATACAGAAAATGTGGTACATATACACAATGGAATATTACTCAACCATAAAGAAGAATGAAATTATGGCATTTGTCAGTGAATGGATGGAGAGTATCATGCTAAGTGAAATAAGCCAATCCCAAAAAAACAAAGGCCAAATGATTTCTCTCTGATAGGCTTATGTTAACACACAATAAGAGGGGATAGAAGTTCATTGAATTAGATAAAGAGGAATGAAGGGAGGGAAAGACAGTAGACTGAATCGGACATAATTTTCCTATGCACATGTATAAATAAATGACCAGTGAAACTCCACACCATGTGCAACCACAAGAATGGGAAGTTATATTCCATGTATGTATAATCATCAAAATACATTATGCTGTCTTATATAACTAAAAAGAACAAATTTTTTAAAAGCTGAAAAAAATTGTCCTGCCTTTTTCTCAATTGCCCAACAAGTAAGGCCTTTTCCAGATAGCTGTACTTCCCTCTCCTCCAACCTGACACTAAACTAAAACTCTCCCTATAACATCCTTGCCCTGATGCTTATGTCTATACCAAGTTTAGTGCACTAATAGACATCAAAATCATAGTCGTTTGTAAAATAACCTAAGAACAATTGGGTCATTTGATGCGGAAATAAATAATGAGCTTCAATCATTATCTCATACCATATACAAAAATTTAACAGATTAAATGGATTATATACATAAACAAATAAGCTGAAACTATGAAATTCTTGAAGGAAAACATGACAGCAAATCTTACTACCTTGAGTTAGGCAAAGGCTTCTTAGAAATGATAATAAAAGCATAATCAACAAAAGAAAAAAAACAGAAAATTTGCACTTTTTCAAAACTTGCTTGGTATGCCAAAAATTAGATACCTAGGTAAAATGGACAAATTTTTTGAAACACACAAATTACCCAAAGCAATTCAAGAAGAAATAAAAAATCTTAGATGCATAATTTAAAAGACAAAGTCTTTTACATTTTAGAAAGTAATAACTTTCTAAAAACTCCGAACAAAAAAAATTCCAGAAATAGATGGCTTCACTAGTGAATTTTACCAAATGTTTAAAGAAAAATTAATAACAATCCTTCCCAAGCTCTTCCAAAAAACAGAAGAAAACAGCATTCTATGAGGTCAGTTTTCCCCTGATACCAAAGCTATACAAAGGCATCACAAGAAACCTACAAATAAATATCCCATGTGAATATCGATACAAATATTCTCAACAAAATACCAGCAAACAAAATCCAGTGGCATGTTAAAAGGTAAAACCACAAGCAAGTGGAATTTATCCCAAGAATGCAATGATGGTTTAGCATAAGAAAATTAATCAATTTAGTATAGCAGATTAACAGAAGGGAGGAATAAAGTCTTTTAATGATTTCCATTAAGGCAAGAAAAGCAATTTGTCTAAGTCTAATCACCTTTTCTTGATAAAAACTTTCAAAGTAGAAGGGAACTTCCTTGGCATGATAAAAAGCATTTATGAAAAACCCACAGCCAACATTGTACTCAATGAAGGAATAAAAAGGAAATATTCCCTTAAAATCAAAAGCAAAAAACATCATTACCCTATGTACATATATGATTACACAAGTGGTATGACTCTACTTCATGTACAACCAGAGAAATGAGTTGTACCCCATTTGTTTACAATATCAAAACAAATAAATCATTTAAAAATATTTTTTTAAATAAAAAAATCAAAAGCAAGACAAGGATGCCCACTTTCACTACTGTGATTCAACATTATACTAAAAGTTCTAGTCAGATCAATTAAGCCAAAAAAAGAAATAAAGCTTTCAAATTAGAAGGAAAAATTAAAACCATCTCTATTTGTAGATGATATGACCCTATATATAAAACATTCAAAAGAATCCACAAAACCCTACTGAAACTTACAAATAATTTCTGCAAAGTTACCGGGTTAAAAATCCCAAATAAAAATCAGTCGTGTTTCTAACATTAACAATGAGAAACCCCAAAAAGAAGTGAAGGAAAGAATTTCATTTATTATAGCATCCAAAATAATAAAGTACTTATGAACTATTTTAACCAAGGAGGTGGAAGACCTACAGACTAAAAGTTAGAAAGCATTGCTGGAAGAAGATAAAGAAGACCTAATAAAATAGAAAGGCATCCTGCTTTAAGGATTGGTCTTAATATTGTTAATATGACAATACTATCCAAAGCAACCTATAGGTTCAATGCAATCCCTATCGAAAGTCCATTGTCTTGTTTTAGAGAAATGGAAAAGCTGATTACAAAATTAGTATGCAATTGCAAGGGGTCCCAAGTAGATGAAACAATCTTGGAAAAGAACAAAGTTGGAGGACTCACATTTCCCTATTTTTTTTCAGCTATCCAAAGGAATGAAATATGAAGACATGTGGAAGAGCCTTGAAAACGTTTTAGTAAGTGAAAGAAACCAGACACAAAAGGTCACATCTTGCATGATTACATTTCTTTGGCATATTCACAATAGGTAAATCCATTGGGACAGAACATGAAATGGTGGTTGCTAGCGGCTGGAAGAATGGAGGGATGGGAGCAATTGCTTAATGAGTATGGAATTTCCTTTGGGGATGATGAAAATATTTTGGAACTAGATAGAGATCATGGTTACAGAACATTTGAAATGTACTAAATGCCACTGAATTGTTCACTTAACAAGGTTAATTTTTTGTTATGTGAGTTTCACCTCAATTTTAAGAAATTAAAAACTTTTGTGCTCCAAAGGATACCATCAAAAAAGAGAAGCCATGGAATGGGAGAAATACTTAAAATCAAGATTTCTATAATGTAATTATATCCAAAGTGATGAGCTTTTACAACTCAACAATAAAAAGACAAATAAATGGGATGGCATCAAACTAAAAAGCTTTTTTACGGCAAAGGAAACAATCAAGAGTGTGAGGAGAGAGCCTACAGAACAGGAGAAATTCTTTGCCACGTGCACCTCAGATAAGCTGTTAAGGGCTACAGATATAGCTCAGTTGGTAGAGTGCTTGCCTTCCATGCACAAGGCCCTGGGTTCAATCCCCAGCACCACAAAAAAAAAAATGTTAATTTTTCAGGATATACAAAGAATTCAAAAGGCTTAACACCAAAAAACAAATAACCCAATTGATAAATGGGCTAAGGAACTACACGGACACTTCTCAAAAGAAGAAATACAAATGATCAACAAATATATAAAAAAAGTTCAAAATCTCTTGCAATTAGAGAAATACAAATTAAAGCTACACGGAGATTTCATCTCACTCCAATCAGAATGGCAACTATCAAGAATACAAGTAACAATAAATGTTGGTGAGGATGTGGGAGAAAAGGTACATGCATACATTGCTGGTGGGACTGCAAATTAGTGCAACTACTCCAGAAAACAGTATGGAGATTCTTCAAAAAATTATGAATGGAACAACCATTCGACCCAGTTATCTCATTCCTTGGCATATATCCAAAGGCTTTAAAATCAGCACACTACAGTGCTGTAGCCATATCAATGTTTATATAGCAGTCCAATTCACAAGAGTTAAACTATGGAACCAACCTAGGTGCCCTTCAACAGATAAATGGATAAAGAAGTTGTGGTATATATACACAGTGGAATATTACTCAGCCATAAAGAAGAATGATTATGACAATTGCCAGTAAATGGATGGATCTGGAGATTATAATGCTAATTGAAATAAGCCAATCCCAAAAAACCAAAGGTTGAATGTTTTTGCTGATATGTGGAAGCTAACCCACAATAAGGGTTGGGGAGAGAAATTCAGTGGATTAAATAAAGGGAAATGAAGGAAGGGAGGGAGTAGGAAAAGGAAAGACAGTGGGATGAATCTAACATAACTTTCTTGTGTATTACAAGAAAATATCTAAGTGATTTCAACCATCATGTCCACCCATGATGGAGTCCTAATTAGAATAAGATATATTCCATGCTTGTATAATTTTATCAAAATGGATTCTATTGTCATACATAACTAAAAAGAACCAATAAATAAAAATAATAAAAAGGTAAATTATTCAATGAAACTGAGCACAGGACTAGAAGAAATTTTCTCCACAAATATGCAAAAATGGCTGATAAGTGGGAGAAAAGATATTCACAACACTAATCATTAGGGAGATACAAATCAAAATCTAAGTCAGATATTGCTGGGCATGGTGGCACACACATGTAATCCCAGCTGATCAGGAAGCTGAGGCAGGAGGATCCCAAGTTCAAAGCCAGCCTCAGCAATATAGTTCAACCCCTGGTACCAAAAAAAAAAAAAAAAAGCAAGGTACTTCAAATCCCTAGGATGGCTGTAATCAAATAAAAATCTTAAAAAAAAAAAAAACAGAAAATAACAAACATCAGCAAGAATGTGGAGAATATTTAACCTTTGCACATTGCTGGTAGAAACAAAGTGATTCAATCTCTTTGAAAAATAGTTTAGCTTTTGCTGAAGATAGTTATTACCATATAACCCAACAATTTCACACCTAATTATACATCTAAGAGAAATTAAACATATGTTTACAAAAATGTGTACATGAATGTTCATAGAAGCATTATTCATAATAACCAATAGTGGAAACAACCCAAATGTATATCAACTGATGAATGTATAAACAAAATGTGACATAGCTGTAAATCAAATATTATTCAGCTTTTAAAAGACAGTTCAAGTCTATAAACTTTTTCCAGATTCCTCCCCACTCTGGTTCAAGGGATCATTAACTATGGTCTCCTCCATGCTCCCACAGTACTCCATACATGTGTCTATAATGTCTCGCTATAGTTAGTTATGAGAAGTGAAACTTTCTACTACCATACAGGTTACTGTCCACATCAACCTGACTTTACTCTTCTGTCTTTAGCCACATAGTTCTATTATTCCAGGAAACTTCTACCTGGAAAGATGAATGTTGCAAATAAACTTTTGTAAATTCCAGGAACTTACAAAAAGATTCCTCCACTCAACAGAGATCATCAGCCAATAGTTTATACCCAAACACTATTTTGAGCCCTTCTCAAAATCCTTACATGCTGGGCTGAGGTTGTGGCTCAATGGTAGAGCACTTGCCTAGCATGTGTGAGGCACTGGGTTCCATCCTCAGCACCACATAAAAATAAATAAATAAAATATAGGTATTGTGTCCATCTACAACTAAAAAATATATTTTAAAAAAAAACCTTACATGCTGGTCCTCCAAACTCAAACTAGTACATTAGATCTTCAGTTAACTATAAACAATCCCTCTTCCCATTAATAGACATGCCTCAATTTAGTTAATTTCTCCCTCAAATGCATGCCGTGTATTCTAATAGGCTGTATTTTCCCAGCAATCAATAAATGAACACTCATTTTAAAAAATAGACTTGCCTTTAACTAGAATTCAAAATCTTATACATACTCATATTCACCCTTATTATTTGCAGATACTACCAAGTCTCTGTTGAGGTAGTGCTACCCCTTATTGCAGAGAGAATAAATGCAACTTTGTCTCATCAACAGGAAGTTTTGGTGATATTTTGGGAAAATCATAATTTCATATTTCTTTACATCTTTCTCTCTAATAGAGTGAATTCCTTGAAAGCTCAAACTAGATGTCCTTCATCTTTTAATTCTTCAACTCTAGCATACTGCCTAGAATATTATAAGGATTTTAAGCAAGAATTTATTGAGTGAAGAAATGTCCCTTGTGGTTGAGCGAAGGGTTTCTGTCAGAGGACAACTATGTTGGTGATCAGTTAATTACTAATAAACTTACTAATCAATAATTGCTATTTATTAATTACTAATAAACATCTAATCAATAAACACAAGAATCAATACTCTTTTCAAATGAAGGGGGGGTTATGGATCCAGCCATGCCAGATCTGGCCTCCAACAAGATGGAGGACCCCTCCTTCACCTTTATTTATAGTCACACAGGTAAAGGGACCCTGAGGGAAGGGGCTGCTTCTGTGAGGAACAGGATGGGGTGGAGTTAGGGAAGCCATTTGCCTAGAGAATTAGCATCTCCTTGGATGGTGAGGCAACTCTGTATAGGACCACCTACTCCTTAGCAGTCTGGAACAGTCTCCCTTGACCACCAGTTCCTGGGAGTCAGACCTCTGTATCCCATGGCTCAGTCAAGCCTGATTCTGCTAAACATGGATGGCTCCCCACAAAGGAAGAAAGACTGAATGAACCCAGAGGATGCTAACAAATTTAGGAAGCTAAAGAGATGACGGCTGAAATGAGGACAGTCCAAATGAAGAAGAGGGTGAAAGACTTAGAAGGTAGAATAAATGAGACCACATAACAAAATGCATTTGATGAATAAAGGAGAGGACAGAATTTAAAATGACTTGGGGGTTTCTATCGTGAATAACTGGATAAATGTCACGAATAACTCTTTAAACAGGGATAATGAATTTAGGAGGAAAAGCAAGTGCTGGTCAAGATTATAAAGTCTGTTTGGACATTTAAGTCAAACCCAATAGTATTTTTATGCTTCTGTATCAGCATCCTGATTAAAAACACTGAACGTGGAGTTAAGAAGCCTGAGGTCTGGTCCTGATTTGACTGATTTGGGGCACTTCACTATTACGTGTGTGCTTTTTCTTTCTTATCTTTAAAATGGGACTAGATGATATTGATTAGAATGATGATATGGACCATTTGGTCTGAAGTAGATAATAAAAAAGAACAGCAGAGGGCATCATTATATAAAAGGTAGACTAAGAACTTTAAAAAGATGTGAAAATGGATCCTCATTTTCAGACTCTAGTGGATCTTTAAAAACAATCTTATACTTGTATAATATGTTTAAATTAACAAAGCAAATAAATTTACATATGGGATTTTAAATGCATAATTTGTCCTCATCATAATTGTGTAATCTGTACAAGAACTAGAATATCCCACTTTAGGATTGATAACACAACTTCTGAGATGCTGGCAAGTTTTCTAGGGCCATAAAGATGGTTTGAAGCAGGCCATTTCTTGAGTACCAGATGAGAGCACCTGGGGGAGCCAGGCAGGAGAACAGTAGAAAGACCCATTCAGGAGAGTGGATTTGAGCCTTCCCATTTCTAACCTCAGATTTCAACATACACCATTTTCCCTGTCCGTTATACTATAAGATTTATATAGGAAACAGTGGCAACAACATTAAATCATAACAGGTGTTCGGCAATTTTGGACCACTCCAAAGTGTGTGGGTTGCTACAAATCCTGCTGGCTTTGCTTTTGTTGAATTTGAAGAACGCTGAGATACAGTCCATGCAGTCCAAGAGCTGGATGAAAAGACACCATGTAAGTATTGCATACGAGTGGAACTATGAAATAATAAAGAAAAAATTCGAAATCATGTCCCACCTGTCTCTCTGGGTCATCAGGAGATTATTATCATAACAGGAGTCCTCAGCCTTGCTGCAGATTTCCAAGGAGAAGCTCCTCTTGCAGCCAGAATAAGTCCCTTTCTGAAGACGGAAGAAGAGCAAGATCCCTGTCTCTGGAGAGAAACTGCCAGCCCTCACTATCCTCTAAGTCTTATAGATGATGTAGGTGAAATGAAATGAAATGAAACACCAGTTTGCAAGAGAAGTAGTGTACAAGAAAGAACTTCATTTGACAGGAGTATTACACATAATTCAAGTTTTGTTTGAGACTTCATAAGCTTGGTGCATTTTTAAGATATATAAGCTCTTCAAATTCGTTTGACTTTTGGAACAGTGATACTCATAATAAAGATGTAATTCTCTGACATGTGAAGTGGATCATTTGAGGCCTATAACACCAAGAATTGTTACTTTAAAATGTTCCCTTGAGCAAAATTGAATTTGCTTTGAACTTTAGTCTTGCATAGACTGAAAACAAACCTGAAATTTCTGCAAGCTAAAGTGTGATGTTTTCATATCATAGAAACAAAAGTGGCAACAATTGAACTCAGATCTACTTTTCTTTGTAATGGGTATAGTGTGCAGCTATAGATGAAGAAACAATCTTTAAAGCAGCAAGTAAAGATAAAAGTTTTACAATCAAATTAGATTAGACATTTTTGAAAAAATCTAACTAGTCTTCACTTGAGGCAGAGGTTGCCTAGTTAGTATAGAACATGTTAAGTTTCCCAGAAAGTTTACCTTTCCTTTGTCATAAGTTCTTTATATGATTGTTATATGTAAATACATAACTATATGTAACATTACTTATTTGGAAATTTGAGATTTCAAAATACCAATGTCTTGCTACTTTAAGGGTGCATTGTGGAACTGAACTTTTGAGTTACTTTGCAAGATTTTTTTTTCTTTATTTCATTTGCATGTATGTATGTATTTATTTATTTTAGGAGCCATGCTAATCTTTGCTGTATCATGCTGTATCAATTCAATTTTAGTACATGTGCTATGAAATCAGCACTATAATATGTTTTATAAAAATACTTGAGGGGCTGGGGATATAGCTCAGTTGGTAGAGTGCTTGCCTTGCAAGCACAAGGCCCTGGGTACAATCTCAAGCACCACAAAAAAAAAAAAAAAGAATACTTGAGCTGGGTTTGGTGGTACATGCCTATAATCCCAATGGCTCAGGAGGCTGAGGCAGCAGGATTGGGAGTTTGAAGCCAGATTCAGCAAAAGTGAGGTGCTATGCAACTCAGTGAGACCCTGTCTCTATAAAATACAAAATAGGGATGGGAATGTGGCTCAGTGGTTGAGTGTCCTGAGTTCAATTCCTGGTACAAAAAAAAAAAAATACTTGAGGTGAAAGTTTCGGTTACAAATTATTGTTTAGCTTAAAAGCCTGTTTTTCCTTGCAAACTGGAATCTGTGAGCTTGGTACCAAGTCTAGGTATAACATTCCTATTTGGAAGCTATACTTGTATATTCTTGTAAAATGCTTTTGAGTTAATAAAATATTAGCATAATTGAGCATAATTGTGGAATACTTAGTTGAACACACTGTCATCATTGTTTATGACCCATGGAAAGTTATTGGTTATACAGTTCTTACTTTATAAGGAAACACAACTGAGAAGAATTATGGATTAGTCTTTTGAAGTGAAGAGAATTTTTGGTTGTCACCTAAGTGATTATTAATAGTTATCTATTTTTTAGGAATAGAAGTAAGTTCAATGGCCAAATATTTAATGACTAACTTTTTAAAGTATAGCAGCAACCTGGTATATTGTAACCCAAACTAAGTTGCCCATTAAAAATGAATTTTACAGCATAATACTGACACCAAAACAGACATGAAAACAAATGGAATAGAATCGAAGACCCAGAGACAAATCTACATAGATACAGTCACCTGATATTTTACAAAGGTGGTAAAACATGAATTGGAGAAAAGATAGCTTTTTTAACAACAAATGGTACTGAGAAAACTGGATATCCATTTGTAGAGGAATGCAACTTGACTCCTATCTCTCACCCTGCACAAAAGTCAACTCAAAGTGGATAAAATACCTAAAAAAGAAATACAAATGGCCAATAAATTATGAAAAAATATTCAACATCTCCAGCAATCAGGGAAATGCAAATCAAAACTACACTAAGATTTCATCTCACTCCAGTCAGAATGGCCATTATCAAGAATACAAGTAACAATAAATGTTGGCGAGGAGGTACACTCATACATTGCTGGTGGAAATGCAAATTGGTGCAACCATTATGGAAAGCAGTATGAAAATTCCTCAAAAGACTAGGAATGGAACTCACAGATAACCCAGCTATCCCACTCCTCAGTATATACCCAAAAGATCTAAAATCAGCATACTATAAGGATGCAGCCACGTCAATGTTTATAGCAACACAATTCACAATAGCCAAATTATGGAACCAGCCCAGGTGCCCATCAACAGACGAATGAATTTTTTAAAATGTAGTATATACACACAATGGAGTATTACTCAGCCATAAGGAAGAAGAAATTGTGGCATTTGCTTAGTAAATGGATGGAACTGGAGACCATCCTGCTAAGTGAAATAAGCCAGACCTAGAAAGTCAAAGGTCAAATGTTTTCTCTGATACATGGAAGCTAAACAAAACTAAAGGGAGAAAGAAAAAGGAAAGAAAGGGGGAAATTTCATGAACATAGACAATAGATCAGTGGAATAGAGGAAGGGGATTGAGGCAGTGGGAGGAAGGACCTAAAAAGGTGAGAACAGTGGAATGAATCCAACCTAACTTTCCTATGTACATAAATGAATATACCACAGTGAATCTAACTTTCATGTATATTCACAACACACTATTAAAAAAACTGCAAATATCAGAAAGATCAGTAGAGCAGAGGGAAGGGAATAAGAGGAGGGAGGAGAGAAGAGGGGAGGGAAAAGGGAAGCAATGGATTAAATTAGAGCAAATTATATTCCATGCTTCTATACTTATGTCAAAAAACAACCTTAATATTATGTGTAAGTGAAAGGATAATAAAAAACAAAAAGAAGAGAGGGAAAGAAATGAAAAAAAATGGCTTTAATCTTTAACATGAACCCTTACCACAGAGTTTTAAAAACTGCTTCCAGTTTATAATATGGAGCTTTACACAGAAATTTCAGACTGATCCATCATGATGTAAAATTCACAATATGGTTCAAATGTAACACTGTAGAACTGATTGTGGAGGAATGCATGACCTTCCTCTTAAAACTGGGATGAGTTGCAATTTTAATTTTTTATACAATTAGATTAAATCATAATGTTACAATTTTTAAAAAGTGAGTAGGAATCAAAGATAGGACCATTATAACAGTAGAACCAAGTCTTTCAACTCATCCATTCAAATTCACTAGCTTGAAAGTTGATCCAAAGAACATAAAGAGACTTGGAATGGTTTAGTTAAAACTAAAGATGTCTATCTCCTCTTTTTGTATGATTAATAACTTATATACAATGTATAGAGGTACAAAAATATGACAACCATATTTATTTATTTATTCATGACAGCTTATTTATTTATGATAACTGGTCTAATCTTGTGCAGCTCTCCATTCCAGTGAGTAGTAAGTATATAGGAAAAAACTCACAGGTCCTTCTAGAAATAATAATCTATGAGGTATAGGAAGACCAGGAGATAGATCCATGTTCCAATCCTGGGCTCTGCCACTTGCTAGCTATATAATCTTGGACACCTACTAGATCTGGGTAAATTTCTTACCTTTGCTAAGCCTCAATTCCCTCATTCATAAAATGAAGACAATAATAGCACCTTCTTTTTAACTTCTATTTAATTTATTTCTTGCAGTGCTGATACCATTGAGCTACACCCCCACACACACCCTAGCACCTACTTTTCTATCCCTTTTCTTTATCACAATGCAGAAAAAGAACAAATAAATCAATGAAAAAATAAAAATTATCCTTTGGATCTAACCCAAGGAATCCAGTGGTACCTTTGGAAATTGGAATGTAAGACCAAGAAGACTAAATGGCTAAGGAATGAATAGAAGCTTCTTTCAGAGAGCATATCTGAAAAGGACAGAAAAGGTAGAGGCAACAGTGGAACAAAGTGTCAATTGTAGAGTTTTAAAATGCAATGAGAAGGAGCTAATACAGAGATATAGGTGATAGATATAGGTACAGATATTGATATAGACATAGAGGGAAGGAGAGAGAATGACTGAAATTATCAGAGAGAGAATGGATTGGGATGGGATTCATTCATATACAGGTGGGATGATTAAGTCTAAGCAGATGACAGGATTCCTTTCCTATCAAATCAAAAGATAAAGAGTTAAAGGATGGGTGCAGATAAACTCATAGGCAGTGCTTGATCTGTTTTCTTAGTGACCAGGAAAACAGATGCTTTGTGATGAAGGAAGGATGGTGGTGAGGCAGAGACTAACATTGGTTAGAAGGGTATGGAAAATGAAAGAGACTGCTAAGAAAACAGGACACATCCAAGGGTGGTTCCATGTTAAGAATTCATTTGGGTCTGTAGCTCATACAGCACCAATGAGCATGCCAATGCGGTTATCTACCGCAGAGCTCTGCAGTCCTGAGGAAGGAACAGAGATGACAGGCAGGGTAGAATGATCTGGAGTTGAACTTCATAGGATAGACGCTTTAAGAATGTTAAGACATCCTTTTTAGAAAGGTTGAGTATGAGAATTATGTATAAGGTCTGTGCTGAGCTTAAATTCTTCTTGGTAGTAACCAGTGACCTAGGAATGTCCAGTAAGCAACAAGGAAGAAACTTAACCAGGGCCACAGGATACAAATGTGGATTTTCTCATTTTAAATTTCACAACCATGAAAGGCTAATAGAGTTATCTTATTTTACAAATGAAAATTGTCAAGGCTTGGAGAGATTTAGGAACTTATCTGAGCCTCGTTTTCTTGTTGTGCTTCCTTGGGAACGCAAAGGCAGACTGAATATTGATGGAGTAAAGTGTGCATTGGGCATGATTAGCATTATGACATTATTTTGAGTCTCCACACATACTGTGCGTTTGGTGTTCCTCTGGGAAATAACAGAGAGGAGGCCGGCATCAGGCCTCTCTCTGCCTGGATGATGGGAATGCACTCATTTATAATTCTGCCTTTTAAGATGCTAGCATTGCTACCTAGAGACCCCATCTAGCTTTACTCTTGTTTTCATTACATTTTCTTCTAGGACGCTGCCTCTTCTTTTTGCCAGCCCTAATTCAGACTGTGTCTTTTTAAACCTCATTTAATGGTTCCTTTTGTTCCCTTTATGGAACAGTCTCTCTTAAATTTTCTCTTTGACTAGGGTCATGATGAAATTCCTTACTGTTATAAATTTATATCTGGTTAGTAATATCACTGTTTCCTTTCCTTGCCAACATCCTGTCTTAATTACATAAAGAATCTCTCACATTTTAGGGATAGAGAAACCAAAAAAGACACAGTGTCAGCCAGGTTTGTGAGCTGTTTGCTAACTAGGTCAGGTGTGTGTGATCAAACAACTGAAAAATCCCAAGTTGACCTCCTGCTGGAGCATCCCTTCATTTTTAGTGTAGGAGTGATAGTCAAAATAAGTTACCACCTACTGACCTGTGGTAATCAATTAGAATGCACAATGGCTTAGCTCTGGAGCCAGGTTCCAAAGCCCATTGTTGAGCTAGGTTTTAACTCTTTAGTTGGTGGATCAAGGGCAGTATATAGCAGGACAACAGGGTAGGGTGGGGGATGGATCAACTAATGGATGAGAGGTCTTACAGCAGTAGCTACTTACCAACCTGTGTGAAAGGATTTCAAGAATTTAACAACTAGAACAGCCTTATGGAGACACATCTGCTGAGTGTCAACCATGTTTTAGTATCTGTCTAGGGGTGTTTATGGTAAGAAATGCTGCCTAGGGGTGTTCATGGTCAGAAGACAAATAGGTTAATGCTTTTCTCCTAAAAACTCTAAGATGTAAAAAATTTTTAAAGATTTTTTTTCTTTACAGGTCGTGAGGACTCTAGTAATGACATAGCCTTCTGCTCATGATTGTTCATTGTTCCCTTATATCCGCTCTTCCCTTTCTCCAAAGTAAAAGGATTATTAGCTGGATCCATGGCCACCCAAGCAAAGACTACATTCCCCAGACTTCCTTGCAGCTAGTTGTGATCATGTGATGAAACTATTGCCAATGGAATGTTTTTTTCTCCACTACCCCCCACCGCCCCAGTTTTTCTTTTCTTTTTTCTTTTTGGTACCAAGACTGGAACCCAGGGTCGCTTAATCACTGAGCCACATGCCCTGCCCTTTTATATTTTATTTTAAGACAGGGTCTTGCTGAGTTGCTTGGGGCCTTGCTAAGTTGCTGAAGCTGGCTTTGAAAAACTTGCGATTCTCCTACTTCAGCCTCCCAAACTGCTGGAATTACAAGCATGCACCACCATGCCAGGCTTTTCCCCTTTTTTATTTATTTTTTTTTTAAATTTTTCTGGGGGTGGGGGTACTGGGGATTGAATTCAAGGGCACTCAGCCACTGAGCCACATCCTCAGCGTATTTTGTATTTTATTTAGAGACAGAGTCTCAGTGAGTTGCTTAGCACCTCACTGTTGCTAAGGCTGGCTTTGAACTCACAATCCTCTTGCCTCAGCCTAGTGAGCCCCTGGGATTCCCTCGTTTTCATTTTAATTTTTATTAGTTCTTTTTAGTTATACATAACATTGGGATTCTTTTTGACATAATTATTAAAGCATGAGATATATTTTGCTCCATTTCAGACTCCAGTACTTCCCCCTTCCCTTTCCTCCTACTTCCCCTGTTCCTCTATTCTACTGATCTTTCTGATCTTTCTGTCATTTACTTATTGTTTTTTTTGTTGTTGTTTTGGTTGTTTTGTTTGTTTGTTTGTTTGTTTTTTGGTACCAGGGGTTGAACTCAGAGGCGCTTAACCACTGAGCAACATTACCAGCCCTTTTTTTGATATTTCATTTAGAGATAGGATCTCAATAAGTTGCTGAGGCTGGCTTTGAACTCACAATCCTCCTGCCTCAGCCTCCCAAGTCACTGGGATTACAGGTGTATGCCACCACTCCCAGCTCTCCTTAATTTTCTTCTAGTGGTTTCATAGCTTCGGTTATAACATTTAAGTCTTTAATCCATTTTGAGTTGAACTTTGTGACTGGTGAGAGATAGGAGTCTAGCTTCATTCTTCTGCATGTGGATATCCTATTTTCCCAGCACCATTTATTCAAAAAACTGTCTTTTCTCCAATGCGTGTTCTTAGCATATTTGTTGAAAATCACGTGTATTAAATGTGTGGGTTTACTTCTAGGCTCTTCATTGTGTTCATGTGTTTTAATGTCAATATCATGCTATACTGATTATTAATTACGGCTTTGTAATACATTTTGAAATCAGGTAGCATAATGCTTCCTGCTGTGATCTTTTTGCTCAGAATAACTGACTATTTGGGGGGTTTGTGATTCAATATAATTTTAGAATTATATTTTCTAGTTCTATGAGAAATGCCATTAATGCTTTGATAAGGATTGAACTGAATATGTAAATTGTTCAGGGTAATATGGACATTTTAATAATATCGATTCTTCCAATCCATTAACACAGGATGTCTTTCCACATTTTTGTGTCCTCTTTGATTTCTTTCATCAATGTTTTATAATTTTTATTGCAGAGATCTTTCCCTCCTGTGGTTAAATTTATTACTAGGTACTTCATTTGTTGTTGTTGTTGTTGTTATAAATGGATTGCTTCTTTGTTTGTATTTCAGATAATTTGTTATTGGCAGATAGCAATGCTACTGATTTTTATGTGTTGATTTTATATCCTGCAACTTTGCTGAACTCATTTATTAGTTCTAACAGATTTTTGGAAGAGTTTTGGGATTTTCTATGTATAAGATAATGTCATATATAAGCAATAACAATTTGACTTCTTTTCCAGTTTGGATGACTTGTATTTCTTTCTCTTGCCTAATTTCTCTGGCCAGGATTTCCAGTATTATGTTGAATAAAAGTGATGAAAGTGGCCATCCTTGCCTTGTTCCATATCTTAGATATAAAATTTTTAGCTTTCCACCATTCTGTATAATGCTGTCAGTTATTATAAATGGCCTCAATTATATCAAGTACATTCCTTATATTCCTAATTTGTTCAGTATTTTTATTATGAAGGATGTTGAATTTTATTGAATGCCTTTTCTGCATTGAGATAACCATATGGTTTCTGAGCTTCATTCTGTTGATATGGTATATCATGTTTATTGATTTGCACATATTGAACTATTCTTACATCTCTTGGATGAATCCCACTTGATCGTGGTGAATAACCTTTTTAATATGCTGTATGATTTTGATTTGCTAGTATTTTGTTGAAGATTTTGTATCTATGTTCATCAAGGGTTTTGGTTTTTGAGTTTTGTGTATGTGTGTCTTTTCTGGTTTTTTGGCATCAGAATAATGTTGGCTTTATAGAATGTGTTTGGAAGAATTTCTTCTTTTTCTATCTTCTGAGTAACCAGGGGGATTGATATAATTTGTTCTTAAATGTTTGGTAGAATTCAGCAGTGAAGCCGTTTGGTTGGACTTTTCTTTGAGGGGAGGTTTCTTGGTTTGGGGTTTTGGGTTTCTGATTCAATCCTATTACTTGTTATTGGTCTGTTCAGGTTTTCTGTTTCTTCATGATTCAGTCTTAATAAAGTGTATGTGTCTAGGAATTTGTCCATTTCTTCTAGGTAATCAAATTTATTAGCAAATAGCTGTTTGTAAGAATCTCTAATGATCTTTTGTATTTATGTGTTGTCGGTTGTAATGTTTCCCTTTTCATGTCTGGTTTTATTTGAGTATTCTTAGTCAAGGTAAGAGTTTGTCTATTTTGCTTATTTTTTTAAAGAATGGCCTCCTTTGCTTCTTTGATCTTTTTTGTGTTTGTTTTCTTTTGGCTCTGTTTCATTTATTTCTGCTCTGATCTTTATTATTTCTTTCTTTCTAGTAATTTGGGGTTTAGTTTGTTCTTGTTTGCCTTGTTCCTTGAGTTGCAATGATAGACTGTTTATCCTTCTACTTTTTCCATGTGGTCATTGTTTGTTATATATAACTTCCCTCTTAGTACTGCTTTTACTTTATCCCATAGGTTTGGATGTGTTGTGTCTCCATTTTTATTTGTTTCAAGAAATGTTCTGATTTCTTTGTTGATTTCTTCCTTGATTCATTGGTTGCTCAAATGTAAGATGTTTAATTTCCATATATTTGTATAGTTTCCAAAGTTTTGCTTTTATTGATTTCTAGCTTTATTGGATTATGATCAGAAAATATACTCAATATGATTTCAATTTTTTTCAAATTTGTTAACACTTGTTTTCTAGCCTATCATATGATCTATACCATGGAATGTTCCATGTGTTGATGAGAAAAATGTGTATTCAGCAGCTGTTAGGTATGATGTTTTTGTAGGTTACTGTTAAATCCATTTGGCCTAGAGTACAATTTAACTCTGATGTTTCTTTGTTGATTTTGTTTAAATGATCTGTCCATTGCTAAAAGCAGGGTGTTAATGCCTCCATTATTTTATTGAAGTATACACCTCCCTTCAGGTATATTAATACTTGCTTCGTATATTTGGGTGCTGTGATATTGGGTGCATATATATATTTAGAATTGTTATTTCCTTTTGCTGAATTAACAACTTTTCATTATATAATGACCTTCCTTATCTTGTTTTACTGTTTTTTATTTAAAAATATATTTTATATGATAGTACTATGACTACTCCTGCTTTCAGTTGGGTTCACTTGCATGGAATATCTTATTCCATCCCTTCACTTTCATTTTGTGTGTCTTCAGAGGTGGAGTTTCTTTGAAGCAGCATATTATCGGGTCTTGGTTTTTGTCCATTTAGCCACTCTGCCTTTTAATTGGAGAATTTTTTAAACTTATATTCAAGGTAATTATTGGTAGGTAAGGTCTTACTACAACCATTATATAACTTGTTTTCTAGTTTTGTTTTAGTTCCTTTCTTTCTCTCTCCTTATAGTCTTCCTTAGTGGTTAAGTGAATAACTTTAGTTGTGTGTTTTGATTCCTTCATAATATTTCTGGTATGACTACTATAGCTTTTTGCTTTATGGCTACCAAGAGACAAAAAATCTTTTGATTATAAAACCCTATTTTGAAATGATAGCAACCTAACATGATCATAAGGATAATAACAGAAAGAAATAAAAAGAAGGATAAAATATAAGAATATTCTCTAATTTCCTTCCATTCCTCCTGGATTTTGAAATTTTGATATCCCATTTTATATACTTTTATATTTCCTGATTCTTAACATATTAATGTAGTTGCTATTTTTAATCATTTTGCTTTTCAGTCTTCATACGAAAGATATGAATAGTTTAGATATCATTATTACAATATTAGAGCATTCTGAATTTTTGTATAATTACTCTTATGCTTTCTTCTTACTCATTAATATCTAAAGACCTTCCTTTAGCAGTTTGTTTTTTTTGTTTGGAATGGGGATCAAACTCAGGGGCACTTTACCACTGAATTACATCCCCAGTCCTTTTTATTTATTTTGAGACAGGGTCTCACTAAGTTACTGGCTGGCCTGAAACTTGGAATCCTCCTGCATCAGCCTCCTAAGTCACTAGACTTACAGGCATGTGCCACAATGCCCAGCCTTCCTTTAGCATTTCTTGTAAAACAAGTCTGGTGGAGATATATTCTATGAGCTTTTATTTGTCTAGGAAAGTCTTTATCTCTCCTTCATTTCTAAAGGATCTCTTTCCTTGGTATAGTATTCTCAGTTGAATTTTTTTTCCTTAAGTTCTGTGAAAATTTCATGCCACCCTCTCCTGGTCTGTAGGGTTTCTTCTGATAAGTGGGATGTCAGAAGAGATGTATTATTTGTTTCTCTTGCAGACTTGAACATCTTTCAATTGTAAGAGCTTTATTGTAAGATGTCTTGGGGAAGACTTTGTTGAATAAAATTTGACTGATGACCTCTGACTTTCCTATACCTGGCATTTGTATCCTTCTCTAGGTTTGGAAAGTTGTGTTATTTCTCTGAGTGAACATTCTATTGCTTTGGCATTCCCAAGTCCTTTTTGAACCCCCATAGCCTGAATATTTGCTCTTTTTATACTATCCGAAGTTCCTATAAGCTTGCTTTATTTTTATTCATTCTTTTTCTATTTACTATTCCAACCTGTTTCGAGTTCACTCATTCTTTCTTCTGTTTGATCTGTTACACTATTGATGCCTACAATTGCATCTTTCATTTTGTTCTGTGTATTTTTCAGATCAGGAATTTGTTTGATTTTTTAAATCACTTCCATCTCTTTGTTAAGTTTCTTTGTTAGAATATTGAGTGTATTCTTCAAGTTCTTTGAGTTTCCTTAAAACAGCTATTTTAAATTCTCTGAGAATACTCACATACTGATTACTTCCTGGTGGGTTTCTGGTGCGTTATTTTGATTACTAGGTAATGTCATGGTTTCCTGAAAGTTCTTGATGCTTGTTGTCATGCAATGTTATCTGGGCATGGAAGGATCACGTATTTAATCCAGTCTTGGTAGTGTGACTGTGTTTGTCCCTATCCAGAAATTATAAGCAGGGTTTATATTTTTCTGAGCCTGTAGTCATTTCCGCTATTTCAGCACTAGATGGCGCCCAGGGCTGGGGTTTTTCAGGAGCCTGTCCTTGGAGCGTCGTCCTTTTTTTCAGCACCAGAGGGTAACCCAAGCTCATATTTGTCCCAAGTACTCAAAAAGAGAGTAGTCTGACCCACGAGGCTGTCCCTAAGGCCAGTAGGATCAAATGTCTCACGCACAGTTACTGTCCTGTTGTCAGACCCTACTAGATTCTGCTATGAGCAGAGTCACCATAAATAGACCAAACCCAAGTTCCTCACTCCTGTGGTCACAAAGCCATGTTACAACCTGACCCCACAGCCCACCATCATGGGGTTAGGAATAAGGCCCACACTTCTGTTGGATACCTATTGCTGTAGGATACCTATTACTTGTGGCCCAACACTGCTGCAACCAACCACAGGCAATTGTAGCTGGAATAGAAGTTCAATAGACTTCAGTAGGACCATGTCTTCCTCTGGCACGAAACTGCTTCATAGTCTATGGCCACAGACAGGCTTGGAGATGAGGGCCAATAGAATCTGCCCACTGTTAGTTTCACCATTTTGGCATATAATTCCAGAGCAAAGTCATGTGCTTACTGCCCTGTCTAACCCCCAGTGAATGGGATCTTGCCCTGCTCAATCCTGCCTGAGGTTGCGGTAGTGTTGGTGAAGGCAGACCCTTGGTCACTTAGGGTGATGCTAAACTGTGTCATACCTGAGTCTTACAGGTGCAAGAACCTGCACAGTCTCAGGGTTACACCAAGGCCCATGACATAGCCAGCAGTGATTCTTCTCCCACTGGGGTGCAGGTCTCTTGTCGTGTGCCAGGACATTTTTAGAGCCCTATCTGTGAGCACTGACCTGGTGATAACTGTGCTGACTGATATTAGGGGATGGGTGGTGGGGACAGTACCTTGACCTAAGGTTGGTGCTAAGCTGGGTCACACTTGAATCTTACAGTTACAAGGCTATGCAGGGCCTGGCAGGTCTTCCCCCAAACCCCCCTGCTCGAGTTCAAGGCTGAAACTGATGCAATTAACACTCAGTACATCCCACTAGTGCATAGGTCTCTGTCTGATGCCAGAGGTAGTCTAGAGGTTCTATGAGCTCTGGCCTGCATTGAGGGCCTTCAATTTCTATTTGGGTGCTTGGCTTCATGGCAGGCCTGGCACTGGGCTCTGAACCAAAACCTTGTGCTAGCTTTCATGTCCTGATTCCCAATAGAGGGAACCCTGCTCTCCACTCTGCTGCCCAAAGTTGGAGGAAGGGTGGTAGAGACCATCTCTTGCCTCTGGGCCTGACATGGTTCTTGTGGCTTAGTCTGCAAGTATTGGCCTAGAGGTAGGGGTTATTTGCCCAGCACTAGGTTCCGCTATGGCAGGCCTGGTACTGGATTTCCAGTATAGGACCTGGACTTAATTTTCTCTCCCTCTCTCAAGTGGGGAGGCACCTCTCTGCCCTGGTCTGTTTGAAGTTGGAAGCAGAGAGATGCAGGCTACTCTGCCTCCTGGCTACTTCAATGCATCATTTCATTTTGTTATACCAAAAGCAAACATTATGATCTTTCACCTGATTTCCTTAGCTCTTACACTGATCATTTGGTGTATGAATAGCTACTCAACTTGGTGTGTCTGTGGGGAGAGATTGCCAAAGGATCTTAGTCACCCCCTTGCTCTTCCCCACTGTACTGATCATTTATAAGACCCCAGGTATGTCTTTTGAATTAGGAACCTGATATTAGTTTACCAAACCACAAGTGGAACATAACAGACCCTGACCTTGCTTTCTGTAGTCAATAGGTGAAGCGTGGACAGATTCATATTCCCCTTGAGCCTTAATGGTCCCATGAAAAGAAAGTGATATGACATAACACATGGAGCAGTAGGAGAGGTAGGGACCACTTGTTCATCCAGCCAAGATGAGTTAGCACTGAGAATCACTGGAGTAAGAAGAGATAACATAATTCAAATGAAATACCTGTTTTCCCAAATTGAACAGTAGGATTAATGATGTGGCACATCAAGTAGTGACCTGATACCTATTAGACTTAATGTTTTCTTTGCTGCAGAGAAGCTGCCAGCTCCTTAAGACAATCTATCATAAATCACACTTAGCAAAATTAAAAGAAATGAGACTGTAAAATAGCATAGAGCAAGATCTGTGCTTTCTTTTTGTAGAACTGAAGCTACAGTTTAGAGAAATTTTTTGGTCAAGAGTTGATTTGAAGGTTCTAGCCAGGAATGATGATTTTATCATACAAGTCTAGAGCATCATAGGGCAAGAATTTGACCCCAAACTAGCCACTACAATCATCATTCAATTCCTTTCACACTTACTGAGCCTTTGTAGACACATGATCTCATTTAATGCTTACAACAACCTGTAAGGTAGAAATGATTATCCCTATCTTGCAGATGATGAAATTGAGGCTTAGAATGGTTAAACAATCTCAGAAACACGTTCAACTAATATTGTGAGAGAGCCAAATTTGAACCCTGGCCCGTCTTCCTCCAGAATTCAAACCAAAAGTGAAATTCTACACCTGAAGCTAATTTGTGAAGGACATGAAATGGGGCAAACCTTCCTGCACAGGTTGGTTCACCTCTTGAGCCCTGATGGTAGGAGTTAAGCAGCTAATTGGAGACTTATTTCGCAGAAACATCCAGTTTCTCATGATTCTTGAGATCAGAGTGGCAATGATCAAGGCTGATAATTCAGCTTCAGTGGGGCTGCTTACCTGTTGTGAAAAGTACAAAAATCTTACAGCCTGGGGAGGTTGAGGAGAAGCTAAGTTTGTGAATAATCAACAACTGAGATCATCCAATAGCCTAGAAAGAAAGATGACTCTATCTAGAGTTGTTTGGAGCTTTGTTTCCTTGGAAAACAAATACCTAATTAATGGAAATTTTTATTCTGGGAAACAGCTTTACTTTTAGGCATAGGTCTTGCAGACATGTTTTCCAGAAAACACTCTTACCCCTTCAAAGCAATCCACAGGGTCTTTCACAGTCTTTTCAGCATTGCCCTCTAATTCCCCATACTCTCTTCTAAGAGTAAAGACAGGAAACTCTAAATATCAGGAAGAAGTGTTTTCTTTTTGTTTTAAGGCAAGAACTTCTGCCCATCCAAGATGGTATAAGGACCTAGGGATTAGGAAACTTCAATATTGTATGCTTCACTGCTTATTTGGGAACTTGGGGCAGAAGGGTCCAAGCTAAGCGAACTAGGTTCCTCTCCCCTGGGATCTAATGAGAAAGATCTGTTGTTTGGGTGCTTAGTTCAACCTAGTGATTTAACAACAAATAACAGAGAAGGAAAAGGTCCCTGAGGGAGGCAAGATTGAGTTTGCAGAAGAACCCAGTTTAAGAAACAAGCCTCTGGGGCAATAATCAACTCCTATGCATATTCAGCTTTAAACACACATGCCAAGCCAAAGCCTAGTGAGTGAATGCACTGGTCAGTACCAAAGAATCAAACAAGGAGGAAATATTAAACAACAATAAGAAAATATACAAAAAATCATTCATTTATTAATTAATTAAACATTTACTGAATGCTAGTCTAGTTGTTCTTTAACCATAGTGCACATCAGCTAGTACTCATCAGGACATAAGTGCTTATTATCTACCTCTCTAAATATGATTGCTGAAAGTCTGGGATTGGCCATTGTGTTATTGGTTTATTTGGTGTATCAATTAGAATATTCTTGGCAATAATAACAGAAAACTCAAGTCAAAAGGGCTTATATTTGTTTACCACGCCGCTGTAACAAATTACCATAAACTTAGAGACTTAAGACAACACATTATCTTAACAGTATAGTGGTTATAAGTCAGAAACAGGTCTTTCAGTACGAAAATCAAAGTGTCCTAAGAGTTGCATTCCTTCTGAAAGCTCTAGAAGAAATCTCATTCCTTGCCCTTTTCAGCTTCTAGAAGCTGCCCGCAATCCTTCGCTCATGGTTCTGCATCACTCCAATATCTCTGCTTCTATTATTATATCTCTTTCTCTAATTCTGACCCTGTTTCCTCCCTGTTATAATGATCATTGTGATTAAAATGAGCCTTCCTGGATACTGTTTCGCATCTTAGGACCCTTCATCACATCTGCAGAGTACCCTTTGCCATATAAAGAATATATTCACAGATTTTAGGACTTAGATAGAACATGGACATCTTTAGCAGGCCATTATTCTTCCATAGGCAGTTCACTGGTATACACACCTGAAAGTACAAAGTTAGAGCAGACTCTAGGGTTCCTTAATTCAACAATTTAAAAAAAATGTCATCAATTATACCTTATTAAAAAAAATAAAAGCATACATCCTGATTTTAAAATCAACAAAGACAAGATACTAATTTGAGAAAAAAAAACATAAGTAGCAGAAAGATCAGTAGAGAAAAGGGAACAGGGGGAGGAAGGAAGGGGAGGGTAAGAGTAAGTACTGTAGATTGAATTGGAGCAAATTATATTCCATATATTTATAATTATGTCAAAATGAATCCTAATGTCATGTATAGTTAATATGAACCAATAAAAAATGAAAAACGATGGACAAAGAACTCGAACAAAGATTTCTCTAAAGAAAATGTACTAATGGCCAATAAGCACATGAAAATATGCTCAGTCATTAGGGAAATGCAAATCAAAACCACAATGAGATAACCACCTTATACCCATCATGATAGCCATTATTAAACAGAAAATAAGTGTTGAAAAGGATTTGGAGAATTCAGAACCTTTGTATACTGGTGAAAATGTAAAATAGCAAAAAACAGAAATGGTATCATGAATTCTTCTAAAATTAAAAATAGAATTAACATAAGATCTAGCAATCCTATTTCTGGTTATATAACCAGAACTGCAAGCAGGAACGTGAATGGATTTTGTGTGTGTGTGTGTGTGTGTGTGTGTGTGTGGTACTAAGGATTGAGTCCTTACATGCTAGTCAAGCTCTCTACCACTAATCTACATCCCTAGCCCTTTGAACAGATATTTGTATATCCATGTACACAGCAGCATTATCCACAATAACCAAAAGGTAGAAGCAACCCAAGTGCCCATCAAAAGATAAAGAGATCCCAGTACTGCAAAACAAGGGGGGATGGGTAAATAAATATTGTGTATCAATAAGATATCCATAAGATGGAATATTATTTGGTCTTTAAAAGGAAGGAAACTTTGACACATGCTACAACATGGATGAGCCTTGAAGACAGTATGCTAAGTGAAATAAGACAGTCACAAAAGGACAAATGCTGTATTTATTATTCCCTTTCTGTGGGGCAACGAGTGTAATCAAATTCAAAGAGACAGAAAGTAAAATGGTGATTGCCAGGGGCTAAAGGATGCGAAAGTGGGGGAAATTTTATGATTTAATGGGTACAGAGTTTCAGTTGAGGAAGATGAAAAAGTTCTGGAGATGGATGGTGGAGATGATTGCACAACAATATCAATATACTCAGGACCAGTTTTTCAACACTGTACTCTGTATCCAGAACATTAGCTGTCATCTAAGGCTAGATTCTTATGGTCATGAGTTCTCAACAGTAATCAAAACTACACACTTTCTTTCTCACAACCAGAGGAAGAGCCTATCTCCTAAATGCAAGGATAGTTTTCCAGTAGCCTCCAATAAGCCTTTCCTTGAATTTCATGGAGTCTGGGTATCTGAACCATAGTTGGTAAGAGAGCTGGATCTATCCTCAAATCAATCAGGCTCATCCCTTAAGGTGAGACCAATTTCCCAACTTGCATTGCTGCAATTCAATCTTGGGGAGTCTTGGGGAGTCAATCACAGTGTTCACTACTTCTACTTTGCACCTCTTTTAGCAACCTCAACCCAAGTGCATAGACCTGGGTACAAAGCTTCCATGAAAAATTCAAGCCATCCTTTTAAACTTTTCCCAGATGTCCCATACCAGTGCCTCACTATGCGCCTGCTTCTCAGTTCTGAGGTTTCTCCATATCTCATCATAACTCTCCTGTTGAGTTATCAACAGGAGAAGTCACATCTATGGGGACAGGGAGTGAACAGAGAGAATATTAGAAAAGGCCACATTTTCATTTGCAAAAGTATCACCTGGAAAGTGTGTGAAACTGGGAGTTCCTGGATCTAATCCAAGAAATGCTGAATCAGAATCTTTAAAAATTAAATTTTACAGAAGAGAGACCAATAGAATCAAGAAAGGAGAATGAGAGGCAGGGAGGAGGGAAAAGCATCAGGACATACTAGGGATTAAAATCTACCAAATTATGCTATATGCATATACAAATAATAACACAATGAATACAGAATTTATTTATATGTGTGTATACATATATATGCATATATATATAACTAAAATTAGCTAGTTAAAATAATAATAAAAATAGAAAAGTGATTAGTACAGTGAAGCATGAAGATCAGGGGAGGTAAGAAGGGTGGGACAGGGAAAGCAGAGGGAAACGAGATTGATCAACTTATATTTTGAGCATGCACAAATATGGCATAATGATTCTCACTATTATGTAAAATTTTAATGCACCAATAATAAATAAATAAATAGATCTCTACATAAAATAAATTATAATTCTTATTTCTCCCTCATGAATGTACTTTTTAAGAGGTGTCCTAAGTAATTCTGATGCTGATCCATGGAATTTGCTTTTAGATGCTCTGGCCCTATCTTTGCTGAGAACAGTCCTAGGTACTATGGGTAATGAACAAGATATGGGTCATCCACTGAAGTAGCTCACAGTCTATTCTGAAAACAGACATTTAAATAATTATGATAAGACTTGATAGGTGCTGTAGTATAGATATGAATAGAATTCTTTGAGGCTGATACTGCCTGCAGGCATCAGGAATTTTCACAGATGTTTTTGGCTCTAGTGAGGTAGCATTACAGGGACACATCTGCATTGAAGAGAGAGAGAGAAAAAATAATAATTTTAATGATTCAGGCTACCAATAAGACTAAGTCCTAGAGTTACAAGAGCATGTGAAGGTAGAAATGTATTTGTGATTCCCTTGTGGGATCTCAGTTTCTACTTTCACAGTTTTAGTATCTCACTGCACTGCTCTGAAAGTGATTCTGAAAGTGTTTAATGGTGCATATATTTCACATACATATTTATGTACAATATATAAATAAACAATGTATCATGTGTTTGGGGATGTGAATAAATTTTCAAGGACAGTTTTGAGTACATGTAGTTAAATCTTGTATTGCTGCCTTTGAACTAAATTCCACATCCTTATCTCTAGACTTTAAACAAGTATTCTAGTGGCAGTTATCCAAGTAGGAAAATAAGAAGAGAGATTCAAGGCAGAGGGACCAAAATTATTAGGTAATGAAGTTAATAATGAGCCTGACACATTTGGGGAACAACTAGTCAGAAATTTAGCAAGTTTCTCAGAGAGTGTATGAAGTATGGTCATAGGAGAGGCCATCAGGCAGGTCAGGTGAGGTCAGATTAGTAAAGGTAATCATAGGAAAGTTGATTTTTTTTTTTTTGGTAGTACTAGGGATTGAATCCAGGGCCTTACTGCATGCAAGGCAAGCACTCTACCAACTTATATCCCCAGCCTGGAAGTTGATCTTTTTTTGTGTGTGTGGTGCTGGGGATTGAACCCAGGGCCTTGTGCTTGACAGGCAAGTACTCTACCAACTGAGCTATATCCCCAGCCCAGAAGTTGATCTTTAAGTGGATAAAACTGGAAGTTGTTGAAGGGGCTTAAATAAGAAAATCAGATGTGCCTTCAAGAGACATCATTTATTGGCCTAGTTGTGGCTACTCTGAAGCAATAGAGGCAAGACATCTCAGAGCTCCAGGGAGACTCAGCCCAATTCCATTTTACAAAGGCTTTTGGAAAATGAAGAATATAGAAAGGACAGAAGTCACAAAAGTATGAACTATTCTGAAATGATTGTATTTAACAAATTAACAAATTTGATATGCACACAAACTCAATGACTATTCCTATTATCTCATTTGGAAAAGTTGTAAATCTATGTGGGAAATCCAGGCCATCCTCCATCCACAAATGGGTTTTACTTCTAGACTCCATCACGTTATAAAATCTGGAGCAAAAAATTTAATCTGTCTAAGCCTCTATTTTCTGAAAATGGGAATAATAACTCCTTTGTAAGGATGATGACACAATAGGTGTACAACGTATGGCATACTTGGTTGCTCAGCAAGTGTTAATATTTCTTCACGATATTTAAATATAATGAGGCTGAACCCACATATGCTCATACAGGAGCACCCATACACAATAATGTGCACTTGGATTCCAACAATGCTATCCCTGTTTCTGTGTTGAACCACCATCCCTGAAAAGAGAGTGTACCCTATACTTCAGGCAAGCCCCCATTAGAGCCTTCTGCCTGCACATTCATTCACCTCAGTATGAATGAGTTATGCCATCACCCCTCTCCCAAGAGTATTTGTATAGAAAGCTTTAGCTCTGATTGTAAAAATTTAAAATGTGCTTTTCCATATTAAAACCATCCATTAATCTAAATCAGAAATCCTTCAGAAGTTAGGGGAACATTCTTATCGTCTCTGAAGTTATGCCAAGGAGGATATTTACCCTCAAACACTTTTGAGGTCCCTGACCCTTTTCCCTGCTCAAAGATAAGCATTCCCTTTGAGCTCAGTGTTTTTGTCTGGGGCACAGAGATGTGTAACTCACAGTTACAATTCCCTAGCCGAACAACAGCAATAACTCATGGTGCTGCAGTGAGCTTCCTGGATTCCTGTTAACTGTGCGGAGTCAAGTCACTAAGTTGGCATGAGATTTGGCACTTAGAAGTTCTGCGGGGTGATTTCAGAACGTAGCATCAGCTAAATGGGTCCCTGGGCTTAAGCCAATCTCCCAGAGCTCCAGTTTTAAGGCACCGTTTACAGGATCCTGTCACTTAAAATTCCTTGGGGATGGTATTTTTTAAGAGCTAATAAAGACCTAATCTGAAAAACAGCTTTGGGGTTTTATTCATTGTATTGTGGTTAAAAAATCTCCATTTAAACATCATGTGCTCATAATAGATAATGCTTGATTGTGCCCTGATTATATCCAAATCCCTTACCAATGGACATGGCAGAAGGTAGGGATGAAAAATACAAATGTCTACCAGCTCTCATTCACTTCTAAATTGCCCATTCTCCCTCTACAATGTTATCATTCTTCTTTTTTCCTGCTAAAACACAAAAATCATAGTATTTTGGGACTGAAAACGATTATATGAAGTCATTTAGTCTATCCCCTCACATGTAGCTAAATATATCCTTAAAATCACCCTGCATTGTTGAGTAATAATTTCTTAGCAAACCACTTTATGGTTTAACAATCTTTACTATCAATAGTGTTTGTGATAGCTCTACCCTAAATCCCTCCAACTGCAATTTAATCTGTTCCTTAGTCTTCAGTGGGAGACAAGTCTTCCCATTGGAAATTTTCCAATTGCTAACTGGTCATATTCCATCTCTGTCTTTTGTTCCCCCCATGGTCCTTTCTTTTAAATGTTCCTCACAGGCTCCATTTGCCCACCCTTTAATTGATGCTGTTAATCTTTCTAAAATCTTCTGTAAAACATCCTTGTCTCCCATGGATTGATTGGAATATGATCAACAACAGAAAAGAAAGAAAACTCAGAAAGATGAGAAATGGTGAATGTTAAAATAGTTTTTTTTTTCCCATTGCTATTATTTATACCATTGGTGTTTCAAATTATATTTAGTGATCTTTTATATTATATATATATATATATATATAATACAAATCTACTTTAAAAATACAGAAAAGTATAAGGAAGAACAATAAGTATCCTATAACCTAGGCCAAGGGTTGGGATATCTGTTGTGTGTGTTTCCTCAAATTGTAATTACTGTATTTGTAGTTTTGAATCTTGTTGTGTGTTTCATGGACATTTTCCATACTATTAGTCATACTTCCAAATATGACGTTTTAATGTGGCAATATAATTTTGTACCTTCTAGATGTATCTTAATTCATTTAATCATTCCACTATCACCAGGGATTTAAATGGTTTCTAATTTATCACCAATTATAAATAATGCTGTATGAATATCATGATACATAAGTCTTTGCCCACATTTCTGATATTTTTTAAAAGTAGCTGTATGTGTATATATAATCACATTTGTGTATAAAATATACATACACATCTACATAATTTCCTAACTCCCGTAATCTGTAAGTCTTTGATTGATGAAGACTTTCAGACCAAACCTCTGGATAATTTTCTACCAAACTCATATGTAGAATCTAAATAACAAATGAATAATCCACAGCTTTCTATTCTTAAACAGCTCCTTCTTAACTATAGGATAAAGCTTTAATTAATTAGCAATCCTAAACCCTATCTCTTGCCACTCATGCTTGGAACTGTATACAATACTTTAAAAATTCAGATGGCTTCTAGTTACTTGCACACTCCATGATGCTTACTACCTTGATACCTTTGATTATGCAGTTCCCTCTGCTTAGCCTCTCCCATCTTTCTTCACCTCCTGAATTCTAAGCATTCCTTTAACATTAGGGTGATGTATCATTTCCATCAGGCAGTCATCCTTGAATCACCAGGTTGGGCTAAGTGTACCTCCAACATGCACCCAAGGTACCTCATGTGTTTCTACCATGTTTTATTGAAATATGGGGGTTTTTCTACCTCTGCCACTAAATCATAAGCATCTTGAGGACATGTCTAATTCATACTCCAATGCTCAGTAGAGTATCTAACATATGATAATTGCACTGTTGCACTTAGTAAGTTTTGTTTGTGTGCCCGTGACTGTGCTTGATGCTTATAATTCAGTGAAGAGTTATCGAATGAAGTATCAGAAACAAAATCCAGTAGAGGAGATTCATCATAGGATATGTAGTTACAAAATAACAAGAATTCAATGCTATAAATTACTTAGGGTTGATAGAGACAAGAGCAATGAATTCTGCCTGGAGCTGGGCAGTGGCTTAGTCCTTACCTTTCTTATTTACTGTGTTGAAAGCATAAGAATCTCAAAGAATAACAATGATCCTTGAGCAATTGGTATCTGATACAATATTACTTTAATCTTAGTGTGATTTCTACTGTTGTCCTTAAAATTTTCATCCTTATATTTAACCAAGTCTGATGCTATTTTGCCTCCCTCGCAATGTATTTTGGAAGGCAGAACTAGCAGAAGAAAATAGGACACTAAATAAAAGTATCTGGGAGAATGGATACTCCATAACAGGTAAGGCTGTTGTCCAGTCATGTTGGCCCAAAGCCGCCTCCTCTTTCAACCTCATTGCAATCCCCATCACCAGTTAATGGTCATCTAGCTTCTCAGATGGCATCACAAACTAATGCTCAAGAAGAAGGGCATGGAGAGAACAGAGATGCATGCCAGTTGGCTAATTCACAAGGCAGAACTGTGAGAAACTGCAGATAGTAAGAGGGCATCACAAAGACATTCTGTACACTGGGGTATGGCAGGGTCCTAAAAAGTACTAAACGTCTGTGCCCAGCATGTTCCCAGGCCTGGAGAATGACAACTAAATCAAAGCATCTCTCCAATAACTAACTTTTCCTAGGAGAAGGCGTAGCTAGAGGCCCAGAATAATATAGGTGATGAGTAACCCACGGGTCTCCTGTAAATGGGAGCCTGGGGGCCATGATTGAGGAAGTTAACACCTGTTACAAAGTCCATTGGCATGATGCCTTCAAGCGTTGTGGATAGCCAGGGCCCTTGAGCATATGGACCAATAGACAAGCAGCTGATTAAACTGCTACTGGAGCCTCCACATAGAGAACAGCTATTATCTATGTGCTTTATATATTGTCTAGCTTTCTGGAATGGATAAATCTGGAGGAACAAGAGAAATTACAACAATGATTTTAACACAGACAGTTCCCAGCTTACAAATGTGTTCCAAATGTTTAATGGTTTGGAACTCAGAGCACATTTTTCCCATAGATTTAGTGTTGTACATTAATTCACAGATTCCAACCAGACCACAGAAAAGTCTACTATTACTCCAGTGTAGTTGAGTTATAATACTATAGTATTAATCGGAATTTTGAGTTCTAGTCGCTGCAGTTATATAATACAGAAAGAGAAGAAAATGGAAGAGAATTTTACAACTTCGCCTCCTCTCTTGGGAATAGTCCTGGCCTGCTTGAAGAAAATTTTCATGCCAAACATGCCAAATATCCCACCTTCTTTTCTGCACCTTTCCCAGCATGGCCCTAGAGCCTATTAAACTACCCTAAGCTCCCCAGCTTGACAGCTCCCTTAGTATCTCTCATCCCCAACACTGACTTCCAAATATTCTATTCTCCCTCATGTCTACCAAATTAATATTTTCTCACAGAATTCCCAAAGTCTAGCTCATCTACCCTTATTCCAAACATTCTCAGTTTCCTGACTTTCTGAACTCTTGTAAATAAAACTAAAATTCCGGTTTGGTTAAGTTTGAAAGCATAGAATGCTTTCTGATGTGTTCTGATGTGTGCATGAAGTAAATGCAGTTAATCTGTCAAACATCTTGTTGATTCAATTTCCAGAAGGTTCTTGTTTGGACTTTCATCAGTAGAAAGCATACATTTATAGCTGGACTTTGGGAATCAGTATATATAATCTCTCACTTGAACTAGAACAGCAACCTTGAGTGATTTCATTACCTAGCCCCTCCTTCTTCCTTTGGTCAATGAATGTACCTTTCTATTGCATAGCTTCGATCACCTCCTCTCTTCTTTCCCAAAATCTACCAAATTCTCTCAAGGCCTAAAGCAACTGTTATCGCATTTAGTTTTCACTACAACCAAATCAAGATAGATATCCTTATTCCCATTTTGGAAATTATGAAAAATAACTAACTAGTTGTTACCGGCCTGTTCAACCACCAAGCCAGGATCTGAATTGTCTGTTTTCTTACAAAAGTCATAACCTTTTTGTCCCATGCCACATCCCAGTAGAGTCCTATACTTTATATTGTTGATCAAGGTCTTCAATGACCCAGTTTCATTTTACTAACACATCCTTTTTCACACCACTCCTCTTCATATCCATTCCAGTCCCACATGCCTATCTAGGCTACTTGATGCTTCACAAACATTTTGTGTTTTACTTCCTGTGTCTACACTGTTTGCTGGCCTTGTCAAGGCCCAGCTCAAATAGAGAAATGTGAATCCTCCAACTTCGCTACTTTTCAAGTCTATTCCTACTATTCTATTTTTCTTACATTTCCATCGGAATGTTATGATCAGCTTCTACAACCTAGAATTTTGATAAGGATTGTGTTAACTATGTTGATTCATTTGGAGAGTATTTCTATCATAGCCATGAACATGAAATACTGGGCAAGTCTTTTTCTTTTTTTTTTTTTTTTTTTTTTTTTGGGGGGGGGGGGTCGGTAACCAGGGATTGAACTCAGGGCACTCGACTACTGAGCCACATCCCCAGCCCTATTTTGTATTTTATTTAGAGATAGGGTCTCATTGAGTTGCTTAGCCCCTCCCTCACTTTTGCTAAGGCTGGCTTTGAACTCCTACCTCAGCCTCATGAGCTGCTAGGATTACAGGTGCACACCATTCCAGGCGTGTGCCACCACACGGGAATGGGCAAGTCATTTAACTTGTTTGGACTAATCTGCTTTATTGCCTAACTGAGAATGGTAGTAGTCATTCTATATCATGGGAATGTTATGAAAAAATTCATAAAGTTGAAAAATATAACACAAATATAAATGATTATTTATGGATATAGTCTTTTGGTATGATAACTCTGAGGATCTTTTAAAAACACTGGCTTATTTTTGTTCTAAAATCAATTTAATTATTTATACAGTTACTTTTTTTTTTTGGGTATCAGAGATTGAACCCAGGGGCTCTTAACTGAGCCATATCCTCAGCTCTTTTTTATTTTTTATTTTGAGACAGGGTCTCACTGAGTTGCTTAGGGCCTTGCTAAATTGCTGAGTCTGACCTTGAACTTGAGATCCTTCTGCCTCAGCCTCCCAAGCCACTGGGATTACAGGCATGTGCCACCGAGCCCAGTACATTTTCTATTTCTTAAGGCCTATTGTGTGACCGGTGCCATAATTGGGTCCATGGCATAGTGATAAGGAGTATAGACTGTAAAGCCAGACCTGGCTTAAATTCCTAGCTCTGCTATCACATTTTACCTTAGACAAGTTAATCGCCTGTTACTCAGTCTTATTAGTTGCTAAATGGGGATAATAACAGAACCTACATCATATGGTTCTTGTGAGGATTAAATAAAGTATTTAGAAATGTGCCCAACACATAGTCAAGACTCAATAAATGTAAACCATCATTACAGCATCATATAGAAGTACCTTAGAGTCCTCCACCCAATGACATCTAAAACCAAATGTACATGAAATTGCCTCCAGCCCCTTATTTTGCATTATTGGAGTGTCAGGCATTTGCTTGACACTGGAGTAAGCACCTCTATAAAGAAACAAGATGGAAATGGAAATTTTCACATCATAAACTGAAGACTACAATTTCCTTGATTGGATAGATAAATAATTGCTTTTAAAATGCATTTGACATTGTACAAGTACAAAGCTCATCTTAATTGATTGAACATAAAACATGCAGATTTCTTGGGATAACTCTTTCATGAGAAACCAATGCAATGACATTGCATCATTTTTTTCCTTAGGAGTCTATATCTCTGTGTTCCTAGGTTTTGCTTATTAGAAGTAATGAGGGGAAAGAGTCAAAGCTGTATATGCACATCTATACTTTGCCTGTCTCCAGTCTCTTCAGACACATTCTGATCCCCGATGGCATATAATTCTAGGGAAGGTTGTGTTGGTTTGATTGCTGGTAAAGCATTCTGTGTGCTGCTAGTCTTTTCAAAGCTTGAGCTCAAGGAAATCACTAAAGTGACTGTAGTTGGAAACAGGTTGGAAATTGGGGCATATAACTCCATAATGATGACCTTAAAAAGACACACAGCAATTTCAATTAGAACCAGAGGATCCAGGGTTTTGTAGTGGTAGTCAGTAGGCCATGTGGCTCCTCCTCATTCCTCAGCCTTTAGGAAGACCTACAGTGAAACCATTTAGGACAAACTGATGTGTAACTCCCACCCTACACTCTGCTGTTTAGTCCATTTCCTAACTCAGAAGAAATGGACTTTAGGACACTTGAGCATTTAAATGGAGTTTAGGGCATAAGGCCCTAGATAGGAAATCTCTCCTCTGCAAATCCCTCATTCCCCAGCATGGAAAACTAAGAAACAAAAGGGTAGGGGAGAAAAAGCTAAATAGCAACAGATCCCTTGTGCAAGCCAAGTGTTGCTTAGCAGAGCAACCAGGGTATTGGATGTAAGAACAGTCATGTGGAAGCTGTGGAGTGAGTGACTAAATCAAAGTAAGTCAAAGGCAAGGAAATCTAGTAGCAACCTTGCGACCTAACCTTTCTTTAAAAAAAAAAATATTCTTAGTTATAGATGGACACAATACCTTTATTTAATTTGTTTACTTTTTATGTGGTGCTGAGGAGCAACCCCAGTGCCTCACATGTGCTAGGCAAGCACTCTACCACTGAGCCACAATCACAGCCCATAATCTAACCTTTAAGGAAACTTCTGATGCTCTTGTAAATACTTGAGACATTCTGATAAAATGATTTCCTCTGATTTCTGCTGACAATAACTGAAAATGATTTACAAAGCCAAAGGCTGGTAAGTACTGTTCAGATCCAGATGCGAACCCTGAAAACAATTGCATTAGTTTTTTTCAAAATTTAGACTTATGCTCACAACCTCCTTTTTTTTTTTTTTTTTTTTTTTTTTTTTGCGGTGCTAGGGGCCCTGCGCTTGTAAGGCAAGCACTTTACCAACTGAGCTATCTCCCCAGCCCACAACCTCCTTTTTCTTCTCTCCTAAATTCTAGTCTCTAGTTGGACACTCTTTCATTCATCTCCACCAAAATATTCTTTTATCCCCCATGTTTAAAAATCAGGCTTCCATTCTCCTTATCCATCATTAAAATGTATGTTCTTTCTGGTGCAGATTCAACTAAATATGTGGTGGGAGACAATGTGATTGAACTAATTCAAGCTAAGGTAGACATAAGTGAAAACTCTTAAATGATCTCTAAACTCTGCATTTTAAAGGATCACTTTTCTTCAAATTAATTAATTTCTAATCTTGGAAAAATGTGAAACTAAATGATTTGATGACTTTTTTGAATGGAATTTTGACTATTTTTTGATGACTTCCTGGTGCCCTTCAAATCACACACTCCTTTGCCCATACTACATTGGCTACATTCTAGTTGTAAAGTCATCCATAACATGGGTATGGGTACAATCTCAAAAGCCTACCCAACAGAGGAATGAGGTATTGAAGAACTAGGTGGGGGTTTTTTTTTTTTTTTTAGTTGTAGATGGACACAGTGCCTTTATTTTATTCACTTATTTTTATGTGGTGCTAAAGATCGAACCCAATGCCTCACCTGTGCTAAGCAAGATCTCCACCACTGAGCTACATCCCCAGCCCCCTTGGTTTTTAAATGAAACCGTGAAACAGTTTTGGAAGTTGTTTACTGAGTCTCTGTAGAACTTCCCAGTTGACTTCCCCGTGGAGGAATCTTTCTTACTTAGTGCGACATAGACAAAACAGGATGATAAAGGCCAATTTAGATTTCCTTGTTGAGAGGGCTTGAGGTCGGAGGTGAATAAAAAGATAAGCATCAAGATGGAGTTTTTGCCTAAAGCACAGGAACTAAAATCAAGAATCAATAAATGGGATGGTATCAAACTAAAATGCTTCTTTACAGCAAAGGAAACAATCAACAATGTGAAGAGACAGTCAACAGAATGGGAGAAAACCCTTGACACCTGTTCCTCAGATAGAGCATTAATCTCCAGGACATATCAAGAACTCGAAAAACTTGGGCTGGGGAGATAGCTCAGCTGGTAGAGTGCTTGCCTCGAAAGCACAAGGCCCTGAGTTTGATCCCCACTACCGCCAAAAAAAAAAAAAAAAAAAAAACCTCGAGATAACCCAATCAATAAATGGGCAAAAGAACTGAACAGACAATTCACAGAAGAAGAAATATGATTGGTCAACAAATAATGGAAAAAAATGCTCAACATCTCTGGCAATTAGAGAAATGCAAATTAAAACTATACTGAGATTCCATCTCACTCCAGTCAGAATGGCAATTATCAAGGAGTGGGGGGAAACTAACAATAAATGCTGGTGAGGATGTGGGGGGAAAAGTTTCAATCATACATTGCTGGTGAGACTGCAAAGTGGTACAATCACTCTAGAAAGCAGTATGGAGATTCCTCAAAAAACTTGGAATGGAACCACCATTTGACCCAGTTATCCCACTCCTCAGCATATACCCAAAGGACTAAAATTTAGCATACTATAGTGATGCAGCCACATGAATTTTTATAGCAGTGCAATTCACAATAGCTAAGTTATGGAACCAACCTAGATGCCCTTCGACATATGAATGGATAAAGAAAATGTGGTAAATACACAATGGAGTATTACTCAGCCATAAAGAAGAATAAAACTATGTCATTTGCTGGTAAATGGATAGAACTGGAGACTATCATGCTGAGTGAAATAAGGCAATCACAAAAAATCAAAGGCCAAATGTAATGCGGAGGCTAACACACAATAAGGGGCAGTGGGTGGAGAACAGAAGTTCATAGAATTAAACAAAGGGGAATGAAGGGAAGGGAGGGAGGTGGGAATGGTAAAGACAGTAGAATGAATTGGACATCACTTCCCTATGCTCATATATGAATAAATGACCAGTGAAACTCCACATCATGTGCAACCACAGGAATGGGAAGTTATACTCCATTTATGTACAATATGTCAAACTACACTCTACTGCCATGTATAGCTAAAAAGAATAAAAAGAACAGATTTTATTAAAACTTTAAGACAAAAAAAGGATGGAGTTTTTGACATGCTCTTAGAGAGCCCCTGATATCTGTCGGCCTCAGTCAACCAGGTAAATGCTGTCCTCAGGGCTCTTGCAATTCAACACTTGGTGAAATTCAGTGTTTGGTTGACACACCCTCTTATGAGATGGACATGGATTGTTCCACAAGCAAATTTTCTTCAGACAACAAGGAACAGATCTTGCAGGGAAGTTCCACCTGGTGAAACCATGACTGATTTGCAGATGACTGTTCTGCTGGAGTATTGAAAACACTCTTCAAGCTTTTTCCTTTGGGGTTTTCACCTCATCACCAGCACTGCCCTCCTCCCCGCACACAAAGACACACTATGCAGTGTTCCAGGGAGGTATGCCCACTGCTAAGTGTCACAATCATATTGAATGACAGAGTATCCAAATATGACCCAGCCTGACTGACAACTTTGGAAAGGTGTTACAGTCTGATTAATTTAGTTGCTTAATATCTTTAACAGAAATGGTGGTGTGTATTGCTTATTAATAATTGCTATTTTACCTCCTCATTATCTACCCTACACTCTAACCTGAGCAGAATATCCATCCAAGTGGTTCTCAACCATGTGTATGAATCAGAATTATCCAAGGAATATTTTTTTAAATCTAGATGATCTAGTCCTATACTAGAGCTATTAAAAGTCCCTGGAAATGAGGCATTTTGTTAAAAAAATTTTTAAATACTTTTTTAGTTGTAAATGGACATAATATCTGGGATTACAGGTGTGCACCACTGCACCCGGCATAGTTGTTCATAATAGTTTCCAAACCCTCAGGTCGTTATGGGTTTTAGCTTTCCTGGCTGTTACTGTAGGTTGATTCTACTTGTTTTTGTGTTTGGTTTGGGATTACCAGCATCCCTTCATTCATCTTTTGTCAATGTATATTATAAATACCTGTGCATATGTGAATTTACGCAGACATAGTCACTTCAGTGTTAGAAATAGTAAAATACTTTTTTCTGGGAGGAATCTTAGAGACTTTATCTGTTCCAATCATTTTTTAACAGTGGTCCACTTGCCCTTTTGAATATAGCTCTGAGGCTTATTTTTAAAAGGGACAGTTCTCCTTTTCCTCTTCTCCCTCTCCCCTTCCCTAACCTGGGGGCAGGGAACAAGATTACCTTGAGTGATCTGTGCTCCACAGGAAGGAGATGCCTGCTGAGGATCTGGGAGATGACTATCTTCCAAATTAACAAGTGAGTGTTAACACAACTTCAGGGGGCCCTGGGACCCCCTGTCAGGGCACACCTGGAATGTAGCCATTGAAGAGCTCCTTTAAAAATCTCCCTGTTCCTCCTGATGGGCAGAATCACAGCCTCTGACACAGGAGTCCCATACTTTTCTCCTTTGCTAGAAAAGCAATAAAACTTTTTCCTTTTTCTCAAAACTATGTGTCCTCATTATTGAATTGGCATGGGGACAAGGACCGAGCTTTGGGTTATACCTTGAAAGAGATACATAGCAAAAGTTGAAAGCTGTGGTTCTAGTCATCTCCCCAAATATACTGATGAGGAAATTGAGGTCCAGAGAAGTAAACTGACTTGCCCAAGGTCACATTGCATGTAGTAAATCAAGATGTAAAATTCAAATTTCCTAATATGAAGTCCTGTGCTCTTTCTAACACACTCAGTATGTAAATATAACAGCCAGCACTGAGTCAAGAAAGTTCTGAAGAAAGCCCTGGTTATAGAAATAATAATTATATTAACAGTTAACCTTTCTAGAGTATGCGTTTTTAAAATATTTTTAGTTATAGACACAATACCTTTATTTTATTTATTTATTTTATGTGATGCTGAGGATGGAACCCAGTGCCGCACATGTGCTAGGCAAGTGCTCTACCACTGAGCTACAACCCCAGTCCCTATGTCACACATTTTTTACCGTCATTGGTGGCTATATTCCACTTCCTTTAGAGTGCCTTTGCTTTCTTCATTCAAAAGTCTCTGAGTATTTTTTGAATACACTGAGAATCTTTTCCTATTTACCCACACTTTTAAATTCAGGTCTATATGATCTCTTTTAAAAAAAAAAATAAAAGCTTTATTGATATATAATCCACATACCATAAAATTAACATTTAACTAGTGTTAAATCTAATTTTAGATTACTTTCACTTCTCCCCAAAGAAACCCTATATACATTAACAGTCACTCCTGATTGCCCCCTTCCCAAAGCCCTGGCAGCCATTAATATACTCTGACTGGTGGGGCGTGGCTGGAAGAAGTGGTTTACTGGGGGCGGCACTATGGGGTATATGTTTTGTATTTGATGAGTGGAGTCTCTCTCCGTCAGCTTCCTGATCATCATGCCCACACTCTTCCACCATAATGTTCTGCCTCACCTTGAGCCCGAGGAATGGAGCTAGCCTTCTGTAGACTAAGACCTCTGAAACTTAATATGCATGTGTCACTAGCTGAGGCCCTGGAGGTTAGGGGCAAATCACTGCAGGAGGAAGAAATATGGGCTGTATTAAACCAAAGTGCTGAAAGTCTCCAAGAATTATTCAGAAAAGTAAGCATAACTGATCCTGCTGCCCTTGGCTTCATCATTTCTCCATGGTCTCTACTGTTGCTACCATATGGTAGTGTGTCATTTACAGATGGAAAGATTTCCAATCAGGATCTTCGGGCATTCACTGCACCAGAAGTTCTTCAAAATCAATCTCTAACTTCTCTCTCAGATGTTGAAAAGATCCATATTTATTCTATTGGAATGACATTGTATTGGGGGGCTGATCGCAACGCACCTCAGAGCCAACCTATCAAGCTTGGACATCATCTCAATAGCATACTCCTTGGAATGTATGAGGATGTTATTTATGCTCGAGTTTCTGTTTAGACCATCCTGGATGCTTGCAGTGCCCACATTAGAAATAGCAACTGTGCACCTTCATTTTCCTATGTGAAACAGTTGGTAAAACTTGTTCTGGGGAATCTTCCTGGGATGGATCAGCTTTCACGTAACAGTGAACAAAAGCGTGATCGGAGCCAGGCTATTCGAGACTGACTGAGAGGAAAAGGATTACCAACAGGAAGAAGCTCTATTTCTGATGTACTAGACATACACATTCTCTCATCAGGCCTTTCTTAACAAAGGGCTTAGTAAATCTATGGGACTTCTGTCCAGAAATACAAAAGATGAAGAAGATTATTTCAAGGACATTTCATCAGATAATAATTCTGGTCATGAAGATTCTGAAAATACCTTTTCCCCTTATCAGTTTAAAAGTAGTGGCCCACATAAAAAAAGTTATTCCTGGCATTGATGTGCTTCCCAAGAAGTTTTGACTTCATCCATGAACTTGCTTTGTGCTGCTGACAGAGACTTTTCTGGAGAGACTGGCAGATACCAACATTGTCACCCTGATACAGTAGCAGAGCAGACTTTAACTACTCCTAGAAAAAAGGAGGCAAGGAACTCAGATGGAAGCATAGCCTTAGATATCTTTGGCCCTCAGAAAATGAATCCAGCACATCACACTCGAGAATTGTCCATCTCCTTGGCAATATCAAGTGCTTTGGACCAAATTTGAGAGAGACAAAAGAAACTTCAGGTTCTGAAAGAAGCCATGAATGTAGAAGAAAGAACCCAGAGGTCGAAAAAAGTTGCCAATAGTGTCGGCAAACTGAAGAAAAAGAGAAAACATAGATCAGTAAGAGAATGAAAATATGGACACATAAAATACTGTAAGGACAATTATAGAACATCACCAAAGAGTGGAAATCAGATTAAAAATTATTTATGATCTTACACCGCTTTGCCAAAAATAGTAAAATAGTAAATTAGATTATGGAGTGTGAAATTGTTAGCACAAGGCATAACATCTAAGCAACTGTACTCAGTTAACTGAATGGGCTTATTAAGACTTCCTTTATACAGTATGAAAAACATTGTATCTTGAAATTTGGGTTTTCTCCCTGACCTTGTTGGTTTTACTGTCCTAAAATTGCAATTCTGTGTTTGTAGTTTGGTTGTTTCCTTGGAAAAGCCCCCCAAAACAGTAGCATGGGGGTTCTGTAACAATAAAACAAAAGTACTTTGGTCCCCTTTGAAAACAACAGTTCTTGCTAAGTAACTATTTAACTTGCGTATAATGTATTATACTGTTAAATATAAAGTGGTATTAGATGAAAAAATATATACTCTGTGGCTATAAATTTATTATAGACATTTTGTATAAGTAGAATCATATAATATGTGGACTTTTGGAGTTGGGGTTATGACTCAGTGGTAAAGCACTTACCCAGCATGTGTGAGGTACTGGGTTCTATCCTTAGCACCACATTAAATAAATACACAAACTTTTTAAAAAAAATATGTGGTTCTTTGTGAATAACTTCTTTCACTTAACATGTTTTCAAAAATACATCTTGTAGCATGAGTTAATATTCCCTTCCTTTTCAGAATTGTACATGATTCCATTGTATGGATATACCACTTTTTGTGTGTTCATTCATCACTCAATGGATTCCTTATTATCTTTTTTGTGAATAACTATAATAGCATTCTGTCTGGTGTTCTTACCTTCATTATTCCCTCTGCTCTTCCTACTGCCATTAGAAATACTTCATAAAAATACTAATTTGCCTTCACTACCTTAGTGGTTCCCTTTTCTAAGCAGGAAACCACAAACTCAGCTACCACTAGAGGCAAAGTAAGTGATCCAAAAGAGTGAAAAAACATTTTGAGTTGTGGGTTCAGAGGTCAACTGGAGAGTCAAAGCTCTACTTAAAGTTATTAAGATTCAATTAAAAAAGAAAAAATCATCACACTCACTGCTCACCTAAAAATAGGTTCTCTCTCCCTCCTTTCCTTTCTTTTAAATGAAGTTTATAAAGAAAGGGTCCTTATTCATGATTACCAGATAATAACTATCAAGAAGTAATGTGTCAGAACACAAATTTATACACAGGCCACCATAAAATTATGTGCAAAGTATTTCTATAAGGACATCTTCCTGGTAACTGTCCAACCTCAAGCTGAGGCCACTTTTATTTGTAATCATTGTGGCCAAGGAAGATTGTTATTTTGATAATTTGGCAGGTACAAAAAGCTTTGTCATCATATCTTATCACTATTCTTATTTAATGGTCTTAGTTAACAGGTAATATATGTTTTTGTTTGTTTTTAGTGTCTTTGATTCCTTTCCACTCCATGGATCATTTTAGGGAGAGAAGGACCCCTCCCAAAGGATAGAGTAAGCCATGGTATTATAAAGTAAAGTGAAAATAAAGGTGATTTTTAGGACCTTCACTGAGAAGAGAGCAGGGAGAGCTAGAGTGGATCTGAGAAGGGGTTCTGCGTGTTGCACCATATACTCAGAAAAAGGTATCAGGGGCAGGGAGAAAAACAGACAAGTTCCAGCAGCCCCCACTCATACCTGTGGCAGCTTAACCTGCGAGAGTTCAGCAAGCCTGTCAGAGAATGACTGGGGCACCACTGGGTCAAACTTTTCTGTGCCTTCATTGCCCACTAGGCACCCTGGGTCTAATGTGACTCCCAAAAAACCCTTGCCTTCAGTGACAGAAGGTATTAAATATAAAGGCTTTCGTATACATTTACTAATTAAAAGGTTGATCATCAGTAAAATGGGTTCCCTGGTTAATCATCAGTAAAGTGAGTTCATTCCTCCACTCCACAAGCTGGAAGTTAAAAAATAAATGATTGCTGTGTGACTTCCCACACTAATAGAGGTTCAGAACATAGGGGTATAAAATGAGATGGGCTTTAAGACAGGGTACAATGTGGATGAACAGTAAAAACAAAAAGCCTTCAGATATGAGAGATCCAGATTCCCAGTTTCATTAGGTCTTCCTGGAACATCTCCTTCAGCCTGTCCTTAGCATATTGCCCTTCTGTCAATGGCTTAAGCCACCTGTGAGCCAGGAGACTCCAGATGATAGAATTATGAGCTGAGCCTTGGTGCTGAATTGATGCCCGTGTGACACTACACAAGAATTCAACTTCTCAGTTCCTCGTCTACCTGGAACAGGTTTTGGACATTTGGAAAAGCTTTAGACCAGGTGCCTTGTCTGTTCACAACACAGCTTGCCTCACAGTGCCCTGAGAATAAAGGTAAACTGCCTCACTGGGCATTCCTGATCCCAACCCAGTCCACAAGAATTCACACACACCAGCCCCTCTACCTGTCACACTCTCCAATACCTCATCAAACTTGAGTTTACACAGGTCCTAGTGTATATGGTCCTCCACTTTTTTAACACAGGGAACTGATAGGTGGCAACATATGCAGCCCCTCCCAGGCTCTACTATTCTGCACAGGGCAGAGGGCACGTGGTGGGGACAACTGCTGCTCTTGGGCCTCCTGTTCTCATTACCTCTGGCTGAACAAAGTGCTCCCAGAAGATGCTGACAGTCCCAAGAACTGCCAAAATGGCTGCCACAAGCACGAGGCCAGAAGTCCCTCCAAAAGCATGCGGTCCTAACAGAAGCACCCCTTCTGAACGCTCATTGGTTCAGCAGCCTCCAGCAAGGTGTAGAGCAAAACCATGCAAAAACCAGAGGCATCTGGCTCCGGTAGGAGAGCAAGGGTTTTTGTTCTTCCTAATGGAGCCATGAGCAGATTCCTGGGAGTTTTGTCTGCCACTGAGCACCCAAATGTTTAGAGACACGCCATTCCATACGCAGTAAGACCCCAGAAACAAAAGCTATCATTTCTGCACGGACAAAGGCTGTCAGTCCAAACAGGCATTCCATACAGACTCAGGACCCACGATGGAAGGCAGGTGGGTGCATCTATACTCTCCATGCATGCGGCAGAGACCTGTGAGTGGCCTTGGCTCCTCTGGGTTGGCTCAGAAGGGGGCAGGGACAAGGTCAGATGGGGTTGGTGCTCCAGGGCACCTGATCTGCCTGTTGGGCTGCAGTTGCTGGGATCCATGGTCGCCACCCTCACCTTCCCTTAGAGGCTTCTCCACTCATAGGGCACTGAAGGGATTATCATTACAGAGACTAGTCATGCTACCTCAAGATATAGGCCAAGTCCCAAGGACCTAGGGTCTGCTGCCTAATGGTCTACGTGGCCTCCACTTGCTGGTAGTCCCACACCAAGGCCGCCTTGTCTGGGCTCCTCGTGACTGCTTGAAAAGGTTGAGTTGGTCTGTGTGGAGAAGAGTCAACATCTTACCCCAGATACAGCAAGTGGGGAGTCTGTGCAGGGAGCTGCCAGATTTGGTCCGGTTTTAGAGGTTCAGTCTGTGGTTGGTAGGCCCTGTCACTCTGGGCCCAGAGTGAGGACATGATGGCAGAAAAGTGTGGCAGGAGAAAGCTGCTCAGCATCTGGCTGCAATAAAGCAGAGAAAGGCAGGCTGCTTTTTCTCTATGTCCTGTCTACAGAAGAGCCAAATCGCATAGAAAATTCTTTATTATCTCCTGGCCCCAGTCTGTCTCCTGTATCCCCTGCCCCTGCTTCTCCCCCTCCTCCCTGTTATCTTCTACCCCATGCTCCAGCCATATAATGCTACTGGGAGGGCCCAAATTACCTTTTGTACTTTCTGGTCTTTGTCCCATTTTTGTTCCTTCTGCCCAGAATGCCCTCCCTCTACTTCTCTTTCAAGAGTGGTAATCCTCCATCTTTTAATATCCTGCTTGGAGGTTACCCACTCTACCACCCTTTGTAGTATACCTTTATTATCATACCTACCACATGGTAATGGAGCATAGTAGGTTCACATCTGACTCTCCCCATCACCATCATACTATATGCACCTCCAGAGAAGATATGCTGTTCTATAATCTTTTTTTTAGAAACCAATTAGCTTACCTTTGGAACTCTTGTGCAGTTTGTTTGTTTTCTTGTCCCAAATGCCATGTGTCTACAGCTGACATTGTTCTCCAGCTAGTTATTTTTGGGGTATAGATGATCCTCGCCATCTAACAGTCCTCAGATAGGAGGCTCCTACTACCACATTTGGTGAAGAAGAAGGGAGATTTCCCTGCCTTTCTTTGGAGCAAATATTCACTGGATTCCAGGGAAGGTTTAAGCAGCTCTTGGTCCAAAGCCATCTGAAGGTGGAATATTGTGATCCTGGTCCAGCTACTTCAGTGTCTCACACTGCATAGGGATGAGTCTCAATATCTAGGCCTGGGAAATGGGGTAGAATGGTCCCAACTGGATGTTCCCTGGAACTTTGGAGAGTTTTCTGTGTGAACTTCCCTCATTCCCCAATGTTCTCCCTTCCCTCTTTCCTCACAGTCCTTTCCTCCTTCTTTGTTTTGACCTACTCCACCTCAGTTTCCTTTCTCAGTTATTTATCCCAATAGAAATAATCAACTCTCAAGACCCATTAACTCTTCCTGACTTCCAAATTTTTCAGTCTCAAAGAATCTGTTAAACATCAACATATTTTATCCTTTTCTTAGTTAACAGCTGATGTAAAGAGGCCAGGGTAGGATGTCACAAGAGTAAGCTTTGGTCATGAAGACTATAGGGTATACTAATGATTTTCTACTCGAGCTTATAGGCTTGTTCACCCCTGAAAATATCAGCAATTAAACAAATCTTTCTCTGGTGATGAGAAATTCACTTTTGTAATATACATATACACACATACATATATGTATATATAATACTACATGCATTATAATATTTTAAGTGATTCAATTAAAGTATGAAAAAATTATTTAGTGTGAAGAGAAATTGCCCACCACCCATCTTTGTGAATAAATTTTTTTGGAACACAACCACACTCATTCACTTAGATATTATTTATGGCCACTTTTGTACTGCAGTGGCCGAGTTGTTGCAATAAAGTCTATGACCTGCAAAACCAAACATATTTACTCCCTGGCCCTTTTCAGAAAACATTTGCAGTCTCCTGTCATAGAGAAATTAAGCCTGTTAGGGAAAACTTCGGAAAGCATCAAAGAGATGATGTTTGAACTGGGATCTTAGTTTTACTTTTTCAGGTGTAGAAGAGGGGAAAGGAGATTATAGGCAGACCGATCATGGACAAAAGTTAAATCAAGATATGGCAATGTAAAAGAATTATACACTTTAAATGGATTAATTATATGTGAATACAGATGTTTAGGGAAAAATTTGCCTGTTTGAATTGGTCCATTGTGATTCAATGCTCCATTGAGTGGGACAATTCTGTGTTGTGCATTAAAAGATGTTTAATCTCCCTAGTTTCCATTTATAAGTGCTAGTAGAGTACTCCAAGCTTTATGACATTCAGAACTACCATCACACACTTCTAAACACCTCCAGGAGTGTGGTAACAAGTTCACCGAGAGCCACTGGCTTGAGCACGGGGTGTATGCAAGAATTGGTAGGCAGTGCCAGACTAAGGAGTTCAATGCTACCTAGCAGTTAGTCCTCCTCCAACTCTACAGTTCAAGGACTAAGACCCTCCTCTTGGGAAAAGCTTCTATGTCCCCATCGTGGAGGTCTTTCCATGAGATCCCAATTCTCAGCCTAAGATGGAAAGCCAGGAAAGAAGCAGATTGTTCCATAATTCCTTACCTTACCATTGCCTATTCTATAAAACACTGACCACCTTACCAAACTGTGACTAATCAAAGTGAAAAAAAATCAATACGATCATATAGACACTGCTAGAATATGCTAATGAAAGGACTGAGTCATTAAGTACACAGTAGCAGCTGGTAACCTACCCTATAAAACTGCTATTAACAGGGTGATAAGGCATTTTTAACACTCAATAAATAAAAGACATCACTAAGAATGGTATGAATGCATTTGTATGTTCCAAAACCCCAGAAAGTGAGAAAGATTTATTTTTGAAAGTGCTTTTAATTCTTGAAACTCTTGTCTTTTCTACCAATGAGAAGCACAAAACATTCTCATTCTGAAGAAGCATTCTCAGGAGGGAGTGGGTTGACAATATTCAAATAATATTTCAACATGCTAGGGATATCCAAAGGTAAAAGTAAAGGTCACCTCCCCAACTCTCAAAGTCAGCCAACTCTAGTGCAGTCTAAGCAGCAATAATGTTTCCTGGGACTAGAAAGAAGAGAATGTGTGGTTTTGAACAAAATGACAGCTACACTGTCACATTGGCTGTTAGGTCTTTAGGCCAAAGTAACTCCATCTTGAAAATCAGCAGCTGCCCACCCAGGTATGACCTTCCCGGTAAGCCCACCCCAAAAGAGTCCCTAACTATTGAAACCACAGCAAAGACGTGAAGTAACAGTCACAGGGCCAGACCGGTTATTTTTTAACTACTCCATTGTACATGACTATACAGTTTAGAAGTTCTTTCTGCAGGTTACTGCGCCTTGCAGAAGGGCAGCCTGGCAGACTCTGTCAATAAAGCTTTGCTTAAACTCAGAGCTATGTCTCTCGTGGATATTTGTGCCAGTTACCCTAACATTGGCTAGGGAGTTAGGTTATGTGTCTGAGAACGCTCAAGGACAAAGTTAATTTTCCCAATATATTGGTGAGAAGGATTTAGTGAAGTTTTTAACTGCTTCGATTTTAAAGACCCTTTCCTGAATATTTTGCAATTATACTCCAATAAGTGTACCTCCTCTTAGTGCCTCTGTCTCATTCACAAATTAAAACAACATTTTATGGGGTCCAGTTTACTCGAAATTGTTGTAATTATTGCTTCATTGATTGCAAACCAGGAACAACCCACTTCTCTTAAATACAGACAGCTGGGCCATCTGTTCCCTATGAATCATGTAAACAGAAGACTTGAGAGATGGATTTAAACACTTTCCAACCTGGTTCTGCCTTATTTCAAAAATGCAATCAACTGTCCAGAGATTTAACAGATGCAGTGCTTAAGATCTGACCTGCCAACTTGAGCCTCTTGTGTAATATAGAAACTTCTAGTTAGCAAATGAGGTCAAAACCTCCATCCTAGTCATATTTGTTTTTCTTGCTCATTTAATTAAGTTTTTAATATATAAGAAAGACATAAATAGGAAACAAATATTCAAGCAGTATAGAATGGTACAAAATGACAAGTAAAATGCTCCCTCTCTGCCCCTTGCTCACAGACAAATTTCTTTAGACCTTTGACTTTTCTGTGTTTAGTTATTTTTAATGTTAATTGTACTTCTTGTTTTATCAACTTTAATCTGCATTGAGACTTCCCACTAGAAAGACAATGAATTTGACTCCCTTGTTTCTCTCTTGATGAGATCAAAACCTTAACTCATGAATCCTACCTCTTCTCTCACCCTTGAAATTTTTGTGAGTCTTTAGTTTTTATATTAAGTTGAAACTTCAGAAAACATACCTAAGCCTAATTTGTTAATCCATTCCCTTGGTTTTTGTCTTATTACATTGAATGCATTCAAATTTAATGTTTTCCTTTTTGTAGTCTACACTTTTTGTCATGTTGAAGAAATATTTTCTTGCTGCAATAAAAATATTAGTGAAAATATTCTCCTATATTTTATTCTAAAAGTTGTGTTTTTTAGGTTCCTAAACCATCTGGAATTGATTGTTGTATGTAGTCCAAAAAAGACATCGAATTTCATTTCTTCCATATGAATAATCATTTGTTTCAGAACCATTTATAAAATAGATCACATCTGCCCCACTGTTTTACAGTGCTACTTCTGTTACATATCAAGTGTTTATAACACTGTCAATAGAAGTATTAGTCTGTCTGTGATATATCTATTCAGTACTTTTAGTCAATTTGTTCGAAATAAATTGCGTATCTTGGGGGCACCATGCTCCGAGCCTTGGTTTTTTCATCCTTAAATAGGGAATAATAATTTCTTACTCTAACTACTTCAGAGAGTTGTCACAAAAAGCAAATGGAATAACACCCATAAAAACACTTTGACTAATCAAAGTATTACTCGTATCATGCAACCATAACATGCTGGCATCAAAGTGACTCTAGACATCACTTAGTTAAGCCCTTTATATTTACAGAAGAGGAAACTGGGGTTTAGAGTATGTAAGTGATCTGCCACCTAGAAGTTACCATTATGCTCTTAGATTATACTTCCTGAGTCCTTAGTCTAAAGCAAAGGGCATTTTAGCCAATCCCACTAAAAGATCAAGTCAAGAACTTAATCCTGAAGGATGTCTGTTGGACACTCTTCATGTTTTCCCCAAAATGTGACATTTTTATATATTACTTCCTGTATCATATGGCCTATTTCAAGGTTGAATGGTACAAATGCAATTTTGCATAGGCCACCTCTGATTTAGCAGCAGAGATTGATATACATCATAGCCACTTAAAAAATGGCATCTATCCAGTTGGCAACTGTCACACAGCTATTATGTGCTAAATATAAGGCACAGATGATTTATATTGTTACTTTAGGTAAACAAGAACATCTATTTATATAAACTGGCATCCTGCAAATTGGCAAACATACCTAAACAAGAAGACAAGAGTTTGATTTAAACATTAAATAGCAATAAAAATAATTAAAAATTTACATTTTCATTGAGTTAGAAAAAACCTGTCCCAGAACTGAATTTGGGTGGCTACTCTGCAAATAGATAATAATAGGAAATGTAAAGTGCGGTTATAAAAGCATTATTTTTCTTTTGTGAAAATACATCATTTTCACAAAAAGATTAAACATACCTATGGGTTAAGGATTAATAATAAATAAGACAACCACTCCTATATCCACCATTCAGGTTAAAAAATAATGTATTACCAATAGCTGAAGAGACTTTAGTAGTGCCCTCTCTGCACAGGGCACTGCACATATTATGGGCTCTGACTACACAGCTAGATAATAATATTGTCAAAGAGGAAAAACAAACAAATCATATTTGCTACAACATATTTGTGCTTTTGATTATGAGATTCCCTCAGGCTGGAATATTTGTTGTTCCTGCATCTTCTTGTTCAAAACTGACCTCCTTTATCAAGGTTCACGTCAAAGGCTAATTCTTCTGTGAAGCTACCCCTTATTTCATCAGTCCTGACTAATTTAACCTTCCTGTATATTTTCGCAACATTTTGCTCAACACTGATAACTCATTTTAGCATGCATTTTATTCTGCCTTGTATTGCACATTTTTATATATTTGTCTCTTCCACTAGATTTTAAGGAACTCCTAGTCCGGTAGCAGACTTTCTCTGTTCATCATGTAGAATCTTTCAGTCCCCATGGCTTTTGGTTCAAAGTGGTCCTTATCCCTTGATATTTTCCTGGGAAAAAAGGTAAATAGTCATTGTTTTCTTACTTACCACTGATGAAGCATGCATGATTTGAGTCACAAAGTCCTCTTAAGACATATTCCACTATAGGCCTGTAGTATAGTTAATAAGTATATTTAAAAATTCTATTATCTTGTGCTCCATCCAGAGGAGCGTTTGTACTGCAAAGCACAGAAAGCTATCCTTAAGATGTACCCCTAAGGCTGGGGTTATAGCTTAGATGGTATAGCACTTGCTTAGCATGCACAAGGCCCTGGGTTTAATCCCCAGCACCGCCAAAAAAAAAAAACTTGGACCCTTAAAATCCAACCACAGAAAATATTATGGAAAGTTTCGTGTGCTTTTTGGAGAATGCTAGCCAACTACCACTAAAATTTGTGTCTATGTCTATTACCTGTTCCTCAAAATCTGTTCTTACTGACTCCATTGAAAAGAAGGGATTTTTTAAAATATAGAGCTTTATTTTCACCATCTTATCAGCCAGCTTCATAATCAAGGGTTGTCCATGCTGAATCCCAGAGGTGAAGTTAGATGAGTAGCCATTTATTTCTGATACACAAGATGTTGGAGGAGCACTACACTGATCTGGCTCTTATTCTAGTCTAGGATGACTCAAGGGAGGAGCAATTTACCCAGTCATCAATTGGGTTTCCTTTTTTCAATATTGCAGACACATCCTTGAAAATACCAAACTGCTAAGTCAGCACTTTGAATCAATTTAGTCTACTGTCTGGACCCAGTTAGGACTCTAGGAACATAAATTCCAAACTGAATATCAGGGCATTCACCACTGCAGTTTTCTTAGCTATGTTGCTGAAGCCACATAGCAAATCAGTGACACAGCTAAGATTCAAACTCATGTACTTTGGTTCTGTGGCCTGCACTCAAAACAACTACCTGATACAGACTCTCCAGACTAGAATGTGTTGTAATAAGAAAAATGCTTAATAGTCTTTGCTTCTTCTTCAGCCAGACCATCAAACAAACCTCTGAGTTCCTGAAGTGATTTGTATTCAGTGAGACTATGTTCTGTGAAAAAACAGTGCCTGTGAGGTTGACTTTCCAGTGATATGATTTCCTCCTAAAATCTTCAGTCTTTATTCTTCTTCAATCCTTAATCTGAAATTCCCTTTAGTTACAGTTTACAGGTCAGTTAAATTGAAATCCTCAAGGACAATTAAACTTTTATGGAACATTAAAAAGCGGCCTCAAAACAGGTTTTTGTAAAGAAAAAGAAACAATTATCAAAATATGAACCATAAATATTGCTAACACCAAAGGGTAGAGGTTAGTAAAGCTAGAAAAGGAAATTTCTGAATATAAACTTGGCCTACATCAAGATTCTTGGATAACAATAATAATTATTTAATACTGACAATGTGCCATGAAGTTTCATATGCCATCTACATGGATTGTTTCATTTAATCCCTACAATAACTCTCTGAGGTCAATACAATTAATATCACCATTTTGCAAATGAAAATTTCAAGGCACACAGAGGTTAAGGGTTTTAGTCAGATTTTTCATCACTGACTAGAAGACCTGACAAGAAAAATTAGAGGAGGAAAAGTTTATTTGGCTCATGGTTTCAAGGGGCCATAGACAGCCAGCTTCATAGCTCTGTGCCCAAGATGAAGCAGAACATCATGACAGAAGAGTGTGAAGGAGGAAAGCGGTTCAGGACGGGGCCACCAGGAAACAAAGAGAGAAAGAGACCAAGACGGGCTCACCAGAGATAAAATATATAACCCCAAATGCATGCCCCTAGGGACACACCTCCTCCAACCACACCTACCTGCGTATAGTTACCCTCCAGTTAATCCACTGATTAGTTTATAACTCTTGTAATCTCATCTTTTCACCTATTAACTTCCTTGCATTCTCTCTCACATGAGTTTTTGGGGGGACACCTCATATCTAAGCCATAACATTAAGTAATATTCCAAGTCATTTATTGGCAGAACCAGGATTTGGATGCAGGCTAACTGGATCATGAGCCTGTGAATTTAAACATCATATATGATAGCAGCTTTCATTGATAATAAAATATGTGAGACATAGTTCTAAGCACTTCTAATAAATTATAATGATCCTCTAACAATCCTTGGGAGCCAAGACCATTATTTACCCATTTGTCAGATTAAGAAACAGTGGTTCAAATTTAAATTACTTTTCCAAGCAAATCAGTGACAGCCAAGATTCAAACTTATACTTTAGTTCTATGACCTATACTCATAATAACTACCTGATACTGCCTCTCTAGGCCAAACAGATATCATTAAGCACATCTAACAGATAAGGAATTGATGTCCAATGCCTGAAATGCCACAGGGTCCCCGAATCTTTTCTCTTTTTTCATTAGGTTGCCTGACCCTTCTCCATAGAGTCTGTCCTATGGTTTGGGATTTTAGTCGGCAAGGCCTTTTGCAATTCTGCCCTTGAGTCAAATAGGTAGCTAAAGGAAGGCTTCTCAGTCTTTAGTTATTTTACAACAGTCTGGTAGATTAGTTACTATTCTTCCCCAATATTCCAAAGCGGAAAATTCCTAAAGACTTGATCTAAGAAGATTATAAGGAATGAATAGCCCTAGAATGTTCCTTCCTAACCTTCCTTCCCCTCTCCCTCTTCAGTTCTTACAGGAAATATATTGGTAATTATCACAGGAAAACTAATCATTCAACCAGTGCTACCTAACAAATCACCCTGAAATTATTTTAGAAGTGACAGATGAGCACAAGGTCCTGGAAGGCACATGTTCTTGCTTCCTTAATTGCTGCCAGAATAAAAGCATGAGGCAAACAATATTGAAAATCTTACTCAGAAATTCACTACCTTGGAAGGCAGAAGAAGCTGTATATATACCTATTAAATAGGCTTATTGGAACCTTGTTTACTCAATATATTAATTAGAGATGCTAATATAACCCAACATCTGTGAAAATCCAAGAAGACATCTGTGAATTACTGAAACAAATATTTCATATTTTTCACAACCCTTATAATAGCTTAAGTAGCTCAAGGTAGTTTTTAAACACTGGAATTTAGCCTTCTAATATACTCAAAACATAAGAAAGAGGCAAAAGTTTAGTCCTTCCTATTTAAGTTAAAGAGACAAAAAAAGACAGGTTACTGTTACGTGTTTAAACTAAAGGTTCTACACAGAACTGATTCTAGGTAAAAATATGAGGGTGAAATTTTTCTTGAGGCCTTCTGCATTTTATTTTACCTCTTCACATTCTGTGACACCCTCTTCCCCACATATAATGGTCTAATCCAGGAAACTTTTATTATAGCTTATAACATGGGCCAGATCCATATTCTATGACTCCCTATCCACATTCCTTACTCTGGAAATAACCTGGGTCCCATTTAAATAGAACTTCTTACAGAGTGTCATGAATGAATGCAATCTGACTTCTGGGAAGAGATATGATGGATATAAAAGTACCAGTGGTTAAAAATGGATGTAGGAAGACATAGGAGTAGAGCAACAAACAATTTTATTTTTCTAAGAACTGAAGGGTTTCCTGAAACATGTAATTTTCAATTCTAAAGCCAGTAAAGTCCCAGACAAACTGAAGCAAGTTGGTAATTCATGGAATATTTTTATAATTATCAAATGACTAGAAAAAAAGACCTAAATGCTCACTGACAGAGTAACATTTGAGTACATTTTGGGACCTCATTTTGTAGAATATTACCTAGCTATTAAATTTCTATATATTGAAAAGATGACTGTGGGAATTTTTGTTGTTGAGGTGCTAGGAATCAAACTCAGGGCCTGGCAAATACTAGGCAAGCACTCTACCACTGAACTATATGCCCAGCCACTTTTTAAATTTTAGTTTGAGATGGGGTCTAAGTTGCCTAGGCCATGAACTTGTGTTCCTCCTGCCTTAGCCTCTAAGTAGCTGGGAATGACTATTGGAATTATTAAATGAAAAATAAAACTATGCAATTATATGGCTGGTATGATACCATTTTTGTGAAAACTTAAAAAACAGAACAATAGTCAGGCACAGTGGCACCTATAATCCCAGCAGCTCAGGAGGCTGAGGCAGGAGGATTATGAGTTCAAACCAGCGTTAGCAATTTAGCAAGGCCCTAAGCAACTCAGTGAGACCCTATCTCTAAATAAAATATAAAAAAGGGCTGGGATGTGGCTCAATGGTTAAGGACCCCTGGGCTCAATCCCTGGTAATCAAAAAAAAAAAGTACAATTAATATAAAAGAAAGTTGGCATGATTATATTTACATATTAGGCTCAACCCTAAATAATGAAAAGAAAATAACTTGACACTCTAAAATCCATTTTTGTGCTGATTAACACAGGGATGGTCTCTTCATTTTGAAATATTAGTAAAGCAATTATTAATAGTCATTATTATGTCAGGCCTAGGAAATTTGAAAAATCTATCCTAAATACACAAAATAACAAAGAAATCTGGAAAAATTTACAATTCTAGTGTTATACCAGAAATCATGTAATTATTCAAAGACAAATGAAAAACATGAAAAATGGAATGAAAACAAATAGACATTCTTTTCAATTTCTTTTAAAGTGGCCTAAAAAGGAAGTTCAAATGGAATTGTTGGTGATGGAAGTGAAGAGAGTAAAAAACATGTGAGATAATGTTATCTAATAAACGTTTAAATGAATAACAGTGTAGAGTTGTTTAAATTTGATAGTGGAATAGATCTTTAATGTGAACAAGTTCAGTGTATTTACATACAACAAATGAATAAAAATGATTAGAAAACTCAATGTGTGTGTCTATGGCCATACCCCGCTGAGTATGCCCGATCTTGTCTGATCTTGGGAGCTAAGCAGGGATGAGCCTGGTTAGTATTTGGATGGAAGAAAACTCAGTGTGTGGACTATATTCAGAGCAACAATTGTGAGTAAATTATGTTATAGAAATAGTTAAGATTTGTGGAGTTTTCAATGTCTCAGAACATGTTTCCCTTAAATTTCAAAGGTCCTCAATATATAAAAAGATTTGAAGTTAACTACACCAAAAAGGTAATGATAGGTCCTATTGATTAATAGGGGTACAGGCTATTTTTGTTTTTATATATACTTTCTGTGTTTTCCAAATTTATCTAGAAATGAAGTATCTTTTTATAATCAGAAGAAAGCATTTAGAGTTATCACCTATACTTTACTGGAAGGATCATGAGGAAAAGAATGCCCCAATACAATGTTGGTGGAAGTATAAATTAATGCCCCTGTTTGGGAAATCAACTAGCTATATCTGTAATAAAATTTCTAAAATTGAATAATTTTTAACCCCATAATTCTACTTTTCTGTGCAGACATGTATAAGGGCAATCATTGCAGTGTTGTTATAATAACACAACTTTGAACAACCTGGTGTTCATCAATAAGTTATTGGTTAAATAAATTGTTACATACATACTAAGGAATAAATGAAAGTCATTTAAAAAACAAGATAAATATGTATGTAATGACACAAAATGCTATCCATAATATAGGGTTGAAAAAAAATTACAGAATGATGTGTGTGTAATACCATTCCTTATATATGTACACAAACACACACACGCACACACACACACACTTGCATGGGCATAAAATAAAGTCGAGAGATACAGAAATTAAACTCCTTTTCATTTTGGTATCAGGCCTTCAACCCAGGGGTACTTAACCACTGAGCAACATCCCCATAGAAATTAAACTCTTAATAGTGGCTGTTTTATAGGGGGAGAGAGAAAAGTGGATGGAATTTCACTTTATAAATTTACATATTTTTTAGATTTTCTTTTTAAATCATAAATATACATTATGTTATGAAAAAGTTTTGAACCCAAAGTATCTGAAAGGAGGATGGATAAATTATGGTGTATCTGCACCACAGGATACTTAGGCAGTAAAAATTATTAAACCCATATCTACACGCATCAACATAGGTGAATCTCACAAACATAACATTGAGCAAAAAAGAAAGTTTCAGAAAACTATACACAGAGTGGATTCATATAGATAAAGATCCAGAACGTGTATAAAAACTCAAGCAACGGGGCTGGGGATGTCGCTCAGTGGTAGAGGGCTTGCCTAGCACATGTGAGGCACTGGGTTCCATCCTCAGCACCACATAAAATTAATAAGTAAATAAATAAAATAAAGATATTTTTAAAAAACTCAAGCAATATTGTTTAGAGATACATTCATAAAGAAAAACAAGGGGATGACAAACAAAATTTGAAGTTGTGGTTACTTCTGGAGAGGAGGAAGGGGCACTGAAGAACTTCCAAAATTTTGTTTGTATTTAATTCTAGACTGGGTAGTAAAAAGATATTAATCTTATTATTATCCCTTAAATAAGCACATGTCATATATTCTATCATAAATATGATTTATTTCATACATATAAATCGCATTATAGGTTTTATAATTAAAATTAAACAAAAGAAAAAAAGAATTGATGTTCTCCTAGAAAGCATTACACACACACACACACACACACACACACACACACACACACACAGATAAAACTAATTCATGTGGAAGTGTTAGAAGTTGATTGGAGTCATAAAATCTGTTCTGAGGGACAGATGACATTTAACTGAGGCTCTATAGAGATGCAAAAACCTTTCACCAAGGAATGAATGAATGAGTGCCATTTTAGATTTTAAGTAGTAAAAAGCAAAGGGGAATATTTTGGGGTGGGTTGGGGGAAATGGACATTCCTGGTGTTCCCTCATTACATCACAACACAAGGGGAGCAAACACCTTCTTCTAAAGGGACCCATACAATAAAACTTATCTTCAGGATTACTACCAGGAAACCACCCTAAAGCCTAATATACTGACTCCAGCCATGTCTATAAAAGACTTCCAGGATGACAAATCAAATTGAGCCCAAACACTTGGACTGGTAGCTCTATGATGAGTTTTACCATGTACATTCTTCTTTGGAACATTATGCTGTGAGTTCCTCTTCATTATGTTTACCTAAACCAACACCAATCACCCATCACTTTTACTCCCTCCACCACCAAAGAAAAGAAAATAGGGGGAAAAAAGTTTTAATTTGCTCAGACATCCTGATTTTATTGAAATGATTTTGAAAAACCTTTGTTCCTTAATTGATACTCTCCCCCTAGTAATTAAAGTATAGCAATAAATAAGGATGATGCCTTTTATATTATCTGACAACACAGAGGTCAGGCACTCAGCCTCATATGCATCAGCTGGAGATGAGAAGCAGCTTCACGATGGGGAAACCCATCTGTCTTTATTAACACTTGGCACCAAGGGAGCACAGAATGGAGAAGAGCTCATTTAGTAAATGGCAGTTCCCAGTCTGCAAAGTGACACAAAATTTACTGCACTGTCAGCAACAAAAAAAATAATCCACTCAGAGAAAGTTGTTATATTAGGAAGATTTAAAGAGAAAGAATTTTCAGTGATATTAGAGAATATATAAATTTCTACCTCATAATACATGACTAAGAAGAAAACAATCTCCAAGTCATTGTTCAAGTTGCCTGTTTGTCCTTTAGGCACCTCCTCTCCTGACCTCGTCCCATCTTTTACTATCACTTAAGGAGATAAGCATGCCCCACTTCAACCTGATGTCTTCCCTAATTTCAATCCAAACTTCACTTTCTTACTTCTTTATTTTCTAGTGGGCATAATTTTACTCTCTAATTGTTTTCTGTACTGGTCTGCTTTACCCAACTACATTTTAAGTTTTGGGTTTGTTTGGGTTTTTTTTTTTTTTTTTTGGACAGTGTCTGGGTCTTATACACTAAGTTCCCCAGCTGCACCCGCCAGGGTTCTTGACACATAATAAGTGTTCAACAAGTACTTACTATTTAATTTTTTCTGATCTAAATCCCATGGTCCATAACCATCTTCACTAGGCAAAACATGGAAAAAAATTAGACTAATTTTTTTTAAGTAATTAAAAACTAACCAAAGTAAGCCTGGTGCAGTGGTACACACACTTTTTAAAAAATGAAGATCATTCTTAGCAGTCACACTGTCAACATCTCCAAAAACCTTCACATCACTCAAAATGGATGCAGTTATTTTGAAGGGCCACAAAGGAACCCTGCTGAGGGACTTCAATCACATCAACATAGAACTCAGTCTACTTGGAAAGAGAAGAGGCTCCAGGTTGAAAAATGGTAGGGAAATAGAAAGGAACGTGTTACACTGGGCTCCATGACAGGATGAGGTCTACGTATGCTCCCTTCCTCCTCAGTGCATCATTCAGGAGAGTGGGTCTCTTGGTCAAATCTGAAACTTCCTGGGTGAAAAATACACCTGCAGGGTTCATATTAGCCAGGTGTTGCTTATTCAGTTTCTCAAACCCAGATGAATTAATCTTTGAAGGAAATAACATGGAACTTGTTTCGAATTCAGCTGCTTTGATTCAGCAAGCCACAACATGTAAAAACAAGGACCTCACAAAATTTTGAAATGTGATCTATGTCCCTGAAAAAGGAGCAGTTCAGTAGACTGATGAATAAGATCTAAAAGTTGTCCACCTACAGTAACAAGAGCCTAGACTATAAGAACAATTTGTGATATGTTAATTATATAATAAAAGATCTTTATTGATTGGAGAAGGGAGTGTTGGTTGAAGAAAATAACTTTCCTTCAGAGCTTTGAAGGCATTGCTCCAACATTGTCTTACCTGTGAGATTGCTGATGAGAAATCTGACATCAATATCATTCTGATTTCTTTGTATGTGACCTATTTTTCTCTGTGGAAGCCTTTAGAATATCTCTATACTTTGTGTTTAAAATTTCACAAGAATATACTCCAGAAATTTCTCTTGTATTTTTTTCTTTGATATTTCTCTTTCTTTTGTTCTCTTTCTTGAATTTCTATTATTTAAATGTTGGTTCTCCAAGACTTACCCTCTCTGTATCATATTTTTTTTTCTAGTGCATCTTCCTTTCTTTGGTCTTTTTGTTCTAGTTTCTTTGATATTTCCTCAACTCTATCTCATCTCTTTCATTGAATTTTATGTCAGCAATCATTTTTTATTTTATTTGCATCATGTCTTTTTCCTACATATTATTTTCAAATATCCTATTCTTGCTATATGAATGCAATTTTTAATATATGTGAATGTACTCTTCTAGTATTTTCCTCATTTTTATTTCTCTCAAGGAATTTTTTTTTTTTAGGACTTGGGATTTGAACCCAGGGGTGCTTAACCACTGAGCCACATCCCCAGCTCTTTTTATTTTTTATTTTGAGATAAGATCTCACTAAGTTACTTAAGACCCCACTAATTTGCTGAGGTAGGCCTCAAACTTGTGATCCTCCTGCCTCAGCCTCCTGAGATTACAAGTATGTATCACCACTCCTGATCTCTCAAAGGTCTTTCTATTTATCTTTCTTTCATGTTGAAAGTTGAAAGTTTTTCTCAAATATCTTTTGATCATTGATATTTTGTTCAAATTGAAAAATGGGGAAATGAAAAACTGATCAGAAGCTTTATATACATGAATAAGGAGTTGATCATTTTGATGGATGTGCCCTAAATGCAAAAATGTAAAGGATTTTTCTCTTGGACCTGTGAATTTCTATAAAGAATAGCACTGCAATATTTTTGGAACTCAAGGAGAATTGGATAGTCTGGCTACAGAGCATTCTGTCAACCAGTCTGAGGAGGACAATGTGGGGAGGGGAACAACTGTGTAAAAAATAACTTCATTCAACCCCCTTTCGGCCTTACCTCTCACTTGTTCCTTTTGTCAAACCATTCAGATAAAGAAAACTGATATATTAGTCAGTTTTGCATGACTATAATGAAAGACCTGAGGCAAATGACTTATAAAGAAAAGGAGGTTTATTCAAGTTACAATTTCAAAGGTTCAGAGTCTAAATGGTGTATAGCACAAGCTCAGTGAGGGTTGCCCCTTGCCTGCATCGTTTTATGACACAGATGGCAATGGTGGCTGCACATGTTAGAGCAAGCAATTACATCTTCAACCAGAGGTAGAGACAGAGAGGACAATCTCAATCTCACAATTCTTTTTGAGGGAATACCCCAATGACCTATGGACCTTCCATTAGGTCCCATTACATAAAGTTTTCATAAGGTTCCACTAGCATCACATTCCAGGCCAAGTCTTCAGTCACGGGTTTGGGGGGAACATTTATCCAAGTTATAGCAGCTGACTTTCTCTTACTGTATCATCCCTCTTCAAGTATTCTAAACTGTGGTCTCTCCCATACTATTTCATCAATTACCATTCCTCCATCTGCTTCTTAGATTTCACCCAACTTTCATCCACTAACAGCCCCTTTCTCATTTTCTTCATCGTTTTAAAGTTATATCTTTTGTATTCTTTTGCAATCTTGGGATATTGAGGCAATACATTCATGTAATCTGTGTTGAACTTATTGAAATACATAAGTTTATTTGCATACAGCTTGAGCTCTTACGTTGCTATTCCTTCCACTTCTTGGAGTAGAGCACTAAAAAGCAGATTCATTGCTGTGATAGGATCCAGCTGACACAGAAGTAAAAGATTATTTTATAGCATGAGAGACTGAAACACTAGAATAGTAAACCTTTATATAATCTCTTCTTAAGCATAATTTCTATGCATAGATCAAGAGTATCTGATACATTCTTTAGTACAATGAGGTCATTAGACACCTACTTGTCTATTCCTCCAAGGTAGTGGCTCTTAAACTGGAGAGCTCATTTAAAAGCACATACTCTGGGCTGGGGAGATAGCTCAGTCAGTAGAGTGCTTGCACTGCAAGCACAAATCGTGGGGTTCAATCCTCAGCACTGCAAAAAAAAAATAAAGTACATATTCCATGTTTGTACAAATATGTCCAAATATACTCTACTCTCATGTATATCTAAACAAAACAAAATTTTTGAAAAAGAAAAAAGTTTTAAAAACATGTGTTTTAACACAATAAATAAATGATAAAGAAGACATAAAGAAAATAAAAGTACATATCCTCAGGCCTCAGTCATGCAGAAGGCCTAGGATTGGACCATGATTCTGCATTTTTCAAAAAGTTCCCTCAGTGAGAAGCACAGACATGGTTAATAACCACTGGAAGGCCTATAAAAGCAAGGTAGGGTCATTACCATTCCTTCTTCCTCCTCATTTCAACCTCTATTCTTGGTACATGGCTGACATTGAAGTGAATGTTTTTTTTTTTTTTTTTTTTAAATTTATCCTAATTTATTTCACTTTTTCTCTTTTTTTTTTAAATTTATCCTAATTTATTTCACTTTTTCTCTCTTTTTTTTTTATTGTAAACAAATGGGATACATGTTGTTTCTCTGTTTGTACATGGCGTAAAGGCATACCATTTGTGTAATCATAAATTTACATAGAGCAATGTTGTTTGATTCATTCTGTTATTTTGAAGTGAATGTTTTTATAGAGTAGTTGCTACATGGCTAATCTAATGCTACCTCAATAAAACCCACCAAGCAATCATTATAAAATTGACAGATTTAATCTTTGCTGAGTAAACTCACTTGCCTAAGTTTATTAATGTGATTGATAAGATGGTAACCATATTTGGACCAATCATCATACGTAGCTCAAGTCAGAGGTTCCCATACCTTCTAAGAGACTAAATCTATAACAACAATGTAAGAAATTACATTATACTGGTGCTAGGCCTTAGCTACAGAAAAACAAAGAAAAAAACCCAACCTGGTACAAGGAAGAAACAAGAAAACTCCTTGAATTTGAGCAATGAGCGCTAAGTGTTGTTGGGAGGGAAGGAGCTGTTTTTAAAAGGAAAAACTAGATTTTGAGACAACAGCCAGGCCCTGTAGGACCCCTGGCCGGACTGAATGAGTTTCCAGGATCCCTCAGCCTGACCAATCACTCCCTGCCTCTGGGGCCCTCACATCAACTGACTGCTCCCTGCCGCCAGGACCCCCAGACCAATAGACGGCGCCCTATCACCGGGAACCCAGACCAACTGATTGCACCCGGCCTCCAGGATCCCACAACCACACCAAACACACCCAACCTCCAGGACCACTGCTGGACCAACTGCATCCTGTCTCCAAGACCTCCAGCTGACCACGTCCACCCCTGAGCTGCAGCTCCCCATTTGCCAACACATTTGGAAGCCAGAACAGCCATCTTGGATAATCCTGGAAGCCGTAGCTCCAATCTTCGGTGGGGCAAATCCCATCCTGAGATGCCTGCTGGAGGCTTGAAGCTCATTGTCAGGTACCTCTCATGCATCAGGCTACTGAACACTGGGAGGTTTCATTAGTATATGACTATTATACAGTAGATTTTCTTTTTTCTCCTTTTTAAAAAAAATATTTAAGTTTTTATTTCTTTATGTTTCTTGCTTTCTTTTCCTTCTGTTTACCTGTTCCCTCAGAGTCGCTTTCTCCCTTATTTACATGCTAACATCCGATTTCTTTTGATTACACTCTCACCCTTTCTATTTTCTAGAACTTCTGAATATTCTTTTATTATCCCATTAACAGCCATATTCTTCATCGCTCTGCATCCTCTTTGTCCTCCATCAGAAACTGCAGACATTATTGTAAACCTGTTTGTTTTACCGAAGATAGCATTTGACCTCATTTTGTTTATTACAACAAATTTGTTATTGTCCCCATAGGGGCTATTTGGTATAGGATTGTGTAGTGTCTGATTTGGGCACTGCTAATATTGATCTCCCCTTAAAGAAAGGGTTTTGGAAACCTATAGGGCCACTATAAGCCTATAGGGGAAAATCCACAATACCCCAGATCTGCAGCGCTAGAGGGGAAGATACATGAACAACATGAAAAAACAAGGGAAGATAATGATCCAAACAAATCTAGATTCTATAGTAATAGAATCCAATGACAGTATGTTAGAAGAAATGTCAGAAAAGGACTTCAGATTATACATGATTAAGATGATTCGCGAAGCAAAGGATGAGATAAGAGAGCAAATGCAGGCAATGAATGATAATACCAATAAGCTGAAAGAGCACCTGCAGGAAGCAAAAGATCATTTCAACAAAGAGATAGAGATTCTCAAAAAAAAAAAAAACAAATGGAAATCCTTGAAATGAAGGAGACAATAAACCAAATAAAAAACTCAATGGAAAGCATCACCAACAGACTAGACCACTTGGAAGACAGAACCTCAGACAATGAAGACAAAATATTTAATCTTAAAAATAAAGTCACCCAAACAGAGAAGATGGTAAGAAATCATGAACAGAATCTCCAAGAACTATGGGACATCGTGAAAAGACCAAATTTAAGAATTATTGGGATTGAGGAAGGCACAGAGATACAAACCAAAGGAATGAACAATCTATTCAATGAAATAATATCAGAAAATTTCCCAAACCTGAAGAATGAAATGGAAAATCAAATACAAGAGGCTTACAGAACACCAAATGCACAGAATCACAACAGATCCACACCAAGGCACATTATAATGAAAATGCCTAACATTCAAAATAAAGACAGGATTTTGAAGGCCGTGAGAGAAAAGCATCAGATTACATATAGGGGGAGATCAATACGGATAGCAGCTGACTTCTCAACCCAGACTCTAAAAGCTAGAAGGGCCTGGACCAACATATTTCAAGCTCTGAAAGAACATGGTTGCCAACCAAGAATCCTATACCCAGCAAAACTAACCTTCAGATTTGAAGATGAAATAAAATCCTTCCATAATAAACAAAAGTTAAAAGAATTTGCAAATAGAAAGCCTGCACTACAGAATGTTCTCAACAAAATATTCCATGAGGAGGAAATGAAAAACAACAATGGAGATCAGCAAAGGGAGGAACTACCTAAGAGAAAAAGCACTCAAAGGAGAAACCAAGCTGACTTAAAAACCAAAAATAAGCCAAATGACTGGGAATACAAATCATTTCTCAATAATAACCCTGAATGTTAATGGCCTAAACTCCTCAATCAAAAGACATAGACTGGCAGAATGGATTAAAAAGAAAGACCCAACATTATGCTGCCTGCAAGAGAATCATCTCATAGAAAAAGACATCCACAGACTAAAGGTGAAAGGAAGGGAAAAAATCTACCACACACATGGACTCAGTAAAAAAGTGGGGGTTTCCATCCTTATATCAGATAAAGTGGACTTCAAGCCAAAGTTAGTCAGGAGGGATAAAGAAGGACATTTCATACTGCTTAAGGGAACCATAAGTCAGGAAGACATAATGATATTAAACATTTATGCCCCAAACAATGGTGCATCCCTGTACATCAAACAAATCCTTCTCAATTTCAAGAATCACATAGACCACAACACAATAATTCTGGGCGACATTAACGCACCGCTGTCACCACTAGATAGATCTTCCAAACAAAATCCAACCAAAGAAACCATAGAACTCAATAACACAATCAATAACCTAGACTTAATAGACATATATAGAATATTCCATCCATCAACGAGTGGATTCACTTTTTTCTCAGCAGCACATGGAACCTTCTCGAAAATAGACCATATGTTATGCCACAAAGCAGCCCTTAGGAAATGCAAATAAATAGAGGTACTGCCTTGTGTACTATCAGATCATAATGGACTGAGAGTAGAAATCAATGACAAAGTAAAAAAAGGAAATTACTCCAACACTTGGAGACTAAATAATATGCTATTGAATGAAACATGGATAACAAAAAACATCAGGGAGGAGATTAAAAATTCTTAGAGGTCAATGAGAATGACGATATAACAGATTAAAATCTCTGGTACACTATGAAAGTGGTACTAAGAGGAAAATTCATTGCATGGAGCGCATTCCAGAAAAGAATGAAAATTCAACAGTTAAATGACCTAACATTACAGCTCAAAGCCCTAGAAAATGAAGAACAGAATAACAGCAAAAGTAGTAGAAGACAGGAAATAATTAAAATCAGAGCTGAAATCAATGAAATTGAAACAAAAGAAACTATTCAAAAAATTGACATAACAAAAAGTTGGTTCTTTCAGAAAGTAAACAAAATAGATAAACCCTTAGCCACACTAACAAAGAGAAGGAGAGAGAAGACTCAAATTACTAAAATACATGATGCAAAAGGAAATATCACGACAGACACCACTGAGAAACAGAATACATAATGAGAAGTTACTTTGAAAATCTGTATTCCAACAAAATAGAAAGTACCGAAGACATTGACAAATTTCTAGAGACATATGCTCCTCCCAAACTGAAGCAGGAGGACATAAACGATTTAAACAGATCAATATCAAGCAACGAAATAGAAGAAACCATTAAGAATCTACCATCCAAGAAAAGCCCAGGACCAGATGGATTCTCAGCCAAGTTCTACAAGACCTTCAAAGAAGAACTCATTCCAATACTTCTCAAAGTATTCCAGGAAATAGAAAAGGAGGGTACCCTACCGAACTCATTCTATGAAGCTAATATCACCCTCATACCCAAACCAGGAAAAGACACATCAAGGAAAGAAAATTTTAGACCAATATCCTTGATGAATATACATGCTAAAATCATTAACAAAATATTGGCAAACCGTATCCAAAAACATATTAAGAAAATTGTGCACCACGATCAAGTGGGGTTCATTCCTGGAATGCAAGGATGGTTCAACATTCGTAAATCAATAAACGTAATCCATCATGTCAATAGACTTAAGCATAAGAATCATATGGTTATTTCAATTGATGCAGAAAAAGCATTTGACAAAAGACAACACCCCTTCATGCTGAAAACACTAGAAAAAATAGGGATAGTAGGAACATACCTGAACATTGTAAAGGCTATTTATGCTAAGCCCATGGCCAACATCATTCTTAATGGAGAAAAACTGAAACCATTCCCTTTATTTTTTTTTCTTTTTTTTTTTATTGTAAACAAATGGGATACATGTTGTTTCTCTGTTTGTACATGGCGTAAAGGCATACGATTTGTGTAATCATAAATTTACATAGAGTAATGTTGTTTGATTCATTCTGTCATTTTTTCCCTTCCCCCCACCCCTCCCCACCTCTTTACCCTCTATACAGTAGTTTCTTCCTCCATACTTGCCCCCCTCCCTAACCCTAACTCTAACCCTAACACTAACCCTTCCCTCCCCCCCATTATGTGTCATCCTCCACTTACTAGTGATATCATTCGTCCTTTGGCTTTTTGAGATTGGCTTATCTCACTTAGCATGATATTCTCCAATTTCATCCATTTGCCTGCAAATGCCATAATTTTATCATTCTTTATGGCTGAGTAATATTCCATTGTATATATATACCACAGTTTCTTTATCCACTCATCAATTGAAGGGCATCAAGGTTGGTTCCACAGTCTGGCTGTTGTGAATTGAGCAGCTATGAACATTGATGTGGCTGTATCTCTGTAGTATGCAGATTTTAAGTCCTTTGGGTATAGGCCAAGGAGGGGGATAGCTGGGTCAAACGGAGGGTCCATTCCAAGTTTTCTAAGGAATCTCCACACTGCTTTCCAGAGTGGCTGCACTAATTTGCAGCCCCACCAGCAGTGTATGAGTGTACCTTTCTCCCCACATCCTCGCCAACACCTGTTGTTGCTCGTATTCTTGATAATCGCCATTCTAATTGGGGTGAGATGGAATCTTAGGGTGGTTTTGATTTGCATTTCTCTTATTACTAGAGATGTTGAACATTTTTCCATATGTTTGTTGATTGCTTGTAGATCTTCTTCTGTGAAGTGTCTATTCATTTCCTTAGCCCATTTGTTGACTGGATTATTTGAATTCTTGGAGTAGAGTTTTTTGAGTTCTTTATAGATTCTGGAGATTAGTGCTCTATCTGAAGTATGATTGGCAAAGATATTCTCCCACTCTGTAGGCTCTTTCTTCGCATTGCTGATAGTTTCCTTTGCTGAGAGAAAGCTTTTTAGTTTGAATCTATCCCAGTGGTTGATTCTAGTTTTTATTTCTTGTGCTATGGGAGTCCTGTTAAGGAAGTCTGGTCCTAGACCAACAAGGTGAAGATTTGGACCTACTTTTTCTTCTATAATCTGCAGGGTCTCTGGTCTGATTCCGAGGTCCTTAATCCATTTTGAGTTTAGTTTCGTGCATGGTGAGAGATATAGGTTTAGTTTCATTCTGTTGCATATGGATTTCCAATTCTCCCAGCACCATTTGTTGAAGAGGCTATCTTTTCTCCATTGCATATTTTGGGCACCTTTGTCTAGTATGAGAAAATTGTATTTATTTGGGTTTGTGTCCGTGTCCTCTATTCTGTACCATTGATCTACCTTTCTATTTTGGTACCAATACCATGCCGTTTTTGTTACTATTGCTTTGTAGTAGAGTTGAAGATCTGGTATTGCAATACCCCCTGTTTCACTCTTCCTGCTAAAGATTGCTTTAGCTATTCTGGGTTTCTTATTCTTCCAGATGAATTTCATAATTGCTTGCTCTATTTCTGTAAGGTACGTCATTGGGATTTTAATTGGAATTGCATTGAATTTGTATAGCACTTTAGGTAGTATGGCCATTTTGACAATATTAATTCTTCCTATCCAAGAACATGGAAGATCTTTCCATCTTCTAAGGTGTTCTTTAATTTCTTTCTTTAGTGTTGTATAGTTCTCATTGTAGAGGTCTTTCACCTCTTTTGTGAGATTGATTCCCACGTATTTTATTTTTTTCGAGGCTATTGTGAATGGGGTAGTTTTCCTAATTTCTCTTTCTGAAGATTCATCACTTATGTATAAAAATGCGTTGGATTTATGGGCATTGATCTTGTAACCTGCTACTTTACTGAAATCACTTATGAGTTCTAAGAGTTTTCTGGTGGAATTTCCAGGTTCCTCTAAATATATAATCATGTCATCAGCGAACAGGGATAGTTTGAGTTCTTCTTTTCCAATTCGTATCCCTTTAATTTCTTTGTTTTGTCTAAGTGCTCTGGCCAGAGTCTCAAGAACGATGTTGAATAGAAGTGGTGAAAGAGGGCATCCCTGCCTTGTTCCAGTTTTTAGGGGGAATGCTTTCAGTTTTTCACCATTTAGAATGATGTTAGCCATGGGCTTAGCATAAATGGCCTTTACAATGTTAAGGAATGTTCCCACTATCCCTATTTTTTCTAGTGTTTTGAGCATGAAGGGGTGCTGTATTTTATCAAATGCTTTTTCTGCATCTATTGAAATAATCATGTGATTCTTGACTTTAAGTCTATTAATATGGTGAATTACGTTTATTGATTTCCTGATGTTGAACCAACCTTGCATCCCTGGGATGAAACCCACTTGATCATGGTGCACTATCTTTTTAATATGTTTTTGTATGCGATTTGCTAAAATTTTGTTGAGAATTTTTGCGTCGATGTTCATTAAGGATATTGGTCTGAAATTTTCTTTCCTTGATGAGTCTCTGTCTGGTTTAGGTATCAGTGTGATATTGGCTTCATAGAATGAGTTTGGGAGGGTTCCCTCCTCTTTTATTTTATGGAATACTTTGAGAAGTATTGGAATGAGCTCTTCTTTAAAGGTTTTGTAGAACTCGGCTGAGAATCCATCTGGTCCCGGACTTTTCTTTGTTGGTAGGCTTTTGATGACTGCTTCTATTTCAGTACTTGAAATTGGTCTATTTAAATTGTTTATGTCCTCCTCGTTCAGTTTAGGCAATTCATATGTCTCTAGAAACCTGTTGATGTCTTCGAAATTTTCTATTTTGTTGGAGTATAGATTTTCAAAATAGCTTCTAATTATGTTTTGTATTTCAATCATGTCTGTTGTGATATTTCCTTGTTCATTCCGAATTTTAGTGATTTGGGTTTTCTCTCGTCTTCTCTTTGTTAGTGTGGCTAAAGGTTTATCAATTTTGTTTATTTTTTCGAAGAACCAACTATTTATTTTGTCAATTTTTTGTATTGTTTCTTTTGTTCAATTTCATTGATTTCAGCTCTGAGTTTAACTATTTCCTGTCTTCTACTACTTTTGGTGCTGGTCTGTTCTTCTTTTTCTAGGGCTTTGAGCTGTAGTGTTAGGTCGTTTATTTGTTGAGTTTTACTTCTTTTATTAAATGCGCTCCATGAAATAAATTTTCCTCTAAGTACTGCTTTCATAGTGTCCCAGAGATTTTGATATGATGTTTCTTTGTTCTCATTTACCTCTAAGAATTTTTTAATTTCCTTGCTAATATCTTCTGTTATCCATTCATCATATAATAGCATATTGTTTAATCTCCAGATGTTGGAATAGTTTCTGTGTTTTACTCTTTCATTTATTTCTAACTTCAATCCATTATGATCTGATAGAATACATGCTAGTGTCTCTATCTTCTTGTATTTGCTAACATTAGCTTTGTGGCATAATATATGGTCTATTTTAGAGAAGGATCCATGTGCTGCTGAGAAGAAAGTGTATTCGCTCTTGGTTGGATGGTATATTCTATAAATGTCCGTTAAGTCTAAATTATTGATTGTGTTATTGAGATTTATGGTTTCTTTGTTCAATTTTTGTCTGGAAGATCTGTCCAGTGGTGAGAGAGGCGTGTTAAAATCACCTAGTATTATTGTGTTGTGGTCTATTTGGTTTCTGAAATTGAGAAGGATTTGTTTGACATACATAGATGAGCCACTGTTTGGGGCATAGATGTTTATGATTGTTATATCTTGCTGATTTATGTTTCCCTTAAGCAGTATGAAATGACCTTCTTTATCCCTTCTGACTAACTTTGGCTTGAAGTCCACATTATCGGAAATGAGGATGGATACTCCAGCTTTTTTGCTGAGTCCATGTGCATGGTATGTTTTTCCCCATCCTTTCACCTTTAGTCTATGGGTATCTTTTTCTATGAGGTGAGTCTCTTGTAGGCAACATATTGTTGGATCTTTCTTTTTAATCCAGTCTGCCAGTCTATATCTTTTGATTGATGAATTCAGGCCATTAACATTCAGGGTTATTATAGAGAAATGATTTGGTTTCCCGGTCATTTGGTTCATTTTTAAAATTTTGTTTATTTATTTGTTTGACACAACTTGTTTCCTCCTTTATTTGACAATTCCTTTAGGATAATTCCTCCCTTTGCTGATTTGCTTCTTTGTTTTTCATCTCTTCCTCATGGAATAGTTTGTTGAGAATGTTCTGTAATGCTGGCTTTCTTTTTGTAAATTCTTTTAGCTTTTGTTTATCATGGAAGGATTTTATTTCATTGTCAAATTTGAAGGTAAGTTTTGCTGGGTATAAGATTCCTGGTTGGCATCCATTTTCTTTCAGGGCTTGAAAAATGTTGTTCCAGGCCCTTCTAGCTTTTAGGGTCTGGATTGAAAAATCTGCTGATATGCGTATTGGTTTCCCCCTGAATGTAATTTGGTTCTTTTCTCTCACAGCCTTTAAAATTCTGTCTTTATTTTGTATGTTAGGTATTTTCATTATAATGTGCCTTGGTGTGGGTCTGTTTTAATTTTGTGTATTTGGAGTCCTATAAGCCTCTTGAACTTGATTTTCCATTTCATTCTTCAGATTTGGGAAATTTTCTGATATTATTTCATTGAATAAATTGTTCATTCCTTTGGCTTGTTTCTCTAGGCCTTCCTCAATCCCAATAATTCTTAAATTTGGCCTTTTCATGATATCTCATAGTTCTTGTAGATTCTGTTCATGATTTCTTACCATCTTCTCTGTTTGTTCAACTTTGTTTTCAAGGTTAAATATTTTGTCTTCAATGTCTGAGGTTCTGTCTTCCAGGTGTTCTATCCTATTGGATATGCTTTCTATGGAGTTCTTAATTTGGTTTATTGTTTCCTTCATGTCAAGGATTTCTGTTTGGTTTTTTTTCAATATCTCTAACTCTTTATTGAAATGATCTTTTGCTTCCTGTATTTGCTCTTTTAACTGTCGTTTGGTGCGATCATTCAATGCTTGCATTTGCTCTTTCATCTCATCGTTTGCTTCTCTCATCATTTTAATTATGTACATTCTGAACTCCTTTTCTGTCATTTCTTCTGCCATGCTGTCATTGGGTTTTATTGATGTAACATCTAGATTTGTTTGCAGCATTTTCTTTCCTTGTTTTCTCATATTGTTCAGGTATCAGAGGACTGCTGAGATATTGCAGATTTCCTCTATTGACTTACAATGTCCCTGAAGATTTCTATATATATCCCCCCTTAGCCTTCAGTCGGCTGAAGTCATGGAGGAAGTTGATAATGCGGTGCTCCACAAGGAAGCTGCCTCTCTCGGAGTGGTGGCCTTCAGGTGGGGTATAATCCCTGCTAGTGGGCAGAGGTGCCTCCACTTGTTAACCAATGGTCATCCAAAGGGGACCTAGGCTGCGGGCTGAGGCAAGGCCTGTTTGGGCCTGAGTCTCTGGTTTTACCATCCTTGTGGGGAAACCTCACCCAGCAGGGAAGACTCACCCGGTGGGGAGGTCTCGCTGGTCAGTTCCCTCCTAGAGGTTCCCCTCAATTTACAGCTACCGCCTGGGCTGGGCTGCCTTCCTCTGCAAAGTTCCCAGGGGCCCGGCCCTACCTCCTGGGCCTGGGAGCCTCACCCTTCGCAGATGAATCTCCTTAGGCTGCCCCTCCTCAGAGAATTTGCCCACAGGCCTGGAACCTTCGCTCCGCCCTAAGCCTGTCTCTGTGCAGCTCTTCCACCCAGAAGCCTCCTAGATTCTGGGACCCTGCTCTGCACCTAATCGCCTGGCTGTGTGGCCCCTCCTCTGAGCAGCCACCTGTGGCCCCGAACAATCGCTCTGAGTCCCCGAGACCCACCACAGGCCTCTTCCTCCAGACAGCCGCCCAGTATTCCAGTGGGGTCACTAGGAGTCCAAGAACCTCACTGCGTGCCTCCTCCTCCCACCAACCACCCGTAGCCCTGGGCAATCAATCACTCCGAGTCGAAGTGACCCTCCCCGTTCCTCCTCCTTCTCCAGATAACCCCCCAGTGTTCAGGAGCGGTCGCTCTGAGTGGCTCTGAATCCACGTGACCCGCTGCACGGGTCCTCTGGGCAACCGCCCAGAGCTCTGGTGCGGCCACTCAAGACCAAGCGACCCACCACGCTTCTCCTCCAGGCAGCCCCCCTGTGTTCAGGAGCTGTCACTTTAAGACCAAACAACTCACCACTCGCCTTCTCCTCTGAGCAGCTGCCTGGAGCGCTAATGTAATCACTGCGAGTCCAAAGGACCCGCCGCGCTCCTCCTCCTCCTTCTCCTACTCCTCCGGGCAGGCCCCGGGGTTCAGAAGTTGTCTGAGTCCAAACAGCTCGCCACGCAGCCCCTCCTCTGGCAACCGCCTGTAGCTCTGGTGTAGTCACCCTGAATCCAAGTGGACCCGCTCCTCCTCCTCCTAGTCCTCAGGGCAGGCCCCGGTGTTCAGAAGCGTCGTTCTGATTCCAAACAGCTCGCCGCGCGGCTTCTCCTCTGGCAACCGCCTGTAGCTCTGGTGCAGTCACTCCGAATCCAAGTGGCCACGCTCCTCCTCCTCCTCCTCAGGGCAGGCCCTGGTGTCCTGAGTCCACACAGCTCTCCTCGCCACTCTTCCCCTGGGCAGCCGCCTGAGCCCCAGTGGTTGCTCCGAGTCCCAGCGCTGTGCCGAGCAGCCTCCTTTACGGCGCTCCCAGCTGTCCGAGTTCACTGCTCCAGCGGGGGGAGGGGCGTCTCGCCGGCAGTTCTACTTCACAAATTTTCCTGCGTTCCGGGACCACCGTCCCATCCGGGATGCCTCCCCAGGGGGTGTGAGTCACCCGGCTGCTTTGAGTTGGTCCCAAGCTTCTCAATATCTCCTCTTTTGAATCCTGAGTCCTGGAGCAACATGAAATGCAGCCACCCTCTAGGCCGCCATCTTGAAACCTGAAACCATTCCCTTTAAAAACAGGAACAAGACAGGGATGTCCTCTTTCACCACTTCCATTCAACATTGTCCTCGAAACTCTAACCAGAGCAATTAGGCAGACTAAAGAAATTAAAGGATACAAATAGGAAAAGAGGAACTTAAGCTGTCACTATTTGCGGATGACATGATTTTATATTTAGAAGATCCAAAAACCTCCTCCAGAAAACTTCTAGACCTCATCAATGAATTCAGCAAAATAGTAGGCTATAAAATCAACATGCATAAATCTACAGCATTTTTATACGCAAGCGATGAAACAGCTGAAAGGGAAATGAGGAAAACAACTCCATTTGCAATAGCCTCAAAAAAAAAAAAATAAAATAAAATACTTGGATATACATCTAACCAAAGAGGTAAAAGATCTCTACAATGAAAACTACAAAACACTGAAGAAAGAAATTAAGGAAGACCTTAGAAGATGGAGAGATCTCCCATGTTCTTGGATAGGCAGAATTAATATTGTCAAAATAGCCATACTACCAAAAGTGCTATACAGATTCAATGCAATTCCAATTAAAATCCCAATGACGTACCTCACAGAAATAGAGCAAGCAATCATGAAATTCATCTAGAAGAATAAGAAACCCAGAATAGCTAAAGCAATCCTTAGCAGGAAGAATGAAAGAGGGGGTATTGCAATACCAGAATTTCAACTATACTACAAAGCAATAGTAACAAAAACAGCATGGTATTGGCACCAGAATAGACAGGTAGTTCAATGGTACAGAATAGAGGACACGGACACAAACCCAAATAAATACAATTTTCTCATACTAGACAAAGGTGCCAAAAATATGCAATGGAGAAAAGATAGCCTCTTCAACAAATGGTGCTGGGAAAACTGGAAATCCATATGCAACAGAATGAAACTGAACCCCTATCTCTCACCCTGCACAAAACTCAACTCACAATGGATCAAGGACCTTGAAATCAGACCAGAGACCCTGCATCTTATAGAAGAAAAAGTAGGTCCAAATCTTCACCTTGTTGGCTTAGGATCAGACTTCCTTAACAGGACTCCCATAGCACAAGAAATAAAAGCAAAAATCAATAACTGGGATAGATTCAAACTAAATAGCTTTCTTTCAGCAAAGGAAACTATCAGCAATGCGAAGAAAGAGCCTACAGAGTGGGAGAATATCTTTGCCACTCATACTTCAGATAGAGCACTAATTTCCAGAATATATAAAGAACTCAAAATACTCTACACCAAGAATACAAATGACCCAATCAACAAATGGGCTAAGGAAATGAAGAGACACTTCTCAGAAGAAGATGTACAAGCAATCAACAGATTTATGAAAAAATGTTCAACATCTTTAGTAATAAGAGAAATGCAAATCAAAACTACACTAAGATTCCATCTCACCCCAATTAGAATGGCGATTATCAAGAACACAAGCAACAATAAGTGTTGGAGAGGATGTGGGGGAAAAGGTACACTCATTCATTGCTGGTGGGACTGCAATTTAGTGCAGCCACTCTGGAAAGCAGTGTGGAGATTCCTTAGAAAACTTGGAATGGACCTACCATTTGACCCAGCTATCCCACTCCTCGGCCTATACCCAAAGGACTTAAAATCAGCACACTACAGAGTTATAGCCACATCAATATTCATAGCAGCTCAATTCACAATAGCCAGACTATGGAACCAACGTAGATGCCCTTCAATTGATGAATGGATAAAGAAACTGTGGTATATATATACAATGGAATATTACTCAGCCATGAAGAATGATAAAATTATGGCATTTGCAGGCAAATGGATGAAATTGGAGAATATCATGTTAAGTGAGATAAGCCAATCTAAAAAACCCAAAAGACGAATGATCTCACTGATAAGCGGATGATGACAGGTAATGGGGGGTGGAAGGGGGACAAGAATGGAGGAAGGGGCGACTGTATAGAGGGAAAAGAGAGGTGGGAGGAGTGGGGGGAAGGAAAAAAATAACAGAATGAATCAAACATCATTACTCTATGTAAATATATGAATATGCAAATGGTATGCTGTTACTCCATGTACAAACTGAAACAACATGTATCCCATTTGTTTACAATAAAAATATATTTTAAAAATAAATAAAAATAAAAATAAGCCTCAGAGCAAAAAATAAATAAATAAATAAAAGGAAAAACTAGAGGTCTAATTAAGCCAACCCAACATTATGGATTCACTGCCTTACTTTTAAGGTCTGCAAGTCCTTTTAGAAATTTCACCCCCAACGAAATCAAAAGTGAGCCAAATAGAGTTGCTGATTCTCAAACACTAGAAGTGAATCACATAGCTTCAGTACTAGGGCAATATGTCCTAGTGGTTTGGAGTTGCACAGATTTGGAGTCACACACACCTGGGTTAAGAGTCTAGGTTCCATCACTTACTAGCTCTGTGACCTTGAGCAAAATATTTAACCTCTCTAAGGTTTGGTTTCTCCCTTCTGTAGTTTCCAAAGTGAACCAACTTATCTCAAGCTGTTGTGCTCCTGTTTAGGCTGCTCTCTCTACCTTGAATACTACCCACTTCCTTTAACACTGACTCCTACTTCTCCCTCAGGTCTCAAATCCACATTGCATCTTCCTACAAGTCTTATTTTCCTAGTCAGAGTTAGATAATGCTCTTAAGTGTCTCCTCCTCAAATGCCCTAAACATATCTTTAATCACAGTAAATATATGGTAATAGGCAGGGTTTTTTTTTGGGGGGGGGGACTAGGGATTGAACTCGGGGGCACTCAACCACTGTACCACATTCCCAGCTCTATTTTGTATGTTATTTAGAGACAGGGTCACACTGAGTTGCTTTGCACCTCGATTTTGCTGAGGCTGGCTTTGAACTCACTATCCTCCTGCCTCAGCCTCTTGAGCCACTGGGATTACGGGTGGGCACCACTGCACCACCACTGGTGATTTTTTAAATTGTGCTTCCTCCATCCTTTAGGAATCAGTAAACTAGGGCCCACTGGCAAAATCTGACCTATTGTCTCTGTACAGCTCTCAAGATAAAATATATGTATATGTACACATATATACAAATATATATGTGTACATATATAAGTACATATGTATATATTTTACATTTTAAAGAATTAGTTTTAAAAAGAAGAATATATCATTCTTATGCATCCCACATAGCCTGAAATATTTACTATCTGGCCCTTTATAGAAAAATATTTGATGACCCCTGCCATAGACCATAAGTAATTTGAGAGCAAGAGCTCCTTTTTATTTTACTGTATGTCCTACACCTAGCACAATGCCTGGCACATAATATACACTCTGATGCTTGCTTAATGAAAGAATGAATTAATAAACTGGGCATGGTGGCGCATGCCTGTAATCCCAGCAGCTCGGGAGGCTGAGGCAGGAGGATCTCCCTAAGCAACTCAGTGAGACCCTGTCTCTAAATAAAATATAAAAAAGGGCTGGGGATGCAGCTCAGTGGTCATGTGCCCCTGAGTGCAATCCCTGGTGCCAAAAAAATAAATAAAAGAATAAGTTAGTAAGTACAAACAATATTTTTAATGTATAATTTATTATTATCTCCCAATGTCCAAATAAAATGTTCTCCACTTGGGCAAGCTTTCCCTGACCTTGGAAGAAAACTTGTTCAGATCACAGAATTTTCTATTCACATTTTTCTGAATAAACAGTTCTAAGGTCACTCTAAGTGATAAAAAAATTTTGATTCTGTAATCAGTAGGTATTCAGTCTAAGAAATCGATCAAACTTTTTAGTGTTCACTCAAAAATAAGACCCCTCAGCAGGGCACAGAGTCCCATACTTGTAATCTCAGAGCCCTGGAGGCTGAGGCAGGAGGATCATGAGTTCAAAGCCAGCCTCAGCAACTTATCCAGGCCCTAAGCAACTCAGGGGGATCCCGTCTCTAAATACAATATGAAAAGGGGCTGGAGATGCAGCCCAGTGGTTAAGCGTTCCTGGGTTCAATCCCAGGTACCAAAATAATAATTATAATAATAATAATAATAATAATAATAATAATAATAATAAGAAGAAGAAGAAGAAGAAGAAGAAGAAGAAGAAGAAGAAGAAGAAGGAGGAGGAGGAGGAGAAGGAGAAGAGGAAGAAGAAGTCCCCTCTCCTTCCTTATGTTAAGATCTGTAGAATATGGAGAAGGAAGAGTGATAGGTTTTCTTCTTTCTGTCCCACTTGCCAGCTCCTATGTGTAGTCTCATGAGGATAGAAGCAGAAACAGGGAAAAGGAGGTTAAGGGAATTGATAATTTTTTCCTTAGTGGAATGGCCTCCCACTCTCTGGGTCTCTGGCTCTTCTTTGTGTTCCTCAATGGGTTCCATCACTGACAATCCCTCTTCTGCAATCCGAAAGACCTAGGTAGGTTAATGTATTTCTATTTAGGTTGGTAGTTTTCAATTCCTTCTTCTGCCCCTAGGAATTCAGTGGCTATCTTCCTGTTGCTGGGATCCTTCCACTCCTTTCAGTGGCTCTATTAGATAGGGTCAAGCATGAGTCTACCCTAGCTCTCTCTCTTTCTTGAGTGGCCCCCATTTGATTCCCAGAACTGTTTTGCCCAAACGCTAAGAATGCAGACCAATCCCAACACAATCAACCTTGTCCTCCTGCCAAGGGCCACATTAGCTTTCTCAGAATAGAGTACAACTCCAATCTTCTGCCTCTCTACTGCAGGAAATAAATGTCAAGGTCTGGTGAAATACACTCTCACTAGTCTGGAAGTGAAGAAGGTAGTCTCCCCCAAGCCCATTACTCCTTTGCAAGATGGAGTAGTCTTAGCCTGGCAACAGCTCTCTGCAAAACAATGTTTTTACAAATTTCTCTTCTGACTCCCCTCTACAATAAGATTTTTATTTCTTGGAACCTGTTCTGGATCATTTCCCTTATAAATTTGGTATATGATGACCTGGTTTTGGAATTTCTATCTATTATAGGGCATCTATTATGTTTTCCTGGAAACTTGAATTTAGGTATTGTGTTACATAACTTTTACTTTTTTTTTCTAATTAGGTAAGAAAACTACCCCTGTGAAACCTCCAGTTAGGAGTCATGTTAATAAGTTCATCCTCTTCTGTCATGTGCAAATTTGAGACAATATTTACTAAGCATCCATAATGTGTGCTTTAGAAATATTTTCTCCTATAAACTTCCCTTTATAATTTCCTATTTTACAGATGAACAAACTGAGTCACAGAGAAATTAACTGATTTTCTTCAGATAATTCAGAAAATATAGATTAAATCTGAGGTTGTATAACTTCAAAGTCCCTGATCCTTCTTCTATACCATGATCTTCGAACGTTTCCACCAAAATACTCCAAATTGCAGAGAAGAGTGAACATATATTCCTGGGGAAGTCTGAGTAGCCCCAAAAGACCCTACCACGAGTGCAAAATTTCTCTGAATTTTCATCCTTGATCATAAAAATGCATGCAAAATTTACATTCCACTTGCCTATATTTATTGTCATATAAAGTATGTTTAAAATCTCTAAATTGACTTATATTCTCCCTATCCCTATCCCTATCCCAATATTTGAGCAAAATCAGTCCTCAAGGAAAATATACTGGGTTTATCCTGTACATTCATCAGTCTTGACCATAGTACTCCAAATTGAGAAACAAATACCAGATGGTGCTAATAGGGCATTTCGGATTTCGAGGAGCACCTCAACCTATTGAAACCACTGCAATGAGGGAAAGAGAAAAGACAGAAGATGCAAGAGTTGTTAAAGAGAATGTGGAAACGAAGGGAAAATCACTGCAGTAATGCTTTTAAAAAAAAATTTAAGTTGTAGATGTACATATTACCTTTAATTTTTAACTAATTTATTTTTTATGTGGTGCTGAGAATGGAACCCACTGCCTCAGACGTGCTAGGCAAGAACTCTACCACTGAGCTACAGCCCCAGCCCACTGCAATAATTCTTTAAGATTGACAAGACACTCACTAATACCATTCCTACTATAGTTACTGTATTAAAAATTGTTGATGACCAGGTATTGTTGGATGAATGATCCAGCAATGATTGAATGATATTGGAGAAGTGACAGGGGGACATTCAGCTGTCCTTAACTTGGAGATCGTGGAGCACAGAAATTGAATGACTATTTCTGAGGGAGAGGCAGTCATCAGGCTCTCAAAGGAGTCCAAAATGCATGAAGGTTAAGAATCACTGCTCTGGGGAGGTGGGGCCTGGGGTTGTGGCTCGGTGGTAGAGCACTTGCCTAGCATGTGTTGAGGCACTGGGTTCAATTCTCAGCACCACATGTAAATTAATTAATTAATTAATTAAAGGTCCATGGACAATTTAAAAAATATTTTAAAACATCACTGCTATAGAGAACAGAACTCAGACCTTCGGATTCTTGTGTCTTATTTTCAAATTCTGTCTGTAGGCTTAGTAAATTGTATGACAAGCTTTCTCTCTGAACCTCAGGTTCCCCATTTATAAAATGAGGGTCATAATACCTAAGACAGTATTATTGTGAGCATTAAATGTATTTCTTTGTGCTACATGCTTTATACAGGGTAGACATTCAAGAAATGTTAATCTCCTTCTTACCATGTAAAAGATGGTAAAAAGGCATTTAAACTACAGGTGGATGCATCATTTCTAATTGAACATATAAGCTTTCTTCAAAGACGTTCTACCCTCAACCAGAAACTCTGACTGAGGTTAAATTTCCACAAAACATTCAAATTAAGTGTATTAACTTGGTGCCTGAAAAAAAAAATTTCCCAAAGCTAGAAACACACACATAGGCATACATTCTGCTTGTGAAGATGAACTTAATTAAATACCACCACATTCTGGCATGTTTGGCTTCAATTGTAAGCATATATTGCTGTGAGACCTAAAATGAAAAATCTTTTAGATTGAGCAACAGATTTAAGCCTCTTCAATGACATATAAAGCAGTGTTTTATAAAGAAGAACCTTAGCTAAGCCTACAGACTCATGAAGAAGCCTGGAAGGGGTTAAAGTGGAAGGCTTACACAAACTTTGCTTTCTCCATTCTCTCTTATCTCCTCCCTCTCTCTGGGGCTCTACACAGCTAAGGCAGAGCGGAGCTAGATCGCTACCTTTCCTGCATGCTCTAAACTGTTGCCTGCAAAGGAGGAACTGGGGACTTAACTAATTCAGGCTGCTTCCATTCAAGTGTTCCAGACGGCACATATACATCCAAACAGATTTCTCTTTGCTCTTTGGAGCTTAGAAGAAACAGACATCTAAAACTGCACTCTGAAGCTGTAAGTGATAATTGGCATTTTAATAACTAATAGAAGATGCTTTTCTGTTTTTCTGAAAAGGGCTGACTCTTGATGAAGATGAAAGAGAAAGCATACTTTGCATGAACATAGTCCTGCTTCTTTGGCAAAACAAGGCTTTTCATTCTGTTTTCCAGATACTCCAGAGGTGTTCCTGAACAAGTTGCCTGTTGGTGCAAGCTTCAAAAGGGATACTTAAATGGCCAACCCCATTCGTACTGTGAGCCAAAAAAGGTAAGAGAAATTTGGAAATATAATGATGCTATTCACAGTGAAGTGAGCGACATTATTTTATTTATCGGCAGGTGTGACAAATAGGCACCATCTGCCGCAGAAGGTACAGCAACTCCCACTTGTGCAAGCTTATTACTTAATGGCTCCAGCCATTGAAGGAGCACTTGCAGCTGAAATTGCTTTTTCATAGGCTGATATGAAACTGGATACTCTTAACAGCTCTGACCTCCCTCAGTTTTTCCGCCCTCTCTGGGCAAATACATACAAACAGAATGTGTTAACTCTTGAAAGCTGTTGCAGTTGATAGTTGTGACTTCCTTTTCTGAATTGTTCACTAATCATTTTTCTTAGCTGTTTGGTGGGATTTCAGTTCTGAAATTATACAGGCAGGAGTCACACAGAATATGTAAAATGACCAGTGGGTTGTTTTCAGAACATTATCAATAAAAAGTGAAAATAAGTACTAGGAGCACCTCAAGGACCAAAACTGGGTTAAGGGCACATTATTTCTATATCCCTTACACTGAGCTTAGTGTCTGCAACTTGGCAGACACTCAATAAAGATTTGTTGAATAAATGTCAGTCTGATTTTGGAAGCCATGCAGAACTTTGTTGCTGAATGGGATCCTAATTAGGATAAGTTGTACTCCATGTATGTATAATACATCAAAATACACTCTACTTTCATGTATATCTAAAAAGAACAAATAAAAATTTTAAAAAATAAATGAGTTTCACTGGAGGAATCCCTCTTGGGCTTGATAGATGAAGAAAGCTTCACACACTCTTCTCATATAAAGGAGCAAAATTCATGATCTGTAAGTGTATTTGATTTTACTTCTGTGAGGTTATAAATATATTATGCCAATATCAGACACCACCAAGGACTTGGCGTTTAAGTGTTCATACTAAAAATACAAGAAGATTTTTGTTACCAGGTATTTTACTTATTTACCAAGTTAATGACAAAATATGCAAACAGAAAATTAGGAATGCTTTTGAAACCAGAGTTTTGAGATGAGACTAGATTCCCTGCTTTGCCAATTTCTTTCTGGGTTTCTGTCCCGCAGATTTGAAGAATAAAATCCATGGACAATAACAGAAGGGCAGAGTAAACGGTATAGGACTTATTTAAGTGAGAAGAGATAGAACTCCCGCCATGGGGGAGGGGGCTAGGTAACAGAAAAACCCCTTTTGGTGTGCCAACTTAGGTGTTTACATATGGTTCTGGGTAGAGCATGGACCAAAAGCTAGGTTTAACAGGCATTGAAAAAGTATCAGCTGTATCCTTTAGCCTGAGTTTTAATCCTTTCTGTAACTCCTATTTGGGTTCACCCCCACCTTCCATACCTAACCCCGCCCACCCCCTTCTGGGACAAAGAAGTTCCCACCAGGGAGCCTCAAGGTCTTTTACATTTGAAATAGGCCTTGATAGTGCCATTACTATTTCTATAGGTTAGCCTCCAGGTGTGATTTCTGCTTTTGAACAGAATCTCTCTCAATTTAGACCCATTCCTTCTGATTGACCATTCTTATTCACATTCACATCATTCATGGGTATTTTGATTTACATTAGAAGTAAAGTAAACCCCATAGTCCGGTTAATGTTGGACACTGGCTAATTATTAATCTCTTGCCCTTTTTCTTCCAGACTTCTCTCCCCCTTTCTTTTTAAATATTTTTTATAGTAGATGGACATAATACCTTTACTCTACTTATTTTTTTTTTTTTTGCAGTGCTAAGGATCAAATCCAGTGCCTCACATATGCTAGGCAAGCACTCTGCCACTGAGCCCCAACCTCAGCCCCTCCTTTCTTTTCTTCCTCCATTCTTTCCCAGTACTCTTTTGGTTCCCTTACTTCTGTCCCTCATAATCACTCATTTCCTCCTACATTCCTCATTCTCTTTTCTCACCTTTACCTTTCTTTCTTTCTTGTGGTGCTGAGGGTTGAATCCAGGGCCTTGTGCATGCAAGGCAAGCATTCTACTAACTGAGCTATATCCCCAGCCCTTCACCTTTCTTTCTTTCCATCCTCCTCCTTTTCTTCCTTCCTCTTTCTCCTATCCTTTCTTTTCCCAGTTCCCCATTCCTCACTCTCCTTATTCCCTCAACGACTTTCAACCACTTTTACAAAGACTGGGAATTGTTTTTTTATTTATGAGCTTTTCAGAAAGGATTGCGGGATACCAAACTGATTCTATAAAGTTCTTCCCACAATAATTCCATTCCACAGAATGAATAAAATTTTTTGTATTGTAAGGCCCCCCAAAAAGGAAACCCCAACTCTGTCCCATGGATGGACGGCAACCCCAATCAACCGCAGGAGGCGTCACTTGATGCAAACCGCAAGAGGTGTTTATTCCAGCGCGCTGGGACCCAACTCCAGGAGTCGAGTCCCTAGCAGAAAATCTTGTAGGTTTATAAAGGCAGAAACCACACATCGGGAGGGGTCGCACATGAAAGGGGGAAAAGGGGGAACAAAGCTGCCAGAAAATTTCAAAGGGGGTCTGGGTTTGCTGATAACATACAACATGTTTCACAATGTTTTACAACAGGGCGTAGATTCTGGTCAATAGTTTCTGGTAATCATTCTGTTTGATCACTATCTGGCTATCTGGCTCAATTTACCCTTTTATTCTCTGTTTGGGGCTGTTTCTTGGAACAGCTTTAAGGGCTTTGTTCCCATTCCTGGGAGGGTGACCTTAGGAAGTTGAGATGACTGGGAGGGTGACCTTAGGGAGTTAAGATAACTGGGAGGGTGACCTCAGACAGCTTAAAAAAATGTCCATTCTTTCAGTATGTGTATACCAGGGATTGAACCCAAGGGTGCTTAACCACTGAGCCACATCCCAAGCCCCTAATTTCTTATTTTGAGACAGGGTCTTGCTAAGTTACTGAGGCTGTCTTTGAACTTGTGGTCCTCCTGCCTCAATCTCCTTAGCTGCTGGGATTACAGGCCTGAGCCAAAGCCTGGCATATTTTTGATCCTTTTAAAGTTTTTTTTTTCAAATGATGCAGAGCTTTTAATGGTACAATCATATTATCTGTGCAATTCATTAATTAGTTAGCAAAGAAAGCCATGGCAATCCTGCTCAGTAAGCTTTTGTTAGAAGTTCTCATAGATATATAACCAGGATAAAAAAGAGAATTCCCCAATAACTAACTTTTCATTCATTCATTTTAAAGTCCTTAATGTATTTAAGAACTTTATCCTTAATGAGATTAGACCTGTCTGAACTGAACAGGGTGTTTGATGTTCTGCAAATTAGAAAGGTTTTAAGAAATTATGTGACTAGGTTTCTCAACCCTCGGAGGAAACATTTAAAGAAATTGACAACTATAGCTGGGATTCTTATTGTCTAAACTTCTCCAAGATTCATTTAATTCTAATAAACATGTAATAAATATTCAGACCTAAGAAAAATTCAGGGTCCGTTGTGTAAGAGATAAGAAATGTACTAGCAATCATTATAAAATCATCTATAGACAATTAGATTTCTAAAACTTAAATGTAAAATTTAACCTATCCCCTGTAATTTTTCTCTAAAAATGTGTAACTAAAATAGCAAATCAAAAGCAAAGTTTTTAAAATTCTTTAATTCTTCTTTATAGTCTGAGATTAATTCTCCTTTACTCAATAAGAGACCTGGGAATAAAGGAATAAAAGGGAAAGGGAAATCCAGGCACTTTTTCAAGTTATACAGTCAGTCCTTCATATCCAAGAGTTCTGCAACTGTGATTCAACCAACCATAGTTCAACCAACTGCAGATAAAAATATTTGAAAAAAATCCTGGCATGATGGTACATATCAGTAATCCTAGCAGCTAGGGAGGCTAAGACAGGAGGAATTCAAGACCAGCCTCAGCAACTTGCTGAGATCCTGTCTCTAAATAACAAAGGCTGGGGATGTAGCTTAGTGGCAGGGTGCTCATCTAGGATGTGTGAGTCCCTAGGTTCAATTCCCAGTATTACCAAAAAAGAAAAGAAGAAGAAATTTTGAAAACAATTTACATCTCTACTAATTATGTGCAGACTTTTATGTCTTGTGATGGCAAACAGTAAATATAATAACCTATTTATGTAGCACTTACATTGCATTAGATATTATAAGTTATCTAGAGATGATTTAAAGTATACAAGATGTGCATAAATTATACGCAAATATTATGCCATTTTATATTTGGGATTTGAACATCTTCAGAATTTGGTATCTGTGGAGGTCCTAGAACCATGCTCCACAGAAAATAAGGTCTGATTCTATTAGAAATCAAATCAGAAATAAAAGAAGATTGTTCTTTTTCTAGTTATCAGTGGTAAGTGCATTTCTTCAATCATATCCATGTAGTTATTCAGTTATTATTAAGTGGCTACTGTAAGTACAGCTATGTAAGGCATGGAATGTTAAAAGAGATCCTCAAGGAGTTTATAAGTTAGTATTTAGGGGGAAATGTATCTGATAGATATCTACAATATTGGGCAAAAGTGATTCCTCTAAGAGAGATACAAAACAGGGTAGGAATTCAGATTGGGGTGGGAAATCAAGGTCAGCTTCATGAACTGAACCCGGAAGAATGGTAGCATTTCCTTATGCAAAGATATGGAAAGATGGAAGGAAATTTTCAACCAAAAACATGGAAGCAGGGAAGTATGTGGATGTATATATTTAAAGGATTTAAAATCAGCATTCTACAGTGACACAGTCACATTCATATTTTTGTTTGTTTGTTTGTTTTGTGGTGCTGGGGATTGAACCCAGGGCCTTGTGCATGCAAGGCAAGCACTCTACCAACTAAACTATATCCTCAGCCCCCATGTCTATGTTTATAGCATTCACAATAGCTAAGCTATGGAACCAACCTAGGTGCCCTTCAACAGATGAATTGATAAAGAAAATGTGGTATATATACAAAATGGAATTTTACTCAGCCATTAGGAAGAATGAATTTATGACATTTGCTAGTAAGTGGATGGATCTTGAGACTATCATGCTAAGTGAAATAAGCCAATCCCTCCAAAAACCAAAGGTTTTCGCTGATGTGTGGAAGCTAACCCACAACAGGGGTGGAGAGAGAATAGAAATTCAGTAGATTAGACAAAAGGGAAAGAAGGGAAGGGAGGGGAGATAGGAGAAAAGAAAGACAGTGGAATGAGTCTGACCTAACTTTCCTATGTGCATATATGAATATACCTCAGTGAATCTCACCATCGTGTACAAAAATGGGGTCCTAATTAGAATAAGATAAATTCCATGCTTGTATAATTATATCAAAATGGATTCTGTCATGTATGTAAAAAGAACCAATTGAAAAAAGAACAAGTACTATAGTTTGACTAGAAAGGAGGATAATGTTAGGAATTAAGGTCAGCCTGGGCATTGACAGCCTTGAAGGGGAAGCTAAGAAGAATGTAATAAAGTTCAAAGGCAATAAGGAAACTCAAAGGACTTCCCAAAGTTTATTCCTTTTTCATCCTACTAGAATAATCATAAATAAATAACATAGTAATCGCATGTAGAGTAAAAAGGACAAATTGAAGATTATGCACAGACTGATACTTTTTTTAGAAAACAAATTTTAAAACAAAACTAACATTGTTTAGGTTTGGGGTGTGTGTGGGTGTATAAATAAAAGGAAAGTAATGATTAATGAAATGTAGGGTATTGGGCACTTCTGGAGAGAAAGGTAAGAGGTCAAGATGGAGGACCCATAGGCAGATATGTCAATTATGCTATTCTCACTCTTAAATTTGGTAGGTATCCATTCACAGATATTTGTCTATGGGTGTTCATTATGTTAAGTAAACAAACAAGGACCTGAATTTACCAACAATGACAATATGCCATAAACCAAGGAGTATGGCTTATCCAATTCTGTGTATTTGAGATCCAAGGGCAAGTAAAAGGATATTATACTATTACAGGGCACTCTCCCAACTGGCTTATACTGCCAGTGTTTCTTTCTCCTTCCACTTCTGTTCTGGAAGGCAGGTGGATGAGTAAATCATGAGATACAGGGGTGAAAAAAATCCATTGAGCTCTTATCTCTGGCCTAGTACCATTTTTTGTTTGTTTGTTTGTTTGGTTTGGTTTGGTTACTGGGGATCGAACTCAAGGGTACTTGACTACTAAGCCACATCCCCAACCCTTTTTATTTTTTATTTAGGGACAGGGTCTTGCTGAGTTGCTTAGGGCCTTGCTAAATTGCTGACGCTGGCTTTGAACTTGCTATCCTCCTGCCTTAGCCTCCCAAGCCACTGGGATTACACATGGGTGCCACCTTGCCTAGCAGGGATTATTACCATTCTTAAGGAAAGGAGCTGCAGGGAGAATAAATGGTGAGAAGAAAAACAATTCAGATTGACCATATACATACCTAGGGGGCAGCTAAGATCAAAGAATGTCTCTGTGTGAGCTGCTTGGGACTGTCCTGAATTTGAAGTGCTCTGTTCTGTTTGTAAAGTGATGCTTCTCAACCTTGGCTGCCTATCAAAATCGCCTGTAGAACTTTTAAGTAATACATATGATTATATCCCCACACAGACCTAGTGAATCAGAACTCCTGGTATGTATATTTTCCAAAAGCTTAGTAAGTAATACTGAGGTACAAGAGTGAGAGTGTACTTAGAAACCTTAAATGGATGACTTGTTATAAGTACAGATTTCAGGGTCCTGTCCCCAGAGTTTCTGACCTAGGAATCAGGGGAAAGGGCCCAGGAATCTACATTTAATAGGCACCCTCTAGGTGCATTATTTCGGATGAAAGGACTTCCCTGGGACCACACTGAGAAACCTTGCCTCCAATTTTCAAAGCCCTAGGGCCTCAAGGTGATTATTCTGTGTATTCGTTTCCTAGAGCTGCCATAACAAAGTTGCATAAATTAGGTGGCTGGAAACAACACATTTATTCTCTCAGGTCTGGAGGCTAGAAGTCTGAAATCAAGGCATCAGCTGAGCCACTCATACTATGGATCGCAGGGTAGAATTCTTCCTTGTCCCTTCTCACCTCTGGTGTTTGTTGGCAGTCCTTGGCATTCTTGACTTACAGATGCAGCAGTCCAATCTCTGTTTCTGTCTTCTTTTTGTGGGACTCTATCTTCTCTTACAAGGACAACAGTCATTGGATTAGGGCCCATTTAATGTCCTCATTTTAACTTGATCATATCGGCAAAGACCTTATTTCCAAATAAGGTCACATTCACAGGTACCGAGGGTAAAGGACATCAGCATATCTTGCGTGACACAATTCAACATGTGACACTGTTTTAAATACTTTTTAAAAAGGAGGACTTACAATCAATAAAAGAAATTAATTATGTTCTTCAGATGGACTGGGTAAAGAAAAAACAATAGTTAACACTCAATGTGAAGTGTTCAAAGAAGCACCAGAAAAAGTTTAGTTGAAAAATGCATGTTCCTGGATCTTGATCCCAAATAACCAAAAATCAAAATAGTTGTCCCTTTAAGTATGGCAAAAATGTTTCTTAGACTATTGCTCCCAAGATAGTAGAAAGAGACCCTCTCTATTTGCTTTTGTTTCTTGTGAACCAGGTGGCTCTGAGTGGGCGGTAGGGACAATAAATTAATTGACTAAGAAAAATACAGATTGCCGAAGATAAGTAATGTCAGCTAGGAAATCTAAACTTAAAGCTGAAGTACTCCCAGGTTAAAGGGCAAAATTTAAAAATGATAGGAAGAATAATGTGATTGTTGGAGCTATTTCTTTTTTTTTGTTGGAGCTATTTCTATGAACTCTCCTTGGCTATGTTAACAAGAGACAGAACTAGGCTACACTGTCAGCAATCTGCTACTATTGCACATACAAGTGTGACAGGTGTTGGTTGTTTATATTTATTTTAGTCACCCATATTCAATATTAATGTTTGGAATGGCAAACCAAATCATTTTGAGAAACTTTAACAGTCAATATTTGACCTTAATTTACACACTGGAATGTTTTTGCCAAAAATGACAAGGTTCTGTCTTGGCTAATAATGAAGGATGCAGTTATTTGCTCAGAATAGACATACCCTGTCAATTCCTTGTGGTCTACAAATGCTAGAGAAATGTGTATTCTCACCCCACAGATATAAATGAGAACAAAAAAGGAGAAGCCTGCATTCCTGAATATTCCATGATTCATTCAGGTGAAAACTGGTACTGGAAACTGGACATTGAAAAATGAATTCCTAAATTCAGGTTTCCATGTTTCAGCGGTAGGCTTTCCTGATTAAGGTAGATCTGTTATTTCCAGTCCTGGTTACAAGTTAAAGTTACTTGGGGGGCTTTTAAAATTAACAATACTACCTGGCATGGTGAGGCATGCCTGTAATCCCAGCTACATGGAAGGGTGAAGCATGAGTATGGCAAATTGGAGGCCAGCCACTGCAACTCATTGAAACCCTGTAAAAACTAAAAAGAGCTGGGGATGTAGCACAGTGGCAAAAGACCCCTGTACTGCAAAAAAATAAAAATTAAAATTAAAACAAAAGACAATGCTTGGGCCTCATCCCAGACCAATACAGTCCAAATCTCTAAGTGGTGCCCCGGTCCCTACTGTGAAGATTATTATACAGAAATCTAGGTTGGGCCCAAGACCTGTATGTTAATAAGGACTTCAGGTAAATCAATAAGTCTGAAAAAACACTCCTAATCTTGCCTAGTTATTATCTGTTCTTTAGTGATATGATTTTTTTCTTTAACCTTTTCTTTTGTGGGGGTTACCAGGGATTGAACTCAGGGGCACTCAACTACTGAACCACATCCCCAGCCCTATTTTGTACTTTATTTAGGGATGGGGTCTCCCTGGGTTGCTTAACACCTGCCTTTTGCTGAGACTAGCTTTGAATTTGCAATCCTCCTGCCTCAGCCTCCTGAGCTGCTGGGATTACAGGGGTGAGCCACTGCGCTGAGCTCTTTAATCTTTTAATAGCTATTTTCTGCATAGGAAAGAAAAACATTCAAAATTATGGAAACTCATGATTTTAAAACTATTTTGCTATAGGCAAACCATTTTGCAATGTATTAGTTCATTTCTACTTCAAAACAAAATTGCCATCTCTTTGTCTTAGATACCTAAATCTTTTTTTCTTTTTCAGGAAAAAAAATCTGTGAAAGAATCTTAAGAGCCAAATTTTCTGAACCTAGATCTACTGCTGTCAGCGTCTCTGAGACCTCCTCCATCTAAGAATTACCAGGTCTGACAACACTTTCACTACAACCTACAGTGAGGAATGTCAACAAAGCTATAGAAAATTCCTGTCCTTCTAGACTTACAACCCTCAAGCTGTGCACCTGAGCAGGAACTTTATCATCCTTAGGGAAGATTCAGAAAGACAGACAAGACTCAGAAATGCTGAGTCAGAAATTTACAAAATCCTTTAAAAGTTCTCCTCACAGAAGAACCTAATTAAATCCACATAGTTAGTCCACACATCTAGATGAGTTATAGATAAAAGGAAGCCCTTTCTCCCTCTTTGAACATAGAGTAAAAGTCTGATATAATACTCTAAGTGATTTTTGTCCCCATACCAGTATTATAAAGCAGCTTTACCATATTTATATTAATCAGTATAAGAGTTAGGAGTGTGATAAATAAAATTTTATTTATATGTATTTTTTTAATTAAGAAATTCTGATCAAATCTACTTGGGAGGAAGGTGTTTGCTGTGCTGGAAGACAGACAGGGTGTGACAATTGCCAAATTAGAACATCACTGTTTGAGAGTGATTGGTTTTTATAAGATTGGTAGAACGCCCCTACTATATTCAGAGACAGTCTAAGTGACTGTGGAATGCCTCAAGGGCAATAGAAATAAAATAGAAACAGGTATCAGCTCAAGACTTGAGGGATGACGGAGGTGCACTTTAAGTACCATGGAAATCTCACTGGACGAGCCCATTTCCCCACTCTGGCAACAGAGGTTGACACCACTTCCGACAGGTATTCCAACCTGTACATGTATGTGGGCTTATTCTTGAGCCTCCTGGCCATTCTCCTCATCCTGCTCTTTACCATGCTCCTTCGGCTCAAACATGTCATCTCACCCATCACCTCTGAGAGCACAGAAAGTGTTCCTCAATTCACAGATGTAGAGATGCAGAGTCGAATCCCCACTCCTTAAAGCCAGGATGAAGATGAGCTTTAACAGATCTCAGTGAACCCTTGTACGTTGATGTCCAGGAAAGCTTGCTTTCTTACATGAAACTTCCCATGCAACAACAAGTCGTTCATGTTTTCTTTGTGTTGTTTTTCATTTTGACTCTGCTTGTGGAATATCTAAGAGGTTTAAGACTCACTCTTTGAAAGGAATATAGAAAATAGCAGCTGGATGGGAGGGCAGGTTTCCACAGTAACTAAAGAGAGCCTGGGCCTTGAAGAAATTTCAGACCACAGAAATTCGTAAGCAACTGTCATTAAAAACACAAAATCCCTGGAAGCTCCAAGAGCAAACAAGGAGAATTTGTCCTTGAAAGGTACGAATGTTCCAAGAGGGTGCCCCAAGAAAAGGACAAGTTTTAATTGATCATTTCAGCCATAAAGAATCACCTGTGCTGACATAAGGCTAAATCATGTCAGAGTTTAATGGAAGAGACCACTAACCTTTTTCCAAAAGAGCAGTGATTTGATCATCTTAGCCCATCAGGTTTGTCTCAAATGAAAGAAAAGATTCAAAGAAACTGTTTCAATTTAAAGAGCAAGTTTGCAGGAAGAAGTTTCTAGTAAATGAACTCACTTAGGGAGAGAAAAAATGTGCATACTATATCTGTGTTATTATTATTACTGGACTTTTAAAAATTCAAATAATGGCGGATGTATTACTAAAATCTGGAATGACGAGCTGCCCCCAAATCAAGGGAAAAATAAGTCAAAATGTTCTCATGATAAGGAACTCTACATTAAACGTACAGCTTCTTTGTCTTTTTCCCCCTCCCTGTCACACTCTAGGATTGAGTTACACACAAATATGAACTTTGTTTAAAGGTGGCCTTGGCAAAGAAAATTCAACTGTACTTTAAAGCATAAATGAAATAATCTTGGTATTCTGTTATTGAATAATTGGAGCTTTGGACAAATTATTTCAGCTTTCTGAGTTCCAGGTTTTTCTTGCTAAAAAATTATCAGAGAGCTATTCAGTCATCACTAGACTCTTCACTCTGAATATACGAAAAACAGAGAGACAAAAGACTAAACAGTTCTCTCCAATAAATCCTTGTTGAAGTCAGTGTCCTCAAATGTCACTTTTGTCTTTCCCAGAAAATGCTCCTCTCTTCCTGATCCCTGCCAAAAGATGAAGTGTTTCACTTATTACCTACAGGAGAAATATGGTTTGAAAAATTCCATTCTCATAAGTAGCCCTCGTATGCCAGTAGTAGAGAATTTGATTTTTTTTAAATTAACTTTCCAAAGGAAAACCAAAGGAGATGAGTACTGTTTACAAATTAGAAATTAGAAAATCAGTCATATTCCTGCCATCAAAGGACTAGTACACCTGTGCTAGATTCTACCTGCTCAAAAAAATTAAAAAAATTGGTTCTCCCTTGCACCTAAAAAGCAGTGATCAAATTTCACAGGGTGCTCCCTTGGGAACTGGTGGTAAGAGAGAAAGGGAATGGATGTGAAGTTAATGCCACCCCCACTAGACATGTAGCTCTCTATAGTCTGTAACCAATTTAGATTGGCCCCTTTACTCTGATCTAAATCTAGCTTGGTGGTGTAATTCCCAAGTGCTTTCCACTTTTATACACAGTCATTTGCCAATGCTCCCCTCTCCAAGGGGCTGCAAAGTGTGAAATCCCCACGTGCAGAGCTAAACTTAGCAGCAAGGCTGACTACCACACCTGTTACAACTGTGTACCATCAAGAAATGGCGGGTGCATTCTGCACCATTCAGAACAAATTAGCAGGTAGGCTAAGACTCAGTTTGGGCGTACTTTTCGCTTTATATTTTCCAAAATGCAAAGCAACTCTTATTACATCTCGGTGGTTTAAGTTGTGCCTTTATTCAATAACCAGACTCAATGGACAATTTAACATTTTAACTCTCAGCAGCCATACATGAACTTCGAAGGCTGGCAACACACTTCAGAGCTTCTTAAGGACATTTGTCTTCCTTCACTCCAGTATTTGAATGCACTTTACAGTTGAGAAGTCACTGGCTAGATAAATGAAGGAGAAGATTATACTTTCAGCAGCAGTGAAAGATACTCAATGCCTTGTTGCTGAATGTGATGAAAACACAGACTATAAATCTATTTCCTGTTCAATCCAAATTTCAGGAGATTAAAACTGCTTTTTAATCACTGACTTGATGATGATTCCTAATTTATGATCAGGTTTCTCACCTGGAAAACAACCACCCTCTTTCATCACAACTACCCCATGGGATCCAGATCTTCACAGAGCATTAACCAAAACACATAGCATGGCTTACCCTAAAACAGCAATGTAACCCCCACAATTTCCAGTGATAACATAAATGAAAATGCATTTAAGCAGATGTGTCATTATCATGACTTATGTGGTATTTAATTTTTAGGAAAATAAACCGAATGTTTTCATGATAGTAAATTTACCTTAAAGAAAAAAAACTCGCATTTATATTAACTAATATGATATCCCCAAAGGTATTAATTAACATATATTACTGCTGAAAGAATCAGCTAGAATAACCAGTAGACACAATTTGAATTTATTCTTCTATTTAAAATGTTGACTTGGCAATTCCCTGCCTACCCCATTGTCCCAAAACTGCATGTTAACTGGTATATAAAAAGGTAGGTTATTTACAAGTAGATGTACTGTTTTAAAATAAAAAGAAACATTCTTCACTTTTTATTATATTGAACCATATAAAATTGATATTTTTGTAGATAAAAAGTATCCATACATCAGCAATTTCATATAATTCAAGCTAATACAAAGACTCACCATTCCAAGCCATGGGGGAAGGGAAAAAATAACAGAATGAATCTAACAACATTACCCTATGTAAATTTATGATTACACAAATGGTATGCCTTTACCCCATGTACAGAGAAGCAACATGTATCCCATTTGTTTACAATAAAAAAAAAGACTCACCACATGAATTCTTTAAACAATAAACTCTCAATATGTCTTAACATAATTCCATTTCTAAAAATTTACATTGCATATATTTCAGAATCATGGGCTATGTAAAACAAGGTATATTGTAAAAGGTTTATGTATTATGTATTAGCAAATGTTAAGATAATCAAGTAAAGATGGATTCATCCAGCCTAACCTTTCCATTAATGCCAAATCTGAAGCTTTGGACTCATAATTGAGTTTGACCACTATAGAGCTCACCATACTTACTAAGTAGGTATAGGGGTCCATTTAATGCATTTAAATGATTATATTTAATAACAAGTTTTATTCACTTACATTTGTACAGAAGAACTTTTTAACAAGATGAAGTATTGTATGAAAGAAAAAATTAGTTTCATTTGAAATCACTTGTTTGGAATAGATTTATATTGTGTAAAAACAAACATAATATTAGCATCAATGTTTAGTATGTCATTTTTGTTCCTTGGACAATAAATTCTGACTGATTTGCTAATAACAAATACCTATTGTCTGAAGAATGTAAAGAACATTACATTAGCCTCTTCAACCCAATATAAATTGTAATAACTGCAAATTTGTAGGACTTATCATTTTGAGATCTCATTATTTTTTCTTATTGTTTAATCTCTGAGCTTTTATTCTCTTTCCACTTGAAACCCTGGGGGTGCATTTGTTTGTGTGTTTAGTAGTAAGATGTGAAAAAATGAATGACTGACATCTGTCAGTGAGGATTACATGAGGAACAGTGAGATCAGGTGTCCGAAGTGCCAATAGCCTTTACCATTTTCCCCCAGTAGGATGTTTTTAATGGATCTTCCCTTTTGTATTTTGTTCATTTGATCTTCACAGCAACCCTGTGAGTAATAAACAGAGGTATGAAGTCTGTTTTACAAAAGATACAAACCCAGAGACACAAACCAAATCACACAGAGGCAGATTCAAGATTACAATACAAGTCTTGGTTCTTATAGTTTAGAACACTTCTCATCATGTTTTGCTTTGTGAGCACTAAATAGACATTTCAAAGCTATCAATTCTATAACACTCTGAGCTCAGCAAAGAACAGTTGAGCTCTATAGGTATTAACTCCCCATGTCTAACAATTCAAAACAAATACGACAATTCTGCCATCTCTTAAAATAACTTTATAGGTGCAGCAAGATACATTAGCAGACTATGGGAAAGTTTACACAAAGCAGATACTGCAGCATTAATTTACATGGACAAAAGAAATGGGCAGAAATATGGATGTATTATCACCCACAATGCAGATCCCAATCTTCTGATGTATAATTTACTGTTTACAGTCAATGCCAATTCTTCAATGCATGATTTTTATCTCTTCCCTCCCCACCCAGAAATGAGAACATCTCTTAAGTGAAAATAATATTCTTATTTAAAATTGTATAATGTTTTAAGTGTATGCAGTAATTCCATTGTTCTCTACAATAAATGCTATGACTTGGAAAGGGAAAGAATTACTGACTAGAGAATCTTTCTCTAGCCACAAAGAATGAATTGTACTTTCCAAAAAGAGACAAAAGTATGAATCTACATAGAGTAAGAAAAAGAAATGCACATAATAAAATGTAGGTGAGGATATTTCAAAGATTAATGAGTGATTTCAGGAATGATTAATTTTCATAACAAATATTAATTAAATCATACAACATTTAGGAGAAAAATAGGGATAGATTACACACACAATGTATTGGGCTAGGTTCTGTAGGAGCTATAGTTTGCAGTCTAAAAGTTTACACTGAATAAATACTGAAAGTCACTCATTCATTCATTTAGTAAACTTTTATTCAGCACAGTCTATGCATTGATTACAGCCTAGTAGGATGTACAATACACCGAGATAATAGCAAGAACACTGTACTATAAAGATGTATATAGGGCTGGGACTGGGGCTCAGTGGCAGAGTGCTTGCCTAGCACGCATGAGGCACTGGGTTCAATCCTCAGCACCACATAAAAATAAATAAATAAAAAACAAAGGTATTGTGTCCATCTACAACCAAAAAAAAATAGAGAGAGAGATGTATATATTATTTGTGTATATATAAAGAGGAGGGGATGCTGCCTGGCTTGCCCTAGACTTTATTAGGAAATGATACCTAAACTATAATCTAGTAGATGTGTAAGAAGAGCAAGTAAGGCTAATATTCCCTAGTGAGAACAGCATGTGTAAAGGTTCTGAAGTCAAATAAACTTGGCACACTTGAAGAAAGACAGTGAGTGGTGGGGTGGAGGGGGCGGGGCAGGATCCTCCAGAAGACCGGAAAAATTGTTAGGGACTGGAACATGTAGGGAATTGGGGGCAATACTATAGATTTTTTCACTTTATTATACACACAGAGGAGAGAACGCTAGCAATAGTGTAGAGGATGGATTGAAGAAGGAGGAAGAAAGGGGGCAGGGAGACCAACTGAGAGGCTATGACAATGATTTAGGAGAAATAGGCAATGTCTTACACTTATCACCTATCAGGTGGTAGTAGTAGAGATAAAGAGAAATGGATAGCTTTGAGATAAGATTTAATAGATAAAATCAGTATTGCTTGGTGATAAATTGGATAAGTGGGGTAAATAAGAAGGAAGAGTCTAGAATGAATTACAGATTTCTGGCTTGAAGGTCTGATGGCTTTATTCACTGAGACAGAAAACAAAGGAGGAAAATCAGGTCAAGAGGGAGATAAAGGACTGGGAATATAGCTCAGTCGGTAGAGTGCTTGCCTTGCAAGCACAAGGCCCTGGGTTTGATCCTCAGCACAGCAAAAAAAAAAAAAAAAAAAGGAGATAAATTCAGTTTGGGATGTGTTTAGTTCAAAGTCTCTTAGAGACATCTAAATGAAGAAGTTAAGTAGGCAGTTGAATAATAGTTCTGGAACTCAGAAGAGAGGTTTGGACAGAAACATAAATTTAGAAGGGATTGTATAGTGCACTAAGGAAAAGAATGCCAATAATTAATGCAACCATAGACTATGCCTTAATGTGTTCTTCCCTTGTCTTTGGAGGGTCGTCCACTTGTCAAGTAGGTTGGGGGAAATGACTAGGTTTAAGGGTTCTCAAACTATGGTAGATTGATCAGAGAAATTTAGGAACAGGAAAAATAGAAGAGAAAGTCAGAGCCAAAGTCCCCTCTGGGGGAAGAAGTAAGACTCCAAGATTTCTGTACAAAAGTTAGGAGAAGGACTATAGATAAGAGAGAATTTGGGCCAGTAGAATTCACTGGAGCAATGTAGGTAAGGTCAGGAAGAGGGTCCTGAAACGTTGCAGTGAACATGATAAAGTTGTCAAACACAGGTGTGAGGCTATGTTATCGTGGTCCTAGAAGAAAAGAGTTGGCATTCTCAAAAAGGGGAGTAAAGTAACACTAATGGGAGGACTATTTATAAAAGGGTGGACATATTTAAGGGGCCAACAGGAAATGACAAAACACCCAGAGACCAGCAACAGTAGAAAGCTATTACCATTTGTAGGCTTAAAGAAAAATGGGGTAGGTGCTGTGATTAGAATCTGGCATGTCCTGTTGCCATGAGAAAGAAACTAACAATATGTGGATTTAGACAAAGAAGCAGAATCAGTAGGAAGTTGGACTGTACACATATAGAAGGCAAAATATAGAGCAAAAATGGTGAAATTAGTAAAAGTAGGAACTTGTATCCAAATGCAAATAAAAGAAACAAGACTTTACTCCCAACCTTAGACTCTGAAACTCATTAAATATTAGATATCTGAACATTAGATATCTAATATCAGATACCTGAAGACAAGCTAATTACATGTCTTATCCAAATCCTTCAAAATTTAACATATCAAACAACCAGAATATCCAATATTTTTTCATCCATCTAATTTATTTGTAGGTGATGCTGAGATCTACTAGTTAATTCTAACATTATTTATACTCTAGAGTTCAGACTTGTGAATAGAGAATATTCTGGAGAATAAGTGACACTGACTTCAAACCTATGAGAACAATTTCCACATTAAAAGTGGTAGAGACTTGTTCTATATAGTTTCAAAAGACAGAGTTACGATGAACAGATAGAATTTAGAGGGAAATAATTTTGGCTAATTGTGTTTCTAGTAACAGATTTCCTGCAATATGTCAGGCTTCCTTGCAAAACAGAATATTATTGAAACAGTTAAAGAAATGTCTGAAATATATATTAGAGATAGTGATAATAATTGCTAATGTGTTTTGAAGAGTATGACTTAAGCTCTACAACCTATGAATAATATTCTACATGCCTTTTTTTTTTTTTTTTTTTTTTTGTACCGGGGATTGAACCCAGAGGGCGCTACTGAGCTACATCATCATTTTAATTTTGAGGGTCTCCCTAAATTGCTGAGACTGACTTTGAACTTGCAGTCCTCCTGCCACCACACTGGGCTCTATGTGGACTTTTATTGAAGCTTAACAAAAAACTGTAATGTAGGGGCTGGGGAGATAACTCAGTTGGTAAAGTGCTTGCCTTACAAGCACAGGGCCCTGGGTTCGATCCCCAGCACCACAAAAAAAAAAAAAAAAAAACTGTAAAGTAGGTATTACTATCATCCCCATTTTATCTGTGAGATACTGAGGTTTAGGGAGGTTAAATAACTTACCCCAAGCCACAAAGCTAATAAGGGACACAGAACTGGCATTCTCATCCACAGACAACTGATTCCAGAACATATAAGCTACCATTATTCTATACTGCCTACCAAATGCTATAGAAGTGATTCATATATTGGCTAGGAAGTTAAATCAGATGACCTGTGGGACTTCTAAGATTTTGTGTGTGTGTGTGTGTGTGTGTGTGTATATAAATGTGTTTACATATGTATGCAGTATATGTCTATATCTCTATACACAAAATGTATATGTATCCATACCTCTATACATAGAAAATACGTACAAATATATCTGCATATATGTATGTTTGTACCTCAATATTATTTGTGATTTTTATCATTAATTTTCACTGTTGAATTCTGTTGTATAAATATACAGATATTTTATCCATTTTCTTGGATGAATATTTTATTTGATATTAATACAGCATATCAGCTTTCTTTTGGTTAATATTTGCCAGGTCTGAATTTTTCCATCCTTTTACCTGGAGTTTTCATGATCTTCCACTTAGGTATTTATCTCTTAAGTAAAATATTAGATTTACCTCTCATTTTATTTTAAAATGTCTTTTTTTAAATAAGTAAATAAATAAATAAAAAATAAAATGTCTTTTAGTTGGTGTGCTAAGCTCATTTACATTTACTGAGACTACCAATTGATTGTGTTATATCACTATTATCATTATTACCCTTGTTTTTCCTTTGCTTTTTTCCTCCTTTTCTAAATTTTGTTCAATTGCTTCAGTTTCTAATTTCATTCTGTTTCCTGTACCAATTTGGAAATTAGGTATTCTATTTCTATTATTTTAGTGATTTATTTTAAAATAAGGTATTTATGGTACTCCATGTGAAGGGTAAAATTCATCAGTATGTCTGGTCTCATTTTTTTTTGTAATATAAAGACTGCACAGTAGATTTATTTTAAAATAATATATTTATGGTACTCCATGTGAGGGTAAAGTTCATCAGTATGTCTGGTCTCATTTTTTTTTTAATATGAAGACTGCACATTAGATTTCTTTCAGTTTCTTTCTTCCCATCTTCTATATCACTCTTGTTGAGCATTTTATTTCCATTGTGGTTTATTTTTTATTTAATATCTACTCTTACTGAAGTAATACATAAATGAATCTCAAAAGCATACTAATGCTGAGTATAAAATGCCTTAGAAAAAGGACACATCTTGTGATTAGATTTACATAAAATTATAGAAATATACGTCCAATTGAGTACATGTGGTGACTGTTGAGGACTTCATATATTCCTAGTCTGAGTTGAGATGTACTATAAGTATATATTGCACATGGGATTTCAAAGACGAAATATGAAAAAAGAATGTGAGATGTACTATAAGTATATATTGCACACGGGATTTCAAAGACGAAATATGAAAAAAAATGTGAGATGTACTATAAGTATATATTGCACACGGGATTTCAAAGACAAAATATGAAAAAAGAATGTAAAATATCTAATTCATCATTGGTATACTAAGCAAGTTGAAAATCATACTAATCAAGTAGACATTGGATTATATAAGGAACATTATTAAATTAACATATCCTGTTACTTTTTACTTTTTATAACATGGCTAACAGAAAATTTAAAATTATACATGTGACTCTGTTTGGGGGTCACATTATATTTATATTTGGTAGTAATATTCTAGAAAAAGCTAAACATGTATGGTGAAAACAATCTAAACAGTGATTTCCTTTGGGGAAACAAGGATAGGATAGGGATGAACAGGGATGGTCAGGAAGGAACTTCCCATAGTGATAAATAGGTTTTATGGCTTGTGGAGGGTAGCATCACACAGGCTATTAATTTGTCAAAACTCTTCAAATGGTACACCTAAGATTTATGCATTTGAATGTATACATACTGTTTTTGAGAAAAGAGCCATAGCAAATATTAGTCTCTAATTAATTATATACATGCTGAAGTATTTAAGGTACTATGTGTTGATATTTTCAATTTATTTTGAAATGCAACAAAAAAATAAGATAGTCTGATGAATGGATGAAGAAATAGTTGTATCATACCACAAATAAAGGGCTGGGGTTATGGATCAGTGGTAGAGCACTTGCCTAGTGAAAGAATGGACATTTTTTTAAGCTGTCTGAGGTCACCCTCCCAGTTATCTTAACTCCCTAAGGTCACCCTCCCAGTCATCTCAACTCCCTAAGGTCACCCTCCCAGGAATGGGAACAAAGCCCTTAAAGCTGTTCCAAGAAACAGCCCCAAACAGAGAATAAAAGGGTAAATTGAGCCAGATAGCCAGATAGTGATCAAACAGAATGATTACCAGAAACTATTGACCAGAATCTACACCCTGTTGTAAAACATTGTGAAACATTTTGTCAGCAAACCCAGACCCCCTTTGAAATTTCCCGGCAGCTTTGTCCCCCTTTTCCCTTTCATGTGCGACCCCTCCCGATGTGTGGTTTCTGCCTTTATAAACCTACAAGATTTTCTGCTAGGGACTCGACTCCTGGAGTTGGGTCCCAGCGCGCTGGAATAAACACCTCTTGTGGTTTGCATCAAGTGACGCCTCCTGCGGTTGATTGGGGTTGCCGTCCATCCATGGGACAGAGTTGGGGTTTCCTTTTTGGGGGCCTTACACTAGCATGTGGGAGGTACTGGGTTCTAACCTCAGAACCACATAAAAAATAAATAAATAAATGTTATAAAAAATCTTTTAAAAAATAAAAATAATATAACAAATCATTAATTATATAACTTGGGGGTTAACCTAAGGATGCACACTATATAACACTTTCAATTTTTCTGTATGTTTGAAAATGTCTATTAGGAAATGATGAATAAAATAATACATATAGATAATTTTAAATGTTAAGGAAGACTTCTCCTTCCAACTGCTGGAATAACAGATATGTGATTTACGCTCCTGACTTGCAACAACTAAAAAATAAAATAGAAACAAATGAGATACATGAAATAATGATTTTCAAGTCACTAGACATCAGGAAATGAAAGACAGTCATCTGAAGACGTGAGAAATAAGTGAAGTGATCCCTATGATTGCCCTAGCTTACTGCTTTAAGAAAATTTCAGGCAACAGCATAGGGAAAGGTATTTCATACTGTTGAAGATATGGAGCTAAGAGTCCAGGGAAACGAATAGAGCTGGAGTTAGTAGGACAGAGATAGAATCCCAGAGACCAGTACATATGCATGAAAAAAATCTACCTGACGTCAGGGAAGGAACAAGAAGAAAGGATTAGGTTAGTATCTTTCACCCAGAGAAGGCCAGAAATAGTGCCTATACCCACCATTCAGATTAGAAAAACCTAAAATTTATGGGACAGTGAGTGGTGTACCCAGGAAGGTCTTTCCTCCGTAGTAGGAAACTATAGCCCTGGTCTGAGCTTTGATTTAGACTCACCTAAATAAACCACAAAAAGAAGACCTAAAAAGATCAGACTATTTCCAAGTAACCTCATCAAAGAACAAAACTCACAAAGATTTATAGGAATACACATATATCTAGTACCTAAAAAGTTAAAATCCAGACTGTTTGGCAGCCAATCAAAGATTACCAGATTTACAATCAGAGATGTATGACCCCTATTGAGGAAAAAAATCAATCAAAACTGACCCTGCCAAAGATATTAAAATTAGCATAGAAGGACATAAAGATGATTATTATAATGGTATTTCATATGTTTAATAATTACACATATAAAAGATATAAAAAGAAGACCAAAATTGAATTATAAAAATAAAAACACTATCAGAAGAAAAAAAGATAAGTGGACATAAATGCATAGCAACATTAATTATACAAAAAGAAGAACACAGAATAAAAGAATACTGAAAAGAGAAAAGAATATTTGTGAGCTATGGGAAACCATATATTGACTCATATACAAACAGAAGGAATATCTGAGAGGGTGGGGGCACAGGGCAATATTTGAAGAAATAATGACTGAACATTTTCAGCATTGATTAATATAAGCTCACAAATCCAAAATGTTCAATGGATCCCAAACACAAGAGGTATGATGAAAACTAAACCAAGTTGTGTCATAATTAAATTCCTCAAAAACAATGACAAAAATAAAATCTTAAAAGTAGACAGCCCTGGGCTGAGGTGGTGGCTCAGCGGTAGAGTACTTGTCTAGCACCGGTGAGGCACTGGGTTTGATCCTCAGCACCACATATAAACAAATAAAATAAAGATATTTTTTTAAAAAAAGACAGCCCTGTTACAACTAGAGGGACAAATAACAATATCAGATTTCTTGCCAGACACAACATGATAGAAGAGTGGACTTCTTTAAGGGAAAAAATAACAGAATGAATCAAACAACATTACTCTATGTAAATTTATGATTACACAAATGGTATGCCTTTGTGCCATGTACAAACAGAGAAACAACATGTATCCCATTTGTTTAAATTAAAAAAAAAAAAAGAAGTGTTAATAGTTATAATTTTACAAAGCAAACCAAAGATCACAAGAATTGGTAAATATATGAATATTTTTCTTATTTCAATCTCTTTAAAATGTTGTTTTAACAGAAATAATAATGCATTGTGGAATTTGGAGCATATATAAGGTAAAAATATAACAATAATAGCATAAAGTTCAAGAGGGGAGAAATAGAAATATATGTAAAGTGACATAGTTGCCCTTGAAAGTATACTATGACAAGCTAAATGTCTATATAGATGTTAAAGCAGTCACTGAAACAACAAAGCACAGTATAACTAACCAGTCAACAAAGGATATAACATAGAATCACAAAAATATTTGATTAATTTAAAAGAAATCAAAGAAGAAAAGGTGAACAAAAACCAGATGGGAAAAAAAATCAGTCACCCTAGCCATATCAATAATGTGAATGTAAGTGATCTAAACACCCAAACTAAAAGACAGAGATTGTCTTATTAGATAAACTATTAAGACAACTATATGTTGCCTGCAGGACATACGCTTTACATATAAAGGCCCAAATAGACACAGGCACAGTGTACATGCCTGTAATCCCAGAGACTCAGGAAGCTGAAGCAGGAGGATCACAAGTTCAAAACCAGCCTCAGCAATTTATCAAGGCCCTAGGCAACTCAGTGAGACCCTGTCTCAAAATAAAACATAATGAGGGTTGGGGGAAAAAGGAACTTGGGGAAGTGACTCAGTGGTTAAGCACCCTTAGGTTCAGTCCCCAACACCAAAAGAAAAGAGTCCCAAAGGGTAAATGAATTTTAAAAAATATACAACCTACTAACACTAATCAAAAGAAAGCTTGAATGGCTTTATTAATATAAGGCAAAGTAGATTTCAGAGTATGGAATATTACGAGATGTAAAGTAAGTCATTTCATAATGGTAATGGGGTCAATTTATGAAGAGGACATAATAATCATAAATAAGTATGTTCTTAATAACAGAGTTTCAACATGTAAAAAACTGGTAAAACTCAAGGAAAAACATGAAAACCCACAATTACAATCAAAGCTCTATATCTCTCTCTCAATAATTGATTTTAAAAGTGGGTAGAAATGGTGCTGAAACTACTGACCATTTTTCAAAAAAGTGAATCAAGACCCAGAACTTACATCATTCACAAAAATTAACCTGAAATGGGTCATGGGCTGAAAGGGAAAACTTGAAACAATAATATTCCTAGAACATAGCATAGGAGAAAATACAGATGACCTTGGATTTGGTGATGACTTTCCACAACACAAAAGCAATGATACATGAAAGAAAGAACTGATAAGCTAGACTCGATTACAATGAAAAATTTCTGCTCTACCAAAGGCATTATCCAAAGAAAGAAAAGACAAGCCACAGACTAGGAGAAAATATTTGCAAAATATATCCAATGAAGGACTGTTATCCAAGATATTAAAAAAAGACTCAACAAAAAAGGGATAAGTTCTAGTGTTCCATTTCATAGTAGAATGATGACTACAGATAATAATAATGTCTATATTTCAAAACAGTGAGGATAAAAGACTGAATTTTTTCAACCATAAAGAAATGATAAATGCTTGAAGAAGTGAACATGCTTACCATGAATCGAACATTACATAATGTATATATATATATATATATATGTATGGAAACATCACATGGTATCCCATAAATAGGTACAATTTTAATGTATCAATTAAAAGCTCTTAAAAAGAAAAAAAAAATTTAAATGGCCCAAAGACCTTAAGAGATACCTCACCAAAAAAGACATATAAGTGGTAAATTAGCCCATGAAAAGACACTCTACATCATATATGGTAATAGAAATGCAAATTAAAATGAGATACCACTATATACTGTTATGGTTCAGATATTAGCTGTCCCCAAAAGTTCATGTGCGAGATGATGCAAGAAGGTTTAGAGGACAAATAATGGAATTAGGACAGCCTTAATCCAATCAGTGGTTTAATCCCCCGCCCCATGGGATTAACTGAGTGGTAACTGAAGGCAGATAGGGTGTGGATAGAGGAGGGGGAGTTGTTGGGGGTGAGGCTTTGGGGTATATATCTTGTATCTGGCTGTTTGAGTCTCTCTCTTTCTGCTTTCTGATGATCATGTGAGCTGCTTCCCTCCACCACACTCTTCTGCTATGATGTTATGCCTCACCTTGAGCCCTGAGGAATGGAGCTAGCTGTCTATGGACTGAGACTTCTGAAAATGTGAGCCCCTTTATAAACATTTTCTCCTGTAAAATAATCTTGGTCAGGTCTTTTAGTCACAGCAATGAAAAAGCTGACTAAAACACATACCTACTAGAATGGTCCAAATCTAGAACATTGACAATACCAAATCCTGGCATAGATGTAGAGCAATAGTAATTCTCATTTCTTGATAGTGGGGATGCACAATCATATATTCACTTTGGAAGACAATTTGGCAGTTTATTACAAAACTAAAGTACTCTAACCATTTAATCCAGCAATTGGACTCCTCAGTTCCAAAGGAATTTAAAACAAAAACCTGCACATAGAATCTTATATGGTTTTATTTAAAATTGCCAAAACTTAGACACAATCATGATATCTTTCAGTAGGCGAGTGGATAAACTGCAGTACAATGGAGTAGGATTCAGAGCTCAAAATAAATGAGCTATCAGGCCATAAAAAGATATGGGAGAAATTTAAATTCATAATACTTAGTGAAAGAGTAAATTTGAAGATGTTTTGTGCTGCCATAAAAGAATACCTGAATTTGGGTAATGTACAAAGACATAAATATATTTCTCACAGTTCTAGAGGCAGGAAGTCCAAGATCAAGGCACTGGCAAGTCAGACGTCTGGTGAAAACCCAGTCTTCACTTCCAAAATAGCATGTTGACTACTGTATCCTTCAAAGAAGAGGAACATTGTGTTCTCACCTAGCAGAAGATGGAAGGGCAAAAAGGCAAAAAAAGGGGCCAACATTCCTTCAAAAATCCCCTTTTTTATACCTTTATTTTATTTATTTATTTTGATGTTCTGCTGAGGGTCAAACCCAGTATCTCACATGTGGTAGGCAAGTACTCTACCACTGAGCCACACCCCCAGTCCCATCAATCCCTTTTATAATGGCATCAATCTATTCATGGTGATAGAGCCCTCATGACTTAAACTCCTCTCAAAATACCCCACATTCCAACACTGTTGCATTAGTGATTAAGTTTCCATCACATCCAGACTCTAACATTCAACCTGTAAAGCCCAAAATCCATGTCCTTCTCACATGAAAAATACTTTCATTTTATCCCCAATAGCCACAGAAATTCTTAACTCATTGCAGCATCAACTTTAAAGTCTAAAGTTCAAAGTCTCATGTAGATCTGATATGGCTGAGACTCAAAGGCAAGATCTTCCTGAGGCAAATTTCCCTCCAGTTGTGAACTTGTAAAATCAAACAAGTTTCATGCTCCCAAAATACAGTGGTGGCATAGGAATGGGATAGACATTTTTATTCTAAAAGAGAGAATAGGAAATAAGATTAACAGGTCTCAAGTAAGTCCATAACCCAACAGGGTACAAACATTGTCTTAAGGCTTGAAAATGATCTTTCACTTCATGTCCTACCTTCTGAACACACTGGAATGTGGATTGGATCACCAAGGCCTTGACCTTGGGCAGCCCTGTCCCATGACTTTTCTGGATACAGGCCACACTTCAGTTCTCATGCACTGGGGTTGCATGTCTGCCTATTTCCAAGGCTGTTGCTATACACTGGTGGCTGTACAGTTCTGAGGTCTCTGGGGTAATCCTGCTCCTACGACTCCACTAAGTATTGCTCTAGTGTAGGCTCCCAGCAATGACTCTGACCCACAGTTCCACTGGCATTGCCCTAGAGGGGACTTTCTGTGGTGGATCCACCCCTTTAGGTGGTCTCAGCCTAGGCCCCATCTCCAAGGCATTCTTTGAAATCTAGGTGGAGAAAGTCATGCTTCCACAGCTCTTGCATTTTTTGCACCTATGTGGATACTAAGGTTTATGGTTTGTGCCCTCTGGAGCAACAGCCCAAGCTAAATATTGGCTTGCTTAACACATCTGGGGCAGCTGAGGGAGCATTGTACTGGAATACCGGGAGCTAAGACCTAAGGCAGCCCCAAGCAGCAAGACCAATTTTCTAGGGGTACAGAGGGGCAGCCTTGAAATCTCTGAAATACCTTCAGTGTCTTCATCTTTTTATCTTAATTGAAAGTATCCGGGCTGGGGTTGTGGCTCAGTGGTAGAGTACTTGCCTAGCCCATGTGATGCACTAGGTTCCATCCACAGCACCACATAAAAATAAATAAATAAATAAATACATAAAATAAAGGCATTGTGTCCATCTACAACTAAAAAGTATTTTTTTAAAAAAGTATCTTCCTTCCTTTTATCCATACTAATCTCTTTATCAACTGGTCGCTTGGCTTTTCTCTCCTAAACACACATTTTTTGTTCTTCAGATGACCATGCTGATAATTTTACAAATCTGTACATTCTGCTTCTCTTTTTATTTTATTTTTTAAAATACCTTCTTTAGTTGTAGATGGACACAGTACCTTTATTTTACTTATCTATTTTTATGTGGTGCTGAGGATGGAACCCAGTGCCTCACACATGCTAGGTAAGTGTTCTACCACTGAGCCATGACTCTAGCCCCTCTTCTGATTTTAAATTTCATCTTTACATCATTTCTCTCTTCTCACATTTTACTATAAGCATTTAAGATATGCAGCACTCCGAAGGCTTTGCTGTTTAGAGATTCTTCTGCCAAATATTCTAATTCATTGCTCTTAAGTTCTGCCTTTCATAAAGTCCTAGGATTTGGGCATAATTCAACCAAGTTCTTTGCCACTTTCATAACAATGCTGGTTTTGCCTTCCACTTTCAATGCTTTGTTCTTCATTTCTATCTGATACCTCATCAGAATGGTCTTTATTGTCCATATTTCTACCAACATTCTGTTCATGACCACTTAAACAGAGACTTTCTCTAAAGCTCTCCTCTTTTTCTGAGTCCTCACCAGAATCACCCTTAATAATCCATTCACAGAAATCTAGGTTTTTTTTTTCTAGCAAGCCCTTTATAACTATTTCAGCCTCTACCCATTACCCAGTTCCAAAGCTACAATCCACAGTTCGGATATTTGTTATAGCAACATCCCACTTCTATGTTACCATTTTCTATCTTTGTTTTATGCTGCTAAAACAGAATACCTAGAGGGCCGAGGATGTACCAGCGGTAGAGTGCTTACCAAGCATGCAGGAAGCCCTGAGTTCAATCCCCAATACCAAAAGAAGAAGAAGAAGAAGAGGAAGAAGAAGAAGAGGAGGAGGAGAAAAGAATTAGCAGAATACCTGGGACTGGGTAATTTATAAACAACAGATAACTATTTCTTACAGTTCCATTGGCAGAAAAATCCAAGATCAAAGCACCATCAGATTTAGTGTTTGATGAGGATCTGGTCTGTGTTTCCAAGATGGCACCTTAAACACCTCATCCTCTGGAGTGAAAGAACACTGTGTCCTCCCAGCAAGGAGGCAAAAGGCACAGAGTCTAAAGGACAAAAAGGGTACAAAACTCTTTCTTCCTTCTTATAATGGCATTAATCTATTCGTGAGAGCAGAGCCCTCATTACTTAAACATGTCTCAAAAGTCCCTACCTCTCAACACTTGCATTGTGGATTGAGTTTCCAACACATGAATTTGGGGGACACATTTAAATTAGAGCAGGTAGATACTGTTTGATTATGACTATACAGTATTCTGGGAAAGGTAAAACTACAGAGACAATAAAAAAGATCAGTGGTTGGCCATGGGTTGTAAAGGGTGAGTGGAACAGGTAGAGCATAGAGGATATTTAAGACAGTGAAATGCTTCTGTGTGATACAGTAATGGCTGATACATGTCATCATACATTCATCCAAACCCCTAATAGGTACAACACAAAAAGTAAGCCCTAAAATAAACTTTTGGTGAAAATGATATGTCAGGGACTGGGGTTGTAGCTCAGTGGTAGAGTACTCACCTAGCATGTGTGAGGCACTGGTTCAAGCCTCAGTACCACATAAAAATAAATAAATAAAATAAAGATATTGTGTCCATCTACAACTAAAAATTAAAAAAAAAAAAAAAAAAAAACAAAGAAAATGATATGTCAGGGCTGGGGTTGTAGCTCAGTGGTGGGGCATTTGCCTAGCAGGTGTGAGGCACAGGGTTCAATCCTCAGCACCATATAAAAATAAATAAATAAAATAAATGTGTTAAAAACATGGCTGAATATCTTTAAAAAAAAAAAGAAAATGCATCATTCTGGTGGGGGATATTGATAATAGGCAAAGATGTACATGTGAAGTGAACAGGAACTAGATGTGAAATCTCTGTGCCTTTCTCTCAGTTATGCTGTGAACTTAAAACATAAAGTCTATTAAAGAAAAAAGAAAAAAAAAAAAAAAAGACCACACTGTTAGCAATGATTGGGAGAGACCAGAACTCTCACACTGCTAGTGGATAAACTAGGATATCCGCTTAACCAAAACAGTTTGACTACTTAATATAAAGCTAAATATGCACTTACTACATAATCCATCTAGTCTACTCCTATTTCCCCAAGGTTAAAGAAAAATATGTCTATACAATGACTTCTACAAGAATATTCATAAAAGCTGCAATTATCATAACCCAAAACTGGACATAATCCCAAAGTCCATCAACAAGGGAGTGAATAAATAAATGATAGTATGTTTGTACAATGAAACACTGCTTGGTCAAAAAAATGATTTATTGGTACAATAACATTGATGAATCTCAAAATAATTATGCTGAATATAAGAAACTGGACCAAAGGGAGTATATATCTATTTATACATAACTGTAGAAAACTGCAAATCTATAGTGACAGAAAATGGATCATTTACTTGGAAATGAATGGAAGGGAAAGCCCAGGAAAACTACTTTTTTGGATGGTAGATATGTTCATTATCTTGATTATGAGGGTGGTTTCATGAAAATATATTCATATATATGCATAGTCACATATGAACACATATAAACAACTTGGCAAATTGTGCAATTTAAATACATACAGCTTGTAAAAGTTGGAAGTTTCCTTGCATGTCTGGTGATCCTTGACTAAATGTTCCTGTTTAAGAGTAAGATGTTGAAAAGCTAAGGGAAAGCTCTGTGTGTATGGATATAGCTTGTAAACTCATAGGTGTCAGTATGGGATGATCAGACATCAATTCAAAATCTATAGCGTGATATATGAATCTTTATATCACATTCCTTACAATTGTCTTTTAATTTTTAATTTTTTGGTACTGGGGATTGAACCCAGGGGTACTTTACCACTGAGCTACATATGCAGTCCTTTTATTTTTTTATTTTGAGACAGGTCTCACTAAGTTGCTGAAGGTCTCACTAAGTTGCTAAGGCTGGCCTCCAATTTATGATCTTCCTTCCTCAGCCTCCCAGGTTGTTAGAATTACAGGCATGCACCACAGCGCCCAACTTCGCATGTTATTCTTTTGTGTTGTTTTTCCGTTTTTGGTTTTTTGGGGGAGGTACCAGGGATTGAACTCAAGAGCACTGAGTTCCTATTTTGTACTTTATTTAGATACAGTGTCTCACTGAGTTGATTAGCACCTCGCTTTTGCTGAGGCTGGCTTTGAACTTGAGATACTCCTGCCTCAACCTTCAGGGCTGCTGGGATGACAGGTGTGTGCCACCACATGTGCCACTTTACATACTATTCTTGATCCACATCCCCGCTCCTTTCTCTTTCACTATACACTCCAACTAGATAACATTCTGCTCCCACTGCCTGGAAAGTCCCTTCCACCACTGAATTTTCAGTATACTGACATTCACCCTGCCAAATAGCTTGGTTTATCCCCATTGTCTAGATCTATCAATTTTGTTGCTCTTTTCCCCTAGGAATTAGTTACTGTTTTCTCTACATGATCTCTGGTTGTAATTTCTTATATTCTTGCATTAATCCCTGCATTGTAATTCATTCATTTGTGTGCATGTGATCTCATTGAGGGGAAAAAAAAAGTTCATCTTTATATCCCCAGTGACTAGCACAAAACCTGGCACATAGTAGATTGTTCAATAATAATGGATGAGTGATACATAACTAAATATCATACTCTCACTCTCATACTGCACTGCCTCTACAGTTTATAGCTCAATTTGCCGACCTACTGTATTTCAACAAGGTGCAACTGATCCTAATTACCCTTAACTAGTTACAAAAATATATGAAACACAGATATAGTGAACATTTTGTCATTTCTAGAAGAGTGCAGGCTAGTTTACCAAGGTTCTTCACTTATATGGCCTGAATGTGACACTACACTGTTCTTTATCAGTGCATGTACTTTTTTTTTCATTCACTATTAATATGTTGAATTCTGAAAATTTCTGACTTAGTAGAGCCTAAATTTGTGGGATTTTGCTTTATATGTGAATATAAGGATAATCATAATAAATATGGAATATGACAAATGCTCCCTCCTAGAATATACTCCTAGTATCACTTTAAAATCTTTTTTTATTTTCAATTATGGAATTTGCTGGTAAAAGGATGGAACTGGAGATTATCATGCTAAGTGAAATAAGCCAATTCCAAAAAAATCAAAGGCAGAATATTCTGTCTGATATGTGGATGATAACACAGAACAACCAGCGGGGAGGGAAGATAGAAGTTCATTGGATTAGACAAAAGGGAATAAAGGAAAGGGAGGGGGGTGGGAATGGGAAAGACAGTAGAATGAATGGGACATAACTTTCCTATGTTCATATATGAATACACGACCAGTGTAACCTCACATCATGTATAAGCACAGGAATGGGATCCTCATTAGAAAAAGTTATACTCCATGTATGTATAATATGTCAAATACATTCTGCCATGTATATCTAAAAAGAACAAATAAAAATTATTTTAAAAATAAATCTTTTATATTTTCTAGTAGGAATGTAAGCTTGAATGGTTCCATATACTTTATTTATTTATTTATTTGTTATAGATGGACACAATAGCTTTATTTTATTTATTTATTTTTATTCAGTGCATGCTAGGCAAACGCTTTGCCACTGAGCTACAACCCCAGCCCTCTCCATTTTTTAAATATATATATATATATATATATATATTTTTTTTTAGTTGTCAATGGATCTTTTGTTTAATTTTATTTATTTTTATGTGGTGCTGAGTATCAAATCCAGGGCCTCACTCATGCCAGACAAGTGCTCTACCACTGAGCCACAACTCCAGACCCTCTCCATTTGTTTTTAATCAGAGTTTATCATTTTGCTTCACCATTTATTAAACTGTATATGCATTATTTTTTATATATGCATTATGCTTCATCACTTATTAAATTGTATGTATACTATTGCTATTGTAGTAAATTGTATGGAACTTAGTGGTGATGTCACAAACTCAATAGTGTAGCACAATTTCAAAAGTAGAAAAAAATGTAGATAATACATTCAAATGCATATGGTAATTAGGGAAAGAACCATATGAAATTTTTTTAAAGCAACATTTAAATATACTGATGACTATCTCATCAGAATTTAATGGAATGAAACTTTTTTCATGACAGTTATGCACATTTATTGGATTCATGTACATAATCAGTCAAAACAAGGTAGTTACACAGTAATGATTAATGTGATAATAATGAGTCTCTGAAACAGGGGCAATTGAATATGCATCACTTGCTTTTCATATGTAAATTCCATTACCAACCAAGCATTACTGCTCCCTTGTATTTCTATGTAACACTATGATTAATAGGCATATCATGTAGAATAAGAGGAGAAAGGGTTCTTACATTGTGTTCGCAAATTTACAAAAAGCAAAAAATACATATTTATATCACAGCAGAAAATCTTCCATATCTGAGCACTGAACAGTGGCTTAGAATAATACAACTAACAGATTTTTATCTAATCTATGATTTGGCTATAATTTTCTGATGGGTATTCATCTGTTTCATTTTCTCCAGAAGTGAAATGTGAAAAGTAATTTTTTTAACCTCTGAATTCAAACATGTAAATATCTGTATTCTTTCATACCTAGTTATAACATCTGGCCACTTTGCCTACAACAACTACATCAATAAGCAGGCCAATTTACCCCTTAGGGGAAAATATAGATTTGCTAGTGTTCTGCATTTCTTTTATTGTGATATCAAGAGAGTGGGAGAAGGAAGGGACTATAGGTATCCCAATTAGTAATTCTGATTGGTGACCTAGCATCAAAACAACAACTACTACCACTTGTTTTGGTTTTTGTTTGTTTTTGTTTGTTTTGGGGGTACCGAGGATTGAACCCAGGGGCACTTAACCACTGAGCCCCATCCCCGGCCCTTTTTTATTTAGAGACAGGGTCTCACTGAGTTGCCTAGGGCCTTACTAAGTTGCTGAGACTGGCTTTAAACTTGCAATCCTCCTGCCTCAGCCTCTGGAGCCACTGTGATTATAGGCCTTCTCCACCACAGCTGGTAAGATGCAATCTTAACTCAGGTGAGGTAAGGCTCTTAACAAATCCTAGGAACAGTGTTTTATTTCTGAAGCTGATCTTTGCCTCTTTCTTGAATATTGTTTTACAATGTTCTTATATGTTTTTTCTCAAGTCTCTATGAATGTCAGTTAACACAATACAACATTACATTTAAAGCACAAATCAAACAAGCTAAGAGAGTTCCTACTCCCTCTTTGTAGGAAAGTGGCAAAATGTTCATTTGTTTGTTTTTGGTGGTGCTGGGGAATCAAACCCCTGGCTTTGTGCATATTAGGCAGGAATTCAACCAACTGAGCTATATCCCCAACCCGGTGAAATGTTTTTGTTTCACAATGTTAACCTTTAAAAAGATCAGGGTGCTGGGGGCTGGGGTCATGGCTCAGTGGTAGAGCTACCCACTCGCACATGGGAAGCACTGGGTTCGATCCTCAGCACCACATTAAAAAAATAAATAAAGGTATTGTGTCCATCTGTAACTAAAAAAAAAGTTAAAAAAAAATCAAAAATCAGGGTGCTAAGTGAAGGGGGGTTAGGGATATAGCTCAGTTGGTAGAGTGCTTGCTTTGCATGCCCACGGCCTTAGGTTCAATTCCTGGCACACGCCCCCCCCCCAAAAAAAAAAAAGTAAAAAGATCAGGCTCTCATTATCTTTCTAAAATACATTTAGCACGGTGTAGTGGCATGTGCCTGTAATCCCAGTAGCCAACATCAGCAATTTAGTAAGTCCCTGAGCAACTCAGTGAAACACTCTCTAAATAAAATACAAAAAAGGGCTGGGGATGTGGCTCACTGATTGAGTGCCCCTGTGTTCATTCCCCAGTACCAACCCCCCCAAAAAAAGTACATTTAATTTTCCACCCCAGTGTGTATGTGTGTATATATATATATATATATATATATATATATATAGTAATGTTATTTTTATCCAGTTACAGAACATTAAATAACACAAATAAATCCCCAATTAAATTTTCTATTTCTATATAAGTTTAAAAGAGATGACCATTACAGACAACTTTTGTTTGGAGAACACCAGCTTGATAAATTGCTCTCCTAACCTTTATATTTTAAACTGGTATACTAGAAGAACATGAATGCATTTAAAATACAAAGAAGACACTAATGGCATCACAATTACACAGAAATCCTTATATTAACTAAGTTTAACTTTCACAATAAAATTCAGAATCCACAGATAATTATAGGTTTGCAGAGTTTAGCAGTACTAGCAAAAATCATGGACAGCCTTAAATCTCTTATGCACTTAGGAAACAGTGTTTAATGATCAAGAATAGATTTAGTCAAAGCAGACAGATATGTCAGTTTTTTTAATGATAGTGTGGCCCTTTTATGCCAAAGGCAATGTATAAAAGAAAGCACTTATTGATTAAACCTACATGAACTTTCATTTTATAAACTTTTACAGAACATTTAGATGAGCTCAGACAAACATATTTAGTTTCAGATGTATACATATCTCCAGTCACATATATTTAGGTTATTCATGAAAATCAAGCCTGGTTAAAATTTTGAGTCATCTTTTTCTCTGACAAAGAAAAATCTTAAAAGCAATGGACATTACATTTTAATAAATATTTTATAGCTCTCAAGTCTTGTACAAATTGGTACTCATCAGTGTGAGGTTTTTTAACAGGTAGAGTATTATAGGTTATCTGGTAAAGTTGACTCAATTCACATTTTAAAATTTTGTCCAGAAGAGAATGAATCCCCATTTTTTTTTAAATACTTAATGATGTACTTTTTCATTCTTATTTATGTTTTTTTTAATAATGTATTTTTTTATTGTAAACAAATGGGATACATGTTGTTTCTCTGTTTGTACATGGCGTAAAGGCATACCATTTGTGTAATCATAAATTTACATACAGTAATGTTGTTTGATTCATTCTGTTTTTTCCCTTCCCCCCACCCCTCCCACCCCTCTTTTCCCTCTATACAGTCCTTCCTTCCTCCTTACTTGCCCCCCTCCCTAACCCTAACTCTAACCCTAAACTAACCCTCCCCTCCCCCCATTATATGTCATCATCCACTGATTAGCGATATCATTCGTCCGTTGGCTTTTTGAGATTGGCTTATCTCACTTAGCATGATATTCTCCAATTTCATCCATTTGCCTGCAAATGCCATAATTTTATCATTCTTTATGGCTGAGTAATATTCCATTGTATATATATACCACAGTTTCTTTATCCACTCATCAATTGAAGGACATCTAGGTTGGTTCCACAGTCTGACTATTGTGAATTGAGCAGCTGTGAACATTGATGTAGCTGTGTCTCTATAGTATGCTGATTTTAAGTCCTTTGGGTATAGGCCAAGGAGTGGGATAGCTGGGTCAAATGGAGGGTCCATTCCAAGTTTTCTAAGGAATCTCCACACTGCTTTCCAGAGTGGCTGCACTAATTTGCAGCCCCACCAGCAATGTATGAGTGTACCTTTCTCTCCAAATCCTCGCCAACACCTGTTGTTGCTTGTATTCTTGATAATCGCCATTCTAATTGGGGTGAGATGGGAATGTTCCCACTGTCCCTATTTTTCTAGTGTTTTGAGCATGAAGGGGTGCTGTATTTTATCAAATGCTTTTTCTGCATCTATTGAAATAATCATGTGATTCTTGACTTTAAGTCTATTGATATGGTGAATTACATTTATTGATTTCCGGATGTTGAACCAACCTTGCATCCCTGGGATGAAACCCACTTGATCATGGTGCACTATCTTTTTAATATGTTTTTGTATGCGATTTGCTAAAATTTTGTTGAGAATTTTTGCATCGATGTTCATTAAGGATATTGGTCTGAAATTTTCTTTCCTTGATGAGTCTCTGTCTGGTTTAGGTATCAGTGTGATATTGGCTTCATAGAATGAGTTTGGGAGGGTTCCCTCCTCTTTTATTTTATGGAATACTTTGAGAAGTATTGGAATGAGCTCTTCTTTAAAGGTTTTGTAGAACTTGCCTGAGAACCCATCTGGTCCTGGACTTTTCTTTGTTGGTAGGCTTTTGATGACTTCTTCTATTTTAGTACTTGAAATTGGTCTATTTAAATTGTGTATGTCCTCCTCATTCAGTTTAGGCATTTCATATGTCTCCAGAAACCTGTTGATGTCTTCGAAATTTTCTATTTTGTTGGAGTATAGATTTTCAAAATAGCTTCTAATTATGTTTTGTATTTCAATCGTGTCTGTTGTGATATTTCCTTGTTCATTCCGAATTTTAGTGATTTGGGTTTTCTCTCGTCTTCTCTTTGTTAGTGTGGCTAAAGGTTTATCAATTTTGTTTATTTTTTCGAAGAACCAACTATTTATTTTGTCAATTTTTTGTATTGTTTCTTTTGTTTCAATTTCATTGATTTCAGCTCTGAGTTTAACTATTTCCTGTCTTCTACTACTTTTGGTGCTCTTCTGTTCTTCTTTTTCTAGGGCTTTGAGCTGTAGTGTTAGGTCGTTTATTTGTTGAGTTTTACTTCTTTTATTAAATGCGCTCCATGAAATAAATTTCCCTCTAAGTACTGCTTTCATAGTGTCCCAGAGATTTTGATATGATGTTTCTTTGTTCTCATTTACCTCTAAGAATTTTTTAATTTCCTTCCTAATATCTTCTGTTATCCATTCATCATATAATAGCATATTGTTTAATCTCCAGATGTTAGAATAGTTTCTGTGTTTTACTCTTTCATTTATTTCTAACTTCAATCCATTATGATCTGATAGAATACAAGGCAGTGTCTCTATCTTCTTGTATTTGCTAACATTAGCTTTGTGGCATAATATATGGTCTATTTTAGAGAAGGATCCATGTGCTGCTGAGAAGAAAGTGTATTCGCACTTGGTTGGATGGTATATTCTATAAATGTCCTTTAAGTCTAAATTATTGATTGTGTTATTGAGATCTATGGTTTCTTTGTTCAATTTTTGTCTGGAAGATCTGTCCAGTGGTGAGAGAGGCATGTTAAAATCACCTAGTATTATTGTATTATGGTCTATTTGGTTTCTGAAATCGAGAAGGATTTGTTTGACATACATGGATGAGCCACTGTTTTGGGCATAGATGTTTATGATTGTTATATCTTGCTGATTTATGCTTCCCTTAAGCAGTATGAAATGACCTTCTTTATCCCTTCTGACTAACTTTGGCTTGAAGTCCACATTATCTGAAATGAGGATGGATACTCCAGCTTTTTTGCTGAGTCCATGTGCATGGTATGTTTTTCCCCATCCTTTCACCTTTAGTCTATGGGTATCTTTTTCTATGAGGTGAGTCTCTTGTAGGCAACATATTATTGGATCTTTCTTTTTAATCCCATCTGCCAGTCTATGTCCTTTGATTGATGAATTCAGGCCATTAACATACAGGGTTATTATAGAGATATGATTTGGTTTCCCGGTCATATGGTTCATTTTTAAATTTTATTTATTTATTTATTTGACATGACTTGGTTCCTCCTTTATTTGACAATTCCTTTAGGATAATTCCTCCCTTTGCTGATTTGCTTCTTTGTTTTTCATCTCTTCCTCATGGAATAGTTTGTTGAGAATGTTCTGTAATGCTGGCTTTCTTTTTGTAAATTCTTTTAGCTTTTGTTTATCATGGAAGGATTTTATTTCATCGTCAAATTTGAAGGTAAGTTTTGCTGGGTATAAGATTCTTGGTTGGCATCTATTTTCTTTCAGGGCTTGAAAAATGTTGTTCCAGGCCCTTCTAGCTTTTAGGGTCTGGATTGAAAAATCTGCTGATATCCGTATTGGTTTCCCCCGGAATGTAATTTGGTTCTTTTCTCTCACAGCCTTTAAAATTTTGTCTTTATTTTGTATGTTAAGTATTTTCATTATAATGTGCCTTGGTGTGGGTCTGTTGTAATTTTGTGTATTTGGAGTCCTATAAGCCTCTTGAAATTGATTTTCCATTTCATTCTTCAGATTTGGGAAATTTTCTGATACAATTTCATTGAATAGATTGTTCATTCCTTTGGTTTGTTTCTCTAGGCCTTCCTCAATCCCAATAATTCTTAAATTTGGCCTTTTCATGATATTCCATAGTTCTTGTAGATTCTGTTCATGATTTCTTACCATCTTCTCTGTTTGTTCAACTTTGTTTTCAAGGTTAAATATTTTGTCTTCAATGTCTGAGGTTCTGTCTTCCAGGTGTTCTATCCTACTGGATATGCTTTCTATGGAGTTCTTAATTTGGTTTATTGTTTCCTTCATATCAAGGATTTCTGTTTGTTTTTTTTTTCAATACCTCTAACTCTTTATTGAAATTATCTTTTGCTTCCTGTATTTGCTCTTTTAACTGTCGATTGGTGCGATCATTCAATGCCTGCATTTGCTCTTTCGTCTCATCATTCAGTGCGTGCATTTGCTCTTTCATATCATCGTTTGCTTCCCTGATCATTTTAATTATGTACATTCTGAACTCCTTTTCTGTCATTTCTTCTGCCATGCTGTCATTGGGTTTTATTGATGTAACATCTAGATTTGTTTGGGGCATTTTCTTCCCTTATTTTCTCATATTTTTCAGGTATCAGTGGACCGCTGAGATATTGCAGATTTCCCCTATTGACTTATAATGTCCCTGAAGATTTCTAGTATATCCCCTCTTAGCCTTCAGTAGGTTGAATTCTTGGAGGAAGTTGATAGCATCATGCTCCAAAAGGAAGCTGCCTCTCTAGGAGTGGTGGCCTTCAGGTGGGGTATATTCCCTGCTAGTGGGCAGAGGTGCCTCTACTTGTTGACCAATGGTCGTCTAATGGGGAACTAGGCTGCGGGCTGAGGCAAGGCCTGTTTGAGCCTGTGTCTCTGGTTTTACCGTCCTTGTGGGGAAACCTCACCCGCCAGGGAAGACTCACCCAGTGGGGAGGTATCACTGGTCAGTTCCCCTCCTAGAGGTTCCCCTCAATTTACAGCTACCGCCTGGGCTGGAGTGCCTTCCTCTGTAACGTTCCCAGGGTCCCGGCCCTACCTCCTGGGCCTGGGAGGCTCACCCTTCGCAGATGAATCTTCTAAGGCTGCCCCTCCTCAGAGAATCTGCCCGCAGGCCTGGAACCTTTGCTCCGCCCTAAGCCTGTCTCTGTGCGGCTCTTCCACCAAGAAGCCTTCTAGATCTTGGGACCCTACTCTGCACCTAATCGCCTGGCTATGCGGCCCCTCCTCTGAGCAGCCACCTGTGGGCCCGTACAATCGCTCTGCGTCCCAGAGACCCACCGCACGCCTCTTCCTCCAGACAGCTGCCCAGTATTCTGGTGCGGTCACTAGGAGTCCGAGCAACTCACTGTGTGCGTCCTCCTCCCACCAACCGCCCGTAGCCCTGGGCAATCACTCTGAGTCGAAGTTACCCTCCCTGTTCCTCCTCCTCCTCCAGGTAACCCCCCGGGTGTTCAGGAGCGGTCGCTCTGTGTGGCTCTGAATCCACGTGACCCGCTGCACGCCTCCTCTGGGCGGCCGCCCGGAGCTCAGGTGCGGCCACTCAAGACCAAGCAACCCACCGTGCTCCTCCTCCAGGCAGCCCTCCTGTGTTCAGGAGCAGTCGCTTTAAGTCCAAACAACTCACCACTCGCCTCCTCCTCTGAGCAGCCGCCTGGAGCTCTAATGCAGTCACTGCGAGTCCAAACGACCCGCCGCGCTCCTCCTCCTCCTCCTCCTCCTACTCCTCAGGGCAGGCCCCGTTGTTCACAAGTGGTCTGAGTCCAAACAGCACACGGCACAGCTCCTCCTCTGGCAACCTGTAGCTCTGGTATAGTCACTCCGAATCCAAGCGGCCACACTCCTCCTCCTCCTCCTCAGGGCAGGAGTGTTCAGAAGTGGTCGCTCTAAGTCCAAACAGCTCTCCTCGCCGCTCCTCCCCTGGGCAGCCACCAGAGCCCCAGTGGTGGCTCCGAGTCCCATCGCTGTGCTGAGCGGCCTCCTCTATGACGCTCTCAGTTGTCTGAGTTCACTGCTCCAGTGGGGGGAGGGCCGTCTCGCTGGCAGCTCTACTTCACAAAGTTCCCTGCGTTTCGGGACTACCGCCCCATCCGGGACGCCTCCCCAATGGGAGAGACTCACCTGGCTGCTTTGAGTTGGTCCCAAGTCTCTCAATATCTCCTCTTTTGACTCCTCAGTCCTGGAGCAACATGAAATGCAGCCACCCTCTAGGCCGCCATCTTGAAACCTCTCTGAATCCCCATTTTTATTTGTTCTTTTTAGTTATACATGACAGTAGAATGTATTTTGACTTATATACATGAAGTATAACTTCCCATTCTTGTGGTTGTACATGATGTGGAGTTACACTGGTCATGTATTTATATATGAACATAGGAAATATGTTCATTGAATATGTCTGATTCAAGAATGAATCCCCATTAATGTCTTTCTCTCTCTTTTTTAAAATTTGTTCTAATTAGTTATATATGACAGCAGAATGCATTCCAACTCATTGTACACAAATGGAGCACAACTTCTCATTTCTGTGACTGTACATGATGCAGTCACCTTCGTGCCATCATACATGTATATAGGGTAATAATGTCCATCTCATTCCACAATCATTCCCACCCCTACATCCCTTCCCCTCCCCTCACTCCCCTCTGCCCAATCCAAAGATCCTCCATTCTTCCCTAACCCCCTCCCATTATGGCTGAGCACCCACATATCAGAGAAAATATTTGGCCTTTGTTTTATTTGGGATTGATGCCTCTCTCTTAAGGGGTAATTGTCCCCACTGGAGCAAGTTATTTCCTCCTAAAATACAACTTTGGTTAAGATAACTTTGACCACCTTTCTCAGGGTCCCTTTGGCCTAAAAGGCCTTTTTAGTTGACCTCCAGGAGAGCAGACTACTTTCTTTTCCTGAGACGCACTTGCAAATGAAGTTATTGCTTTTGAGGTGAGAATGTTATCTGTATATTTAAATTACACAACAAATTTTATCCCAGAAGGATCAGACTGACATATAAAAAAAAAAAAAAAAAAAAAAAAAAAACTGTGACTTAATCTTTCTTCTTCCCAGTTTGTATTCAAGGGGTTGGAGCACAAAATATTGCTTGACCAGTGTCCCTTATCATCATCACAATGCCATCAACTTTAAGCTTTAAACTTTAAACCATGGGACTAGAGATATACTTCAGTTGGTAGAGTGCTTGCCTCCATGCACAAGGTCCTGGGTTCAATCCCCAGCACCACCAAAAAAAAAAAAAAAAAGCTTTAAGCGAGTTCTTCACTGTCAATTGTACCCAGAGACTCTTCACTCTGTCCATGAAGGTCACATTGACCATTCAACTAATTTTAGAGACAATTCTCTGCAGAAATCAGCAGGGTCAAGACACAAGCACCTGCATACATGGGGACTCTGGGAAATTCTTGTATTTTAGGCTCTGTGGGCAACAGGTAGGACTGTACCCAGAAATGACCCTTGGCCAAGTGGGGTATCCTGTCAGATCCTAAAAAGAGAAGACTAGGGCTGGGGTTATGGCTCAGTGGCAGAGTGCTTGCCTAGAATGTGTGAGGCATGAGGTTCAATCCTCAGTGCCACATAAAAATAAATAAAATAAAGGTATTGTGTCTATCTACAACTAAAAAATGTATTTTTTTAAAAGGTGGGGAGACTATTTTGTCCTCAGGTTATAATTTAATAGTACTGGAACCCCTTGCCATATTCTTTGTGACTGGCAGCTTTCATCTCCCCGCCCCCATAGGATAGGCTAGTTATTCATCAGACAAAGAAGGTAATGGGCCCCACTTAAGGTTTTCTTCAACTGTGAAGACAACCCTGTGAGATTAAGCATTCTAGTCTATTCCTTTTTCCCAGACTTCAGGAAAATGGAAATGAAGGTGGACCCAAATGGAGGTTACAGAAAAATTCAGACTTAAGGAATAAAAGCTCACAGCCAACTAGAAAGTCATGGGCCAACGGCTGGGGTTGTGGTTCAGTGGTAGAGCACACCATGTGTAAGACATTGGGTTCAAACCTCAGCACCACATAAAAATAAATGAATAAAATAAAGGTATGTGTACATCTACAACTAAAAACAAACAAAAAAAATTTTTTTGAAGTCATGGTCCCAGCCTTGGAGTCCTCCCAACACCAGTAAAGCATAGATTCCAACAAATAGCTGCGCAATACTTTCTGGTTTTTTTTTGTTGTTGTTGTTGTTTGGTTGGTTTTTTTTTGTTTTTGTTTTTGTTTTTTTTTTTTTTTGGTGTTAATGGACTTTTATTTTATTTATTTATTTATTTACACGTGGTGCTCAGAATCAAACCCAGTGTATCACACATGCTAGGCAAGCGCTCTACCACTGAGCTAAGCTACAACCCTAGCCCATCTGCAATGTGTTTTTTTTTTTTTTTTTTTTTTTGATGGTGTTGGGGATGGAACCCAGGGCCTTATGCATGCGAGGCAAGCACTCTACCAACTGAGCTATAACCCCAGTCCTGCAATTCTTTTTAATGTCTGTTCACAAATGGACTCTGATCAATGCCTTTATTCAAAAGCCATTAAGTCCTCAGACTACTATATCCAAATGGAAAAGCTTTTCCCCAGGTTTCCCCTCACATCTCAGGGAGTTCCATCTTTTCCTCTCTCTTTCAAAACAAATTTTATTTCTTTCATTCTTGTCCTGTGCCACCATCTGTGGATTTCATTCTTTGAACCCATGAGGCAAGAACTCAGAAAGAAATCAGTGAGGCCTACAGCCCACATAGATTTCATTTGTCAGCAGAGCTGGCTGACTAAGGCCTGTTCTCAAACTCCAGTTTTATTCTGACAGGCAAAGAGTGGCTGGAAAGCAGGGTAGAGGCCAGGTCCTCTGCCTATTTCTCTATAGACTAGGCAGCTTTCCTGAGATTTTTTTTCTTTTCCTTTGTCCTAGGACTGTTGTCCATGACCCACAGCAGGATAATTTGCAGATGAGTGGGGCCAGGATGACAAGCAGTACTCAGACAAGGTTGAATGGATTAAAAATTGTTTTAACCATTTCTTCTGGTGTCCTGCTACCCTCGCACTTTAGAGGCAGTGACTTTTTGCACCCTCAACTCAGTTTTTGACTATTCAGACTCCTTATTATGCAATTGCATACATGCCTGTACATACAGAATTTCTTTCATTTTTTATCTTTGACAACTCCAAGATTGTGCAAGATTATACAATAATTCTGGAAACTATTCAAAGACAAGATTGTTACAGTAAAATAACATCATCTTTTTCTTAGACAGGTTTATATCTACAGGTGATCCATTCAGCCAAGATCTTTTCCAAGAAGCAACCTACAAGATCATTGCAGTTTTGTCCATGTCTCAAAGGGCTGGTAACAGGTACAATTAAAAAACAAAACAAAACATAGAGACAGAGAGGATCCCCCAAACCATGGCTGACAGATGAGACCCTTTAAAACAGACCAGGTAAAAGGAAAATTCCCCCCAAGTTCCCAAATGCTTCTTAACAGTAACTTCTGCACTAGCAGTACCATAGATGTCCCCATGAAGAGATGTTCCCACAAAGGGGAACCAGATGTGCAGAAATCAAGGGTCTTGGTGTGCACACCATGTGAGTTCACCATGTGGCCAAGGTGTCATGACTTTATTGCATTCGGTTTCCTTTTTCTCAAAGTAGACCAAGATGGAACAATCCATATAGTTCAGGGAAGGAAGGCAGAAGTTCCCCAAAGGAAAAGGGGTTTTGACAGCTGCTGGGACCGTCCTTCAGTTCCTCCCTTTACTCACAGGAATAGCTCCTCTGGTTCAACGTTAGGGAAACTTTCCTAACTGGCAGTTTCCAACAAGTTCTCCTTACATCCTAAGCATGGAAGTGGGGTTACTTGGAATGCCAGGCCTGCCCAAGAAAGTTGAAATAGGGGTCGCTCTCGGGTCCCTTTGTGTGTCACCAATTTTATTACTGAAAGCTCAGTCCTTGTTCCTGATGCCAATTTAATAAGGATGCCATGGTTTTGAGAAAAAGGAAAAAGGTTTATTGCTTTGCTACCAAAGGAGAAGCACAGTGGACTCCAGTACCAGAGGCTGTGGTTCTGTCAATAAGGGAGAAGAGAGGGCTTTTAAAGGAACTCTTCAAAGGCTACATTCCAGATGTGCCCTGAAAGGGGGGTGGGGAGGTTCTGTTATGGGGCACAACTTAAGAACAGACCAATCAATACTGAGAAGTTCAAATTTGAGGGTCTTTATTAAGCCAGCTGACTATCTTACACAATGCCCCAAAAATGTCTATTGGGAGAACAGCCCCAACCATAGGGTTGTAGGGATACATCAATCATAAGTGTCTGTTGCTATGACTTGAAATTACAAACTAACATCATGGGATCTGAAATCATTAGCAGAGGGGGAAGTGGGTCAAAATGACCTTACTTAGATACAAACTAAAGAATGGTTACTAACCTCTAAACAATCACTGTTGACATCACTGTTAACATGGCACATTGTTTAGGAAACTAGGAATCAAAAAGAGAACAATTTTTCATTATATAAGAATTGCTGGGCTGGGGATATAGCTCAGCTGGTAGAGCGCTTGCCTGGAAGCATGAGGCCCTGGGTTCAATCTCCAGCACTGCAAAAAAAAAAAAAAAAAGAAAAAGAAAAAGAAAAAGAAAGAAAGAAAAAGAAAAAATTGCCATTTCGTCATTTTGTGTTGCCAAACAAGTCATGCTAAGCAACTATTGATGGGTACAGAGGCGGGGTATTCCCATGGGAGAAGCATTTCCTACATAACATGGAGTCTCAAGATAAAATGGAGTCTGCTTAGTCATTGCCCATATAGCCTGGCCTATAACATTTCCATGGAGTTAAAAATGTCAACCTGTCACAGTCTCAGGTGTTCCCTGATATCTGATGGTGTGTTGAAAATCACTCGTTAATTTGGGAGATAGTCACTTCCTAGATCTTCTGATGACATCTTCCTGTGCTAAAGGTCAGATAAGTAGGGGAGGAAAAGATAACCCTGTCTCCCTAATGCTGTTAGAGAAAGGGAGAGGGAGAAAAGAGAGGGGGGGATGTCCTTTTTAAAAATAAGCCTTAGGCCAGGTGTGGTGTGCACACCTGTAATCCCAGCAGCTTGGGAGACTGAGGCAGGAGAATCACCATCCTCTGTAATTTAGCAAGTCTCTAAGCAACTCAGTTGAGACCGTGTCTCTAAAATACAAAAAAGGGCTGGGAATGTGGTTCAGTGTTTAAGTGCCCCTGGGTTCAATCCCCAATACCAAAAACATAAACAAACAAATAAATAAATAAATAACAAAAATAAGCCTCAAGAGTAATGAGGGCTATAGTCAAAAGGTGAGGCGGATCATTGTCACACCTCTGCATGGCTTACATACTTAATGGATTCAAGCCAGCTGACTGTCTCACACAATGACCAAAAAAATGGCTATTGGGAGAACAGCCCCGACCACAGGGTTGTAGGGGTTCTTATACCAAAAATTACATTAATCATAAGTGTCTGTTGCTATGATTTGAAATTACAAATTAACATCATGATCATCAACAGAGGGGGAAGTGGGTCAAAAATGACCCTTACCTAGGTACAAACTAAAGAATGGTTACTAACATCCACACAATCACTGTTCACATGGTACATTGTTTAGGAGCAATAGGAATCAAAAGAGAGCAATTCTTTACTACATAGGAGTTGCCATTGTATATTATTAAACATGTCACACTAAGTAACTGATGATGGGCACAGAGGTGAGGTGTTCCCATGGGAGAAGCTTATTTCCTACATAACATGGAATCTCAGAGCAAAATGGAGTCTGTTTAGTCATTTCCCTTAGAGTCTGGCCTATAACATTCTCATGGAGTCAGATCTGTCAGCCCATCACAATTAGCACTCAAAAATTCTGAGCACCCCTGACCATTTTTTCATAGCATTTATAGGCTGTCTAGTGTCATACATTTTCTAGTCTAAAACAGTACATAATTGGATGCAAGGTTTCAAAAAACAACATATGATTGTGTATAAGGGTCTTCGAGTGGGAACTGTTAACAAAAGCCGATTGTGATAAGGGAGGCTGGCTTACAATGAGTGGGTTATGAGTCTTAATCAGTGCATTAATCCGCTGATAAGGATTAACTGGATGGTAACTGTAGGCAGATAGGGTGTGCCTAGAGGAGGTAGGTCCCTGGGGACATGCTTTTGGGGTTTATATTTTGTCCTTGTTGAGCAGAGTTTGCTCCCTCATGCGCTCTCTCTCTCTCTCTCTCTCTCTCTCTCTCTCTCTCTATCTCTGTCTCTGTCTCTATTCTCTATCTCTAGCTCTATCTCTATCTCTCTTCTTCCTGGAAAAATGTCCTGAGTCACTTCCTTTTGCCACACTCCCACCATGATGTTCTGCCTCACCTCAAACCTCAAGGAATAGGGCTGGTTGTCTGTGGATTGAGACCTCTTGTTATGGTTTGGATGTGAGGTGTCCCCCAAGAGCTCACATGTGAGACAATACAGGAAGGTTCAGAGGAGAAATGATTGGGTTGTAAGAGTCTTAAGCCATCAATGAATTAATTCCTGATGGGATTAATTGAAGTGCTAGGTTGTGGCTGGAGGAGATTGGAATTAGGGTGTGAATTTGGGGTATATATTTTGTATCTGGAGAGTGGAGACTCTCTCTCTGCTTCCTGATGATGCAAGCTGCTTCCCTCTGCCACTCTCTTCCGCCATGATGTTCAGCCTCACCTTGAGCCCCGAGGAATGGAGCCAGCCTGCTATGGACTAAGACCTCTGAAACTGTGAGCCCTCAAATAAACCTTTCCTCCTCTAAAATTTTGCTCTAAAATTAGGCACAGCTGCAAAAAAAGCTGACTAAAACACCTCTGAAACCATGAGTTTATACGTGGTGTTGGGGAAAACAGACTAGATGAGAAGCACCAAGCAGCACTCAGAGAAGAGAACTTTATTTTACACCAGCAGGCCCAGAGGAAAACAAAAACTCCAAATTCTGAGCCCCAATACACAGTTTCTCACAATATTTATAGGTTATTTGACATCATCTTAGACCCATCCTATCATTGGCACTTTTTCTTCTTTCTTTAAAAAATTCCTAACCTGTGCTGCTGAGGCCTGTGCAGGGTGAAGCATGCTCACAGAACAGATAAGAAACAGCTCTTTTCACAGACATCTATTACATTTCAGGAGGGAGTAGTCAGACTCTTAGGGCAGTTATTGACAATGCAAGAGGTAGGGACCCATGGTTAACTAGGCTTCCTGGAGAAAGACTGAGAGAGGGGAGGGGAACTGACCCCTTCCCCAGGCACTGGACTCTTACTGTAATGTTTTTGTAATTTCACTTCACAACCAGGTCTGGTTTTGCCATCACAGGGCCAAGGATTGGACCCAGTGCCTCACATGTACTGGGCAAGCACACTACCACTGAGCTACAGCCCCAACCCCCAAATAAACTTTTACTCCTCTAAAATTGTTCTTGTCAGAGCTAGGTATGATGGCACACACCTATAATCCCAGCAGCTGAGGAGGCTGAGGCAAGAGGATCACAAATTTGAAGTCAACCTCAGTGACTTAGCAAGGCTCTAAGCAACTGAGCAAGACCCTGTCTCTAAATAATATTTTAAAAAGGGCTGGGGGGGTATGGTTCAATGGTTAAGCACCCCTGGGTTCAATCCCCAGTACAAAAAAAAAATTGTTCTTGTCAGGTCTTTTGGTCAGAGCAGTGAAAAAGCTGACTAAAACTTCAGGAATTTCCTGGAAGAACCATCAGGAAGGTCCTGAGGGTCCAATGGTGGACTTCTGGATCCATAAAGCTTAAACTATTGTATCATGGTCCTTACCCAATCATAATACCCTTCTCCAAATGAAAGACCCACCTTAAATCAAAAATTTTTAGCCACATTTTTTATTGGTTCATTATAGTCGTAAATATTGATGGGATTATTGTTACATATTCATACATGCACACAATATCACAATATAATTTGGCCAATATCATTCCCTAGCACTTCCCACCTCCCTCCCTGCCTCCCAAATTTGCTCCCTTTCCTCTACTGCTAACTTTATCTTCCCCACTTATAGATGACACTATCTGTCAAGGTATGAGCTAAGACAGGAGGATCGCAAGTTCAAGTCTCAGTAACTTAGAGAGACCCTGCCTCAAAATAAAAAATAAAAGGGGTGGGAGATGTAGCTCAATGGCAAAACCCCTCTTGGGTTCAAGCCCCAGTACCAAAAAATCTTTAAAAAGGAGAATTTGGTTAAGAAGGAGTTCAACTAGCCTTGTATTTGACAAATTAGAACATCTTTTGTGGTTTTAGCAAGAGTGGTTTAGTAGAGTGGTGGAAGGAAGAATACATTATGTAATTATCATAATTAATCTATTTCAAACAAAGCTGATAGATTTCAATTATTTTTCATTACTAGCTGGCAAATTTCACTTTTAGAGATTAATGGTATATCGATTGGAACCTCTCAAGAAGGCTCTCTTTAATGGAATAAATGGTCATTGAAAATGTATTTATTCAACTCTTCATTAATCAAAATCTTGGTCATAGAATGTACTCAATAAATTATTGTTAAATTGAAGATAACATTCACTTCTCTCTCTCTCTCTCTCTCTCTCTCTCTCTCTCTCTCTCTCTATATATATATATATATATATATATACACACACACACATATACATATATCTTTTTTTGTGGGTACCAGGGATTGAATTCAGGGGTACTCAACCACTGAGCCATATCCCCAGCCCTATTTTGTATTTTATTTGTAGATAGGGTCTCCCTAAGTTGTTTAGTACTTAACTAAGTTACTGAGAGTGGCTTTGAACTTGTGATCCTCTTGCCTCAGCCTCCAGAGCCACTGGGATTATACGTGTATGCCAGTGTTCCTGGCCTGATATGTGTCATCTTGATCATTAAAATAAGGTTCCATACATACATAAATGCATGAGTTCACATGGTTTTAGGATGACATTGTGTATTTGTTCTGCAACTTGCCTTTTTTCTTTTTTTTTGTGGTGCTGGGGATTGAACCGAGGGCCTCGCCCTTGGGAGGCAAGTACTCCACCAACTGAGCTACATCCCCAGCCCCAACTTGCCTTCTTCATCTACTCGTGGGATTCAGAATTCTTTTCATGTCAAACACATATTGTTACTTCATTCATTTGAACAGTTATATATAGTTCAGTGTGATACAGATGATGACGGAGAATCAGTTTATTAATCATTCTTCTCTTACTGAACACTAAGACTGTGCTTATTTCTGATATCATAAATAATATTTCAGTAAATATCTGTATACATGCCTATTTATTAGGCAGATATTTTGGGGGTTACCGGGGATTGCACTCAGGAGCACTCCACCACTGAGCCACATCCCCAGCCCTATTTTGTATTTTATTTAGAGACAGGGTCTCCCTGAGTTGTTTAGTACCTCACTTTTGCTGAGGCTGGCTTGGAACTCACAATTCTCCTGCCTCAACCTCCCAAGCTGCTGGGATTATAGGTGTGAGCCACCACACCCAGCTCTACATATATATCTTATTACACATGCCTCTTTTTTTTACATATAGTAAATTAAAAGTATACATGCACATAATAAATTTAAAATTTAATATCACATGCATACATTGCTAGTGGGAATGTAAAATGGCACAGCCACTTTGGAAAACAGTTTGGACTGTCATACAAAACCAAGCATTTTACACCACCATAATACATTATTGAAATCAAGAAATTGATATTGTTATAATCCAGAGTTTATTCAGATTTCAACTGTTTTACTGTTTGTTACTGGGCATTAATACTCCTCAGTTCTCTCTCTTTTTTTTAATGATGGGGATTGAAGGGTGCTCTACCACTGAGCTACATCCCCAGCCCTTTAATTTTTATTCTGAGACAGGGTCTCACTGATACTGCTGGTTATCAGTGATGAGTTCTGCTTCCTCAAATGTTGAAGTTTGAACATTAGAAAAGCATGCCAAGGCAAGTGTAGAAAGCAAGTTTTATTTAAAAAATAATAACACAAACTTCTCCCAGGAGGGAGAAGGGGGCCAGAGCTGGTGTTCTGGTATCCCCAGAAGTGAGGGCACCCTGCCCCTTTTATACATTTTAGACTTTCTTAGTTCTCCTGCCCTCTTCCCTGTTACATCTCTCCTTCCTGCATAGGTGACTAGGCCCAGGAGATGCCCATGGAATGGCCAAAAGGTGAGAAGCAGGTGGGCTAGAAGGGCAAAGTTGGAGTGATTGGTGCAGGAAGGGAGCAAGGGAGCTAAGGGAGCAGCAGCCCAGGGGCCATTAATTAGCAGCTCCCTGTCTGCTCAGAGGGTACTTCATTAACAACTTTCTGGGAGGGGCAATATAGGCAGGTAATCTTGGTAATCAAAGGACTCTGGAGGCATTAATGTTCCAATATCCCAGGGGCAGTCTTCAACTTCCAGGACCCAAACCAGTCTCCAGATTCATGATCCAACTCCATTACCTATCTATGCTGTCTGCCTGTCTTTAATTCTTGCTTCATCACTGTTGCTGAGGCTGGCTTCCAGCTTGCATTCGTGCTGCCTCAGCCTCCCCAGTTGCTGAGATTATAGGCTGTGCAACTACATCTGGCTCTTCTAGTTCTCATCATCTTCCAGAAGAAAGATTTCAGGGGAGGAAGTTGTAGCTCAGTGGTAGAGCGCTTGCCTAGCATGTGTGAGGCACTGGGTTCAAGCCTCAGCACCACATAAAAACAAATAAAGTAAAGGCATTGTGTCCATCTACAATTAAAAATATTTTTTTTTAAAAAAGAAGAAAGATTTCATTCAAGAGTCCTAAAAGAGCCAGGTGCATTGGTGCACTTATGTAATCTCAGCAGCTCGGAAGGAGGATTGCAAATTCAAAGCCAGCCTCAGCAATTTAGTGAGGTCCTAAAGTGACTCAGTGAGACCCTCTCTCTATATCAAATATATAAAAGGGCTGGGGATGTGGCTGTGTGGTTAAGCACCACTAGGTTCAATCCCTGGTATCAAAAAAAAAAGTCTTAAGAGAAAGAATATTATTTAATTTTTAAAAAGAGACTTAAGAGAGAGAATAAGCACAAAGGATTTATTTAGTAGTGTAACAGAAGCACACTCCATGTGGAGTGGGCCATCTCCCAGAGAGGAAATGGCCTGGGGCTTTCCACATGGCAGGATTTTATATTTGTTCTGGGAGCCTCCCTCATTGTGTATTATGTATTTGTAGTGGTTACTGTGGTTTTTATGTCCACAGCTTAGTGCACCTATTACCAAATGCTTGGTCCTTGTCCCTGATGCCAATCCAATAACAAGAACACTGTTTTGAGAAAAAGGAAAAATAAGTTTTATTGCTATGTCAGCAAAGGAGAAACACAGGGAACTCCTGTCCTAGAGGCTGTGATTCTCCCCATCAGGGAGAACAGAAGGTTTTTAAAGAGGTGATTCAAAGGCTACCTTCTGGGACTGGAGTTATGGCTCAGTGGTAGAGGGCTTGCCTAGCACATGTGAGGCACTGGGTTTGATCCTCAGCACCACATAAAAATAAATAGATAAAATAAAAGTATTGTGTCCATATACAACTAAAGAAAAAGTTAAAAAAAAAAAAAAACAAAGGCTACATTCCAGATGTTCCCTGGCATGGGGGTTCAAATTAACTTGCTAATTTTGGAGAGAAAGAAGCCTCAGTGGCAGAGCAACAAGATGCAGTGGACCACTGGTGGTCCATTTTCAGAATATGGCATTTGGCCTTAATTTAATCCAATTGTAGTCCTTCCCTTTTGCCCATTCCAATTTTAAAATTATCCAGTCCCGTAGATCGTACTTGTGTCCTCCAATCAGGGCAAAGGGCATATAAAATGGCAGCCTGCCCACCCAGGCACACTTGCTAGTCAGGTTCCTGTGGCACACCCTTCTGGCAGAAGTAAAGTTTTGCCTTGCCCACCCAGTTTCGAGCACGTATTTGATTTCTTGTGGCACCTCATTATTTCTAACACAGATGTGCACTGTTTTTACCATGTTGAAAAATTTACATCGTATCTAAATGAAACCTACAGGGGTTTTAAAGCTGTAATGCAAATTACAATGAATTAGAGTTCCCAAATGACTGTTCATCAGTGTCCTGCATATGTCTTAAAGTTGGAATAGTCTCTTAAGGTGGTTATTCCTGGTTCTTCTAGTTTAAGATGGTGTTATCTGACCATGAAGGAGATGGATTTATGCATGGAATTTATGTCACATGAAGTGAAGTGATTTTTCATCACTCAAGATGGGGTGAGCCCTATTTTTCCTTTCCTTATCCCCCTTCTTACGTATACTGTAGTTAGATAGTAGCTGGCAATGAGCAGTGAAATGCGAGGCAAGATCACAAGTGTTCGTTAAATTACTTTAGGGTCTTCTTTAAACTACTTTCAAAGTATATGAGAAAACAAAGGGTGGTAATTAATTTGTAAAAATTAAAAAAAATAAACAGAAGCAAAGGCGCTAATGGGAAACACTTCAAGAGAAAAGGATTAATGGGACTAACTCTTGACAGGGTCCGTTGATGTTGATTTGAAGCTAGGACTTATGCTGTAGGTGCCTCCATTTGTCTGGGAAGGAAGATTTCTTTAGTAGCGCAGGCGCACTAAGGTGACTTCTGACCAGCTATTGACCCCAGTGCCCACATGAACATGGGATTGACTTGTAGTTGAAGTCCCCACTAAATAGGATGGCCACCAGGACAGTTCCAGAGAGTACCAACTAAGGTCAAAAACCCCACCACCCAACGTGAAGGAGGAGTTGAACACCCGATTAGCAAAGAGTACAGAAGGTGGTCCCCACTTCTGCAGGTAAACCTCAAACAGTAATAAATTTGGAGACAGCATTGTCTCCTTTGTCATTCTCTGCTCAGAGATGGTCCACTCTCCCTTGATAGTACTTTCTGCTTGAGCCTTACTTTGCTCTTATTTTACTTTCACCTCACTTTCACTTCTAATAAAGTTCTCTTGCGTGGCTTTTTGTGTCTGATTTTAAATTCTCTTTCATCAGAACATAAGAACTAAGATTTTAAGTTTCAGTTCCCTGCTTTCCTGTGACATATTGAGCCAGTTATGTCATTAACATAGACCAAATATGTTTGTATCTTTCCACAGTGTCAGAATTTGTTGAACAAAAATAAATTATCAGGCACCATTTTCATGAATGGTTATTTCGCAAATACTCATGGATCACCTGATAGACATAAGCCAGGCAAACATAAATTCTTTTACTCCAATCTTAATTTCTAGTATCTATCACTGAAGTCACACATAATGTTTGATAAACTCATGGACCTGGTTTTTCCAATATGAATTTGATACACCCATGCATATATATGCTTCTGGTCAATTTAATAAGTTCACAGGTGATCATTTTTATTAGCGTGATTAATTTATCAGTTTGTGCCTTATGTTTATATTAGGCAGATGGTGGTTCCCTACTTGCTGTACAAACATGTATAGAGTTATTCCACCTCAGCACTTACACTCAAAATGCAGTAGCTTATAGAAAACTACTGATTTATGAAAAGGAGTAACAGGTTTAGGCACAGGCTGAAAACTGCTGAGCTATGCATCATGGAGTAACTTTGAGTAGGGTGCAGATTGCTCTCTACGTCTATGTAACTTCGTACTCAACGCTGTACAGGTCCTTTGTAGCCCGCTCCATCCATCCCTGGAAATCCTTTGCAATCACTGATCAGTTCTCCACCTCTGTTACTGTGCTATTTCATAAATGTTACATAAATGGAATCATGCACTATCCTTTTGAGAGTTTTTCATTTAGCATGAATCCTTGAGATTCATCCAAGTTGTGTATATGGATAGTTATTGTTTATGACTAATAGTATTCTTTAGTTTGTATGTACTCCATTTGTTTAAGCATCCACTGTTAGAAGGACATGTGTTGTTTTGAGTGGGTGCCTATGATGAATAAAGTTATGAATACATTTGTGTGAAGGTTTTTGAATGAATGTAGATCCTTGTTTCTTAGGACAAATGCCAAGATTTTAATTACTGGGTTGTAAATTGCATGTTTGGTTTTGTAAGAAATTGCCAAACGTTTCCAATGTAGCTAACTGTGCCATTTTATATTCCCACTGGCAGTAAACATATGTTATTACCAACATCCTAGCAGAGGGATCCTACCTGGATTGAGCCACCTACCAGCATATGAAATAGACAAAAGATGGAAAAATAAACTTTAAGCAGTTTGATCAAACTGGGGAGAAGTAGCTAGATTGCTTCTCTCCACTGGTCCCACAGAAGCAGTTACAATTTATACAAACAAAGACAGGTGACACACATATGTAGATTTAGATGGCCAGACTGTGTTAGGCCTAAGTGGATAATCTTTCATTTCTCTTATCTTCTACTTGCTCCCATCTTCTTTGGTGCCTGCCAGGTAGAGGGCTAATAGCATTTCAGCTTCCTTTCTCAGCAGGGAAAAATGTGTTCCCAACTTAGAAAGAGGTGTGGGAGACAAATTCAGTCCATTTCAATGTTCTATTGTGATTTACAATTAGGTATAGATATTTGAGGGGTTTGTTTGTTCATTTTGGTACTGGGGATTGAACTCAGGGGCACTCAACCACTGAGCCACATCCCCAGTTCTATTTTGTATTTTATTTCGAGACAGGGTCTCACTGAGTTGCTTAGCACTTTGCTGTTACTGAGCCTGGTTTTGAACTCGAGATCCTCCTGTGTCAGCCTCATAAACCTCTGGGATTACAGGCATGCACCACTATGCCCAGCCATTTGCCCACTTTTTTAACTGATTATTTTTTACTGTTAAGTTTTTTTGTTTTTTTAAATATATATATATATATATATATATATATATATATATATAGTTGTTGATGGACCTTTATTTTCTTAACTTTTATGTGGTTCTGAGAATAGAACCCAGTGCCTCACACATGCTAGGCAAGCGCTGTACCACTGAACTACAACCCCAGCCCTACTGTTGAGTTTTCAAAGTTCTTTACATATTCCAGATATTAACTCTTTGTCAGATACGTGGTTTGCAAATGTTTTCTCCCATTGTAGGATGTCTATGTATCCCTAAGGTCTTTCTTTCCTTTTTAATTTAATTTAATTTTTATTTTTTGGCACTGGGGATTGAATTCAGCTGTACTTCACCACTGAGCTACATCCCCAACCCATTTATTTATTTATTTTATTTTATTTTATTTTATTTTGAGACCATGCAGTATAGATCATGGATGTCAGGTGGGTTCTTTGTCACATAAATTCAAAGAATAAAATTCACAGACACAAGGATGGGAGCAAAGTAACAGGATTAATATTAGAGTGATAGAAAGAAAGCAGGGATCTCAAAGAGGGAGGGGTCCCAAGAGAGGGATACTGAAGAGTGGCTATGTTCTAGGGGTTCATATAGATCTACAGGTTTAAAGAAGCTAGCCCCCTACCCAATTCTGGGTAAGGCACTCAGTGTCCATGAACAGTTCACGTGCTCTTTGGTCCAATCAGTTTACCATGGTTCCCTTTTTGGATGAAGGTCCAGGTACCAGATGGCAGATGACTCACTATCAGTTTTTCCTGCTTACAAAGGAGTCACCCTGACCTTGATGAGGCCTGTTTTATGTGTTAGTTTCTCAGTCCTGCTGAACAGAGGCCTGACCTTGAAGGAGCCCCAGTTTCCTGCCTGTTCATTTATCTCTTTCTCCTATCTCTATAGGGTCTTGCTAAATTGCTTAGGACCTCATTAAATTGCTGAGGCTGGCCTTAAATTTATAATCCTCCTGCCTCAGTCTCAGGAGTCACTGGGTTACAGGCATATGCCACCATGCTCGGGACCCTCTTAACAGTCTGTCATAGAACGAAAGTTTTAAATTTTGATGTGGTCCAGTTTATCAGTTGTTTTCCTTTTATTGCTCATGCTTTTGCCATCCATTTTCCCTTGTGCTCATGCATTTACATATTGCCTATGTGAGCTATCTCTACTACAGAAAGCAGAGTTGAAACTCGCAATAGAAGTCCTATAGTCAAAAAAGCCCCACCCCCAAAATTTATTGAACAAAAAAGTTCGTCAGTACCTGGGTCATAGATGTGCTGTTTCCTGGCCTGGGGATGTGGTCAGTAGTTAAACGCCCCTGGGTTCAATCCCTGATACAAAAAAAAAAAAAAAAAAAAGAAAAGAAAAAAGAAAAGAAAAGAAAAAGAAAAGTGCTGTTTCTTGGAGCACAGGACATATAAAGTGCATTACCCAGGTGTGGTCTTGCCTACTAACATGCTATTGTCCATGTGCTCTCATATCCCATCCCTCTCCCCCAGCTTCTTGCTGTGACTTTTAAATTGATTTTAAATCACATGATGGGAGTGATCTGAGACTGAATTTCAAAAAGACCAAGTTCTTGCATGTTTTTTTAGCAAGCCTTACTGAGATATATTCAAACGCCATATAATTCATCCATTATGACTCACCAGTAGTAATGTCACATGCCTGTAATCACAGCAATTTGGGAGGCTGAGGCAGGAGGATCACAAGTTTGAGGCCAGCTTCAATTGTCTCAAAATAAAAAGTAAAAAGGACTATGGATTTAGCTCAGTGGTAAAGTATCCCTAGGTTCAATGTCCCGTACCACAAACAAATAAAGTGTACAACTCAATGGTTTTTGGTTTATGGTATTATACTTTTTTTTAAATGGTAGTTTTAGTGAAGTCAGGAGGAGGAGATAAGGCTGGGCAGATAGAGAAATGGGTCCCTGGGTGACTTCCTGGGCAGCAGAGCACAAATAGCTGCAGCATTTTGCTGAGAAACTTTCAAAAAGTTTATTTTTAAATTGGGATATACATGACCTGGAATTCACAGCCTCTTTAAAGAAGGAAAAATGCCTGATCAATAGTTAGATTGGACTAAAGGCTGTATGAATGCCTCATGGACATTGAGTGTCTTATGCAGGACTGGACCCAAGTCTGACTTTCTTAAACCTATAGATTCATATAAACCCCTAGATGACAGCCATACTTTGGCATCCATCTCAAGGGACCCCAGCCTCTGGGAACTCTGCTTTCTTTCTATTACTCTAATTAATCCTGTTACTTTGCTTTCATTCTTGTGTCCATGGATTTCATTCTTCAAATTCATGAGACAAAGAACCCACCTGACATCTACACTCTTTGTTACACTTTAACATGTACATTTTAATGTGGCATGTTTTAAAACATAAGTTCATTGTGTTAAATATCATATTTTAGGGATGTGATGCTGACAATCTTTTGACAAATGTTTCATATTTAATTCTTTCTCTATGCCTTTCACACTCAATGCTATCACTGAGGTAAATGAGAACAGAGTGTACAAAAGAAAATTGAAAGGGTAAAAAGGACAAAGATCAAGTCAAATATGAATAGAGATAATCATGTTTCAAATCTTATAATTAATTTAACATATACAGTCCACAGAAAAATGCTGGCAGCAATAGAACCATCCTGGATTAAATCAACTCTGTCCGGGATGAGAAAGTGACATTTAATAGAATTATTATTATTATAAGCATATCTTATTATTAAGATGAATGAAAATCATATTTTATCTGAGCTTCTGGACACATGCTGAGCAATTGCAAGAATGTTAAGTAAATAAAACTACCAGAAGCCTTCCAACCAGGTAATCCTCAATTAGATAAGAGTGTAATAGAAAAGATCAGTCTTTACAGAGCTATCAGTATTCGAAAACTAAATTCAATTTGACAAATGAAAGAGATTAAATTCAAAGGACAACATAGAACAAGGGCATAGCAATCAGGAGGTCTATTTGTACACCTAATTCATTCAGTAAGCCTGTGGAAAGTACTATAAATTCTCACTTCCAGATTGATGTTTTAAAAAGAAGAATCTTCAGTTCTCTATAACCGGTAAAAACAGCAAGGTAGGTCCACTTTGATAATAAAAGTCATATATGTGTTTTACCTAACATGCTAACTGTAAGAAAAATGCGGCTCAGTTCGGGTCCCAAGGCAGCTCAGACCCTTGAATCCAGGGGAGCAAGCACTCTGGGGTGCCCAGTCTGAGTCGCGGTCCAGCGACAACACCCAGAAAGCCACTCTGGACACAGGCACCTCACACCAGAGATTTTATTAGGCGGACGACCAGAGCAACTGCTAGGGGCTGGGAGAGAAAGAAAAGAGAGAGAAAATGGCGCTGGAGCTTTCCTAAGTAGTGGAATTTCCCGGGCTAACAAGGGACCAATGACTGAGAAGGGGGCTCGCAGGCTGACTAGTGGACCAATAGCTGGCTAGGATGTTCACAAACTGGGATCTAGGTTGTAAGATGGGAGGGGGAGAAATGGCTGCAGTGTAAAGGGTGGGAGCAACTTTATATTATAGTTGCTACTTATTACTATATCCCCAAGGCCTAGAACAGAACCTAGTGCAGAATATTGTTCAATAGATGCTTTATTGAATGAGTGAATGAACGAATGAATGAATTCTCAGTGTATTAGATTTTAAACCCACTTATAGCACTACCATGAATTTAATTGTGCCCCCCCATCCAAATTCAAATGTCAAAGCCTTGAACCCCAATGTGATGATATTTGGTGATGAGGCATTTGGAAAACAATTATGTTTACATAAAGTTATAAGAGTGGAGTACTCACAAAGGGATTAGCGCCCTTAAAGAAAAAAATCAGAGTTCCCAATCTCCCTTTCTCTTTCTCTCTCTCTCTCTCTCCCCACCCTTCCACAGATCCCACCATGAGAGGACACAGCAAGAAGGCATCTGTCTGTATACCAGGAAATGGGCCCTCACCAGGGAGCTGAATTAGCCAGCACCTTGATCTTGGACTTGTACCCTTCAGATAAGAAATTAATTCCCATCGTTTAAGCCACTTAGTCTATAATTGTGTTATGAGGGCCCAAGCTGACTAATGCAAGAACGGATCAAGACTTGTTTCTGATCATATCAAAAAGACCCAGGCAGTCTATTCAGTCTATCCTCAAACTAAATCATGATGCATTAAAATTAGAATTCTCTTAAGATACAACATTTCTTACCATACATGTGTTCAGATCTCTTTCTCACTAGGCACTGTGGCACATGCCTGTAAAACCAGTGACTCAGGAGACTGAGTCAGGAGGATCCAAGTTCAGGGTCACCCTCAGCAAATTCGTGAGGCCCTAAGCAACTTAGTGAGATTCTATCACAAAATAAAAAGTGCTGGGGATATACATCAGTATATTGCCCCTGGGTTAAATCCCAGTACTCCAAAAATAAAAAATAAAAAAGTCTGGGGATGTAGGTCAGTGATAAAGATTCCCTGGGTTCAATTCCCAGTACCCCTTCCCGAAAAAAATCTCTCTCTCCCAACTTCAAAATTTTTATTCAGTGACTTTACAGTTTAACATTTTATACTATATGAGGTGTAGCTTTTGAAAAGGGAGGATAAAAGAAATTTCTACTTCTAGATATTTAGAAGACTAATATTTCCCATTTGTGATCTTAAGGCATTTAGTCTATCTTATATATATTACATACTCCAATTGAGAATTTTATGCAAAAATTGCCTGTATTCATGCTGCTGACATTTAGATGACTGCTAGAGCTCTTATGGATCAGGAAAGATCAGTGTGTGTTATTCCTGAAAAAGAAGAAAAGAAAACAGATAAATTTGCAAATTTTGACTAACCGAGATAGAGCTTATAATTCATCACTTATTTGTTCATTCTGTCATCAGATATTTGATAAATGGCTACAGTGCTTCAGGCACTGAGCTAGGGCCTGGGTTACAAAAGTAGTAAGACTTCTTCCATCTCCTGAAGGCACTCACAGTCTAGTAGGGGAGAATAGATAAGGATAGCAACCATCACAGTACAGTGTGAAAGAAAAGTGTCCTGAAAAAAGAATGTATGATGAACTTAGCCATTTGGTTGGTTTAATTGATTAGCCATGATAACCCTAGAATCATTTTCATATGGGAACAAATGAACCAATTACAATACTTTACTTTTTCTAAAAAAGGATACATTTTATATTATTCCTTTGTTAGTACACATAATTTTTAAAATGAAAATTTATTACAGATAAAGTATGATCTCAAATGAACAACACAGTTTTTTTTTTTTCTTAGTACCAGGGTTTGAACCCAGGGGTGCTTAACCACTGAGCCATATCCCCATCGCTTTTTATATTTTTTACTTAGAGACAGGGTCTCATTGAGTTGCTTAGGGCCTTGCTAAATTGCTGAGGCTGGCTTTGAACTTGTCATCCTCCTGCCTCAACCTCCTGAGCTGCTGGGATTGCAGGCATGTGCCACTGTGCCCTGCTAACAACAAAGTTTTAAAACAGCTTTCTTGGAGCTGGGGTTGTGACTCAGTGGTACAGCACTCACCTAGCACATGAGAGGAACTGGGTTTAATTCCTAGTACCACATACAAATAAATAAGATAAAGGTATTGTGTCCATGTACAATTTAAAAAAAAAGAATGAAAGAAAAACAACTTTCTTGCCATATAACTCACATACAATAAAGTTTGCCTTTTAAAGTGTTGAACTCACTGATTTTTAGTAAATTCACGGGACTGTGTAATCATACCACTAAATCCAGAGTATTTTCATTCTTCTAAAAGAACCCCATATCATTAGCAGTTTCTCCCCATTTCTCTCTAAAAACTCCCTCTTATCCTTAAGCCACGACTAATCTATTTTCTGTCTGCTAAGCTAGACATTTCCCATGAATGGATCTTCAAAATATATAGCTTATATTTGGAATGCTGGGAATAGAACCAAGGGCCTCACATATACTAGGCAAGTGTTCTACCACTGAGCTACATCCTTGGCCCCCAAGTATGACCTATTTTGTCTGGCCTTTCATTTACTGAGAGGATATATGTGCTAGGTACTGTTATAGGTATTTTAGATTTAATAGCTTCTTTGGTCCTTATATAACTTAGATACTATTATCATCCCCAATTTATAAATGATGAAACTGAGAAATAGTCTTAATAGAGAAATTAAATAATTTGCCCTAGATTACACAGTTACTCATTGGCAGGACTAGGATTACAGCTAAAGTTTTTGGCTCCTGAATCCATGCATTCAATAATTTCATGAAAACTGCTATTAGTAAATCATATCAAATGCTCAAAGCATAGCTGTTAAAGCACAGCTGAAGGAGAAAATACTTAAAACCTATAATAAACTCTGTTGCATTTATTGCAATGGCATTGGCATAATAAAAGGAACCTGAGAAGTGTTAGCTTTTACAAGTTACTTACATTTGTTATGGAATTACTCAAAATAACCAAAATCACCTAATACAAATTCTAATGTAATAATATATATCACATTGAAGCATATTTCTTTGAGGAAAGGGTAGAAAACCACAGTAACTGAACCTCTGGGTGGGTGCCTATACTGGTTATTGATTGCTTTTTGTGTGTGAGTTGCTCTTCTTCCCCCATTGGTTACATGGACCATCATTGTGGATGGGCTGTGGCCCAAACACTCTTTCCAAAGCAAGTCAAGAGCCTCCAGCTATGAGCATAATATTCAATACTCCGAAGAGAGCCTGCATACAGCCCTGCAGCATACAGCCTTGCAGTGGGAACAAGTGCTATAAAGCTATGCACACTCTCATACTTTATACTTTCTAAGCTCTTATACTTAGAAAATCTTAATATATTCGTCTTAGGTATGCTGATTGACTGCACAACTGCCTCTGTTATTCATATCCTTCTGGTATAGGTTTTACGAATAGCACACCAAGCAATCTTTTGATCCTAACTTTGGTTAGTGCTCCTTTCCTATCCTATTCCCATGTAGCTCTAAGTTTTACAAGTAGTTAAGTTAGGTGACCACTAATACAGTGGCACTTGCTGTGATGAAAGTAGCTGTTGTGTTGCTACTGATAAGGTAATATGGTATTGTGACCAGAACTATGACTTACAATCAAAAAATCATAGTCCCGCCCCCCGCACCCACTTGCTCATTATCGTTCTCCCTCTCTCTCTCTCTCTTTCTCACACACACACATACACACACACACACACAAACACACACACTATAATTACCAAGAAGGAGTATAGGGTTCAGAGAATTAAGTAGTTGATATATAAGGAAATAAACAGATAATTCTGGCAAACGTGAGTTTGTACATTGAGAAGCATACCCACTTTAGTTACAAAAACAAAAATGAATAAACCATAGTAATCCAAAATGTATGTAAACACCACGGTAAAAATAGGAATGATTTAAATATCTTCAAGCTCAGAGTCAATAATACAAAGAAAAGAGTCTTAGGGAGTTTCAACATAATTAGTGGCGAGCTGTATTCAGAGCATCTTAGATAAATATGCCTCTGTGGGGACTGATTCTTTTTTTTTTTTTTTTTTTTTTTTTTTTTTTTGCGGTACTAGGGATCAAACTCAGAGCCTTGTGCTTGCAAGGCAAGCACTCTACAAGCTGAGCTATCTCCCCAGCCCCCTGATTCTTAAACAATGCTTTAGTCTGGGTACAGAGGTTGCTGCTGCTTTTTTGCTTAGAATAAGTAGAACTAGTTAGCTGCCTCATTTAGAAATTAAACTATTGGCATACATCATCTAGCAGCATGTTCTGTTTTTCCCCACAATTAATCAGAGGCAATCTTTTTAGTGTACAAAACAATATCTATAGACAGGCTAATAAGGAGTCTCAAAAATGGACACAAGGGGCTGCGGTTGTGGCTCAGTGGTAGAGCACTTGTCTAGCATAGGTGAGGCACTGGGTTCCATCCTCAGCACCACATAAAAACAGATAGATAAAATAAAGGTATTGTGTCCATCTACAACTAAAATTAATAATAATAATAAAAGAAGAAATACAAGCACACGAGTAAGGGGCAACAATTAATTTCTTTTTATTTATTTATTTATTTATTTTGGTACTGGGGAGTGAACTCAGGGGCAGTCAACCACTGAGCCACATCTGCAGCCCTTTTTTATATTTTATTTAGAGACAGAGTCTCCCTGAGTTGCTTAGGGGCTTGCTAAGTTGCTGAGGCTGGCTTTGAACTCATGATCTTCCTGCAACAACCTCCAGAGCTGTTGGGATTACACGCATGTGCCACTGTGCCCAGAACCAATTAATATTTGAGCAGCAGACACCATGTAAGAAACTTAGCAAAATCAATAAAAACAAAAACCGACATCTGAAGAAATAGTGAATGTAGCAAATGAAAAAGAACAAAATGTTTAATTAGTGTTCTCAGAAGGATGAGAGATTATCATACGTATAAACAAGAAAAATACTAATGTGAACCAGAACAAATTATATAGGTCTTGGAAACTACATAAATAAATAATAACCAAATAAAGAACACAATATTTATGAAATACAGGTAAATGTTATAATATTATATTATCACAGCATAGTAGAAGAGAAAAAATTGTACTATAAAATCAAACCAAAAACTTTTCACAGGATGGGACAGAAGGCAAAATAAATAGGAATTTTGAGAAAACAATAATAGAAATGAAGTTTAGATCTAGAATTTCTACATCCATGTAGCAGGAATTTCAAACAGAAAGAACGCAAAAAAGGAAATTAATAAACCAATAATAGAAAATAATTTCCCAGAAGTGATAAAAGATATTATTCTTCAGATGGTGAGACCATCAAGTGTTAAATAAGGTAAACAAAGAAAATTACATATAAATGTATTGAGATAAATTTCTGAACACATCAATGATTAGGGAAGAAAAGAATAAAAAAAAATCTCAAAGGCTTTTACAGAGGAGATATATAAGATAAAAGAAAATTCAGAAAGCAATCAAACCAGTAAAGTTTGCAGATAAATCCAAATAATTATAGATGAATAATGTCAAAATTGTTTTATATTTATTTGGAACTAAATTCCTAGGAGATCTCAACTTAGAAGAAAATTATAGTTGTTATAATTATTGCCTATACAAAGGAAGATAGATTTTAATAGATATTGAGAAATGTGTATGTGTGTGTGTGTGTGTGTGTGTGTTAAGGATACCAGTCAGATGCCTATAAAGAACATATTTACCTTTGAAATTCAAAAAAAATAATAAAGGAACAAAAATGATAATCCAAATAACAGGAAGAAAAGAAAAATGAAACAAGAAAAATGACAAACAGAAAAATTGAACATGACAGTAATACTGTTAGCACAAAAAGACTGGGCAGGACGCAAACCTCATGAGCCATCTCAGCTGTTTATTCAGGAATAGGTGTGCAGGGTTGGAATGGTGCCGGTGAACCCACTTTCCTGGTGGAAAAGGAGTCACTGAACAAAGAAAGGGACTGGGTTTATATAGGTTATTTTTGAGGGGTTGTCTAGTAAGCATATCAGTTTGGGCATTCAGGAAGCAGGTTTGTGAGAATTTAAAAGTTTGTTCTTACTGGGCAATATTTTTACTTGGAGAAGAATGGAGGATTTGGGGTCAGCATTCATTGTTTACCTCTCCCTTCAGGGTCCCATTGTATTGTCACTGGGAAATGATTTATTTGGGGAAGAATCAATGCTTTGGCTTCCTTTCTAGGGACTGTTGTGTCATTGGGGAGGAATGCACTGAGAACACTATCAATGTATGGTTTTCATTTTCACTCCCTTTTCTCAGGCCTCACTGTTTTAGGTTTTTTTTTTTTTTTCATTTTCCATATCTAATAAATACTACGTGCAAATATATCAGCAATTGAAATAAATGTTAATAGGTAAATTACCCTATTAATATAATTCTCTGAGAATAAAAAACTTCAAACATTTTATTATAATTTTAGTATTTCAAAAAAAGTCAAAAATTGTTTTAAAAATTCTGCTATAACTTTTAAAAATTTTTAATTTGTTCTTTTTAGTTATAGATGAGAGCAAAAATATATTTTGACATGTTTATATCTTATCTCATTAGGATCCCAGTCTTGTGGATGTACATGACGTTGAGATTCACTGTGGTGTATTCATACATGTACACAGGATTCTACTATAATTTTTAACCAGATTTCCAAATGATATAACCACTTTCATTTTCTCTCTGTCTCTAACTTTTTCTGAAGTATGTTAAAATAAGATGATTCTGAAACATCTCAGATGTCAGAAAGTAAAGATATTCTGAAATTATCCCTGGGAAGATAAGATACAGATAAGATTGTACTAGTCAACTTTCCATCACTATAAATGAAATATCTGAACCATTTCAATTGTGAAGAAAAAGGATCATTTTGTACACAGTGCTAGAGCTTCCAGTTCAAGATGGAGTAACCCTATTTCTTTGGGCCTTTGATGAGGCAGCATATAATGGAAGGAGGACATGGTGAGCAAACTGCTCACCTCATGAGTCAGAAGCAAAGAGAGAAAGGAAAAGAAAGAAACCAGGGCCCTACAATGCCTTTTGAGAGCATGCCCCCAATAACAAGAACCTCCCATTTAGGTCCTATTGCTTAAAGTTTCCTTCCCTCCCAATACTACCACTCTGCCTTTAATACATCAACCTTTGGGTGTCACTACATTATTCAAACAGCAAGATGCCTCTTACATAACCACGGTACAATTACCAAAGTCAGGAAGTTAACATCGATACTATATTATTATCTATTAAGTAGACCTGATTCAAATTGTACCATGTATCCAAGTAAAGTGATCCTTTGTAAAATTATCTAAAAGTTTCATTACATCATACTAATGAGATAGAAAGGAGAGAATGATATGATGGCAAAAAAATTGTGGTCCCTCTATAAGATTGTGACTTGCCCAAAATTATAGAGCTATTTAATTACAGACTAAGGCCCACAACCCATTTCCTAACAGACTTATAGTTTTGTTGTTTCATTCTATAACTATGCCAAAACAAGCAATTTGACATAGGTTATGAAAGGTACTAACTACTTTTCTCACTATTTGTAAAGAAAATTTCACCCATTGGAACACATCATTAAACACTAGGTTTAAAAAAAACTGAATGCAAAAAGCTTATTTTCTGCTATACTTTAAAAACCAAAAACAAGCTGAAATTTGTCATACAAAATGAAGATTTTAACAACGATGTTGAATTGAAGAATATTAATTTTGACTGTAATATAACCAGGCAATTTTAACAAATCATAATGTATACATCTGTATATTTTCCTAAGAGAAAAAAAGCATTTATTCCATGGATGCCATTATCACTTGCAAACCTTTTTCTCCTTTTTGAAATTGCTTTCTAAGCCAATTTATGAGTCACAGAAGAAAAATTAAAAAGAAAATTTATAGTCATACATCCTATACAACTGATGGGAAAAATTTTAATCAGTATGCAGCTAGTACTTATGGTTACAAAAGCTATACACATGAGAATTGATTCAATGAAAATGATTAAAGTGCACAATTAATTCTGAGTGAATTAGCAAACACCTAGACTAGGTCAGTGATAAATTGTGTTACAAGAAGTTGGCATTGAACCTGGCTGAGTAATGTGTTTAAGTAAAATTTTATGCTATGATGGTGGTTGGAAAGGGCAAGCAAACTATAAAAACCTACAGGCTGACCTTATTGAAATGAAAAATCCTGAAGGTGACCTGTAAAGCAAGTAGGATTAGTATTAATCTGTTGAACTTCCACTAATAACATCATACCAGAAATCAGAGAACAATGAATGGAGCGCTATAGTTAATCAACCTTAGAATGTAATCTTATTATTCTCATTGTGCTACATTTGTTTTATGGCTCACATGCTTCAAAGTATTTTTAATCTATAACAGAGCTACCACCCTAAGTCAGTTCCTTTGGGGGTGATGAAAGTGTACTGGAACAAGATAGAAACGATGGTGTGTATGACGTTGTGAAAGTACTGAATTTCACTGAATTGTAAAGTTTAAAATGATTAATTTTGTTATATGAATTTCACCTGATTTTTTTTTTTTTTTTTTTTTTTTGGTACTGGGAACTGGACCAAGGGATTTCTTGCCACTGAGCTACATCTCCAGCCCCATTTCTTTGTTTCTTTATTTATTTAGGGTACTGGAGATTGAACTCAGGGGCACTCAACTACTGAGCCACATCCCCAGCCCTATTTTGTATTTTATTTAAAGACAGGGTCTCACTGAGTTGCTTAGCACCTCGATGTTGCTGAGGCTGGCTTTGAACTCAAGCTCCTCCTGCCTCAGCCTCCCAAGTCATTGGGATTTATAGGCATGTACTACTGCACTCGGCTTACCTGAATTTTCTTAAAAAGCTACCACTTCTTGAACATCTGTTTCAGGTGCTTTGTTTGACTTTAGCATACATCATTTTACCCTTCCAGCAACCTGAGAGATAGATATTATTTGTATTTTTCAGGTGAAGAATCTGAATATCAGTGAGGTTAAGTGTTTTCTCCAAGGCAATATAGTAGAAAAAATTAGATTTTAAACCCAAATCTACCTGACTCTGACTCCTGGATTCAAACATTTACAGAAATCCTCAGAGGAGGTGGTCAGTCACTCAGATATAAATCCTGAAAGCAAATTAACTCAATATGAAAAGAAAAATGTGCCTGTTAAACCTTTCTTTGCCCAGTGTCATGTAAAAGAGTATTAATATGAGGACTGTTTGTGGAGAGGATTTACTTACTGCAACTGGGTTACTAAGTAATAATTTATTCATAAGGAACAAGAGCCCATTTATTGGTATAGAATATTAGGTCCAAAATGGACTGATAGGAAGGATGACTTCATACTGAGTGACTGAGCTTTTGAGTCCAGGAATCTTTGTTTTCCCTTCCCTGGCAGTTAGATGACTCTGAGTGTCTGGGCCAAGGCTGAGCCTGCCTGTCTAGGACAAGTGGCAGGAGCCATAATACTTAAAATGGAACTGATCATTATACCTGGCACCTCGCCTTTAGGAGCCAATTCTCTCTAAATGTCCAGTTCTTCAATTTCTCCTAAAACTTTAGTTCTCTCCTGCTTTTCAGTTATTTATCATGCCCAGTGGGAAAGGACTGTAACATCAGGAGTTCCCTTTAGGTTCTGTCATCTGACATATTATAATGTAATCTAAAAAATATTAACCTAACACTGTGAATTCAAGGAATAATTACTTTTTTATATTTCAATTCTGAATCTATTTTCTTAAATGAACAATACAGACATAAAGGATAGGCTATATTCTTAAATCTCTTGCAAGAGCTGGCCATGGTGGTGCACACCTGTAATCCCAGCAACTCAGGAGGCTAAGGCAGGAGGATCAGAAGTACAAGGCCAGCCTCAGCAACTTATCTAGACCTTAAGGAACTTAGGTAGAACCCTGTCTCAGAATAAAAAATAAAAACAGTTGGGGATGTAACTCAATGCCAAAGCACCTCTGGATTCAATCCTCAGAATAATAATAATAATAATAATAATAATAATAATACTCTCCTGCAAAGCAACACGGTTGAGCAGAAACTGTTTATTGAGAATCTCCCATATATTAAGCTTCATGTTAGGTACTTCATATGACTTCATCATAACAACAATATCTTCAAATAAATTGTGATCTCCATTTTACAGATAAAGAAATTGAGCTTCAGAGAAGATAAAGTCATGCATCACTGATTGAGTGACAGCCGTCTAGGCCTGGGGATACCTCTTCCTTCTGCATCCAGATTAAATTTCTAATAGAATGTCACACCTGGTAATTAGATGCCTTAGACTGAAGAAATTCATAATGGGGGACGATAAATAAATACAACAAAATTAACAATGGATTGACTGAAAAGACTGAGGTCAACCACTGCTTTTTAGTAGAATCATAGTATTCATAAGATGAGACTCCAGACTTTTTGTTGTTGTTTTTTACTGGGTATTAAACCCAGGGGCACTTCAGCACTGAGCTACACCTCTAGCCTTCTAGACTTTTGCTGTTGTTATTTGTGTGTTTTTTTTTGTTTTGTTTTTTGTGGTGCTGGTGATTGAACCCAGGGCTTTGTGCTTGCAAGGCAAACACTCTACCAACTGAGCTATATTCCCAGTCCTTGTTGTTGTTATTTTTAAAATGCTTTTATTAGTAGTTCATTATACTTAAATATAATAGCAGGGTTCATTTTGACAATCATACATGTATGGAATATAATTTGCTCCATTTCAGTTCCTAGTGCTTCCTCTTTTCTTCTCTTCCTCCTTCCTCTTTGTTCCCCTTCTATTCTACTGCTCTTCTTTCTACTTACTTATTATTTTTAACTTCTACTTACTTATTATGTGCTTTGTGAATACACATAAAGATGAAATTCACTGTGGTGTTGAATAAGAATAGTCAACGGTCAGCAATCAGAAATGACAGACCCCAAGTGAAGACTTGTTAAAATACATGGAACTTGATTTCAGTTCATGATCCTTCCTGTTCCCTCTCCTTTTTCCCTCCTGTCCTCCCTCCCCTTTCCCATTCTTCTTCCTCCACTAGACTTCCTTTTGGTCCATTAATTTATATTTGATTGGTTCTTCCTATCTATGCATAAAAGTGAAATTCCCTGTAGTATATTTATATATGCACATAACATTATGTTTTAAGAACTGACTCTAGGGTTGGGGATATAGCTCAGTTGGTAGAGTGCTTGCCTAGCATGCACAAGGCCCTGGGTTCAATCCCCAGCACCACAAAAAAAAAAAAAATATTCTGCATTTCCTCCCCTTACCCATCCCTCCATTCTGCCTCTTGATTTCCTTCTTATACATTACTGATTTTCCCTTTATCTTTATATTATCCTTTCCACTCCCTTTCCTTTATTTTATTCTACTTACCACATACGAGAGAAAACATTTGACCTTTGAGTTTCTGAGTTTGGCTTATTTCACTTAGCGTGATGTTCTCCATTGCCATCCATTTACCACCACCCCTTTTTATACCATCATTAGAGAAGTGTTGGGACTAATGACATGTTAACTAACTCAGGCTGACTCCTTACTCCCTGGCGGGTGAGCAAGATCAAGGCCTCAAAGGCGGCTTCAAAGGTTAATGACGATAAATTAGACCACCGTCAGGGATTGCTTAACAACAGTTCCGTGAACATGATCAGTTCGAGCTTGCCACATAGTCTTATGGGACTCTCGCCTGCGTGAACACCCCCCTGCCTTGCTGACCTTTAAGCTGATTGGTTCCCTCCTAGCCTCCACCCTACATAAAAGCTGTGTGACTTCCTCAATAAACGAGATTCCTGCTGTGACTGGTCTCCCCGATGTGTCTGATTGTCCTCCGATGTGTCTGATTGTCCTCCGCCCGGAGGGCTGCGTGCGGGCAATCAGTTGGCCCTACCTATTCCGGTCTGACCTTGTTGGGGAGTGTCCCCTTCCCTTGTCACTGGTCGAGAAGAGCAAGGGGGCTTAAGACCTGACAGAGAAGGGCCATTATGACCTACACATCTCACAAAAGGCTACACTTCCCAACACATTGCATTTGGGATTAAGTTTCAAACATGAATTTTGTAAATATTTCTCCCATTCATAGATTACTTTTTACTCTGTTGATTATTTCTTTTACTACACAGAAGTTTTTTTTGTTTTGTTTTGTTTTGTTTTGTTTTAGTTTGATGCAGTCCTCTCTATTTTTGCTGACTATATTTTTGGTGTCATATCTAAGAAATCTTTGCCAAATATAATATGTTATGGTTTTTCTCCCTATGTTTTCTTCCAGGAATTTTGTAGTTTCATGGTTAGGTCTTTAATCCTCTTTGAATTAATTTTTGTTTATGATATAAAATAAGGGTCCAACCTTATTCTTTTGCATGTGAATATCCAGTTTTCCTTGTTCCTTTATTTTTCTGTCTCAGTTCAAATGAAATGGTCTACTTGCTCTAATTCTCCTGATTCTGTGAGTCCCCAAATACCACTAATTCTAAAATTTGCATGTATTTTGCTAGGCTTCTAGTTTTTGCTTGTCATGTATTCCTTATAATTGCTTTCATTTTATTCCTTCTCCGTGTATTCAAAGTTCTGTATTGTGTAATTTTCTCCAATTCTCAATAGGTAGTAGGTATCATGACGACTTTAACAAACAATGGCATTTACATAAAGCATTCACAAATGGTTTTTGGATGACTAGGAAAAATGGATCTTGTGTATTATATATGCACTGGGAAAGAGCTACTAATCAGAAGCTACTGCTTAAATGGAGAAAACAGTAGTTAAGGCTTTGAACTTAATTGTTAAAATATAGAGTACTTTTCTTGTTAATTACTGACCCAGACATCAATCTATTATGTAAGCAAAGAACCAGGAAGCTACACCAGAGGTCAAGAAAGTTCTTGAATATTTTCTGCACAGACTAAATTATCTACTGTAACAGTGGTCCACTTTATACTTTGAATATAGCTCTTGCTGCTCTGCTACTCATTTTTTAACCTTATTTATTTTTTAATGTGGTGCTGAGGATTGAACCTGACACCTCAAATGTGCTAGGCAAGCACTCTACCACTGAGCCACAATTCCAGTCCTCCCACTCATTTTTAAAAGAAGCATGTATAGAAGAGATCACATGGTGAGACTAGAAGACAGAGAGATTTAGGGGCCAGGTTCACTATTTATTATAACATTCCATTCTTTTTTTATAACTTTATTTATTTATTTTTTATGCAGTGCTGAGGATTGAACCTGGTGCCTCACACTTATTAGGCAAGTGATCTACCACTGAGCCACAACTTAAACCCTGACAATCCATTCTTGTAGGCTCTAACCAGGATCTGAGAGAATTACATTATCCCCTTCTGAGGACAGTGCTCCCAATCCCAATGGCATAATCATCTGGCACTAGGCCTCACCTCTTAAAGGTTTCATCATCTTTTGGCATTGCCACACTGAGAACTATGTATTCAGCACTTGAATCTTTGGGGGGCACACTCAAACCATATCCAAACCCACAGAAACCATATATGTGAGAGTTCATTTCTGGACTTTCTGCTCTGTTCCAGTGGTCTGTATATCTGTTTTTACATCAGTACCATATTGTTTTTATTACTGTAACTTTGCTACGTGTTTTGAAGTCAGGATGTATAAGGCCTCCAGGTTTGTTTTTTCATGATTTTTGGCTGTACAATGTTCTCTGAGATTCCATATGAAGTTTAGAATTTTTTTCTATTTCTGCAATAAATAAGTGCCACTGGAATTGATAGAGATTGCACTGAGTCTGAAGATCACTTTGGGTAACATGGACATTTTAACAATATTAACTATTCAAAAATACCTGAACACAGGATGTCTTTTCATTCTTTTATTGTTCGTATGTCTCTAACTTCTTCCATTAATATTTTATAGTTTTTAGTGTACAAGTCCTTCAATTTCTTAGTCTATTCTAAGTTTTTTGGTTTTTTGGTGTTGTAAATGAGATTGCTTTCTATTTCCTTTTTAGATAGTTCATTAGTAACAAAAACAACTGATTTATGCATTTTGGTTTTTGTGAAGTTTTTTGGGGGGTAGGTACCAGTGATTGAACTCAGGGGCTCTTTAGCACTGAGTCACATCCCCAGTCCTATTTTTTGTATTTTATTTAGAGACAGAGTCTCACTGAGTTGCTTAGCACCTTGCTTGTTGGGGGCTGTGCCACGTTGGCGGCGCCGGGATGGTGCCTGATCACATCGGCAGCAAGGAGGTTAATTGACATAAGCATAGTCAGGTGATTTTCTCATCCACGCACACAACGTATGCACGTGTTCTCGAGCACTAATTGCCTGCTCAGAGCATCTCAGCTAATCTTTGCGTAAGAGGCGTGGCCCTGCTCTCCGCCTCCTGGAGGTGGTATAAGCGTAGGCGGAGCAAGACAGGGACACAGCAGCCATTAGCAGAAGAAAAGCAGTAGCAGAAGACACGCCACAGCAGCCATTAGCAAAAAAGCCAGAAGAAAGAACACAGCAGCGAGTAGGGGCAGCGGCGGAAGGCAGATTGCGGAACGGAGAACTGAGACGCATCACTAGGGCACCTTAGTTCACAGGATGCAGGACTTTAAGGCATGACAGGCTTCTCTCCTTCTAAGCTCTAAGAAAAGCCTGTCTTTCTTTCAAAGTTTCTCTCTTAAGCAAAGTTTCTTTCTCTCTGATAAGCAGGGTCTCTCTCTCCTCTCAAAGCAAGTAAACCTCATTTCCTCTATCCCCTATGAACAAGCAAGAAAGCAGTGCACTAAAGAGAAAGATAGAAGTGCCTCAGTTTCCACTCCACCACCCATAAGACCCGTGCAAGTTGTTGCTGCAGGCGGTGACAAATATCCACGGATTTTGGAACTGCAAAGAGCCAGCAACGTTTGCTGAGGGTAGCTTTGTACTCAAGCTCCTCCTGCCTCAGCCTCCTGAGCCACTGGGATTACAGGAATGCGCCACCATGCCTGGCTTGATTTTTGTGAAGTTTTGAGAGTTGTTTGTTTTTATGTGGTAATGGGGATTGAATTCAGGGATGTTCTGAGCTACATCCCCAATCCTTTTTATTTCTATTTTTATTTTAATTTTGAGACAGAGCCTTACCAAGTTGCCAGGCTGGCCTCGAACTTGTCATCCTCCTTCCTTAGCCTCAGGAGTTGATAGGATTACAGGCATGTGTCACCATGCTCAGCAGTTTTTTACATAAAAGATCACATCATATGTGAACAGAGATAATTTTACTTCTTTTTTTCCAATTTGGATAACTTATTTCTCTTTCTTATCCAGTTGCTCTAGCCAGGACTTCCAGTATTATATTGAAAAAAAAAAGTGTCAAATTGGCATCCTTGTCTTGTTCATGATGTTAGAGGAAAAAAAAGACTTTCAGGAGACATAAAGGATGTCACTATCACCAGTCAGACTTACCACCTCCCTTCCTCCAGGACCTCCAGCACCATGCCAGTTAAAGACCTTCAAGTAGTTCCACACTTTTGAACAAAGAGTAGAAGATGTGTATGTAACTCATCTGAAAGCAGCATTCCACCAAGATCCCAGTGATAATAGAATGATACAAAGGTGAGAAGCAGCACACGCCCTGGAAAAATCAAGTTCCTCATACCTAACCATGCCAATATGAGCAAGCTCATCAAGATAATTAGAAGACTCCCTCGTCCACCGCTGCCGCCTCCTTCTCCTGCTGCTCCTGGAGCTGCTTGTGTTCTTGTTTGGTGCAGACCTGGCACCTCTTGTGAAGCGGCAGCTGAGGAGACTCCAACGCTCACTCGCCAAGGCCGACGAAAAGCCCAAGGAAGGAGTCAAGACTGAGAACAAGGATCATATTAACTTGAAGGTGGTGGGGCAGGATGGTTCTGTGGTGCAGTGTAAGATGAAGAGGCAGACACCACTTAGTAGACTCATGAAAGCCTGTTGTGAACGACAGGTTTGTCAATGAGGCACGTCAGATTCCGATTTGATGGGCAGCCAATGAATGAAACAGACACACCTGCACAGCTGGAAATGGAGGATGAAGATACAATGGATGTGTTCCAGCAGAAGACAGGAGGTGTCTACTAAAAAGGGAACCTGCTACTTTACTTCAGAACTCTGTTCCTACAGACCAAGAATACGTTCTTCATTAGAAAACTACAATTTGGGGGGATTCAAGATGGCGGACTAGAGGGTGGCTGCGTTTCGTGTTGCTCCAAGACTCAGGACTCAAGAAGAGGAGATATAGAGAGCCTTGGGACCAACTCAAAGCAGCCGGGCGAGAGCCTCCCACTGGGCAGGCGTCCCAGACGGGGCAGGAGTCCTGGACGGGGCGGTAGCCCCAAAAGCAGGGATCTTTGCAAAGTAGAACGGCCGGCGAGGCGCCCCTCCCCCCGCCGGAGCAGTGATCGCAGACAGCTGGGAGCATTGGAGAGGGGGCTGCCCAGAGGAGAAGGAGAAATACGGGCTCGGCACGTCGCTTGGAATTGGATCAGCTGTGCCAGGGCTCCGGGCGGCTATCCGGAGGAGCAGCGTGGACTCAGGACTCAAGAAAAGGAGACATTGAGAGACTTGGGACCAACTCAAAGCAGCCGGGTGAGTGTTTCCCACTGGGCAGGCATCCCGGATGGGGCGGTAGCCCCGAAAGCAGGGATCTTTGCAAAGTAGAACTGCCGGCGAGGCGCCCCTCCCGCCGCCGGAGCAGTGATCGCAGACAGCTGGGAGCATTGGAGAGGTGGCTGTTCACCACAGCGCTTGGACTCGGCGCAACCCACCCGTGCTCTGGGAGGCTGCCCAAAGGAGAAGGTGCTTGGTGAGCTGTTTAGACTGAACGTGACCACCCCTGAACACAGAGGGCTGCCCAGAGGAGAAGGAGAAATACGGGCTCGGCACGTCGCTTGGAATTGGAGCAGCTGCGCCAGGGCTCTGGGCGGCTATCCGGTGGAACAGCGTGGTGAGTGGTTTGGTCCCAGAGCATCCGCTCCTGAACATAGGGGGGTTGTCTGGAGAAGGAGGAGGAGCGCGACGGGGTGCTTGGGCTCGAAGTGACTGCACCAGGGCTACGGGAGGCAGTCGGACAAGAAGGTGCATAGTGAGTTCTTGGGACTCGTGACGCACCAGATCTCTGGGTGACTGCCTGGTGGAGAAAGTGGTGCGTGGTGGGTCACTTGGTCTTAGAGCGACCGCACGGAACAACAGGTGGCTGCCAGAGGAAAAGGCGTGTGGCGGGTCACTGGGACTCGGAGCGATTGTAAGGGGCTCCAGGTGGCTGCTCAGAGGAGGGGCTGCATAGCCAGGCGAAAAGTGCAGAGCAGGGTCCTAGACGGCTTCTTGGTGGAAGGGCCCCACAGACAAACTGAGGGGCAGAGCGAAGGCTCCAGGACTGCAGGCAGCTTCTCTGAGGAGAGGCAGCTGAAGGAGATTCGTTTGCAAAGGGTGAGGCTTCCAGGCCCAGGAGGTAGGTCCGGGACCCTGGGAACATTGCAGAAGAAGGCTGCCCAGCCCAGGCGGTAGTTGTGAATTGAACGGAACCTCTGGGAGGAAAACCGACCAGCGAGACCTCCCCACCGGGTGACTCCTCCCTGTTGGGTGAGGTTCTCCCAAAAGGACTGTAAAATCAGAGACACAGGCCCAAACTGGTCTTGCATCAGCCCACAACCTACTTCCCTTCTGGATGACCATTCATCAGCAAGTGAAGGTACCTCTGCCCACTAGCAGGGAATATACCCCACCAGAAGGCCACCACCCCTAGGGAGTCAGCTCCCTTGTGGAGCACTGCATTATCAACTTCCTCCAAGATTTCAGGCTACTGAAGACTAAGAGGGGATATAATAGAAATCTTCAGGGATATTATAAGACAATAGAGGAAATCTGCAATATCACAGCGGTCAACTGATACCTGAACAATATGAGAAAACAAGGAAAGAAAATGCTGCAAACAAATCTAGATGTTACATCAATGAAACCCAACGACAGCATGGCAGAAGAAATGACAGAAAGGGAGTTCAGAATGTACATAATTAAAATGCTCAGGGAAGCAAATGACGAGATGCAAGAGCAAATGCAGGCACTGAATGATCGCACCAATCGACAGTTAAAAGAGCAAATACAGGAAGCAAAAGATCACTTCAATAAAGAGTTAGAGATATTGAAAAAAAATCAAACAGAAATCCTTGAAATGAAGGAAACAATAAACCAAATTAAGAACTCCATAGAAAGCATAACCAATAGAATAGAACACCTGGAAGACAGAACCTCAGACATTGAAGACAAAATATTTAACCTTGAAAACAAAGTTGAACAAACAGAGAAGATGGTAAGAAATCATGAACAGAATCTCCAAGAACTATGGGATATCATGAAGAGGCCAAATTTGAGAATTATTGGAATTGAGGAAGGCTTAGAGAAACAGACCAAAGGAATGAACAATCTATTCAATGAAATACTATCAGAAAATTTCCCAAATCTGAAGAATGAAATGGAAGATCAAGTACAAGAGGCTTATAGGACTCCAAATATACAAAATTACAACAGACCCACACCAAGGCACATTATAATGAAAATGCCCAACATACAAAATAAAGACAGAATTTTAAAGGCCGCAAGAGAGAGGAATCAAATTACATTCAGGGGGAAACCAATACGGATATCAGCAGATTTTTCAATCCAGACCCTAAAAGCTAGAAGGGCCTGGAACAACATTTTTCAAGCCCTGAAAGAAAATGGATGCCAACCAAGAATCTTATACCCAGCAAAACTTACCTTCAAATTTGATGATGAAATAAAATCCTTCCATGATAAACAAAAGCTAAAAGAATTTACAAAAAGAAAGCCAGCATTACAGAACATTCTCAGCAAAATATTCCATGAGGAAGAGATGAAAAACAAAGAAACAAATCAGCAATGGGAGGAACCATCCTAAAGGAATTGTCAAATAAAGGAAGAACCAAGTCGCCTCAAAATAAATAAATAAATAAATAAATAAATAAATAAATAAATAAATAAAATGAACCAAATGACCGGGAATACTAATCATATCTCAATAATAACCCTGAATATTAATGGCCTGAACTCATCAATCAAAAGACATAGACTGGCAGATTGGATCAAAAAGAAAGATCCAACAATATGTTGCCTGCAAGAGACTCACCTCGTAGAAAGAGATACACATAGACTAAAGGTGAAAAGATGGGGGAAAACATATCATGCACATGGACTCAGCAAAAAAGCTGGGGTATCCATCCTCATTTCAGATAAGGTGGACTTCAAATCAAAACTAGTCAAAAGGGATAAAGAAGGACATTACATACTGCTTAAGGGAACCATAAATCAGCAAGACATAACAATCATAAACATCTATGCCCCAAACAGTGGCTCATCCATGTATGTCAAACAAATCCTTCTCGATTTCAGAAACCAAATAGACCATAACACAATAATACTAGGTGATTTTAACACGCCTCTCTCACCACTGGACAGATCTTCCAAACAAAAATTGAACAAAGAAACCATAGATCTCAATAACACAATCAATAATTTAGACTTAACGGACATTTATAGAATATACCATCCAACCAAGAGCAAATACACTTTCTTCTCAGCAGCACATGGATCCTTCTCTAAAATAGACCATATATTATGCCACAAAGCTAATGTAAGCAAATACAAGAAGATAGAGACACTACCTTGTATTCTATCAGATCATAATGGTTTGAAGTTAGAAATAAATGAAAGAGTAAAAACCAGAAGCTACTCCAACACCTGGAGATTAAACAATATGCTATTACATGATGAATGGATAACAGAAGATATTAGGAAGGAAATTAAAAAATTCCTAGAGGTAAATGAGAACAAAGAAACATCATATCAAAATCTTTGGGACACTATGAAAGCAGTACTTAGAGGAAAATTTATTTCATGGAGCGCATTCAATAAAAGAAGTAAAAATCAACAAATAAACAACCTAACACTTCACCTCAAAGCCCTAGAAAAGAAGAACAGACCAACACCAAAAGTAGTAGAAGACAGGAAATAGTTAAACTCAGAGCTGAAATCAACGAAATTGAAACAAAAGAAACTATACAAAAAATTGACAAAATAAATAGTTGGTTCTTTGAAAAAATAAACAAAATTGATAAACCCTTTGCCACTCTAACAAAGAGAAGACGAGAGAAAACCCAAATCACCAAAATTCAGAATGAACAAGGAAATATCACAACAGACACGATTGAAATACAAAACATAATTAGAAGCTATTTTGAAAATCTATATTCTAACCAAATAGAAAATTTCGAAGACATCAACAGGTTTCTAGAGACATATGAATTGCCTAAATTGAACGAGGAGGACATACAAAATTTAAATAGATCAATTTCAAGTAATGAAGTAGAAGAGGTCATCAAAAGCCTACCAACAAAGAAAAGTCCAGGACCAGATGGGTTCTCAGCCGAGTTCTACAAAATCTTTAAAGAAGAGCTCATTCCAATACTTCTCAAAGTATTCCATGAAATAGAAGAGGAGGGTACCCTCCCAAACTCATTCTATGAAACCAATATTACCCTGATACCCAAGCCAGACAGAGATAAATCGAGGAAAGAAAATTTCAGACCGATATCATTAATGAACATTGATGCAAAAATTCTCAATAAAATTTTAGCAAATCGCATACAAAAATATATTAAAAAGATAGTGCACCACGATCAAGTGGGTTTTATCCCAGGGATGCAAGGTTGGTTCAACATCCGGAAATCAATAAATGTAATTCACCATATCAATAGACTTAAAGTCAAGAACCACATGATTATTTCAATAGATGCAGAAAAAGCATTTGATAAAATACAACACCCCTTCATGCTCAAAACACTAGAAAAAATAGGGATAGTGGGAACATTCCTTAACATTGTAAAGGCCATCTATGCTAATCCCATGGCTAATATCATTCTAAATGGTGAAAAACTGAAAGCATTCCCCCTAAAAACTGGAACAAGACAGGGATGCCCTCTTTCACCACTCCTATTCAATATCGTTCTTGAGACTCTAGCCAGAGCAATTAGACAGACCAAGGAAATTAAAGGAATACGAATAGGAAAAGAAGAACTCAAACTATCCCTATTTGCGGATGATATGATTATATACTTAGAGGAACCAGGAAATTCCACCAGAAAACTGTTAGAACTCATAAATGAATTCAGTAAAGTGGCAGGTTACAAGATCAATGCTCATAAATCCAATGCATTTTTATACATAAGTGAGGAAGCCTCAGAAAGAGAAATTATGAAAACTACCCCATTCACCACAGCATCGAAAAAAATAAAATACTTGGGAATCAATCTCACAAAAGAGGTAAAAGACCTCTACAATGAGAACTACAGAACACTAAAGAAAGAAATCAAAGAAAACCTTAGAAGATGGAAAGATCTCCCATGTTCTTGGATAGGCCGAATTAATATTGTCAAAATGGCCATACTACCAAAAGTGCTATACAGATTCAATGCAATCCCAATTAAAATCCCAATGACGTACCTTACAGAAATAGAGCAAGCAATCATGAAATTCATCTGGAAGAATAAGAAACCCAGAATAGCTAAAGCAATCCTTCGCAGGAAAAATGAAGCAGGGGGTATCGCAATACCCGAACTTCAACTTTATTACAAAGCAATAGTAACAAAGACGGCATGGTACTGGTACCAAAATAGACAGGTAGATCAATGGTACAGAATAGAGGACACGGACACAAACCCAAATAAATACAACTTTCTAATACTAGACAAAGGCGCCAAAAATATGCAATGGAGAAAAGATAGCCTCTTCAACAAATGGTGCTGGGAGAATTGGAAATCCATATGCAACAGAATGAAACTAAACCCATATCTCTCACCCTGCACAAAACTCAACTCAAAATGGATTAAGGACCTTGGAATCAGACCAGAGACTCTGCAGATTATAGAAGAAAAAGTAGGTCCCGATCTTCAACATGTCGGCCTAGGACCAGACTTCCTCAACAGGACTCCCATAGCACAAGAAATAAAAGCAAGAATCAATAACTGGGATAGATTCAAACTAAAAAGCTTTCTCTCAGCAAAGGAAACTATCAGTAATGTGAAGAAAGAGCCTACAGAGTGGGAGAATATCTTTGCCAATCATACTTCAGATAGAGCACTAATCTCCAGAATCTATAAAGATCTCAAAAAACTCTACACCAACAATACAAATAATCCAATGGACAAATGGGCTAAGGAAATGAACAGACACTTCACAGAAGATGTACAAGCAATCAATAAACATATGAAAAAATGTTCAACATCTCTAGTAATAAGAGAAATGCAAATCAAAACCACCCTAAGATTCCATCTCACCCCAATTAGAATGGCGATTATCAAAAATACAAGCAACAGGTGTTGGCGAGGATGTGGGGAGAAAGGTACACTCATACATTGCTGGTGGGGCTGCAAATTAGTGCAGCCACTCTGGAAAGCAGTGTGGAGATTCCTTAGAAAACTTGGAATGGACCCTCCATTTGACCCAGCTATCCCACTCCTTGGCCTATACCCAAAGGATCTAAAATCAGCATACTACAGAGATACAGCCACATCAATGTTCATAGCTGCTCAATTCACAATAGCCAGACTATGGAACCAACCTAGATGCCCTTCAATTGACGAGTGGATAAAGAAACTGTGGTATATATACACAATGGAATATTACTCAGCCATAAAGAATGACAAAATTATGGCATTTGCAGGCAAATGGATGAAATTGGAGAATATCATGCTAAGTGAGATAAGCCAATCTCAAAAAGACAAGGGACGAATGATATCGCTAATAAGTGGAGGATGACACATAATGGGGGGGGAGGGAAGGGTTAGTGTTAGGGTTAGAGTTAGGGTTAGGGAGGGGGGCAAGTATGGAGGAAGAAAGTACTGTATAGAGGGTAAAGAGGGGTGGGAGGGGTGGGGGGAAGGGGAAAAAATAACAGAATGAATCAAACAACATTACTGTATGTGGATTTATGATTACACAAATGGTATGCCTTTGCGCCATGTACAAACAGAGAGGCAACATGTATCCCATTTGTTTACAATAAAATAAAAAAAAAATAAAAATAAAAAAAAAGTAAGTCTTTGGAAAAAAAAAAAAAGAAAACTGCATTTTGGTTCCACCACATCCTGACAACTACAGTATAGTTTTCTCTATTCTTTCATTTTCCCCATTCCCCATTCCTTTATTGCACATAAAGTAACTGGTGTATGTGCACAAGCATATTCCATTTTTTTTAACTAAATGGCCAATGATATGTTTTGATTGACATCAAATGGAGATGGGATGGGGAAAAATACTGGTTCTGTGAAATTATCCCCTTTCTCCATTAGTGGCACGCCCATTCAGCACTTATCTTTATATTTCAGTAAGTTATTTTGCTCTCACTGTTTTAACAAAAAACAAAAAAACAACAACAAAAACCTGAACAACATAAAAATCCTTGCATATCTTGTTCAATTGGAGAATTTTCATGTTTTTCATTTATCATTGAAAAACCAAGGACAATTTTATAACTTTTTTGTGCACAGCTGTTACATGTAGGGCAATCTGTCTTTAAGTAGGGGTAAATTACTCTTAAAAAAAAAGATTCCTGGATAGTTTTCCCTTCAAGTCAAGCATCTTGTTGTTTAAATAAACTTGTTTTTTTCTTTTAAAAAAAAAAAGATAATTAGAAGGTGCTTATAGCTGAATACTAACTAAACCTTCTTTCTCTTGGCAAAGGGAAACAACATGCAGTGAGCTTGTCCACACCCATCTTGGAGGTATGCCAAAGTAAGAAGAATGAAGATGGGTTCTTGTATACACCTCTCAGGAGATGTTTGTAATGAAGTTGTCAGTGTAAGACTAGAACAATCATTCTGAATGCATCTGAAGGGTTTTTATTTTCTTTGGTACCAGGGATTGAACCCAGGGTCATTTAACTACTGAGCCACATCCCCAGTCTTTTTTCATATTTTATTTAGAGGCAGGGTCTCCCTGAATAGGGCCTCAATAAGTTGCTGACTCTGAATTTGAACCTGTGATCTTCCTGCCTCAGTCTTCCGAGCCACTGGGAGTATACATGTGCACCACAGTGTTTGGCACATCTGAAGTTTTTACAGCCCTTACAATTGCAAAAAAGGGTTGTCACCAACTGAAACTGATAATAAGTTCATGTAGTTACAGGTCATCATAACAGCTGTGTTCCACCTAGGGGTTGTTTTTGTATTTCAAGCAGGAAAACAGCTCCAAATGAGCACATTTAGCTTTGGAAAAGTATTGTTATTTGATCTAGGCATCTTGTCTTCAAATTCTAGAAGTTGAAAATATTTGCACCCTAAGTTGCCAATAAAATGGCCATCAAGTTGTTGGGATTTTGGTTGTTGTCGTTTTCTCTTTCTTTCTTTTTTTCTTTCTCTTTCCTTCCTTCTCTCTCTCTCTCTTCCTTCCCCCCCCTCCTTCCTTCCTTCGATCTCTCCATGCTCTCTCTTTCTTTCTGGCACTGGGGATTGAACCCAGGAGCGCTTAACCACTGAGCCATGTCCCCAGCCCTATTTTGTATTTGATTGGTGCCTCGTCCAGCGAGTACAATGAAGACTCGGCTCTCAAATGAAGTTTTAAGATCTTTATTTTTATGGGAGAGCTTCTGAGCCCAGTGCCTGGTTCTTCCTCCTCCTCCACCGCCGCCGTCTTCTTTTTCTTCTCTTGTCGCGCAGCTCTCTCTCTCCTTCTTCTCTTGTCGTGCAGTTTTCTCTCTCCTTCTTTTCTCTCATGCAGCTGTCACTTCTCTCTTCTTCCTCTCTTGTCGCGCCGCGGCCGCCTCTCCTCTTTTCTCGTCCCGCAGCTGCTGCCTGCCCTCCTTGCCTTGCTTGCTCTGCCTTGCTTGCTCCCGCCGCCGCTCAGTGTACGCAGCTTTATGGGATATATCAACCAGTCACCTTAACGGGTCAGGCGTTTGGCTCGTGGAGACTTAATGGTGGGTAATGAGGACATGTACTGATCACGAGCTAAGCACAGACGCGGAGGAGATCAGTCAGCCAATAGAAAGCACTTGCAGCTGGGCTTCTCGGCGCTATAGGGGGAGGCCAGCCACCACTGCGGGCCCTACAGGGCAGCGGCCTCCAACAATTGGGACACAGGTTCTCACTGAGTTGCTTAGGGCCTTGCTAAATTGCTGAGGCTGACTTTGAACTTGTCATCCTCCTGCCTCAGCCTCCTGAGCTGCTGGGATTACAGGCATGTGCCACTGGGCTTGGTTTATTTTTTTTATTTTGAGACAGAGTCTTGCTAGGTTGCTTATTAGGGCCTTGCTAAATTGCAGAGGCTGACCTCTAACTTTTCTCAGCTTCTCCAGTCACTGGGATTACAGGCATGTGCCACCATGTCTGGCCATCTAGTTGTTCTGATGCTTTTCCTCCAGAGGGAACTTGCAATCTGGGCAGCAATTCCAAGGTATTTAGATTTAAAGTCTCTTCTCTGGGTTCAAAGAAACTGCTGTTTTTTTGTAAAAGGAGTTCTACTCATCTAGATAAATCTCCATAAGTCTATCTTTAAGCTGGAATTTTTAAGCAGAAGCCTCCAAACACCTTTTCTTTTGCATAAAATAGGGTCAAGGCAGGTATGTAGGAAAACACAACATTTCTCATTCCTAGCTGCAGCATGCCAAGAGTCCGTGTTCCAGGTAGAAACGTCTCCCTTAGTTGCTTCTCTAGACAATTAGCACAGGAAAGCAACACTGCTCAGTAGAAACTAGGAACCTTGAACTATGTTTAATTTTGGTCTAGTTTCTTAGAAGGCTGCAGAGAAAAGTGATGTTTATTCTGTTTTGGATTTTCTCTGGTCTGAGACTTTAAACTGGTGACTGTTTTAAGTGACCAAGCAGTGTGCCTGTGATTCCTTAGGATGTGGTAGAAATGACAGAATGGAAGGGCCAAACATCACTGGCTTCAGATATGCTCTTTGCCTTTTGGCTTAAAACTTAAAGACACATTTTTTTATATTAAGTAACTAAAATATGTTATTAAAAGTTTCCCACCTTTTTTTTTTTTTTTTTTTTTTTTGGTACCAGGGGATTGAACCCATAGGTGCTTAACTACTGAGCCACATCCCCAACTCTTTTTTATTTTTAATATAATATAAAGCTGCTCCCCCACCCTTTATGCTGCAGTCATTTCCCCACCTCCCAATTTACAACCTAGCTTGTCAGTCTGTGAACATCCTAGCTAGCTATTGGTTTATTAGTCAGCCTGCAAGTATCCTTCTCCATTATTGGTCCCGTTAGCCTGAGGAATTCCACTGCTTAAGAATGGCTCCCCCGCCATTTTTCTCTCTCTCCTCCTCACTTTCATGCTCTCTCTTCCTGGCTTTTCACTCTCTCTCTCTTGCATGCACTCTCTCTCTCTTCCTCTCATTTTCTCTCTTACCCTGCAGGGAGACACTCTGCCTGTTTACTTAATAAACTCTCTTGCGTGAGTTCCTGCGTCCGGAGTGGTTTCTGGGTTCTTACAATTTTGAGATAGGGTCTCACCAAGTTGCTCAGGGCCTGGGTAATTTGCTGAGGCTGGCTTTGAACTTGCAATCCTCCTGCTTCAGCCTCCCGAGAGGCTGGGATTATAGGACTGCATCACTGTGTCAGGCAAAAGTTGCTCACATTCTTAAGAGTAGTTCAGACACCCACCAGGATTCTCCCACTTTACATGCATGTCAACTGTGAAGAAACCAGCAAAAGTAGACATATACTTTTAACAAACACTCACATCCAGCATTTGTATACTCCAGATTCAACCTAGAATAAACCACCAGTGCTATTTGTTCCCTGCATGGGCTATTCACTGTCTTTTCTTGGGGCTGTCACGGAAAGATCTGTTACACCAAAGCAGATTGTATTAGGTCACAGTAGCCCTTGTGTTTGTGTCTGTGGAGTAACTGTGAAAGCCATGTACTATAATGGAGGGAAAAGTAACATGACCACTTCTGCCCCTTGGGCTCCTGTTTATAGGGATCCCCCACCTACTTTCCCTGCTGTATGTATCTGCACATGGCTAAATTTAATATGTATACTTTTACATTATGTAAAATAATGTAAAAGTATACATATTAAGACAGACTCTATCAGTCTGTCTTGTTTAGATTGCATACATCATTATAGTCGAGATTCTTGTAACTACTATGTGATCAATAAGATTCCTGTAATACTACATTTTAAAAAACAAATACCATGCTGAGAGGGTGATCTTTATTCATAGGATCTTTAAAACAAGTATGCTTTTAATGTACTAAGTGAGTAAATGCATAACTAACTAAAACAGTAAAAAACAAAAACAACCTTTCAACTTTTCTTTATTGAGTATGATATTAGCCGTGGGCTTGTCATAAATGACCTTTGTCATAGGTAATTCTATTCTCTTCTTAGTTTATGTGTTTAAAATTGAAAGGTTGTTGAATTTTGTCAAATGCTTTTTTCTGCATCAATAGAGATGATTTGTGATTTTGTCCTTTGCTCTGTTGATGTGGTATATTACATTAGTTTTTTTTTTTTTCATATTAAACTAACTTTGCATCCTAAAGATGAATCTCACTTGGTCATGATATATTAACTTTTTAAAATGCCTTTATTTTATGTATTTATTTTTGTGCAGTGCTGAGGATTGAACCCATTACTTCACATATACTAGGCAAGTGCTCTAACACTGAGCTACAGCCCCAATGATACATAATCTTTTTAATGTGCTTTGAATTTTGTGTGCTAGTATTTTGTTGAGGATTTTCACATCAATATTTGTCAAGGATATTGGTCTGTAGTTTTGTTTTCTGGTAACATTTTTGTCTGGCTTTGGTATCAGAATAATGCTGGCTTCACACAATGAATATGGAAATGTTCCCTACTCTAATTTTTTGGAAGAGTTACAACCAACATTTTTTCAGGTTTTTTGTTTGTTTTGTTTTGTTTTTTGAGGTTCTGGGGGTTGAACCCAGGTTCTTGCACATGCTAGGGAAGCACACTGCCATTGAGCCACATTCCCAGTCCTCACAACTCATGTTTTTAAAAATAAAGAAATAGTTGATTATAAATAATATAAAAGTGTATTGCACATATGAATAACTACTTTGTGATGCTTTTATTTAAGTTTTATAAATGTAGATATGTGCTTATGTGTGTGGACATGTATGTGTGTTCGATAATAATGTGCGAATAATTTTATTTTTGTGAATTATGGTATTAAAGCCACACCTTTAAGTGGAAGGTATAGCTAATCATAGCAATGTAATTTTCCTTGCTATACCTTATTTTAGGAATAGGTAAGTGATATAGCATGGACACTGAAAAATGAAGAGAAGTTAACTGGAGAAGCTCTGTCTTTATGGTCATAAGGAAAAGCAGCATTCTTTTGCATTGTCTAGGCTTCAGATATTTTGATGAATAGGTAATAATGAAGCTAGTGTACCCATCTTGTGACTATGTGGAAGGAAATCAGGCAAGCAGATTGGAAAATCAACCTGGAACCTAATGACATTGTTGGGTCTTTCAAGCAACCACTCCTGAAACTGCCCTACCTGCTAAGTTTTCTGTTAGTTAAATTAAATAAATTATTTTCCTTATTGTTTAGTCACTTTAACTAGATATCCTGTAATTCCTATTTCATTTTATGTTAAATTTATCAAGAATGGTCCTGGTATATCAAGGTTTTTATCTTGTTACCAGTTCACCATGACCTTCCCTTATCACCAAAATTATTGTTACAACCACTGCAATCATCCCTGGTGACCAAGATATAAAGACCCTCATAGATGCTGATGGCTATTCAAAGGCTAATAAACTGATTGAGGGGGTATAAGGAATCAAATCTGAGCTATATGACTAATAACTAGTGGAGTCAGGATTATGAACTCAGGCAATCTGGTTCTAGTGTACATGCTGTTAACACTTCTAACAATTGACTAAGAAAAAAATCATTAGGAAAGAAAAGCAAGGACATTTAATAAAATAAGTGTTTAAAGTCTGGAAAAGATTCATGCTTGTGTTCTCAGAGACTCAAGAGGTTGACTTAGGAGGATCACAAGTTTGAGGTCAGCCTGAGCAACTTAGTGAGACATACTCACAAAACTTAAAAAATGGGCTAGGTGTAGCTCAGTGGTAGAGTGTCCCTGGGTTCAATCCCCAGTACTATCAATGCCGTTTTGAAAGTCTTTTTCATTCTGTATTCTCAATGTTATTTCTCTTTCGCTGCTAAACAGGTGAAGTGGCATCTTCATCTATATGCTACACAAACTATTAATGAACAAGAACAAATGACTTTTGTCTTTGATTACAGCATAGAAATGATATGAGAAGTGTGTAATGGCTAATCTGGATTGTCAATAAGATTGGATTAAGAGATACTTAAGATTAAGAGACTTTTGGGTGTTTCAATGAGGGTGTTTCCAGAAATGATTGGCATATGGGACAGCAAACAGAGGGAATAAGCCTGCCCCAAACGTGCCTAGCAAAGTTCAATAGGCTGTAGAGTTGGATGAAACAAAAGATGAAAAAAGGAGGAAGTCAAGGCAGATGAAGCTTCATTCTTTTTGAGCAGGTCTTTGGATTGCTGCTGTTGTTGCCTGAGGACATAAGGCTCAAGTCTCCTTCACTCTTCCAAAGCAGACTGTCCAGTGATTCTCCAGGGAATTCCAGGCCTTAAATCTGGGACTGGGACTGTATCATTGATGCTTCTTCTGAGGCTCTAGCTTCTTCGACCTAGCAGCTACTAGTTTCAGGGCTCTTCAGCCTGCAGATGACCATCGTAGAACTATCCAGCTTCTGAACCTGTAAGACAGTTTAATTAATCTTTTTATCATCACACATATTCAGGATATGTGTGTGTATATCCTGTTGATTATGTTCCTCTGTTTCTCTGGAACCCTGACTAACACAGACTTTTGTACCAGGAGGGATTCTACAGAAATCGGGTTGTGTGGATGAATTTCCTTTAGTTGGTTGTGTGATTTTTGGAGTTGGATCTTTAAATTGATTAGACCTAAAGTTACTTTAGTCTCTCCTGCTGGTAGAATGGAGAGCATGGATAATCCATGCTGTGAGCTGTTTTAAGAGAGACAACAAAGTAAACCTTTTGATGATACTAATTTGCCACTTGTGAGAGGCAAAGGAGTTTAATGACTCTATGCATGATTTTTTTTTCATACTGGGCATTTAACCACTGAGCCACATCCTCAACCCTTTATTTATTTATTTATTTATTTATTTATTTATTTATTTATTTATTTATTTATTTATTTAGAGACAGGGTCTCCCTGAGTTGCTTAAGTTGTTGAGGCTGGCTTTGAACTTGGGACCCTCCTGCCTCCTAAGCTGCTAGGATTATAGGTGTGCACCACCGTGCCCAGCTATTCATGATATTTTTGAGCAATTCTGGAACACAAAGAAATACAATGATGTTGGCTGATTGGTTTCACTGTTCAATATGACAAAAGAGAAAGATGAGCTCAGAGATTCAACTTCTCAGCTCCAGACTTGCATAACCAGTTTTAAAGCTTCCCAGCATACTCTGGAAGGAGAATCTTAACTCTTGTAGTCATAGGGCTAAGGCAGTCAAATCAAATACACACTTTCATTTGCAATTGGTTGAATTAAACTTGTGTTGTAATTCAACCAACTACAAGATGAGTGTTTGTGTTTGATTTTTGACTTTTCTAATTCAGACAAGCAGAGGTGTAGGGAATGTGTATGGGATAATGGAAGGAACATAAAATTAGACCAGGCTGAACTTATTGATGTGTACCTGTGAAGCAGAGATTCGGATTTAACATAGCAGCTCGCAGCATTAAAAAAGGTTCTAATAGTTTATTTAGTGGGTTTGTTGAAATATGGGTGAAAAGATGACTTCCTGTGTAAGAGTAAGAAATGCCTGATATCCCTAGGTTTGGGGATTCAGAGGAGAGATTGGAATGCTGGTGTGAATTTTCCCTATATAAGCTTCTCCCCACTGGGAGGGGCCAGAAGAAGTACCCTTCACCAACACTAGAAGAAACAGATTAGTGAGGGAAGCACCAGCATCCTTGAAGACCTCTCATTGCTTTTCTCTGTCTGCTAGGCCCTTGGGAAACTTAAATGTGAGGGGCGTAATTTGATTCTGGAGCAGCAGGGGCCAAGTGGCAGCACTCACCTGCCAAAGGCAAGGTGGTTTTATTTACTGTAGTGGGCAGCAAATGAGAAGTAATGAACATTATGTTTTTTCTGACTCGTGCAGATCTATGGTGTTGGTTAATCATGGTTTTCCCAGACATCACATAGACAAGAAACCCACCAAATTCCTACTTGATTTATATAAGCAGAAAAATTCCAGGGCAAATGTACAAAAGTCTGCCTTAAATAATAGTAGAAGAGAATCATGGACCCTAACCAATTCCCAGACATCAGTCAGTTTATAGACCCAGAACCTATTTTTTTTTTTTTTTTTTAGTGCTGGGGGATTGAACCCAGCACTAAGGACCTTGTACTTGCAAGGCAAGCACTCTACCAACTGAGCTATCTCCCCAGCCCTACCCCAGGACATCTTAAGGCCAGGTCTACTTGAGGAAGGACCCTGGTATAGTATCATAAAGTTTTACTGTTAATTTTTCTCCTATTCCTCCCAAAAGGGACCTATGACCTTTTACTAGGGTAATTGTGCCTTGGTGGAAGGGCAATGATCACACCTTTCAGGGACTACTAGACACTGAATTTCAATTGACATTGATTCCTGGAGATCTAAAATGTCATTGTTTTCCTTCAGTCAAAATAGAGAATTGGGCTGGGGTTGTAGCTCAGTGTTGAAGTGCTTGCCTCGCATGTGTGAGGAACTGGGTTTGATTCTCAGCACCACATAAAAATAAAATAAATAAAATAAAGGTATTGTGTCCATCTGCAACTATTTTTTTTAATAGGGGCTTATGGAGGTCAGGTCATCAATAAAGTTTTGGCCAAAGTCCAACTCATGGTGGGTCTAGTGGTCCCTGAATTCATCCTATGGTTATTTCTCCAGTCCCAAAATGTGCCTTTGGGATAGATACACTTCGCATTTGACAGTGTCACAGGAGAGCGGGGAGCTGAAATTCCAATCCTTGGTTCTTGTGTTCTGATGAAAGAAATTTAAAGTCAGACACCAAAAGTCATGCAAGAGAATTTTATTATAAATGAAGATAGAGTGGAAGCAAAGTGAGAGTAGGGTAAAAGTAGAGTAAGATTTAAGTAGAGAGTACTCTAAAAGGAGAGAGAGGATCATCTCCAGGCAGAGAATGACAAAGGAAACAATGCTGTCTCCAAATTAATTAATTTGATATTTGTCTTGAGAACTGGGCCACCTTCTGCACTCTTTGCTAATCAGGTGTTCAACTCTTCCTTCACTTTGGGCAGTGGAGTTTTTTATCCTAATTGGTCTTCTCCAGAACTGTCATGGTGGCCTTCCTATGGGGGGTTATGTTAATATGGGTATTTGGGTCAGAGACCAGTGAGAGGTTACCTTACTATGCCTATACCACTAAAGAATCCCACCTTTTGAGATAGAAGGAGACACTTGGGATAAAACTAGTTTTATCTTGACTTTTATGGGCCTCTCAAGAGTTAGTTCCATAAATCTTTCTTGATGTATCCCCCCACGCACACCAAATAGCTCCTATTGCTTTTATTTGCTTATTCTCGAGGTTTGTGTACTGATGTTTTTCCACTGGCTATCTGCTACAGGTTATTTACTCATTGGCTGACGGTAACTTAAAGAAAACTTTAAGACTATCTTAAAGTAAACACGTGACCTCACTATATATTCCACTGCTTATTACTAACTACGACCTATCAGCAGGATCCCCATATTAGTTCCAGAACTTGTGGAGTAGGGGCAATTATGGTGGGAAAGGCCAATTGGAAGCTGTTGGAATTGACTCTACCTGGGAAAATGGTAGCTCAAAATCAATATCACATCCCTGGAGGGATCACAGAGATTAGTGCCACCATGAAGGACTTGAAAAATGCAGGGGTGGTGGGAAGCACCACATTCCCATTTAACTTTTCTATTTGGCCTATGTAGAAGACAGATGGATTTTGAAGAATGACATTTGATTATTGTAAGCTTGAAGCTATTGTATCAGATGCTATTTCTTTGCCTGAGCAGATTAACACCTCACCTGGTATCTGGTATGCAGCTATTTATCTGGCAAATGTTTATTTTTTATCCATACTTATTCATAAAGCCCACTAGAAGCAATTTGCTCTCAGCTGGCAAGACCAACAATACACCTTCATGGTCTTTCCTAATGGATATATGAATTCTGCAGCCCTGTGTCATAACTTGTTTCACCAGGATCTTGATCACATTTCACTTCCACTTGACCATTACATTCATTACATTATGTTGATTGGACCAGCTGAGAAAGAGGCAGCAACCACTTTGAACTTGCTAATGAAGTATTTGTGTATCAGTTGTGGGAAATAAATCCCCACAAATTCCAGGGCCCTTTACCTAGGAGTCTGGTGGTGTGGGGTCTGCCAGAATATCCCTTCTAAGATAAAGAGTAGGTTGTTCCACTGGCCCTTCCTACAAATAAGAAAGAAGCACAATGCCTAGTGGGCCTATCTGGATTTTAGAGGCAGCATATTCCTCATTTGGGTTTGTTACTCCAGCCCATCTACCAAGTGACTTTAAATGCTGTTAAGTTTGTGTGGGGACCAGAACAGAAGACTCTGCAACAGATCCAGACTGCTGTGCACATTGCTCTACCCTTGAGCCATATAACATGGGCAGACCCAATGGTACTTAAGGTGTCAATAGCAGATAGGGATGATGTCTGGAGCCTTTGGCAGGTCCCCATAGGTTAATCAAAGAGTATGCCATTGGAATTCTAGAGCGAGGTCCTAATATCATCTGCAGACAACTACTCTCCCTTTGAGAAACGCTCTGGCCTGCAACCGTGACTTCATGGAAAGTGAATGACTGACAACAGGCCACCATATTACCATGTAACCTGAGCTTCCCATCATGAACTGGGTGTTACCTAACCCACCAAACCATAATATTGGATGTGCACAGCAACAATCCATCAAGTGGAAGTGGCACATAATGATCAGGCATGGGCAGGTCTTGAAAACATGAGTAAGTTGTATGAAGAACGGACCCAAATACCCATGGTTCCTATTCTGTTAAAATGCCTTCTGTCTGCCAGCATAAACCTATAGCCTCATAGGATGTACCCTATGATCACATAGCAGATGAAGAGAAGGGTAGGACATGATTTACAGATGGTTCTGCATGATATGTGGGTACCACCTGAAAGTGGACAGTTGTCCCTTTCTGGGACATCTGTGAAGAACAATGGTAAAGGGAAATCTCCACAGGGGGCAGAACTTCATATTGTGTACCTTGTACATTTTTATTGGAAGGAAAATGGCCATATATTTGACTATATACTGATTCTTGGGCTGTAGCCAAAATAGTTTGACTGGATGATTAGGAACCTGGAAAGAACATGATTGGGAAATTGGTGATGAAGATACTTGGGGATCAGGTATATGGATAGACCTCTCCAAACAGGTGAAGGAATTAGTGAATTTTTGGTTGTATGAAGGATAATTATATCACGTTAGGCAGAATGATGACTTCATTATTGGGTTTATTTGGAGGTTAAGTGTGACTTAAATAGATTATTTGGGTGTCAAGTTGACAAGGGATAGATTAACTTGATTGGAGCAAGAAATACCTAAGATTAAGGGACTTCTGGTTGTGTCCATGAGGGTGTTTTAAGAGATGATTGCTGTGTTGTACAGCAAACTGAGGGGGATGATTTTATGTGTGCATGCGTGTATGTGTGTGTGTGTGTGTGTGTGTGTGTGTGTGTGTATGTAATCTATCCTGTTTGTGATGTTCCTCTAGAGAACCCTGACTAGTACACAGTATAAGATGCACTTAGGAGTACATGCTCTCTGGACTCTGACTCATTTGGTTTTAAAGTCTAGCTCTGTCACTTATTGGCTGGGTGATCTTAGGCAAATGACTTACTATGGTTGAATCTGTTCCTCATTTGCAAAATGGGAATAACTAAAGTACCTATGTCCTAGAACTACTTATTCAATGTTGATTTACATACTGGTTCAACATCTGTATCTCCTTTCATATCAGTGCCAAAAATTTGTGAACTGACAGTCACTCAGTGGATCCACTTTGAGTACCATATCTACACAAATTTCCCAAGCTTGACAATTTGGGTCTTTTAGCTACTTACCTTTATACTCCATCTATTTTTTCCTCCTTTCCTTTAACTTAACGGTTACTATCTTCAGAACATTTGAAAAAATAAGCTCTGTCAAGAAGAAAAACACTATTGATTTGATCAGTGAATTTGTCCAGTAGAGCATTAATCTTATTTCCTGCTAAGGCTGTAGCTTTGTTCTCATCATTATCAATGACTTCCAATTGGAATACAGAGCTTTTAGTTTTTTCAGTCCCTCAAGGGTCCAAATTACAAGAATTTCAATGAACTTCAATTTCAGGTCAAAGGCTGAAATCATCTCTTTTAGTACATTTAAATTTCCTTTCATTTCTGCAGTCTGACTTAATCTTTTATAGAACTTTTGTAAAAGCCATAAGAAGAAGCCAGAATTTGTGAACTTCTGAAATTCCCTACCATTTTTCTTTCCTCTTTAATTGAGACTTATTCGTACAAATTTATAGAGTACATTATGATAATTTGATACACATATGCAATGCATAATGATCTAATCAGTAATAAGCTATTCTATCTCCTCAAACATTAATCAGTTTCATGTGTTAAGAATTTTGTACTCTTTTAGTTATTTTGAAATGTAACATAGATTCCTGTAACTGAGAGTTACCCTGTTGTGCCATTAGAAAACCCAGAACTAATTCCTCCTCTTTGTGTTTTGGTGCCCCTTTTCTTCCCATCCCCTCTCCCATCCCCTTTCAGCCTCTAGTGACCATTATTACTCTCCATTCTTCTATGAGATCTTTAGTTTCCACAAACAAGTGAAAACGTGTGGTATTTGTCTGTGTTTGGCTTATATCACTTTTACCTCCAGTTCCATCTATGTTACTGCAAATGACAGGATTTTGGTTTTTTGTATCTGAATAATATTTCATTTTATATATGTATGTGATATATATATGATATATATATGATATATATATATATATATACATATATTCCTTTTTCATTCATTCGTTGGTGGACATATTCCTATCACTTTTCCTAATACTATAGTCTTAATTAATACTTGGTTTACACTCCAAGAATATCAGGCAAAAGTTTGACCATGGTCATAAGCTTTCCAGATTAAAATGGGTATGTCTTTTTTTCTTTTTTCTGGTACTGGGGATTGAACCCAGGGGGGCTTAACCATTGAGCCACATCCCCATACCTTTTTATTCTTTATTTTGAGATGGTCTCACTAACTTGCTTAGGGCCTCACTAAGTTGCTGAGGCTGGCTTTGAACTCACAATCCTCCTGTTTCAGCCTCCTGAATCACAGGCATGCACCACCATGCCTGACTCTGTGTGTCTTTAATAGTCACTTATCCATCTTTTTATTTCAGCCAATACTACATTTTAGAATTCTGTTGGTTACAATACCATTCTTACACCAATCACTCTTCAGGTAAGGATTCTTAGACATAAACAAAATAATTCATTCTAACTAGTTTCCAAATTAAGCTTAATAAGGGGTATTAGGGGAGATTTGAAAGGACAAACTACACTATATTATTATTTGGTTTGCATGTACAAATATGTAACAATGAATCCCATGATCATGTATGATTATAATCATCAATAAATACATGGGAAAAAACTAGGTTAAATTTCCAGGAAAACTCCCTAAACCTAACTGTAGAACTGGCTTATTAAGGAAGCTGCTATTGACATGGGCTACAGAATTAAGTTGTTTTTGCCATAATTCTGAGATATTTGCCTCCAGAATTGATGAAATGAAATACTGGGGATTGAACCCAGGGGTGTTGTTAACTGTTCAGCTCACAACAATGTTGGTAGGGTTGTACAGTCAAAATTTCTTGAAATTCCGAATGAAGAGAGAGCTTAGATTCAAGCTGTCTTAGTCAGAACATAGACAGTAATAGGAATTTACATGATTTATCAGGGCCTTGATAATGGCATAGATTTGACACTTTTATTTATCAAGAAAATGTAAGATCGCCCAGACTTTAGGCTTAAAGCATAAAGTATCATTGGGACAATATTCAAAAAATACTTTTCTTCTGTCTTGGTTCATATTTTATAGTCTTTAAAAAATTGAAGGAGGTAGAACAATGAAGTTTCTTCCATCTTCCTTCAGAGTTGGCTGTTATAGTCAGCTTTTTCATCACTGTGATCAAAAGATCTGACAGGAACAATTGGAAAAGGAAAAGTTTATTTGGGACTCATGGTTCCAGAGGTCTCAATCCTAGATGGCAGACCCCACTGCTCTGAATCCAAGGTGAGGAAGAAGATCATGGCAAAAGGGTGTGGTGGATGAAAGTAGCTTAGGGACATGGCCACCAAGAAGCAGAGAGAGAACTCTGCTCACAAGGAAAAAAATATAAACCCCAAAGGCAAACCCCCAGTGACCTGTCTCCTCTAGCCACACCCTACACACACCTCTTACCTATACTCAACACCCAGTTAATCCATATTGGTGAATCTGATTAGGTTTAAGCTCTCATAATCAAATCATGTCACCTATGAAAATTCTTGCATTGTCTAAATCATGGACTTTTGGGGTATACCTCATATCTAAACCATAGCATTCTACTGCTGGCCCCCAAAAGCTCATGCCCATCTCACAATACCAAATACATTTAGTCCATTTCCAAGATTCCTCATAGCCTTAACAGCTCTAGCACTACCCAAAATTTCAAATCCAAAGTTGCCTTAGAGTCCCAAGACACTCTGAGCATGAGCCCCTATAAAAGTCAAAATCAAGTTTCATTTATACAATACATAATGGCACATAGTAAACACTTCCATTCCAAAAAGAAGATATAAGGGGCATAGAAAGAAGGAATGGGTTGAAAGCAAGACTGAAATCCAGCTGAGCAAACAACTCCATGTCCAGCATCCAGGGTACATGGAATTGTGATGTTCTCTCTAAAGGGCTTGCTCCTATATCCTTGCTGGTTTCAGCCCACATGGCCTCCCTCTCAGCTTGTTTCTGTTCAATTCCTGCAGCTTTCCTAGACAGATGTCCCATGTACTGGTACCTCTTAATCTCAAGTGTCTCCATTGCAGTGTCAGCTTCCTTTACGCATCTTCATGCATCACCCTCTGTAGGGCAACTACCAGGGACTTCAACCCTGCTACGCATTGCCTGGTCTCCCAGGCTTTCCTTTGAAATCTTGGTGGAAGCCTCCTTGACTCCCTAACTCCAGCATCCTGCATTCCTGCAGCATATCTTCCAGGGTTCTCTGAATGATAAAGATCTTCATGGCCAGGAGGCCTGGAGAGTGATAAGTTCTGGATCAGGCTGGGACGCAGGGGTGAGAGCCCTGTCCCAGGAATCAGGATCCCCCTGCCTCCACCCCGCAGCTCTTTGTGTACTTGGAGGCAGGTGCTTAGCTCTCCAAGCCTCCTCCTTATCCCAATCTCCTTCCTCTATTCTATTGGTTTTCCTCCCATTTATGTCTTTTTGATTGGTGCATTATAGTTATATATAAAAGTGGAATTCATTGTGATGTATTCATACATGCACATAGATAGGAAGTTTAGATTGAGGCATTTTGTTTTACCCTAACCCTAACCCTGATGCAGAACCAGCACCATATGGTTAATTCCAAGTTCTGTCATCATCTCAAGCAGTAGCCAACATTCCTGGAACCCTGGATGCAGCAGTCTCTGAGTGCCTGGGCAGCTGAGCATGGTGAAACAACTTCCTAGGTCTCTCATTCAAGGAGAGTGCCCCCAAGGTCTCTTATCAAAGGAGATTTTACTTTTGCATCCTTGAGCCTGAGATGGGTGTGCCAATTCCTGAGATGCTCTGTTTTCTCCGTGTAAAGTATTTGACATTCTGTTAGTGTCTAAAATGTCTTTAACAACCACAATTTCCTTAGCCCCAATTTTACTCTCACTTTTCTGGCAAAATGCAAGTTTTTCAAAGTTTTCTGCTTTGCTTTCTGCTCCTGATTATCATAGCAAACTTGGCTAAAAGCCACCAGCAATAACCATGCCACTCCCTGAATGCTATGATGCCTTAAAAGTCCATCCAATTAATTAGTCCATCACCTTTAAATTGAGTCTCAGAAAGTCTCAAAACAGGGCTTACACAGTATGGCCGGCGACATTAGCTAGCGCTCGCTCTACTCTCTGTAACGAGAAAGCAGCGGACTACAAGAGACTGAACTGTATCTGCCTCTATTTCCAACAGACTCACGTTCAACTTTCGCTCACACACACACATACAAAGCCGGGAAAATTTTATTAATCCTTTTTTTAAAAAATTTAATATAAAATTATAGCAAAAAAAAAAAAAAAGGAACCTGAACTTTAGTAACAGCTGGAACAATCCACAGCGGCGGTGGCAGCGGCGGGAGAAGAGATTAAATTTAGTTGATTTTCTGTGGTTGTTGGTTGTTCGCAGTCTCACGGTGATGGAAGCTGCACATTTTTTCCAAGGGACCGAGAAGCTGCTGGAGGTTTGGTTCTCCCGGCAGCAACCCGACGCAAACCAAGGGTCTGGGGATCTTCGCACTATCCCAAGATCTGAGTGGGATGTACTTTTGAAGGATGTGCAATGTTCAATCATAAGTGTGACAAAAACTGACAAGCAGGAAGCTTATGTACTCAGTGAGAGTAGCATGTTTGTCTCGAAGAGACGTTTCATTTTGAAGACATGTGGTACCACCCTCTTGCTGAAAGCACTGGTTCCCCTGTTGAAGCTTGCTAGGGATTACAGTGGGTTTGACTCAATTCAAAGCTTCTTTTATTCTCGTAAGAATTTCATGAAGCCTTCTCATCAAGGATACCCACACAGGAATTTCCAGGAAGAAATAGAATTTCTTAATGCAATTTTCCCAAATGGAGCAGCATATTGTATGGGACGTATGAATTCTGACTGTTGGTACTTGTATACTCTGGATTTCCCAGAGAGTCGGGTAATAAGTCAGCCAGATCAAACCCTGGAAATTTTGATGAGTGAGCTTGACCCAGCAGTTATGGACCAGTTCTACATGAAAGATGGTGTTACTGCAAAGGATGTCACTCGAGAGAGTGGAATTTGTGACCTGATACCAGGTTCTGTCATTGACGCCACACTGTTCAATCCTTGTGGGTATTCAATGAATGGAATGAAATCGGATGGAACTTATTAGACTATTCACATCACTCCAGAACCAGAATTTTCTTATGTTAGCTTTGAAACAAACTTAAGTCAGACCTCTTATGATGACCTGATCAGGAAAGTTGTGGAAGTCTTCAAGCCAGGAAAATTTGTGACCACCTTGTTTGTTAATCAGAGTTCTAAATGTCGCACAGTGCTTTCTTCACCCCAGAAGATTGAAGGTTTTAAACGTCTTGATTGCCAGAGTGCTATGTTCAATGATTATAATTTTGTTTTTACCAGTTTTGCCAAGAAGAAGCAACAACAGCAGAGTTGATTAAGGAAAATGAAGAAAAAACGCAAAAAGAGAACACACATAGAAGGTGGTGGCTGCTTTATAGATATTGATTCTGGGGGCCATGCTTTCCATAACCACCACCTTGTAGATGCAGAAAGCCCTAGATGTAATGATAGTGTAATCATTTTGAAGTGTATGCATTATCATATCAAGGAGTTAGATATCTTGCATGAATGCTCTCTTCTGTGTTTAGGTATTCTATGCCACTCTTGCTGTGAAATTGAAGTGCATGTAGAAAAAAACTTTTACTATATGAAACTTTACAACACTTGTGAACACAATTCAATTTGGTTTATGCACAGTGTAATATTTCTGCAGGTATCATCCAAAATTCCCCACAGACAAGGCTTTCGTCCTCATTAGGTGTTGGCCTCAGCCTAACCATCTGGGACTGTTCTATGAAATTGCTGCCAGAATTTTACATCCAGTTACCTCCACTTTCTAGAACATATTCTCTACTGATGTTATTGAAACCAGTTTCTACTTCATACAGATGTTTTTTGCAATAGCAATTAAATTTTTCTTTCACAAGACAAGTCCTTAAGAAAATGATTCCAATTACTCATTTTGTATATTACTATTTTAATAATTGTTTCTGCATTTGTAGTCCTTTGATTTCTTCCCTCAACCTGGTGTCTTTTCCTCCAGTGCCCCCAAATGAAGCAATACACTTACACTGTGGGTTTATATACTAATCTTACACCCCAGGTCAGGGAATGGGGAAAAGTCTCTGGGCTTAGTTTTCTTTTAAGAGCATATTAATTTGGACTTTTTAATGGCATGGGCTCTTTTGGAAGGTAAATGACAAAGTTAAATATCTCCCACAAAAGAATTTTAAGCATATCCAATGTCGAGTAGCAAGAAGGACACATAGAGTTATAGGTTGAGATTATGGTGTGCTGACTGATCTGTACACCGCATGCTATACTGTGCTCTTTAATAAATGAGATTAGCTTCTAATGGAGTACCATGCCTTTATTAACTTGCTAAGTAGTGGTATAAAAGGATTTTTATCACTAAGTAACTAGTAGGGAGATTTAGCATATAGATAGTCCTGGATTCATTTAAGTCCTGTCAACTTGGATCATCCACCTTAACTTTCACTTTTAGTAGCCATTGCCACTAGTTTCCTTTAAATAGTGTATTGTAAACTTTGGTTCAAAGCAGAATCAGTTGGTTTTTCCATCTTAAGACTTAGAAGTTCTGTGATTAAGTAACATGTGCGTGTTCTGATTTCATCTGTTCCTGTATCATCTTCCTTCCACCGTGGTATTCACAAGATCAAATGAATGACTGCCCAGAATGAAAACTGTCTAGGTTATTCAGATACTACCATGTAGCAGAATGTATGGCTAGATTTAATTTAAAAAAAAAAAAAAAAGTTAAAATTCTAAAAATATTCAGTGGGAAATGACTAGTAACATAGGCTTTCAAGAGTTGGGATGTTTTAGCTATAATTGCAAATACTGTGGTATTTAAGCAACTAAGAGAATAGCAAAATGACTACATTTTGTATTTCTTGAACTCACAATATTTTCTTGATAATTTCTGGATTGATGCAGTGATGCTTTGTTCCTTCCGTAATTATAAACGAAACACGTTTTTCAGTGTTTCTAAACTTAAAATCTACTTGGTTTGAAATCAAGTGGTTGGAACACTGTTTTGACTTATATCTCAAGCACGCTGTTGATCGAATGTTTCATTGAGGAAGCTTTCAATCAACTTGATCTGTTTGATTCTGTAATGAGCACAGCACCTAATGTTTTGACTTGCTCTGATGTGAGGACCTGTACTCAAGATGGATTTTGTTTTGGAGCAGTACCCCAGTAGATTGGTAATGTTTGTTGGCTTGAGGTTTGATTTTTATTTTGTTTTTAAAATAATTTTTTTCTTTCCCCTAATAGTCTAAAGACTTCTAATGTTGAAAACTTGCACAAATTTGTGTGGAACAAAGCCTAGAGAAATGAAAACTGTAGATTGAATAGAATCTATCCTAGTGTGATAGAAGAGAGAAAATTTTGGTGCCATAATTCCTCTCTTCATTGGTGTTGGACTTAAATCAGTTGAAATGTATTTCTGTATCACAATTTAAGCTTCAATAAAAGTTTGCTTACTTAATTGTCTAGTGACATTCAAAAAAAAAAAGAAAGTCTCAAAACAGGAAAAATGTAGACAACTCCTTTGCCAAAAATGTAACATGAATGGCCTCTAGTCAAATTTCCAATGGAGTTCTTCTCCTCTGAAACCTCATGAGTCCAGTATTTACTGTCCACAGTCCTATCAGCATTGTGGTCTTCTGAACTCCCACCAGAATCACCCATTAAACTCTGCTTACGACATTCTAAAGTTTTTCCAGCTTGTGTCTTCAAATGTCTCAAAATTCCTGCCACCTATAAACCAGCTCCAAAGGCTTCTGAATCACATGGTCATTTTAGTCACAGCAACAACCACACTTCTCAGTACCAATTTCTGTTTTAGTCACTCTTAGTCATTGCTGTGACCAAAAGAACTGACAGAAAAATTAGAAAAGGAAAAGATTATTTTGGCTCACATTTTCTGGTATCAATCCACTGATGGCCAACTCCACTGCTCTGGAACCAAGATGAGACAGAAGAATGATAATCCTCTTGCCCCTGAGTTTAGGGAGTGGGAGAGATTAGGGAGGAGGAGGCAGAGAGGAAGAGAAAGAAACAAGAGTCCTTTTAAAAATAAGTTGCAGTGGTAGAGCATCAAGGGCTATATTCAAAGCATAAAATGGATGACTGTTTACATTTGGATTTTCTTTTTTTTGGTACCAGGGACTGAACCAGGAACCCTGAGACACTGAACCACATCTCCAGCACTTTTTAGTTTTTATTTTGAGACAGGTGTCTAAGTTGCTGAGGACATTGCTATGTTGATGAGGCTGGTTTTGAACTCCTGCCCTACCCTCTGGAGCATTCCATGCCCAGCATCTTAGGACATTTTTGAAAAAACAAAACAACAAAAAAAATTAATATATTGATTTTGCTTGGTTTCCATGGGTAATTTAAAGATAAAGATAAAAAAGAATAAATTAAATATATACATATAGAACAGGCATTTGGAATTCTTAGAAATGGAGTTTTTATACAGTTTTGTTTTTACAAGGAAACCTAAATTCAGAGCTAGAAATCTTAGGCTTTTCACACCCCAGAAATGTTTTCTTTTAATAAGTGTGTAATGCTTATATCTATATGTGACATTCATGGTTTATTTAAAATATTAAGTGTTTAATAGATATGAAAATTTGCAAGTTAAGTCTATGTTTTCTTTGTCTTAAAACTGAGATAGCTCAAAGGAAATAACAGATGACTTAAAATGCTAATTACCTATGTATAGTTTCTGTTTCTGATTTCTGGAATGAATTAATTATAATGAGCTAAGTATTATGGAGTTTATCATAAATCCCAGCAGTACTTTCAAAAATTAGCTATCCATTTTTCTGTATCAGTCATCTAAAAATTATAATACTAGCCAGGTATAGTGGTGCATGTCGGTAATCCCAGTAGTTTGGGAGGCTGAGGCAGGAGGATGGAGAGTTCAAAGCCAGCCTCAGCAATTTAGCAAAGCTCTAAGCAACTTACTGAGATCCTTACTCAAAATAAAATATAGGTTTTCAAGATGGTGGACTAGAGGGTGGCTGCATTTCATGTTGCTCCAAGACTCAGGATTCAAAAGAGGAGATATTGAGAGACTTGGGAGCAACTCAAAGCAGCCGGGTGAGTCTCTTCCACTGGGGAGGTGTCCTGGATGGGGAGGTAGTCCCAGAACACAGGGAACTTTGTGAAGTAGAGATGCCTGGTGAGACACCCCTCCCCCCGCTGGAGCAGTGAACTCGGACAACTGGGAGCATCATAGAGGAGGCCACTCAGCACGACGCTGGGACTCAGAGCAACCACTGGGGCTCTGGGCAGCTGCCCAGAGGAGGAGCTGCGAGGAGAGATGTTTGGACGCAGAACGACCACTCCTGAACACCGGGGCCTGCCCAGAGAAGGAGGAGGAGCACGGCAGGACGCTTGGACTTGGAGTGATTGCACCAGAGCTATAGGCGGTTGCCAGAGGAGGAGCTGCGCGGCGAGCTGTTTGGACTCAGAGCGACCCCTTCTGAATGCTGGGGGGCTGCCCAGAGGAGGAGGAGGAGGAGGAGTGCAGCAGGTTGTTTGGACTCAGACTGACTGCATCAGAGCTCCAGGCTGCTGCTCAGAGGAGGAGGCAAGTGGTGAGTTGTTTGGACTCAAAGCGACCGCTCCTGAAGAACCAGGCCATGAGAGAAAAGAACCAAATTACATTCAGGGGGAAACCAATACGGATATCAGCAGATTTTTCAATCCTGACCCTAAAAGCTAGAGGGGCCTGGAACAACATTTCCCAAGCCCTGAAAGAAAATGGATGCCAACCAAGAATCTTATACTCAGCAAAACCTACTTTCAGATTTGATGATGAAATAAGATCTTTCCGTGATAAACAAAAGGTAAAGGAATTTACAAAAAGAAAGCCAGCATTACAGAACATTCTCAGCAAAATATTCCATGAGGAAGAGATGAAAAACAAAGAAGCAAATCAGCAAAGGGAGGAATTATCCTAAAGGAATTGTCAAATAAAGGAGGAACCAAGTCGTGTCAAATAAATAAATAAATAAAATAAAATAAATGAACCAAATGACCAGGAATACAAATCATATCTCAATAATAACCCTGAATGTTAATGGCCTGAATTCATCAATCAAAAGACACAGACTGGTAGATTGGATTAAAAAGAAAGATCCAACAATATGTTGCCTGCAAGAGACTCACCTCATAGAAAGAGATACCCATAGACTAAAGGTGAAAGGATGGGGAAAAACATACCATGCACATGGACTCAGCAAAAAAGCTGGAGTATCCGTCCTCATTTCAGATAATGTGGACTTCAAGCCAAAACTAGTCAGAAGGGATAAAGAAGGACATTACATACTGCTTAAGGGAAGCATAAATCAGCAAGATATAACAATCATTAACAACTATGCCCCAAACAGTAGCTCATCCATGTATGTCAAACAAATCCTTCTCGATTTCAGAAACCAAATAGACAATAACACAGTAATACTAGATGATTTTAACACACCTCTCTCTCCACTGGACAGATCTTCCAAACAAAAATTGAACAAAGAACCCATAGATCTCAATAAAACAATCAATAATTTAGACTTAACAGACATTTGTAGAGTATACCATCCAACCAAGCGCGAATACACTTTCTTCTCAGCAGCATTGGATCCTTCATTAAAATTGACCATATATTATGCCACAAAGCTAATGTTAGCAAATACAAGAAGATAGAGACACTACCCTGTATTCTATCAGATCATAATGAATTGAAGTTAGAAATAAATGAAAGAGTACAAGACAGAAACTACTCCAAAACATGGAGATTAAACAATATGCTATTATATGATGAATGGATAACAGAAGATATTAGGAAGGAAATTTAAAAATTCTTAGAGGTAAATGAGAACAAAGAAACATATCAAAATCTCTGGGACACTATGAAAGCAGTACTTAGAGGAAAATTTATTTCGTGGAGTGCATTTAATAAAAGAAGTAAAACTCAACAAAGAAACGACCTAACAGTACAGCTCAAAGCCCTAGAAAAAGAAGCACAGACCAGCACCAAAAGTAGTAGAAGACAGAAAATAGTAAAACTCAGAGCTGAAATCAATGAAATTGAAACAAAAGAAACAATACAAAAAATTATTCTTCGAAAAAATAAACAAAATTGAAAACCTTTAGCCACACTAACAAAGAGAAGACGAGAGAAAACCGAAATCACTGAAATTTGGAATGAACAAGGAAATATCACAACAGACAGGATTGAAATACAAAACATAATTAGAAGGTATTTTGAAAATCTATACTCCAACAAAATAGAAAATTTTGAAGACATCAACAGGTTTCTAGAGACATATGAATTGCCTAAACTGAACGAGGAGGACATACACAATTTAAATAGACCAATTTCAAGTAATGAAATAGAAGAGGTTATCAAAAGCCTACCAACAAAGAAAAGTCTGGGACCAGATGGCTTCTCAGCCGAGTTCCACAAAACCTTTAAAAAAGAGCTCATTCCAATTCTTCTCAAAGTATTTCATAAAATAGAAGAAGAGGGAACCCTCCCAAACTCATTCTATGAAGCCAATATCACCCTGATACTTAAACCAGACAGAGACACATCGAGGAAAGAAAATTTCAGACCAATATCCTTAATGAACATCGACGCAAAAATTCTCAACAAAATTTTCACAAATCACATACAAAAACATATTAAAAAGACAGTGCACCATGATCAAGTGGGTTTCATCCCAGGGATGCAAGGTTGGTTAAACATCCAGAAATCAATAAATGTAATTCACCATATCAATAGACTTAAAGTCAAGAATCACATGATTATTTCAATAGATGCAGAAAAAGCATTCGATAAAATACAGCACCCCTTCATGCTCAAAACACTAGAAAAAATAGGGATAGTGAGAACATTCCTTAACATTGTAAAGGCCATCTATGCTAAGCCCATGGCTAATATCATTCTAAATGGTGAAAAACTGAAAGCATTCCCCCTAAAAGTGGAACAAGGTAGAGGTGCCCTCTTTCACCACTTCTCTTCAATATCGTCCTTGAAACTCTAGCCAGAGGAATTACGCAGACCAAAGAAATTAAAGGGATATGAATTGGAAAAGAAGAACTCAAACTATCCCTATTTGCTGATGATATGATTGTATACTTAGAGGAACCAGGAAATTCCACCAGAAAACTTTTAGAACTCATAGTGAATTCAGTAAACTAGCAGGCTATAAGATCAATGCACATAAATCTAATGCATTTTTATACATAAGTGATGAATCTTTGGAAAGAATTATCAGGAAAACTACCCCATTCACAATAGCCTTGAAAAAAAATACTTGGGAATCAATCTCACAAAAGAGGTGAAAGACCTCTACAATGAGAACTACAGAACACTAAAGAAAGAAATTAAAGAAAACCTAAGAAGATGGAAAGATCTCCCATGTTCTTGGAAAGGAAGAATTAATATTGTCAAAATGGCCATACTACCTAAAGAGCTATACAGATTCAATGCAATTCCAATTAAAATCCCAATGACGTACTTTACAGAAATAGAGCAAGCAATTATGAAATTCATCTGGAAGAATAAGAAACCCAGAGTAGCTAAAGAAATCCTTAGCAGGAAGAGTGAAGCAGGGGGTATCGCAATACCAGATCTTCAACTCTACTACAAAGCAATAGTAAAAAAAACGGCATGGTATTGGTACCAAAATAGAAAGGTAGATCAATGGTACAGAATAGAGGACATGGACACAAACCCAAATAAATACAATTTTCTCATACTAGACAAAGGGGCCAAAAATATGCAATGGAGAAAAGATAGCCTCTTCAACAAATGGTGCTGGAGAATTGGAAATCCATATGCAACAGAATGAAACTAAACCCATATCTCTCACCATGCATGAAACTAAACTCAAAATGGATTAAGGAACTTGGAATCAGACCAGAGACCCTGTGTCTTATAGAAGAAAAAGTAGGTCCAGATCTTCAACATGTTGGCTTCGGACCAGACTTCCTCAACAGAATTCCCATAGCACAAGAAATAAAAGCAAGAATCAACAACTGGGATAGATTCAAACTAAAAAGCTTTCTCTCAGCAAAGGAAACGATCAGCAGTGAGAAGAAAGAGCCTATAGAGTGGGAGAAAATCTTTGGCAATCATACTTCAGATAGAGCACTAATCTCCAGAATCTATAAAGAACTCAAAAATCTCTACACCAAGAATACAAATAATCCAATTGACAAATGGGCTAAGGAAATGAATAGACACTTCACAGAAGAAGATATACAAGCAGTCAACAAACATGGAAAAATGTTCAACATCTCTAGTAATAAGAGAAATGCAAATCAAAACCACCCTAAAATTCCATCTCACACCAATTAGAATGGCAATTATCAAGAATACAAGCAACAATAAGTTTTGGCGAGGATGTGGGGAGAAAGGTACACTCATACATTGCTGGTGGGGCAATGTATTAGTGCAGCCACCCTGTAAAGCAGTGTGGAGATTCCTTAGAAAGCTTGGAATGGAACCACCATTTGACCCAGCTATCCCACTCCTTGGCCTATACCCAAAGGACTTAAAATCAGCATACTACAGAGATACAGCCACATCAATGTTCATTGCTGCTCAATTCACAATAGCCAGACTGTGGAACCAATCTAGATGTCCTTCAATTGATGAATGGATAAAGAAACTGTGGTATATATATATATATACAATGGAATATTACTCAGCCATAAAGAATGATAAAATGATGGCATTTGCAGGCAAATGGATGAAACTGGAGAATATCATGCCAAGTGAGATAAGCCAATCTCAAAAACCAATGGACAAATGATATCGCTAGGCAATCCAAGATGGTGGACTAGAGGGTGACTGCATCTCCAGTCGCTCCAGAACCCAGGATTCAAGAAGGGGAGGCACTGAGAGACTCGGACTAAAGCAGAACCACGGGGTGAGTCTCCCCCAGCTGGTGAAGCTTGGCCCGGGTGGCAGGCCCGGATTCAGGCGGCTTATTACAGTAGGGTAGGGCAGCTAGAGTCTTCTCCAGGCAGCCCTGTGCACTCCAGCGGTGGGCTCCTCCCACATGGCCAGCTTCTCGGAGCAGGCTCCCCAGTGAGAGCCTTTCCACACAGAGCCAGCTCCAAGCTCTGGAACCGGTAGTGGGCTAGGGACAGCTTTCTTCGGAATTTCTGCATTATCAACTTACTCTAAGACTTCAGGCTACTGAAGGCTGGGAGGTGATACACTGGAAATCCACAGGGACACTATAAGCAAATAGAGGAAATCTGCAATATCACGGAGTCCCACTGACATCTGACCAATATGAGAAAACAAGGGAAGAAAATGTCCCAAACAAACCTAAATACTATATGAATAAAACTCAACAACAGCACAGCAGAAGATATGTCAGAAAGGGAGTTCAGAATGTACATAATTAAAACAATCAGGGAAGCAAACGAGGAGATGAAAGAGCAAATGCAGGCATTAAATGATCGCACCAATGAACAGTTAAAAGAGCAAATACAGGAAGCAAGAGATAATTTCAATAAAGAGTTAGAGATACTGAAAAAAAAAAACCAAACAGAAATCCTTGAAATGAAGGAAACAATAAACCAAGTTAAAAACTCCATAGAAAGCATAACCAATAGGATAGAACACCTGGAAGACAGAACCTCAGACATTGAAGACAAAATATTTAATCTTGAAAACAAAGTGGACCAAACAGAAAAGATGGTAAGAAATCATGAACAGAATCTACAAGAATTATGGGATATCATGAAAAGGCCAAATTTAAGAATTATTGGGATTGAGGAAGGCTTAGAGAAACAAACCAAAGGAATGAACAATGTATTCAATGAAATAATATCAGAAAAATTCCCAAATCTGAAGAATGAAATGGAAAACCAAGTACAAGAGGCTTATAGGACTCTGAATACACAAAATTACAACAGACCCACACCAAGACACATTATTATGAAAATACCTAATACAAAATAAAGACAGAATTTTAAAGGCCATGAGAGAAAAGAACCAAATTACATTCAGGGGGAAACCAATAAGAATATCAGCAGATTTTTCAATCCAGACCCTAAAAGCTAGAAGGGCCTGGAACAACATTTCCCAAGCCCTGAAAGAAAATGGATGTCAACCAAGAATCTTATACTCAGCAAAACCTACTTTCAGATTTGATGATGAAATAAGATCTTTCCGTGATAAACAAAAGGTAAAGGAATTTACAAAAAGAAAGCCAGCATTGCAGAACATTCTCAGCAAAATATTCCATGAGGAAGAGATGAAAAACAACGATGCCAATCAGCAACAGGAGGAACTAGCGTAAAGGAATAGCCAAATAAAGGAGAAACCAAATCATGTCAAAAAATAAAAAATGTGTCAAATGACTGGGAATACAAATCATATCACAATAATAACCCTGAATGTTAATGGTCTGAACTCATCAATCAAAAGACATAGACTGGCAGATTGGATTAAAAAGAAAAATCCAACAATATGCTGCCTGCAAGAGACTCACCTCATAGAAAAAGATACCCATAGACTAAAGGTGAAAGGATGGGAAAAAACATACCATGCACACGGACACAGCAAGAAAGCTGGAGTATCCATCCTCATTTCAGATAATGTGGACTTCAAGCCAAAACTAGTCAGAAGGGATAAAGGAGGACATTACATACTGCTTAAGGGAACCATAAATCAGCAAGACATAACAATCATAAATATCTATGCCCCAACAATGGCTCATCCATATACGTCAAACAAATCCTTCTCAATTCCAGAAATCAAATAGACCACAACACAATAATACTAGGCAATTTGAACACACCTCTCTCACCGCTGGATAGATCGTCCAAACAAAAATTGAATAAAGAAACCATAGATCTCAATAACACAATCAACAATTTAGACTTAACCGACTCATATAGAATATACCATCCAGCAAAGAACGAATACACTTTTTTCTCAGCAGCACATGGATCCTTCTCTAAAATAGACCATGTTTTATGCAAAAAAGCTACTGTTAGCAACTACAAGAAGATAGAGATACTACCTTGTACTCTATCAGATCATAATGGATTGAAATTAGAAACAAATGACAGAATAAAAAACAGAAACTTCTCCAATACTTGGAGATTAAATAATACACTATTATATGATGAATGGATAACAGAAGACATCAGGAGGGAAATTAAAAAATTCTTAGAGGTAAAGGAGAAGAAAGAGACATCATATCAATACCTCTGGGACACTATGAAAGCAGTACATAGAGGAAGATTTATTTCATGGGGCACATTCAACAAAAGAAGTAGAAATCAAGAAATAAATGACTTAACACTACAGCTCAAAGCCCTAGAAAAAGAAGAGGAGACCAACACCAAAAGTAGTAGAAGACAGGAAATACTTAAAATCAGAGCCAAAATCAACGAAATTGAAACAAAAGAAACAATCGGAAAAATTAAAATATAGTTGGTTCTTTGAAAAAATAAACAAAATTGATAAACCCTTAGCCACACTAACATAGAGAAAGAGAGAGAAAACTCAAATTACTAAAATTCAGAATGAACAAGGAAATATCACAACAGACACGAGTGAAATACAAAACATAATTGGAAGGTATTTTGAAAATCTATACTCCAACAAAACAGAAAACCTCGAAGACATCAACAAGTTTCTAGAGACATATGAATTACCTAAACTGAACGAGGAGGACATACACAACTTAAATAAATCAATTTCAAGCAATGAAATAGAAGAGGTCATCAAAAGCCTACCAACAAAGAAAAGTCCGAGACCCAGATGGGTTCTCAGCCGAGTTCTTCAAGACCTTTAAAGAAGAGCTCATTCCAATACTTCTCAAAGTATTCCATGAAATAGAAGAGGAGGGAACCCTCCCAAACTCATTCTATGAAGCCAATATCACCCTGATACCTAAACCAGACAGAGACACATCAAGGAAAGAAAATTTCAGACCAATATCCTTAATGGACATTCATGCAAAAATTCTCAACAAAATTTTCGCAAATCACATACAAAAAATATTAAAAAGATTGTGCACCATGATCAAGTGGGTTTTATCCCAGGGATGCAAGTTTGGTTCAACATCCAGAAATCAATAAATGTCATTCACCATATCAACAGACTAAAAGTTAAGAATCACAAGATTATTACAATAGATGCAGAAAAAGCATTCGATGAAATACAGCATCCCTTCGTGCTCAAAACACTAGAAAAAATCGGGGTAGCGGGAACATTCCTTAACATTGTAAAGGCCATCTATGCTAAGCCCATGGCCAATATCATTCTAAATGGTGAAAAACTGAAAGCATTCCCCCTAAAAACTGGAACAAGGCAGGGATGCCCTCTTTCACCACTTCTATTCAACATCGTTCTTGAGACTCTAGCCAGAGCAATTAGACAAACCAAAGAAATTAAAGGGATACAAATTGGAAAAGAAGAACTCAAACTATCCCTGTTTGCTGATGACATGATTATATATTTAGAGGAACCTGAAAATTCCACCAGAAAACTCTTAGAACTCATAAGTGAATTCAGTAAAGTAGCAGGTTACAAGATCATTGCTCATAAATCCAACGCATTTTTATACATAAGTGATGAATCTTCAGAAAGAGATATTAGGAAAACTACCCCATTCACAATAGCATCGAAAAAAAATACTTGGGAATCAATCTTTCAAAAGAGGTGAAAGACCTCTACAATGAGAACTACAGAACACTAAAGAAAGAAATTAAAGAAAACCTTAGAAGAATGAAAGATCTTCCATGTTCTTGGATAGGCAGAATTAATATTGTCAAAATGGCCATACTACCAAAAGTGCTATATAGATTCAATGCAATTCCAATTAAAATCCCAATGACATACCTTACAGAAATAGAGCAAGCAATTATGAAATTCATCTGGAAGAATAAGAAACGCAGGATAGCTAAAGCAATCCTCAGTAGAAAGAGTGAAGCAGGGGATATCGCAATACCAGATCTTCAACTCTACTACAAAGCAATAGTAACAAAGACGGCATGGTATTGGTACCAAAATACACAGGTAGATCAATGGTACAGAATAGAGGACATGGACACAAACCCACATAAATACAATTTTTTCATACTGGACAAAGGTGCCAAAAATATGCAATGGAAAAAAGATAGCCTCTTCAACAAATGGTGCTGGGAAAACTGGAAAACCATATGTAACAGAATGAAATTAAACCCCTATCTCTCACCCTGCACAAAACTCAACTCAAAATGGATCTAGGACCTCGGAATCAGACCAGAGACCCTGCGTCTTATAGAAGAAAAAGTAGGTCCAAATCTTCAACTTGTTGGCTTAGGATCAGACTTCCTTAACAGGACTCCCATAGCACAAGAAATAAAAGCAAGAATCAACAACTGGGATAGATTCAAACTAAAAAGCTTTCTCTCAGCAAAGGAAACTATCAGTAATGTGAAGAGAGAGCCTACAGAGTGGGAGAATATCTTTCCCACTCATATTTCAGATAGAGCGCTAATTTCCAGAATCTATAAAGAACTCAAAAAACTCTACACCAAGAATACAAATAATCCAATCAACAAATGGGCTAAGGAAATGAACAGACACTTCACAGAAGATGTACAAGCAATCAACAAACATATGGAAAAATGTTCAACATCTCTAGTAATAAGAGAAATGCAAATCAAAACTACCCTAAGATTCCATCTCACCCCAATTAGAATGGCGATTATCAAGAACACAAGCAACATTAGGTGTTGGCGAGGATGTGGGGAAAAAGGTACACTCATACATTGCTGGTGGGGTTGCAAATTAGTGCAGCCACTCTGAAAAGCAGTATGGAGATTCCTCAGAAAGCTTGGAATGGAACCACCATTTGACCCAGCTATCCCACTCCTTGACCTATACCCAAAGGACTTAAAATCAGCATACTACAGAGATACAGCCACATCAATATTCATAACTGCTCAATTCACCATAGCCAGATTGTGGAACCAACCTAGATGCCCTTCAATTGATGAATGGATTAAGAAACTGTGGCATATATATACAATAGAATATTACTCAGCCATGAAGAATGATAAAATGATGGTATTTGCAGGCAAATGGATGAAATTGGAGGATATCATGCTAAGTATGATAAGCCAATCTCAAAAAACTAAAGGACGAATGATTTTGCTGATAAGCGGATGAGGACATATAATGGGGGGTAGGAGGGGTTAGCATTAGGTTTAGGGTTAGGTTTAGGGTTAGGTATAAGGAGGGTGGTAAGAATGGAGGAAGGAAGGACTGTATAGAGGGAAAAGAGGGGTGGGAGGGGTGGGGGGGAAAGAGAAAAAAATAATAACAGAATGAATCAAAAAACATTGTCCTATGTAAATTTATGATTTTTAATAAAAAAAAGAAATAGCTCAAAAAAATGATATCGCTAATAAGTGGATGATGACACATAATGGGGTGTGGGAGTGGTTTGTGTTAGGGTTAGAGTTAGGGTTAGGGAGGGTGGCAAGAATGGAGGAAGGAAGCACTGTATAGAGGGAAAAGAGGGGTGGGAGGGGTGGGGGGAAGGGAAAAAATAACAGAATGAATCAAACAACATTACTCTATGTAAATTTATGATTACACAAATGGTATGCCTTTGCGCCATGTACAAACAGAGAAACAACATGTATCCCATTTGTTTACAATTAAAAAATAAAATAAAATAAAAATAAAAGGGAAAAAATAAATATAGAAAAGGATGGGAATGTGGCTTAGTTCTCCTGAGTTCAATCCCTGTTAATCCCCCACCCCCCCAAAATTATAAAACTAGTTTGCCTCTTTTAAATTTATGTTCACAACTGCCTAGTTATAAAAGATTCATGTGAACATGCTCCATTTAAATCCGAGGTACTTTTCCTTTTCCTCTCTTCCTCCTTCCTCCATCTCCTTCCTCTACACTATTGGTCTTCCTTCCATTTTTAATTGGTATGTAATAGTTATATATAAAAGTGGAATTAATTGTGATGTATTCATACATGCCCATAGATGTGAGGTTTAGACTAAGGCATTTTGTTTTGTTTGCATATGGCTAGCCACTTGTTTTAGCAGCATTATTAAAAATACAGTCTTTTTTGTTGAATTGCTTTTGTGCCTATGTCAAAATCAGTGGTCCAGTGGGGCGTGGTGGCACACTCCTGTGTTCCCAACTCCTCAGGAGGCTGAAGCAGGAGGATCACAAGTCCGAGGCCATCCTTAGCAATTTGGCACGAGCCTGTCTCAAAGAGTCGAGGAAGTGGCTAAGTGGTAGAGTGCTACTGGGTTTAATACCCAGTACTTCCAAAAGAAAAAAAAGGACAGAAAAAAAAGAAAAGAGAAAGAAAAAAATCCGTTGTCCATATATGTGAGTCTATATTTGTACTTATTCTGTTCCACTGATCTATTTGTCTGTCTGGATGCCAATATCACATTGACTTGATTACTGTAACTTTATAATAAGATTTCAAGTCAGGTGGTATTAGCCTCCAAATTTGTCCATCCTTTTCACACTGGTTTTGCCTAATCTAGGTTCTTCACATATATTTTAGAAACAATTCTTTAAAAAAATAACCAAGGATTTAATTGAGAGTACATTGAATTTACAGATCTATTTTTTTTAATATTTTTCTTTAGTTTTAGATGGGCATAATACCTTTATTTATTTTTATGTGGTGCTGAGAATCGAACCCAGTCTCACAAGTCAGGCAAATGCTCTACCACTGAGCCACAAACCAAGCCCCACAGATCTATTTATTATGATCAACATTTTAGCAAAATTGAGTCATTTGATAGATGAACAAATTATTTTGTTCCATTTATGTCTTCTTTCACTTTTTCAGTGATTCATAATTTTTAATGTGTAGATCTTGTACATCTTTCATTAGCTTTGTCTCTATGTATTTAACCCTAAGTATCTCTGTATTTTTGATTTCTAGATGCTATTATAAATGGCCTTGCCTAGGAATATAGCTCAGTTGGTAGAGTGCAAGCATAAGGCCCTGGGTTCAATCCCCAGCACCGCAAAAAAAAAAAAAAAAAAAAAAAAGGTCTTGCTTTTGAAATTTCAAATCTTTTTAATTTTTTTTTTTTTTTTTTTTTAGTTTTGTAGTTGTAGATGGACGTATGCCTTTATTTTATTTATGTGGTGCAGGGATCGAACTCAGTATCTAACACACCCTAGGCAAGTGCTCTGCCACTGAGCGAGAATCCCAGCCCTGAAATTTCAATTCTTGATAGTTCAATGCTAATATATAAATATACAATTGATTTTTGTTTATTGACTTAAAAGCTACAAAACTGATGAACTCACCTATTAGTTCTAGTAGCTTCTTAATGGATTCGATCAGATTTTCTATATAGACAATCATGTTCCCTGAGAATAAAAATAGTTTTACTTTTTCCTTTCAAATATAGATCCCTTTTATTTCCTTTACTTGTCTGATTTCACTGGACAGAAGCTCTAGTAAAATGTCAAATAGAAGTAGTAAGAGTATACATGCTTGTTTTATACCAAATCTTAGAAGGTGTCTTGGTTCATGGATATATACCGTGTGTATGCTACCTGTTCTATACAAATATTTAACATATGACGATTTTATGATACCTTGTTATGAAAAAGAAAATGGGTTACAAAACATTATAGACCATATACTCCTGATTTTGTTTTAAAAAATACATGCATGCACTGTAAAAATCTGGAATTTTCTATGCCAAATAATATCTTTAGTAACAAAAAGAATTTCTTTTAGTTACCATAATCACTATCTGAAAGTAATTAGAATGACCTATTTCCTTTGAAGAAGTCACCAAAGATCTGGATAGTTATAAACTTGAATGAATCAATGACTAAGGCATTCTTTATTAGTCTCCAGTTTTCCAATGGTGTGACTTGCCACAGGTATTCTATTATACATAAGATATTGTACATTGCTTACCCCTTCTTTCGGAATAACATTAGCCATTCTATTTTTGGTGGGGGTGTACCAGGGATTGAACTCAGGAGCACTCAACCACTGAGCCACAGGAATAGTTTGTGGTCTTGGTTAGGATAACTTGGTTAGGCATATTTTGAATAATAATTGATCCTCCTCTAATCAAACATAATCAGGCCATTTTAAATAAATCAGTATGTCAACTTTTTGTATTTTATTTAGATACAGGGTCTCAGTGAGTTGCTTAGCACCTTGCCATTGCTGAGGCTAGTTTTGAACTCAGGATCCTCTTGCCTCAGCCTTCTGAGCCTCTGGGATTACAGGCATGCACCACCACGCCTGACTATCCATTCTTGATGTGGATAATGTTACAAGAATTAGGGTTACATAATATCCATAAATAACAACAAAAAATAAAATTGTTTATCTATTCATCCTTCTATGCTCAGTAAATATTATCTTGGCATCCACTATGTAGCAGGCACTACTCTAGGAACTGGTGATCAATGGTAGGCAAGGATGATCATGGTAGATGAGAAATATGCATAGAGACAAAACTAATATGAAATACTCAAATATTAATGGTATGCCTTTCTGTGTCTTTCAATTTTTCTAGAAGGAACATGCATTCCTTTGGTAAATGCAAAACCAAATAAAACACAAACCCAAAATGTTGACATATTGATTTATTTAAGATGGCCTTATTATTTTTGATTAGAGGAGGATCAACTATTATTCAAAATATACCTAACCAAGCTGTCCTAACCAAGACCACAAACTATTCCTATGGGTTTTGTTTATTTGTTTCCTTACTCATTTAATTAAATATCTGTCAGGGTCTTTAGCCCCCTTGCTCTTCTCGACCAGTGGCAAGGGAAGGGGACACTCCCCAACAAGGTCAGACAGGGATAGGTAAGGCCGACTGACCACCCGCTCCCAGCCCTCCAGGCAGAGGAAAATCAGATGCATCAGGGAGACCTGTCACAGCAGGAACTCGAGGAACTCACAGAGCTTTTATGTAGGGTGGAGGCTAGGAGGGAACCAATCAGCTTAAAGGTCAGCAAGGCACGGGGTTCACGCAGGTGAGAGTCCCATAGGGACTGTATGGTAAGCACAGCTGATCACATTCACGGAACTGTTGTTAACCAGTCCCTGATGGTGGTCCGATTTATCGTCATTAACTTTTGAAACCGCCTTTGAGGCCTTGATCTTGCTCACTCGCCAGGGAGTAAGGAGTCAGCCCGAGTTAGTTAACGTGTCATTAGTCCCAACAACTATCAGTTTATCCATTTGTGTGTGTGGGGGGGGGCAATTCTTGGAGGAAAGGAGGCTACATTAGTTTTCTATTGCTCTGTAAGAAAACACCATAAATTTAGCAGCTTAAACATGTATATTTATATGTGAAATCAGAGTTTTGAGAAGAGACTAGATTCCCAACTTCACTAATTTCCTTCTGGGTCTGTGTCTCACAAAATTAGAAGAATAAAATTCATGGATGATAACAGAAGGGAAGAGGAAATGGAGCAGGATTCATTTGAGAGAGAAAAGCGAGAACTACCACCATGTGGAGGGTGGGCAGATAACAGAAAAACCCCTTTGGGGAGCAAAATCTATGTTAAACAGGCCTTGAAAAAATACTGGCTATGTCCTTTAGCCTGAGTTTTAATCCTTCCCATAACTTTCATCTGGGTTCACTCCTGCCTCTGGGACAAAGGAGTTGGCTGGAGAGTTCCCACAGGTGAGCCTCATCGTCTTTTACTTTGAAATAAGCCTTGATGGTGCTCATTAATATTTCTATGGGTTAGCCTCCTGGTGTAGTTTCTGCATTTGAACAAGACTGGGGCCCATCACTCTGATTGCTGACCATTGACTATTCTTATTCGTATATTTAATTCTGTGGCTCAGGAATCTGGGCATGGATTAGCTGGATCCCTGATCATCATCTCACTAGAGTGAAATGAAAGTGCTGCCCAGGGCTGAGGTCTCCTTTGAGGCCTGGGTTCTCTTCCAAGATCATGTGGTTGTAAGCAGGGTTCAATTCCTTGCAACTGCTGAACTCGTGGCTGTCTTCAAAGCCAACAGAAACATGTCTGCTGCTGCCTAGTGTCTTCTTTAAAAGGGCTCACCTGATGAGTTCAGGTTTACCCAGGATAATCTCTCTTCTGTTAAACTCAAAAGAAACTGACTAGGAACCTAAATTTCATCTGCAAAATCTATTTGGACATCATATCTATAGGGTCAATCCATAACAGAGGAAAGAGTATTGAATTTTGTAAAGAAGATTCTGTATCTTTACCTCCTAATAGTGGATTATGGAGGAAAATGTTAAATCTTCATAGTTCATTATTTCAAATGTGCTTTAGTAATCAACCCCTAAGATAAATCTTTTCTCATTCCAGAATTCCACTCATCAGTTTGGTGTGGAGAATCTGGCTATTTAAATACAAGCATTTATTTATTTATTTAGACAGAAAGCTGAATTGCCAAAAGAAATAAATCAAATACCCCTTTGGAAATCAGGCCTTTTAAGCTAAACTGATGTATCCTCACAGAGGAAAAGAGCAAAGCACTTGAAAGTATTAGAATTGGCTGAACACATAGATTTTAAAAGACCCTGGCTGACCTCTCCCATAGTATAACGTATTACTACATTAGAGTGGCATACTAGTCAAAATCATAATGTTTTACATATTATTCATTATGATTTTATTCAGCTTGGAATGTTCAGAACACACACTCACAAATGAAATTTGCTATTGGATTATTTTTTCAAAATTGATTGGGTTAGTAGAAGATAACTACAATGTACCCTAGCAACGGTAACACTGCCTGATTTATGAACATTGGCATTAGCCAGCAGAATCACAAAGCAGTCTTGATGAAGCTAACAGCAACACCATATTGCTGAACACCACCTTATGAGGATCAAGGAAACAAAAGACTTTCCCAATCATCCCTTTATTTTAGGTGGTTGCTATATGGGCCTTTTGTTTTCCTTCATTAGGACTTTATAGCCTGAAAAGGAACACTTAATTATCTCCTAGACTTTACCAATTTTCAAAAAGCTGAACAAGGTTTTGAAAACACTTATTTGGTCATCAAAAGAAATTATTAGGATGCTTATGTTGTGGAAATGACAAGACGGCACTCAGAAAGTAGGAGAAACTAAACTATTTTATGCTGGTGGGCCCAGAGGAGATTAGCACTCCAAAATTCTGAACCCCAATCCACAGTTTCTCACAATATTTATAGGTTATTTGACGTCATCTTAGACCCATCCTATCACTGGGACTTTTTCCTCTTTTTAAAAGAAAATTCCTAATCTATGTGGCTGAAGGCCTGTGTGGGGTCTCTAACATGAAGCATGCTCACAGAACAGATAGGAAGAAACCGCTCTTTTCACAGACATCTATTACATTTCAGGAGGGAGTAGTCAGACTCAGGGCAGTTATTGACAATGCAAGAGGTAGGGACCCATGGTTAACTAAGCTTCCTGGAGAAAGACTGAGAGAGGGGAGGGGAACTGACCCCTTCCCCAGGCACTGGACTCTTACCATAACGTTTTTGTAATTTCATTTCACAACCAGGTCTGGTTTTGCCACTTTAGTTCATCATTGTTTTCAGAAAGTTGCAGTCTTGAGGCAGAGTTGATTCTTCTTTGGGAAGCTCAACTTTTCTCATAAAGATTGAAAAAAAGGCTACACATCACGGTGGTGCACACCTGTAATCCCAGCTACTGGGGAAGCTGAGGCAGAAGGATGGCAAGTTCAAAACCAGCCTCAGAAATATAGCAAGGCTGTAAGCAACTTAGTGAGATCCTGTCTCAAAAGAAGAAAAAATACCAAAAATTATATAAGTGAGTTTGGTATGGAGCCAGAGTAATTTTAAAGTCTCTGAGTATTTGTAGTGACCATTAGATAAATCATGGTGATGTGGCTCAGTGGTTAAGTGCTCTTGGATTCATTCAATCCTTGGTACAAAAAAAAATAAGATGACTAAGTAAAATCCTATAGCAAATGTCTCCCTACAGATACACCAGTTTGAGCAGTTATTCACAAACCAAACTACATTCATAAGAAATTAGAAACCCTGGTGAGAGATCACAATACCTAGTTTTAGTGCACTGAAGAAGGAAGGAAAGAGTTGCTGGAATCATCTCTCCCCCAACTTTAACCAGCATGGGGAGAAAGACACCCTGCTTGAAAGGAGAGAATGGGAATTGAGTCCAGGCCTTAACCCAATACCACACCCATCACACCCATCACAGTGAAACCAGGTGCGGAGAGCCCCAGGATTGCTATCCCCAAGCCAATACCTACGTGGACTGAGCTGCTGGAACTGTTGAGCCAGGCAGCTAAATACCTCTCCATTCCTTTTCCACAGGTGGGCAGCAGAACAGAGAGCAAGACTCCATTATTGGGGAGCTGGGCACAAAATCCAACATAGGATTTTGTCTTGGAGTTGTGAGACCCAATACCAGAGAAAACTCAAAGGCCCTGTAGGGAATGCTTAGTGGTAAATGCCTCGTCAATCCCTGGTACAAAAAAGAAAAAAAAAGAGTTGAATTCAGAAAAGCTCTGTTTATGTCTGTTTTTATTTTTCTATGTTGCCTTTGTAATGAATTTAACATCACTGAACTATTTTCTCCATTTATGTAGCAGTAATAATAATCTTCCTCACACTTTTGCTAGCATTAAATGAACTATGTGCGTGTTTAGTAATTAGTAGGTCCTTTGTAAATTATTTGGTCCCCTTCTGAGAGGGAGAAGTTAGCAACTATTGGAAGCAAGTCTTAAAAAATGGATCTTAGACCTCTCTGAGACTAAGAATATTTAAGAAATAAAGGTAAGATTTCAGGACTGGGGCTGTAGCTCAGTGGCAGAGGGCTTGCCTAGCATGTGTGAGGCACTGGGTTTGATCCTTAGCACTGCATAAAATTAAACATAAAAAAAGCCTGCTGTCCATTTACAACTATGAAATTTTTTTTTTAAAAAAGGTAGATTTCAGGACTGGGGATATAGCTCAGTTGGTAAAGTATTTGCCTAGCATGCACAAGGCCCTGGGTTCAATCCCCAGCAGTATAAAAAAAAAAAAAAATTAAAGGTGGATTTCAATCAGGTAGCTTTTCTTTGCTCTATAGCAAGATCAACTTTTTATCTCCTGGAAAGGTTTTTTATGTATACTTACAGTTGGAATCTCAGTGCATAATTGTAAATAATAATGAATTAAAATATGTTACACGCATCTAAAAAAAAAATCTAAGGACTTTGTTTAGATCAAAACGCCATAGGTATATGTTTGGTATTCTAGTATCTGAGTTTACCTTCCCAAATTGAAATTGAGGTATGGCTTGAGTTAAGGAGATAGGTTGATTATTGTAACTACAGGAAGACTCATATATTAAAAGAAGTTAAAGAAGGGCCAGGTACCTAAATTCTTGTCAGGACACAGATGATCATGTTTAATTTCTCTGGACATAAATTGCTTTCCTTACATGGAAAAATCTGATGTGCTTTAATTTTCAGGCTTTCACATATACTATGTTGTTGCTTCTAAAAGTCTTTGTGAAAGATATGTCAGCTCCCTACTTGCATTTTACATTCTGTACAGCATTAGGGTAAACCATGAACATCTCTGTAGCTAATATTACTGAGAGGGTTAACTTGATAAGAACCTACTAACATTTTTGAGGTCTCCTTGACAAAGCCCAACACTAACTAGTATTCCATTGCTTAAAGATTGTATCCTGCAAAAATGAAGTTTTAGAGTGTGTGTGTGTGTGTGTGTGTGTGTGTGTGTGTGTGTACTGGGGATTGAATCCAGGGGTGTTTTCATGACTGTGCCACCTCCCCAGTCCTTTTTATTTTTTTCTTTGACATAAGGTCTTGCTAAGATGCTGAGGGCCTCACTAAGTTGCTGAGACTGGCTTCAAATTTGAGTTCCTGCTGTCTCAACCTCCCAAGTCACTGGGATTATAGGCATGAACCACTGTGCCTAGCTGGGACTTAGATAGTTTGCTCAATTTTGTAAAGCATCTATAAATGTGAAATTACTAATGAGCAAAAGAAAGAGATAAACTCTGACATTTTCAATTCTTGTTCTTCAATTCAACCTCTGCAAAAATCTGTCCCAAATCAATAACAACATACTGAATTTAGATTTTTCATATTTGTAATAGAAATGAAAATATATTATGTGGTTGAAAAATGTGATGTCTGACATGCATATACTTACAATGATTATTTCTATAAGTGAAATCAGTAGTCCTCTGTTCAAAGCAATTCACTAATTTCACAATATTTTCCTCAACTGAACTTATGTTGATGAAACAACATACCACTAGTGAGCATAATTTGCATGTAGTTATGTTTTTTCATATTGCTAGGATGTAGAAGAACTTTAGATTTTTATAAAATATATCTTCTACAGGCTTTCAGCAATATTACATAAATATATTTAAACTCATTTGAAAATTTGCAACATATAATTTGTGGGAAGGAGGGAAGTCCAGTGTGAAAACACTGTAGCTGAAATTGAGTCAAAGGAAAACTGGTAATCAAGATGGATACCTTGAGAAGAAGGATACAATGCTATGTTGACCCTGTGCAAATTTAGTTTTCAAGAGAACATTACCAAAAATGATATAGGTGAGTTTGGTATGGGGCCAGAGTAATTTTAAAGTTTCTGAATATTTGTAGTGACCATTAGATAAATCATAAGCAAGTGTTTGATCATGGATTTACTATCTTTTAAAGCACACTCAGTACTGTTGGTCAGAATATTAGTTAAGAAAATTCCCATATGGAGTCAGGGGTCAGTACACTTGCCTGTAATTCCAGACTCTGTAGGCTGAGGCAGGATGATTCCAAGTTCATGGCCAGCCTCAGCAACTGAGTGAGGCCCTAAGCAACCTAGTGAGATCCTCTCTCAAAATAAGAAATAAAAAGAACTGAGGATGTGGCTCAGTAGTAGAGTGCCCCTGGGTTCAATCCCCAGAACCCCAAACAAACAAATAAATAAACAAACAAATAAAAGAAAATCTCTATTTGGGATAATAGGTATGACAGGAAAATGAAATGAATAAGAGGACCAAATCAGTATTGTTGTCCTACCTCCCATTTTTTGTTGAACTCTCTAGCATTAAGGGGAAAGATTTCATTTCACCTACCTAAAATTTTGGTAACCATATAATGTTATATTCAGGAACACCAAGAAAAACCTTTAGATCAGAGTTTTCCCAAGTGGACATGTACACTCCAGGTATGAACAGGATGATCCATGGGGCATAGGAAAGAAAATGGATGAGTTTTTATTTAGGTTTTTAAATTTATTTTGTTTTTTTCCCTTTTTAAAAAGTTTTATTGATATTTAATTTGCATTGTATAAATTTCACTAGATTAATATATGAAAGTCAATGATTTTAGTTGAACATTCATCATCAGTGCATGAATAATTAGGTTGTTTCCAATATTTGGTAGTATAAATAATGTTATAAACACTAACAAAATCTTTTTGTTTTTAATTTTTTGGGGTATATATATCAAGTAGTAAAATTTCATTTAAGGAATTGGCAGATTGTTTTTCATAACTGAAACATTATATACTTCTAGTAACAACATATAATTATAGATTCAAATTTATCCACATTCTCACCAATACATGTTATTTTCCATTTATTTGATTATAGTCATCTAGTGAGAGTACAGTGGTATCATGTGCATTTTGTTTGTTTTGTTTTGGTACCAGGGATTGAACCCAGGACACTCAACCACTGAGTCACATCCCCAATCCTTTTAAAATTTTATTTAGAGACAGGGTCTCACTAAGTTGCTTAGGGCCTCCCTGAGTTACTGAGGCTGGCTTTGAACTCGGGATTCTCCTGCCTCAGCCTCCAGAACTACAGGGATTACAAATGTGAGCCACCACACCCAGCTCATTTTTTGGTTTTGATTGGTATTCCCTGACGACTAATGGTGTTGAGAACCATTTTTGTGTATGTATTTCCCATTTAAATGATTTGTTTGTTTTTGTTTTGGTTCTGGGAACAAACCCAGGACCTTGTGCATCTATTTGTACATCTTGTTTGGAAATATCTATGTGCATCATTTGTACAGTTTGGGGGGGGCTGGTCTGAGGATTGAACCCAGAGACACTTTACTACCAAGTTATACCCCCAGCCTTTTTTCTTTTTTATTTTGAAATGGGGTCTCTCTAAATCTTCTTAGGGCCTAAATAAATTGCTGAGGTGGTCTCTGAACTTGCAATCCTCCTGTCTCAGCTTCCTGAATTGCTGGGATTACAGGCATGCCCTATCACACCCAGCTCATTTGTCCATTTTAAAATTGATGTATTTGTCCTTTTATTCTTGAGATTTATGAGTTCTTTATATATTCTGTTTACCAATCCCTTGTATTTGGACATGTTTTTAATCTTGTTTTTCAATTTCTAATTTTTTAATTTTTTACAATGAACACAATAGTACAATAACTATACATGAATTATAACTAAATTTGGGGAGTGTATTCAAAGTCAGCCACCTGCAACTAAAGGTCTATAGATGACTTCTTTAGAATAATTTTTTTTTCTCTGTTGTTTGCTATTTGCAAGAAGTGGAAGCTCTTTATGTTAAAAACAAACTTCAGCTTTTACATTGTTCAGCCACTATCCTATTGAACTGTGCCCAGCAATACAAACTATTTTAGGTTATTTTAGATAATCCACACATATATCTTGGGAAACCTTAAATATGAGAGATTAGGAAGGGTGACTGAAGTGCTTACTATGTAAAGGACAATGTCTACTACATAGTGACTGCTTTGGTAAATATCAGCCAAGGTTAACATCATCATCATTTTTATTTTACAGATTAGGAAATGAAAAGTCATGTTAAGTAACAAAACTAATGAATGGTAAGCTGGAATTTGAATTTGCATCTGCTTCTGCAGTCCTTTTTTTTTTTCCAAAGTGACACTGTCTGCTAGTCATATCATGGTGAGATTTCTGTATTTAGTCAAAGGTTGGACTACATGATTTCTCTTCTAATTTTGAGATATCATGAGGACATTTTGACATAAAGAAGCTTTCAGATCTGTCAGCAGTGATTTTCATAGTTTATAAACATTTAGAGGCAGGAATGTTTTTGGCTTATTACCTTTTCATAATACCTAGTACAGCTATATGTATAAATGAAATTAGTAATTGTCTGTGATGGTGATATGTCAAGCAGCCAAAATGCAGATAAATGATAATTACTATTTTTTTAAAAGTTTTTATCATTTATATGATAATAAAAATTTTATTTATACTTATTGTAGTTAGAATGCAAGTTTGTATTTCTAACATAATTTATATTTGATTTGTGCTTATTTTAAGTATGCTTCATAAAGTCAAAGTAACATACTTTCATTTTAATGAGAAAATCACGTCATCTATAAGTGAATGAGATGAATGTATTATGGCATGAAGATCATCAATTCGTTTCTATCAACTAACTAATTTTTACAAATCACCACAGAAATAATTAAACTACCTTCATCAGTATAAGTGAAATGGCCTTATTAATGTCTGGTTAAATCATGATGTGGAAGTCTTGCCCATAGTCCACAATCTATAGATTATTTTGCCACCCAAATTATATCATGATCAATAAATCCTTTTCATATAGACAGCAAACTAAATGACAGAGAATAAAAGTGCATTACTCTTTTTTTTTTTTTTTGGATTTTTTTTTTTTATTGTAAACAAATGGGATACATGTTGTTTCTCTGTTTGTACATGGCGTAAAGGCATACCATTACTCTTTATGAAATAAGGAAAGTTCATTTAAGTTTACCGGTAGCAGAAAACAGATTTTAAAACATTCCAAGTTTATAGAAGCAAAATGAGGATTATATAAAATCAAGTAAGTCATTTCATATACTCAATGCCTTCACTGGGTTCCAATGTAGTTTATCTTGTCCCTGACCTGCATCATTTTCATGTAATGACAGATGCATTCCTCCTTTGGCAAAGGTATTGAGAAATGTATAATAATTGGTGCTCTACAAGATATTAGGTGTCTCTTGGGAATTACTTCTTAATAGATGAATAAAAAAATGAAGGGTTTTTTTTTTCCATTGAGAGATTTATGGCATAATTAGAAAAATGATGGCTCAAACCCTAGTAGAAAGATTGTACTTTAATTGGTATTCATTTGTGTTAGAAAGCCCACGGAGAAAACGAGGAGTTGCTTTTTATTGAAGTTAAATTGTTAACCATCAACTAAATCACATTCTCACTTATATATTTAAAATGACGCATTTAGTTGCTTTTTCAAAAAGAACTAGTCATCAGACATTAACTGAATAATCCTTTTGGAAAAAATTTTTAAAAACCCTTTTTATAATAATTTAGGTTCAGGTAAACTTGGAGAAGCAGTAGAATAAAAAAATTATTTTGAAAATGCATATGTGGGCTGGGGTTGTGGCTCAGTGGTAGAGTGCTTGCCTAGGACATGTGAGGCACTGGGTTCAATTCTAAGCACCACATAAAAATAAATAAATAAAATAAAGGTAGTGTGTCCATCTACAACTAAAAAAATGCATATCTATTGGCAAATATCTCATGGTGAAATAGTATGTTTTTTATATACATATTTGGTTATTTGTTGGTGCCAGGGATTGAACCCAGGGGCGCTTAACCACTGAGTCACATCCCCAGCCTCTTTTTATTTTTTATTTAGACACGGGGTCTCACTGAATCATTTAGGGCCTTGCTAAGTTGTTGAGATTGGCTTCAAACTCATGATCCTCCTACCTAAGCCTCCCAAGCCACTGGGATTACAGGTGAGGGCCATCGCACCTGGCATTAGGTTTTATATTTTGAGGGTTTCTTAAGAGAAGCATTTGAACCAATGTTAGATGAGCCAGAGTCAAAGCCTGATAATGACAATAAGACTATGCTTTAACTTCTCATTTATAAGATACAAATAGTAGTATTTGATGCTTAACCAGACCATCTCCTAATTGTCCACAATGGGATATTCAGATAATTTACTGAGTACAATTTGCTTAGTGATCTGGAAATTTTAGGTCAGTGAAATTAATATTCAGTCTATTTGTCTTCTTTTATATATATATATATATATATATATATATATGTACTGTGGATTGAACACAGCAGTACTTTACCACCAAAGCCATATCCCCAGCCTCCATATTTTTTATTGGTGCATTATAGTTCTACATAATGGTGGCATTTATTGTTAAATTTTCATACATGCACACATAACAATATAATTTGGTCGATATCATTCCCCAGTATTTCCTATTTCCCTCCCTTCCTCCCTCCTCCTGATCCTCTACTGATCTCCCTTCAATTTTCACAAGATTCCCCCATCTTTCTTTTCCTTTTTCCCTTCTAGCTTCTACATATGAGAGGAAACATACAACCTTTGACCTTCTGAGTTCTCCAGTTCCATCAATTTTCCTGCAAATGACATAATTTCATGCTTCTTTATGGCTAAATAAAAATCCATTGTGTATATATACCACATTTTCTTAATCTACTCATCTATTTTTATAGACACCTTGGCAGGTTCCATAACTTGACTATTGTGAATTGTGCTGCTGCTTTAAACATAGGTACACATGTATTGCTATAGTATGATGGCTTTAATTCTTTAGGATAAATGCTGAATGGCAGTATAGCTGGGTCATATCATGATTTCATTCCTATTCCCTTTTATTTTAATATAATTATTGTTTTGCCTCTTGATTGGAAAATTTAGTCTTGCTCTTCGTTTTTTTTGTTTTTGTTTTGGGGATTGAACCCAGAAGCACTTTACCATTGAACCACTTCCCCAGTCCTTTTTGTTTTATTTTGACACAGAGCCTCACTAAATTGCTGAGGTTGGCCTTGAACTTGTGATCCTCTTGCCTCAGCCTCTCCGAGTTGCAGGCTTGTACCACCATGCCCAGCCCATTCCATCTTTTGAGGAACCTCTATACTGATTTCCTTAGCAGTTATGCTAACTTACAGTCTCACCAACAACAGTGTAAAATTGTCCCTTTTTCTCCACATCCTCTCCAACATTTATTTGTTTATTTATTTTTTTATGGTACTGGGAATTGAACTCAGGGGCACTCAACCCCCGTGCCACATCCCCAGCACTTTTTTAGAGACAGTGTCTCACTGAGTTGTGCCTCTCTAAGTTGCTGAGGCTGGCTTTGAACTCAAGATCCTCCTGTCTCAACCTCCCGAGCCACTGGGATTACACCCAGTTCCAGCATTTATTGTTACTTGTGTTACTTATATTCTTGATGGCTGCCATTCTGACTGGTGTGAAATGAAATCTCAATGTAGTTTTATTTTTGGGGGGGTGGTACTGGGGATTGAACTCAGGGGCACTTGACCACTGAGCCAAATCCCCAACCCTATTTTGTATTTTATTTAGAGACAGGATCTCACTGAATTGCTTAGCACCTCAATGTTGCTGAGGCTGGCTTTGAACTCAAGCTACTCCTGACTCAGCCTCCCAAGCCGCTGGGATTACAGGCATGTGCCACTGCCCACCTGGCTTCAATTTAGTTTTGATTGCATTTCCCTAATTGCTAATGGTGTTGAACATTTTTTTCATATATTTGCTGGCTCTATTTATCTTCTTAAATCATCCAAATGTCCTAGAAAACCCAAATTTCATCAGCTGAACTGTATCTTCTAGATATATGCTATATATGAAAGTTAAAAAAAAAAAAAAAACACTCCATTATGTGTTTCTAATTTCTGGTGGGGGGGGATACAAGTGGTTGAACCCAGGGGTGTTTTACCACTGAGATACATCCCCAGGCCTTTTTATTTTTTTTATTTTGAGATAAGGTCTTGCTGAGTTGCTGAGGCTGACCTGGAACTTGTGATTTTCCTGTTGTAGTCTCCCAAAATAGCTGGGATTATAGGCGTGTACCACTGTGCCCGGCTGTTTCCAAAATATTTAATAAATTATAATATATATTATTACATCAATTGGTTTGCAGTAACTTTCCCACTGTCAATACTGAATAAACATTTATTAACTAAATATGTTAATTTTTAAGAAGAACAAGTGCTAGGCAGGTAACCTGTAGTCCCAGCTACTTGGGAAGCTGAGGCAGGAGGATGGCAAGTTTAAAGTTAACCTCAAAAATTTAGTGAGACTCTGTCTTAAAATAAAAAATAAAACAGGTTGGTGAAATAGCTCTGTGATAGAGCACCCCTGGATTTAATCTCTAGTACCACAAAACAAACAAACAAAATGCTAATGAAATGCAAATTGTCCTGGGACTGCAAATATTCTAAATAGTTAGGTAGACTGGTTATCTCACACAGAGAAACTATGGTACATTATAGATAGGTTATCATGTCTTTGGAGATAAAAATTTAGTCCAAGTTTTTATAATACTTTGCATTTAAATAATTTTATATACCATTTCATTCACCTCTCAGCCACCCAGTCTTCCCTAAGCAATATGAAACTTCAGACTTCCCTGAGATTTCATATTGACATTTTAGTCTTAATATAATTCATTTTGACATAGATTTCTTGAATATCTATTATTTGCAAGATACTGTTCTAAGTGCTATAGCAGATACAAAGATGAATACGATGTTTTCAATAAGTTTAAATCTAGCGTGATAGGACAAAATGGAACTTTAGCAGTTTAAGTGCTGACAGGCTGTGGTTTTGCCCACTGGCACACAGCAGCTCTATTTACTGACTGTTAGAGACTTGCAGCATCTAACAGATGCCTATAACAGATAACCACAGTAGCAGAAGCAGGAAACAAAGTAGAGGGGACAGAACAATCCCCCTTTAGGTCTAATGCAGTAGAAGTCCCTAAGATTGTACCCATACGAGGAATGTAGAATGCACCCTCTAATAGAATTTTACCAACTCCCTTGCCTTGATATACCCCAAACTTGCTTATGTATAAAAGTAAAAGCCCCACTGTGCTCAGGGTTCAGACTTTGGGAATTATCTCTCTGGGGCACAGTGCCACTAATAAAGTGTTGCATCCTGATCTTGGTGTCCTGACCCTCATTTCCTGCTACACTAGTAGGGGAAAGATCACAATACTATATCATGATATTATAAGAGATTAATAAACAAAATACATGAACATAAAAGGAGACAGCCTTTCCACCATGGCAGAATCAGAGTAGTACTGGAAAATTATCCCAAATGTAGATATAATGCAAAAAATGGGATCACAAATTTTCATCTTCATAAGAAGGTAAAGGTAAATCCTTGGGCTCAAGGATTGTCCAGGGTGATCTTTAGAAAAATTTTCTGTATAGATTCAGAGAGTGAAGAGTCAGAGAATAAATATTTTTGCCTTTGTGGTCCATATTTTCTCTGTTACAAATACTCGACTTTGCCATAATAGCATTAAAACAATCATAAGCCATGTACTAATGAGTAAGAGTGGCCAGATTAGCCCACAGGCTGTAATTTGCTGAGCTTTAGGCTGGGGGCCCAGGTTAAAAATTCATTCAATTCTTTCTATTTATTTAAGGTCCTCAACTTTAGTGAACTTGCATATATACATATTTGTCAAGTCTTAAACTATTTATGTCTGATGGGCAAATAACCCCCTAAGTTTTATGTTCCTGTTGGACATTACTCAGTTTGTATCTAATCCAGCATTGTTGTCTTCCTATCAATATTCTATGTTTTCACACGGTGTTTGACCAAGTAATGACAACTTTTTTTTGGTCTACAGGACTGGGAATCAAACCTAGGTCCTTGCTCATATTAGACAAGCACTTTACTAATGAGCTACATATACCCCAAGTGTCTAGTCATGACATCTTTTTAAAAAATATTTTTAGTTATAGATGACACAATACCTTTATTTATTTACTTGTATGTGGTGCTGAGGATGGAACCCAGTGCCTCACATGTACTAGGCAACTGCTCCACCACTCAGCTACAACCCCAGCCCTACTCATGACATCTTTTTTTAAAAACTATTTTTTAGTTGTCAATCGATCTTTTTGTTTAATTAATTTATTTATATACGGTGCTGAGGATAGAGCCCAGGGCGTCACACATGCCAGGCAAGCGCTCTACTGTTGGGGTAAACAGACTAGTTGAGAAGCAGCAATCAGCACTCGGGGAGGAGAACTTTATTTTACACCAGCGGGCCCAGAGGAAAACAAAAACTCCAAATTCTGAGCCCCAATACACAGTTTCTCACAATATTTATAGGTTATTTGACATCATCTTAGACCCATCCTATCATTGGCACTTTTTCCTCTTTTAAAAAAATTCCTAACCTGTGCTGCTGAAGGCCTGTGCGGGGTCTCTAACATGAAGCATGCTCACAGAACAGATAGGAAGAAACAGCTCTTTTCACAGACATCTATTACATTTCGGGAGGGAGTAGTCAGACTCAGGGCAGTTATTGACAATGCAAGAGGTAGGGACCCATGGTTAACTAAGCTTCCTGGAGAAAGACTGAGAGAGGGGAGGGGAACTGACCCCTTCCCCAGGCCCTGGACTCTTACCATAACGTTTTTGTAATTTCATTTCACAACCAGATCTGGTTTTGCCATCACACTACCACTGAGCCATAACTCCAGCCCCTAGTCATGACATCTTAATGAATCTGTAACATGTGTTTTATTTTCTCTTTTCCTGAGTATGAGAATTTTACTTATTTTTAAATTATAATTTGACCATTTTGAAGGGTCCAAGGTGATGCCCAAATCAACCATGTGATGGAGACAAGTAAAGTGCTTTACAAGAAAACTGCACTTCATAGTTTGCATAAGCTCAAGCATGTTCTTTGTGGCTATCTAAGTAAAATGGAATACTGAAAAAAGATAACTAAGCATAATTTGAAACTGACATTCATTTCTTTTTCTTTTCTTCTTTTTTTTTTTGAATATGTTATAGTGGCTAAGTCTTTGGTCATGTGAATGGATTTTTTTTGATACCTTAAAGTGTAAAAGAGAAGTATATGGCCATAGAAAATTGTGTATTTATAAATTTTGTTAGTCTACTAAAATTGTAGTGTATGACATTTCTTAATTATTTACCTCCCAGGTTTTTCTGTGAAATAAAGGTAACTGCACTGATTAAAAGATAAAATTAATGCAAGTGGTTGAAACTATAATAGAGTTACAAAGATCTGCCTACAGGGCTGAAGTGTGGGGTCTGCAACCACTGATTCTTGCAATCTTGCCTCAAGAATTTCAAGTGAATTGCACATAGCAGTAGGCAAGATATTACTAAAAGGAAAAGGAAAAGGGAAAATGGAAAACTCTCAAGGGAGAAAGGGAGGGAGTGGGTACTCTCAGAGAAGGGAGGGATTGGTGCCCATTCTGCCCTCCAGTTTTACTGGGGTCTTAGGGAAGTTTCCAGAGTCCCACCCAAGTTAACCTTTGTACTTTTGATTGACAGTAGAATTGCATCAGATTTTCAAGTGCCCATTGCCAATGACCATACTCCATGGAGTTATAACATACTGTTATGTTATGTGCTAAAAATCAAAGAAAACTCTGGGTCACCTTGACCTGTGCTGACCAGTTCTAACTGGAACTTGTTCTTACAGATATTCTGGTTGCTGGGCTTTGCTTCTAATCATCCTATTTCATTGAGTCCTTGAATCTGGTCATCCCTTAGGGTAACTTGTATTCTTTTTGTCATCCCTCCCACAGATGATAGGTTGCTTGTGGAGGAGTGGAACATATCCTATAGCCTTAAGCCAGGGCAAGGTCAGAGTGACCTTAGATTTCTTTTAAAGGAAAGCATATGTGTATATGGGGGTGGTCAGCAGAGCAGACCTGGTTTATAGAATTATCTCCTTAACCTGTTCCCACAGCTCATGTCTCTGCTACTTATCAGCAATAACAATAACAGGAATAAACCTGGTTATATTAGATAATGCTTATGTTTTTGTTTATAAAGGTAAAAAGTGCATTTTTTTTCTTTACAGCATGGGATTGTTTCAGATTATAAAAGAGAATGTGAATAGACAGATAGGTAGCAGACAAATGAGGAGTAGGAGCATGGGGCTGGGTGCCAACCTCCCACATGCTTTATTTTACAAAGAAATTTACCTGTACCCTGTCTGACCTTGCCCTGGCTTAAGTCAACAGAATATTATATTCTTTAGTAAACAATCTATTGTTTGCAGAAGGGTGGAATGCAGACCCAAAGACTCCTCTGCTAACAGGGGCACAAAGGGGACTTTCCTGACCTTTATACTGAACAAAGATTTGAGGAGTCTGGAAGGCCTCATAATTAGAAACAAAGCCCACTCCCACCATAAAACCTATAAGAACAATGCCTGAGCCAAGGTGACCCAGAGTTGCCTTTTGATCTTTAGAATCAAATCATATTATATTAGCAAGATCCTCTCTGGAAAGGCTAATGCAGTCCTACTGTCAGTCAAAAGTCAAGAGGTTGACCTGGGTGTGACTCTCTGGAAACTTCCCTGGGACCCTCCAATAAAACTAAAGGCCAGGGTGGGTACATCATCCCTCTTCTCTCTGAGTGGACCCACTCTCTCCATTTCTCTCTTGAAAACGTCCTTTCCTTTTTCCTTTCCTTTCCAATAAGCTCCTGCCTACTACTATGAGGGACTCATCTGAAATCCTTCCTAGGGGATCACAAAGAATTGGCATTTTGACTCTGTAGGTGAGTCTTGCCCTGTAACAGACTGTATACAAAATAATAGATTTCCAAAAAGAATTTTCTTCCGCCGTATTTTATGAAACTAAATCTGAAAAGGAGCAATGAAACGTGTTAAAATTTTGCCCAAGTTTGACTTGGTTCTGATGGATTTGTTCATAAGGGGGCAAAATCTTGTGGAAAGAATTACATAAATGTCATGCTAGAAAAGGTCATAAGATTGGATGATATGTAGGAATTCCTTTGGAAAGGTGGTGGGGTCTAAGGAAAAAAGAGCCTAAATGTTTTTCTGTGAGAGTTCACCTAAGGAAAATGGGGCATGGACAGGTATGATTACAATTCTTCAAATAATGACTAATATTAAAAACACTTCAATGGGAACAGACAATAGAGTTTTAGAAAATTTGTCCTCATGTTAGGTGCAAAATTTTACCTTGTGGAAACCTAAGAATAATGATAAATTAGTAATTGAGCTAAAAAAATAATGCCTTCTGTTCCTGCCACTTCCCATAGGGGGAGGACCTTGGGGGAAGCAGAGGGATGTGTTGGGGGAAGCCTGTGGGAGCAAGTGTGGGCTGGGAGGGAAGGGGTGAAGGTGAGTGAGGATGGGCATAAGAAGGAGGAGTTTGATTATGAGGCTGAGAGGGAAGTGGTTCCTCTGCAGAGTCAAAATCAGAGGAAGAGGGAGCAGAGGGAGGAGAGTTATGGATAACTGGAAGGGATGTTTCATTGAGAAGAATGTGAAAAGCTGAGCAATTATGACAGAAGGCCTGGAGCTGAGGTACCATGAAGGGACCTTGGACCATTTGTTATTGGGGTGGAGAAAGTTTTCAAGATTGGAGAATTTGGGAGTCAAAGGTGCCATTTTCTGGTCAGTGATGGTTAATGTCCAGCTTATATTGGGGCCGGGCTGTATTATAAAAGGACACCAGTCTTTCAGATTTGACTGTCTTGGAGGCCCAGGATCTGGATATATTTGAGGAGGCACCCCAGGGGGGTGTCTCATGGAGGCTTTGATAGATTCTGGTTCATGCTGGAAAAGATGGATTGAAGAGGGCCTCCAGGGTCTCTGGCAGAGAGAAAAGCCAAAAGCAAGGGGGCATCTCAACAAGAATTTTGGTTTCTCTTAGGTCATTCCAGGAATGACCAATGGAACGAAAGACAATGAATGGGTGTCCTCAAAGAAAGCAAGTCTTTGCTACCCAGTGGTGGCAGGGTTTTCCTCTGACCCAGTGCCAGGATTTTTCAGGGGAACAATATCCTCAGAGAAAGAAACCATGGCACGGATTACAGGAATCCACAGGAATCAGAGGGGGTCATTCACCCAACAGGCGTTTGTGGTGAATGCAAAACCCAGCAATGTGAGTGGTCCTTATTGGAGCCTCCAGCGGGAGAGGAGGGAGAATGAGAGAGGGAAAGAGAGAGATGGAGTTGAGGTCAGGGACCTGGAGAGGTCACCCGTGGTGGGAACCTCCAACACTTGCCCTGGGTTTCTGTACCAATAGGTAAGGAAAGAAGTACATGAAGGATGTAGCACAAAAGGAGAGGAGGCTCAATAGTAATACAGGTTTATTCTGGACAAAACTGTGGAGAGCAGCCCAGTGGAAACTGAGACTAGTCTTCTGCTTAGAGCCTGGGGTAGATATAGGGGGAGGGGGAGGAGGGATTAGGCCATTGGGAGGGGGTTGTCAGGGCAGGGTCCCTGTGGTGTCATCTTCATGAGGAACTGGGCGTTTTCAGGATTTCAGTCCCAGATACAGTGTATGTGGTTTCTTTGCATGGTGGTGAAGTATTGTCTGAGGTTTAAGGTCAGGCTGAGTTGGAGTGACTATGAGGTGACTCTGGTTTTAAGATGGAGGATATGTTTCAAAATGGCATTGTTTAGGTCAGTTGTTTTAACATATTTTTTTAGGCATTGATAGGCCTTTATTTTATTCATTTATTTATATGCGGTGCTGAGAATTGAACCCAGTGCCTCACACATGCTAGGCAAGGACTCTACCACTGAACCACAACCCTAACCCCTGTCCAATTAATTTTTGATAAAGAAGAGAAAGAAATTTAGTGGAGTAAAGATGGCCTTTTAAATAAATGATGCTGTATAAATTGTATATCCATCTGCCAAAAAGTGAACTGTGAACTAAAGTTCACCCCTTACATGAAAATTAACTAAAAATTGATAATGAATGCAAATGTAAAATGAAAAATAAAAATTTGTAGAAAAGATAGGGAAAAATCTTTGGACTGTAGGTAAGACTAGGCAGAATTCTTAGAATCGACAAAAAATTATATAATTGATAAAATTGAAAATTGATAGATTGGACCTCATAAAATTTAAATTTTTTACCTGCAAAAGATTCTATGAAGAATGTGAGAAAACAAATTCCAGTCTGGGGAGAAATATTTGCATTCACATATCCAATAAAGGCCTTGTATATATAAAGAACTTTCAAAACTCAAAATCAAACCAAACCATCCAGTTAAGAAATGGACAAACAACATGCATAGACATTTTATCAAAGAGGATATATAGATAGCAAATAAATGCATAAAAGGTAGTCAAAATCATTAGCCAGCCAGGCATGGTGGTGCGTGCCTTTAATCCCAGCAGCCTGAGAGGCTGTGGCAGGAGAATTACCAGTTCAAAGCCAGCCTCAGCAATTTAGTGAGGTCCTAAGCAACTCAGTGAGACCCTATCTCTAAATAAAATACAAAAAAGGGCTGGGGATGTGGCTCAGTTATTACATGACCCAGGGTTTAATCCCTGGTGTGTGTTATGGGGGGGTTATGCCTAACAAAAAAGGTGATAACACCAAATACTTGTGAGAATGTGAAGAAATTGGATTATACATACACTGCTGGTAGGAACATAAAATGATAAAACCACCCTGGATAGTTTTCCAGTTACATTCAAATATAAAAATAGACTTGCCATATGATCCTATGATCCAACAATTGCACTTTTGGAATTTATCCCAGAGAAATAAAGACTTATATTCATGCAGGAACTTGTACATGAATGTTCATAGCAGCTTTATTCATAATAATAACAAACTGGAAACTATCCAAATGCTCTTCAGTGGGTGAATGGATAAGTAGACTGCTCAGTGGTTAAAAAAAATTGATAATGAATTATTGATTCATGCAACAACTTAAATGGATTTCAAGGACATTAAATTGAGTGTGGGGAAAAAGTCAATCCAAAACACTCATGTATGCATGATTTTAATTAATTAATTAATTTTTTTTTTTTTTTTGCAGTGCTGAGCATTGAATCCAGGGCCTTGTGCTTGTGAGGCAAGCACTCTACCAACTGAGCTATATCCCCAGCCTGCGTGATTTTATTTACGTAACATTCATGAAATGGCATAACTATAGAGATGGAGAAGAGAGTCATGGTTGCCTATGGTATAGAAGATTGGCGTGACTGTAGATGAGTAATCTGAAGGGTCTTGTGATTGTACAGTTGAGTATGTTGTTCGCTCTGGTGGTTGTGCAGGTCTACACATGTGATAAAGTTGCATAGAAACAGAATTCGTGCATAATTGTTGAAATCTGAATAAGCTCTATAAGGTTTAATTTCTTGGTTTTGATATTCTGTAGTTCAGTTGTTTTGTTTTTAATTTTTTTTTGTAGATGTGGATGGACAGCATGCCTTTATTTTGTTTGTTTGTTTTTATGTAGTGCTAAGGATTGAACCCAATGCCTCACATATGCTAGGCAAGCACTCTGCAACTGAGTTATAGCCCCAGCCCCCAGTTAATTGTTAATGTTAATATTAGGGAAACATAAAGATCACTATGCAGAACTTCTCTATAATTTTTTTCATTTTTTTTTGCAATTTCCTGTTAATCTATAACTACTTTAAAGTAAAACAAAACTGAATGAGAAATTCATTTTTAAGTTCTCAGCAAGGGATTATAAGAGGTTATATTTACCTTCTGTGTAATGTGCCTAACAGCAGAGATTTCATATATAATAAAAATAATTTTAACTGGATTTTATTGCCTTTATTGTGTCCTTAATTTTTTAAAAATACATACATCCAAAGGTGCAAACAAAGAACTGAGGTGAAAGAATGGAATTTTTAAATAACTCTTATTTTCTCTATGGTTATTTAAAAAATATTTTGTTGTCTTTTTGATAAAAATAGGTAATCCAATTTTTTTTTGTACTGGAGATTGAACTTGGGCACTTAACCACTGAGCCACATCCCCAGTCCTCTTTTGTATTTTATTTAGAGACAGGGTCTCACCGAATTGCTTAGTGCCTTGCTATATGAGGCTGGCTTTGAATTCACGATCCTCCTGCTTCAGCCTCCCAAGCTGCTGGGCTTATAGTCATGCACCGTCACAGCCCAAGTATTGTTCTTAAAATACCCATGATTCTATCTTAATCTTTTCTGATAAAGTGTTTCAATTTTGTCTTCCCAAGATAGGATCCCACATGTAGAAAAAAAATCTCAGGAAACTTTCTTCATATTTCATAGTTAATTCAATAATATTGTAAGGCCGAATGGGAAGAACTGTAAATTCAGAAGAGGTGCATGACTATTGCTAGGCTAAATTTGTGTAGATAACATGGGATTAATGTAACTATTTCATAACTTGCATAATTTACGAAAGAGTACTGGAGACTTGTTAGTGCCTTCACTATTAAATATGACGTTACACTCCGGGGAAAACATTGATGAAACTGTTATGAAATTGTTCTGCACTATGGGCTGGAGTTGTGACTTAGCAGTAGAGCATTTGCCTGGCATGTGTGAGATGCTGGGTTCGACACTCAGCACCACATATAAATAAATAAAAGATCCATTGACAACTAAAAAAAAAGAAATTGTCCTGCACTATATGCCAATGGAGAATTTACTCTGCCAATCTGATATTGGTGATTATGCTAAACTGAGATAGCGTCTCAGTCTTATTATCAAATAGTTTCTACTTCCTTGTGTATGCTATCCTTATTGTCTGGAATTTGTGTCCAAAACAAAGGAGTACAGTCCCAGAAGCTTGTGTATACGATTATATCAGGTGCTCTGAACTTTAAGAATAAACTCTGGGCTACAGGCTTCTGAGTTGGCAGTGCTTAGATATGTTTCAAATTGGATGAATGGAGTTTCTAGGATTTCTTATTGTCTGGAAATTGATATAGTTCATGAAGGAAGAATGCTTCCTTCATGCTATTGACACAAATGAACCAAGAATTAATTACCTAGGCTGGGAAGAATGGATGAAGGTCTAGGCAATAAACCTTGGCAGGTAAGACCACTTCAGAGTCCCTACTAGGCAAGGCACTGTATAACCAGAGGTGCTGGAACACCCCAGAGATCCCAGAATTGTAGAGACCCGTAGCTTCCCTGGGCATTGCCCTAGTGGATAATAATCTTTGTGGTGGCCTCACCCTTCCAGTGGCCCTCTGTCTGGAACCTATATGTTTGAGACTCCAGGGGGCTTCATGCTTTGAAGTCAAGATGGAAGAAGCCAGGCTCCAATAATTCATGCTCTCTGATGGAGATGACACATTATGGGCATGACCAAGGCTTACCACCTATGCCCTCCAGTGGGGTGGCCACCGTGGTCCTCACCACACCTGGGTCCAGTGAAGTCACACCTGGGGTGACTGAGAAGTATTGTACCAGAATTCAGGGAGCAGAGACTTGAGGTGGTGTGGGCAGTGAGTGTCAAGGTCCTGTGAGTACGTGAGACCCCTCTTTTGACATGGTTCTATCCCCCAGGTCTTGACACAGCTGTGTTAGGTGTGGCAGCCCTGTTAACCTGAATGCCTTTGGGGTCATTCTGTCATTTTCTCTCTCTCTCTCTCTCTCTCTCTTTAGTACTGGGGATTGAACTCGGGCACTCAACCACTGAACCACATCCCCAGCCCTATTTTGTATTTTATTTAGAGACAGGGTCTCACTGAGTTGCTTAGGGACTTGCTAAGTTGCTGAGGCTGGCTTTGAACTCACAATCCTCCTGCCTCAGCCTCCCGAGCTGCTGGGATTACAGGTGTGCACCACTGTGCCCAGCTCATTCTGTCATTTTCTTGATGAATAGCACCTGGCTTCCACCAATCCATAACAACTTGGTATTTGTCATTCTTTATAGTATGGCCGTGCTGTAATTGGAGCTAGTGATTATTATTTTAACACGTGCAGAACTAACATTGCATTAAAGCATTTCACACCACATAAAAGCGTTCCTGATGTTGAAGTAACTAAAAAGTAATTGAATAAATTGATGTAAGTAGAAAGAGACCTCTGAAAAGTCACTAGATTCCCTTCACATTTTCTTCTATCCCTTTCATTCCTAACTAATTTTCCTGCCACCTGGATTTCACCCTGTAGCTCAAAGTTCATATCACATCAGCAGAATGTCCCAAACATTTAAATAAGTAATACAAATGATTCTCAAAGTCTTGGCGGGGCGGGCCAGGGGTGGGGCAATGAAAGTACTTTGGAACTTTGGATAGACAAATCTTCAAGCTCTGGTTCTTTATTTATTATAAATTTCATCTTTAACTGAGTTCTCAGCAGTTTACCAAAGTCCTAAGCAACTTATTTTTAAATTTTGAGACAGGGTCTCACTAAGTTGCTTAGGGTCTCGCTAAATTGCTGAGGCTGGCTTTGAACTTGTGATCCTGCTGCCTTAGTCTCCTGAGCCACTGGGATTACAGGAATGCACCACACACCTAGCTATTGGGCCTATTTTATAAGGTCACTAATCCCATTCAGGAAGGCAGATTCCTCCTGATATAATTACCTCCCAATGGCCCCACCTGTTTATACCATTGCCTTGGGGGTCAGGTTTCAATATATGCATTTTGGAGGGACACATGCATTCAAACCATAGCAGTGGGCATCCGTGTTTTCTTCCTTAGTTTAGTGGTGGAAAACTTCCAGTGTTTCACTACTGAGTATAATGTTAGCTGTCGAGTTGTAATATGTGGGTTTTTGTGTTAAGGTACTTTCCATTCCTTAATTTGTTGAGAGTCTTTATCATGAAAGGATATTGAATTTAATAAATGCTTTTTCTATATCTATTTTGTCCTTAATTCTGTTATAAATGTGCTGTATCACATTTATTGATTTGTATATGTTGAAATATCCATATATCCTGGAGATAAATCTTATTGGATCATGGTGAAAGATCCTTTCAATGTGCTGTTGAATTCAGTGTGCTAGGATGTTATTTATTATTTTTGCATTTATGTTCATCAGAGAGATCACTCTGAAAATTTCTATTCTTTTAATGTGCTCATCTGACTTTAGTATCAGATAATGCTGACTTTCTACAATGAGCTTGGACCCGGCTTGGGGGCACATACCTGTAATCCCAGCTTTTTGGGAGGCTGAGGTAGGAGTTCGGCAAGTTCAAGGGCAGCCTCCCAATTTAGTGAGACCCTGTCTCAAAAATAAAAATAAAAAGGAATGGGGATGTAGTTTGGTGGTAGAAAGCCCCTGAGCTCAGTCCCCAGTATGGCAATAAAAGAAAATAAAATGACTTTGGAAATAATCCTTCCTTTTCAATTCTTTAGAAGACACCTCCCCCACTTTTGGTGGTGGTACTAGGGATTAAACCTATGGCCATTCTACCACTGAGCTACATCCCCAGCTCTTTAAAAAATTTTTATTTTGAGACAGTGTCTTGCTAAATTGGGGAGGCTGTCCTCCCTTGAACTTGAAATTCTCTTGCTTCAGCCTCCTGCGTTGGCGGGATTATAAGTGTGTGCCACTGTGCCTGGCTAGAGGACTTTTTTAAAAAAGAGTTTCACTTTTATTATTATTATTTTTAAATTTTTATTTGCTCTTTTTATTTGTGACATATAAGTTATTTCAATATATTGTATATACATGGAGTTTAACTTCCCATTTTTGGGGTTGTACATGGTATGTAGTTACACTGGTCATATATGAACATAGTAAAGTTATATCCAATTCATTCTGTCTTTCCTACTCCCATCCCCGCTCCCTTCCCTTCATTCCCTTTTGTCTATCCAAAGTTCCAAAGTACTTTCATTGCCCCACCCCTGGCCCGCCCCGCCAAGACTTTGAGAATCATTTGTATTACTTATTTAAATGTTTGGGACATTCTGCTGATGTGATATGAACTTTGAGCTACAGGGTGAAATCCAGGTGGCAGGAAAATTAGTTAGGAATGAAAGGGATAGAAGAAAATGTGAAGGGAATCTAGTGACTTTTCAGAGGTCTTTTTCTACTTACATCAATTTATTCAATTACTTTTTAGTTACTTCAACATCAGGAACGCTTTTATGTGGTGTGAAATGCTTTAATGTAATGTTAGTTCTGCACGTGTTAAAATAATAATCACTAGCTCCAATAATGTGGGTAGTATTGAAGGTTAGTTTTATTATTTGAAAATGAAGCCAATCCTGGGGCAATGGTGCTTGCCTGTAATTCCCAGCAGCTCAAAAGGCTGAGGCAGGAGGATTGTGAGTTCAGTCAGCCTCAGCAACTTTGTGAGGCCTTAAGCAATTTAGTAGGACCCTGTTTCTAAAATATAAAAAGGACTGGGGATGTGTCTTAGTGATTAAGCGCACCAGTGTTTATTCCCTAATACAAAGAGAGAGAGAGAGCGAGAGAGAGAGAGAGCGAGAGAGAGAGAGAGAGAGAGAGAGAGAGGGGAAAGAAAAAGAAAAGAAGGAAAATGAAGTCAGCTCTGCAACGTGGTGAGTCTGGCATCTGTCCCATTCCTTCCCCAGCAAATCTAACGGATAGAGCTCTGTTACATTGACACTAACAGAATTTAGACACACTAGTCAGGTTTTCTAACTTTCATGTAAATGACATCTAAAAGCAGGCACATTAGGAACCAAAGATAAATGAGCTACCAAAATTCAGAGCACTTGTCGTGTAATGAGGAACAGCATATAAGCAAAACTAATGCCATTTAAAAAACATCCAGATTTAAAGTTACTAAAAACCATTGAATTGCACACTGGAAACAGGTGAACTGCATTATATACAAAATATGCCTAAGCAAAGCTATTTGAAAATATACAGGAGACAAAAGAATATCCACATTTTTCAAGTCATATGCATTTTAGAAAATATAGTCTCCAACTTAAGATGGTCTGGCTTATGATTTTTCATCTTTATAATGGTGCAAAAGCCATACATTCAGCAAAAGTGTACTTTAAATTTTGATTTTGATGCATTCCCTGGCTAGCAGTATTTGGTCCTATATTGTCCTGTGGTACTGGGCAGTGGCAGTGACACAACTTCTAGATCAGCCATGCAATCACCAGGGGAAACAACAGAAACTCTGTAGAGTACTATGTTGCTAAGTTACAATATACAGTAGATTAAATGTTTTTGCAACATTTGATATTTTCAATTTACAGTGGGTTAATTGGGATGTAACCCCATTGTACAATGAGGAACATCTGTATATAGATATAAAAAAGTCAATTAACAGTAAAAATTTTAAAATAGGTAATCTGTAAGATATCAGATATTTGATTCACGCAAATTTCTTACACAGACATCCTTTAATTTGGTGAAACATGCTACTTTGGAAATGAATCTATTAATGAAATGTCAGATGCCATTAGAACTCTAGCTGTAGCTACTAAGGAATAAAAATATCAAGTCCAGTATATTTTATTTTTCTGGAGTATTTACTATCACACATACATTTAGTAATTTGCAACTCATATAACTAACCTAGCAACAACTTTTCACCTTGACCACAGATTTATTTGTATGGAAAAACACAGCAATATTTGCTAAACATATACAATGTCTTCTGCTTAATTAGTACCTCAGGGCAGGTTGTTCACAAACGGAAAACAATAAGGGACATGTTAAATATCCCCAGCAGTACTGTTCATACTATCAGGTTTAGACATTAGGAAGACAGTTTGCATATTAAGCACTAACACCTAGTTACCAGATTGCCATTAAGTACAAGGGAACCAACTAGAAGAATCTGTGATCCATGAAGAAACAATACTGTCTGCAGTTTCATACACTGGAGAAATAATATGATTCCTATTAGCTTAAAATCAGAAAAGTATTTAGAGGGCAACATGGAAATGTTTTATTTTTGCTCTCAATATTAATAAAAATGCTACTAAAATATTTCATCCTTGATGTCCATCTTCTACCTTCCAACAATTACTCCCAAGTGACTACCTAGTATCCATTTACTGGGATCACTATAGAAATCAGCCACTAATCAGGGAATATCTGGCTCAAGGGACCTGTAATGGGTTGCAGAGGATTGCACATCATGTTTCACATGCAGATGAGGTTGCCATCTGGTGGATTTTTCTTTTAAATAAAAACTAGTAACATTTATAGATAAAAGCATAGACTCTTCTGGTAGGTGGGCCAAAGCTGCCACTTTTAGAGAACTCATTTCAGAAAGTGTTTCTTTTTTTTTTTTCATGTAATTCACTGTCACTTTTTATTTTCATAAATATTCCTGAAAGATAAAACAGCTGCATATAATAACAACCCACAAATACTAAACTATATCCTTGAAAAAGCAATGTAAAAAATATTAAACAAAATTTAGCAGAGAATATCACTCACAATTTCACATAAAACACCTATATTATCTGCCTGTTACATTTCAGTTTGTAACCACACTTATGCATATTTTATAGTTATGACCATACTGTGCATCATTGATCAGATTTACACATAACAAATGTTTTCCACATTTCTTCACAAACATCATAATCATTATTCCATCACATCATTTGCTGTACCAGGATAGTTTTACTTTTACTATATGTATACTAAATTCTTCCTTTTTTTTTTTTTTTTGTTTTAAAGAATTCTATTTGAAGGTCATCAAGACTTCCTCAACCTCATTACTCTGTTAACTCTCTAGACTACATATTAGTGAATCAACCTGTGGTTTAGTATAAAACTTTTGTTGTTTCTCTTGGTATCAGGAAGACATATAAATGTATCTATTTTGAAAAATGCTCAACAATTGTATCTTTATTCTCTCTTAAATCATCTTTTCCCAAAATTCTCCTGTCATATAGACAAACCATAGAGGTTTTTGCCTTGGAATGAGTCTTTTTTTTTCAATGAGGATTTGATATTTTTAATTATCATTATTTTTTTTTTGTAAACAAATGGTATACATGTTGTTTCTCTGTTCGTACATGGAGTAAAGGCGTACCATTTACGTAATCATAAATTTACATAGGGTAATGTTGTTTGATTCATTCTGTTATTTTTTCCCTTCCCCCCACCCCTCCCACCCCTCTTTTCCCTCTATACAGTCCTTCCTTCCTCCATTCTTGCCCCCCTCCCTAACCCTAACTCTAACCCTAACACTAACCCCTCCCACCCCCCCATTACGTGTCATCATCCACTTATCAGTGAGATCATTAGTCCTTTGGTTTTTTGAGATTGGCTTATCTCACTTAGCATGATATTCTCCAATTTCATCCATTTGCCTGCAAATGCCATAACTTTATCATTCTTTATGGCTGAGTAATATTCCATTGTATATATATACCACAGTTTCTTTATCCATTCATCAATTGAAGGGCATCTAGGTTGGTTCCACAATCTGGTTATTGTGAATTGAGTAGCTATGAACATTGATGTGGCTGTATCTCTGTAGTATGCTGATTTTAAGTCCTTTGGGTATAGGCCAAGGAGTGGGATAGCTGGGTCAAATGGTGGTTCCATTCCAAGTTTTCTAAGGAATCTCCACACTGCTTTCCAGGGTGGCTGCACTAATTTGCAGCCCCACCAGCAACGTATGAATGTACCTTTCTCCCCACATCCTCGCCAACACCTGTTGTTGCTTGTATTCTTGATAATCGCCATTCTAATTGGGGTGAGATGGAATCTTAGGGTGGTTTTGATTTGCATTTCTCTTAGAAAGTGTTTCTTTAAACATTTATTGAGTATCCATTTTATGATCTGTACAGAATGAGTGCCTGTTCCTTATAACTAAAGTGTAAGAAAAATGAGTATATGGAAGCTTCAGATTTAAAAGATAATAAATGTGACTATTTAAAAAATTTACCAAGTTCTTCTAGATAAAATTTTGTTATATTAATACTAAAAATATTTAGAAGTAAGATATATGGCATCACATAGACCGTTTCAAATGTTATAGTGACTTTTGGTGTCATGAATGCCTTTGTCTGATAGCCTTGCCATTGGGGATTTAGGGTCAGATACATGGAAAGGAATATAAATGGCTCAGTCTCCAATCTACTTTAATGCAGATTGACCATTGATTCAAATATCACTACCCACCATTTCTAGATTTCCTTTTGTCTCCTTTTCTCTAATGGAACTCTAAAGGTAATCTCTATATATTGAAGCATGACATCTGTCCCTGAGAAGGCATGACAATTGATTAAAACACTGTACGGGGAAAGCAGTCACTTGTTCAGTTTACTCATAGGCCAGTTAATTGAAATTTGTCCCATTATCACTAGCCAGCCATCTCAAAACGGTAGAGTGTTTATTAATCATAAAAAGAAGGAAGCAGGACTGGGGATTCAGCTCAGTGGTAGAACACTTAATTAGCATATGGACACCTTGGGTTTGATCCCCAGCATTGCAGAAAAAAGAATATATAAAAATAAAATGGAGCAAGTGTAAAAAGAACACAGGACAAAGTTAGAGCTAGATTAAAATCTTTGCTGTTTTGTGGTTATTTATCCTTCATAATTAGTTCTGAGCTTCATTTCTCAGCTGTAAGAAAAAGTGGGGAAAATGCACTCTATAGGGATGTTACAGGATTGTTGTAGCAAAGGCAGTAACTACCCATTTGTAGTTTTTTAACCCATGTCAGTTAACTGTGAAGAATTTCTTTTGAAAAAGTATGTACTTAGCTGTGTTTATAGAATTGTCATGTCAGTTTGCCTTTTTTTTTTTAAATGATAGCTCTATCTACTCTTCCATTCCACAGTTTTCCTTTCTTTCCTTTTTTCTTTCTTTGTGATACTAGGGATTGAACCCAGGAGCACTTTACAACTGAGCTACATCCCCAGCCCATTTTATTTTTTATTTTGAGACAGGATCTCCCTAAGTTGCTGAGGGCCTTGCTAAGTTGCCCTGGTTGGCCTTGAACTTGGGGGATCCTCCTACCATAGCCTCCTAAGTCACTGGGATTACAGGCTTGTGCCACCAAGCCTGGCATTCATATTTGTATAAAATAATCTACATCAAAGCCAGTTTAAAAACAAATGAGCAAACAAATACATAGGTACAAATATTAATTTCACTAAAACGTAGTGATTATTTCTGGAGGTATGACATCACAGCAGCAAATGTGATATTATATGAATGGGTATTTGTGACCTGAGACAAAATTTCCTTGACAGGAAGGTAATGTACATAGTTTGTCAAAAAACTTAGAATGAGGACAATGAGCTCTGAGGAGATGCAAAAATACTCTATTGATGATACAGATATTGATGCTTGAAATGCATATGAATAAAGTGAAATTATTTCCGAAAATGGAGGGGCAGAACAATAAAGTTAAATTAACACATTTATATAATGCCCTTTAAAATAATTATTTTACTAAATTGAAAAGTAAAATGTCATAAATAGGTATTTGATTCATCCATCTATATCCTTAAAAATTTTGTTATCCAAATGACAAGGAAACTTTTTTAGTATTTTATTGAAGCACATATTTGAGAATATATGCATGTGCTGATAACTACTAGTCTGTATCTCTTAACCTTTCTCTTGAACTCCAGACACACACATCTAAATACCTCCTAGACTCCTTAACTAGCATATTCCATAAGAGATAGCACAGCCAAACAGTTGCAGATCGGGGCTAGATAGACTGGGTTCAACTCCTGACTCTTTTCATTTACCAGTTCTGTAATTTTGAGTCAAGTTATTGTTCCCCTGAGCCTCAGTTTCTTCATCTGTAAAATGGTAACAATAATAGTACTGCCCAGAGTTACTGTGAAAGTTAAATGAGATGTATACCTAACATATCTTGGCTGAATGGAATCCAGTAAACACTCAACAAATAATTCGCTAAAAGAAACACAAACACACATATCTCTTTTAAACCAGGAGTTTTTCCCTACTGTGCCATAGCTGGCTGCCCTATTTCTAAACTTGTACCTGAACTGATTTTAATGGTGTTTTGTAGCTGCTATAGAAATTTGTCATGTATGAATAGGATATGATAAAACACATGTGTTTCATAGATTTGATATTTTGTTACATAATTCATTCTCCTTATACTGCAGAGTGCAAACTGGAAGAATGAAAACATTTGTGCCATTCATATGGCATTTGTCCCATAATACTAGAGTTTAGAAGTTATTTTGCATATATTTTGTCTTCAGTGCTGGATTATGAGCTTCTTAAAAAAATAGAGAGCATTTTTTTTTTTTTTATACTGGTGATTGAACTCAGGAGCACTTGACCACTGAGCCACATCCCCGGCCCTATTTTGTATATTATTTAGAGACAGGGTCTCACTGAGTTGCTTAGTGCCTCCCTGTTGCTGAGACTGACTTTGAACTCTTGATCCTCCTACCTCAGTTTTCCGAGCCACTGGGATTATAGGCATGCAGCACTGCACCCTGCAAAAGCACTTTTTAAAAAAAATTATATAATTGTTTTTAGTTGTCAATGGATCTCTATTTATTTATTTACATGTGGTGCTGAGAATGGAACCCAGTGCCTCACACATGCTAGCCAAGTGTTCTAACACTGAGCCACAACCCCAGCCCAATAGAGAGCATCTTAAGACATTTTTATATCCTCTCCTCCATAATGCCTATCACAATGCCTTGCAGTGAGTATTCACTAGATATCAGTTAAGTAAGAAAGAAATCTACCTTGTACTCTTATGGTAGAAAAAGAATAATGTAAATTCTGTATCTTAAATAATCTGTAAGCTTATATATATTTAAGAAGATTTTTAGAAAATTATTTCTCACTTCTTCTCCAGATTATTTCCTTTAATCTAAGACCAATTTTATATATGTTGCATACCTATGCATTCTGGATAATTTGTTTGATTGAATACATATTAAATCATCATAGATTGCTATCATTTAGGAATTCGGTAGATATTTGCTTGCCATATTGCTTTTAAAAATGGGTTAAAATTAAGTATTGCTTTGGCAGGATTGTCTTCTCTCTCCTTTTATTCTATTTCTTTTAAAAAAAAATCTGATGATATATTTTTCAAAAATAATAAACTACGGGTGGTTTTGAACATTTATTACCAATGCTAAATCAAAGTTCCTGCTTGTAGTTCCAAATCATTAACCTTCAAATTCAAGTATCTAAGATGAACAATTTAATATTATCATATTGAAAGAATACCAAAAAGCAGGAATAGTGTGTAAAATTATGCTATGAATATAAATAAGTCTAAGAAGTATTGGAGAAGGGGAAGGAGGAGGAAAAGGAAATGACAACATTATGAATCTTTAGTGGCATTCTCCTCCTCCTTATGTCTTTATCCTTCCATTTTTATTCTTTAAATTCATTTGTCAAGTAATCACTAACCATTTTCCATGAAAAAATTCATGAAAAGCATTTAGCAGTTAGCATTTAGTATATAGTAAACATTCAACAAATGTTAATAAATGTTAATCATTTTAATTATGGTCAACCCCACTTCTTTGCCCTTCCTGTAACTCTTCTCAAATTGACATATATATATATATATGATCATATATGATCTGATATATGTATATAAGATCATATATGATCATATATATATGATATATATTTATATATATGATCAGGGTTGGGACAGAGGAGGACCATACAGACTCTTTTTTTTAAATATATTTTTTTATTTTAGATGTTGACAGATCTTTGTTTTATTCATTTACTTATATATGGTGCTGAGAATTGAACCCAGTGCCTCACACATGCTAGGCAAGCACTCTACCACTGAGCCACAACCCCAGGCCCAAAAATTATGGAAGTTTTTTGTTTTTTGTGATGCTAGGGATTGAACCCAGGGCCTAGTGCTTGCGAGGCAAGCACTCTATCAACTGAGCTATATCCCCAGCCCCAAGTCTCCTAATACTCAAGGCCTATGTGAATAAGTTTTTTAAAAATATTGCCTTGAATTCACCCATTTAATAAATCTATAACATTAACTCCCTGCTCCATTCCTCCAATCAGGCTGTTCCAACTGATCATTAAATGGCATGCTTCTTAAGGTTCCTAAATGAGGCAATAACTGTCCAAAGATAATTTTTCATAAAAATACATTCGGTATCCAAAAAATATTACATAAACCTGTATTGATTCAAATTATAATTTTGAGATTTTAAAATTGATATAATCCAGTTTTTTGTAGCAATGTAACCTTCTGATTTTTCACAGTGCAGTCATATATGTGGCTCACTTATTATAGAATTATTTCATATTTCTCCAAAATAGATTTCTACTGAGTATTACAAAGTGGGCTCCTTAATTTCCCACCCTTAATGTTATTAGCTTTTGACTATATTATTCCTCAATATAGAAGACTTCCAAACAAGGCAGATTAAACACATGAACTTAGCTTTTGTTGTTTCATGGAACTCCATTAAAATGATAAAGAAATTTTAATTTTAAAAATATTTTCAGTACATTAGATTTACTCAAAAAACATTCTAAAAATATACAAGTTTTAAAGCATATGTATAATAACATATTAGAATCCCCCAAACAGAATATTTGACATTTACAATTCAAAATTGTTAGCAGAATATTAAATATTTCCAAAATTATCTTTTAAAAATATTTTATAAAGTCCTATCCAACTTTATAGAATTGACAAAAGAATGGCTCAAAAAATGGGAGAATTTTCCTACATTCTTGAAGAGAAAATATGTCCAATAGAAGTCATGAAGGTTTTGTTTCAGTACCAATGCCTTATCTTTATATGCACACAGCTGAGGCTAGGGACTGGGGACCACTGGTCTCTCCCTTGGTTACCAGTGTAGTAATCTTGACCTTTCACGTCACAGTACTTGATTTCTAGAAAATTGCAAGTGCTGACTGAAGATGCTCTTTTATTAGAACTTTGAGACTTCCATGATTCAGCCTCTTCAGAACCCATGTTTTTAAATGTCACCTGATTCATTATTTGAAAGTTACCTGCAGTTTGGAAATGATAGCACTTTGGAATTTTTTAAAAAAGGTGTAAATACAGAAGGACAAAGAGAGCAGAAGACTATATAACAGCAAACAAGTGAGGTGAACAAAAATTGGAGACTGAAAAACTATAGATGAGTGCTAAGTCAAGTTAAAAATTTGGAGAAAGCTAAAACCTAAGACTGGTGGTAATGGGCTCAGTTCACAGAGGTACTAGAAACCTCTGAGGTATAGGATGAAGGGAGGACTAAAAACAGAAGGATTGATAGAAAGTCCATTTAAGAAAAAATAAATCTCAAGTCCCTTATCTGTTCCAACAAAAGATTCAAGTTTTATTTCTGGAGTATTTGAATCATTTCTCCCCCCTAAAACCTCTGGTCTTAGAAATAGACATAGCTGATGGCTGGGGTTATGACCTACACTGAAAATGGGAATTGAATTTCTACACAATTTCCCCCTATGTATCTGTCTGCTACTTGGTTTGTAGGATAATGGCAGTTGAGCAGGGGACTGGAAGACATTCTGGAAAAACTAAGGAAGTCTAGAGAAGTGCTGCAGATGGTAATGACTGGGGTTCTCCACTGAAAAGACTGGATGTCTGCCCAGTTACTCCTTTTTTTTCCCCTCCATTCTTGCCCCCCTCCCACCCCCCAACATTGTAGGTCAGCAAAGGGAGGAACTACCTTAGAGAAAAACCACTCAAAGGAGAAACCAAGCCAACTTAAAAACCAAAAATAAGCCAAATGACTGGGAATACAAATCATATCTCAATAATAACCCTGAACGTTAATGGCCTAAACTCATCAATCAAAAGACATAGACTAGCAGAATGGATTTGAAAGACCCAACAATATGCTGCCTGCAAGAGACTCATCTCATAGAAAAAGACATCCACAGACTAAAGGTGAAAGGATGGGAAAAAACCTAGGAGGCGTGCACATGGACTCAGTAAAAAAGCGGAGGTTTCCATCCTTATATCAGATAAAGTAGACTTCAAGCCAAAGTTAGTGAGAAGGGATAAAGAAGGACATTTCTTACTGCTTAAGGGAACCATTAATCAGGAAGACATAACAATAGTAAATATTTATGCCCCAAACAATGGTGCATCCCTGTACATCGAACAAATCCTTCTCAATTTCAGGAATCACACAGACCACAACACAATAATTCTGGGTGACATTAACACACCGCTGTCACCACTACATAGATCTTCCAAACAAAATCCAACCAAAGAAACCACAGAACTCAATAACACAATCAATAACCTAGACTTAATAGACATATATAGAATATTCCATCCATCAATGAGCGGATTCACTTTCTTCTCAGCAGCACATGGAACCTTCTCGAAAACAAACCATATGTTATGCCACAAAGCAGCCCTTAGGAAATGTAAAAAAATAGAGATACTGCCTTGTGTTCTATCAGATCATAATGGACTGAGAGTAGAAATCAATGACAAAATAAAAAACAGAAATTACTCCAACACCTGGAGACTAAATAATATGCTATTGAATGAAACATGAATAAGAGAAAACATCAGGGAGGAGATAAAAAAAATTCTTAGAGGTCAATGAGAACGACAATACAACATATCAAAATCTCTGGGACACTATGAAAGCGGTACTAAGAGGAAAATTCATTGCATGGAGCGCATTCCAGTAAAGAATGAAAAGTCAACATCTAAATGACCTAACATTATAGCTCAAAGCCCTAGAAAAAGAAGAACAGAATAACAGCAAAAGTAGTAGAAGCCAGTTACTCTTAAGTATGGCTCAACAACCTACAAACTCCAAAATGTAAATGGAACTTCCAGTCATCATTTTGGTTTCTTATTCCTAAATATTTAATGGTTGGTCAAGTCCCCAGACATTTGAAGAAAGTTTCTAAAAGGAAAGAAATCAAAACAATAGTAATAAAAATCAAAGGGAAAAAGAAAACAGAGAAAAATTTAAAAAAATACTTTTAAAAAGCTATAATTAATAACATCATCAAAGCTGGCATGGTGGCCCACGCCTGTAATCCCAGCAGTTTCAGAGAACAAGGCAGGAGGATTACTAAATTTGAGGCCAGCCTTAGCAAATTAGTGAGGCTGTAAGCAAGCTGGTGAGACCCATCTCAAAATAAAAAATAAAAAGAACTGGGGATTTAGCTCAGTGGTAAAGCACCCCTGGGTTCAATCCCCAGTCCTCAAACCATGGTCATCATCAGAGGGGTATGAGAAGATAGTATATTTAAGACATAAGAACAGTATTCTGCAAACACAAAACTCACAATGAATGAGAAAAAACTCTTAGAATTTAAAATATTGTATGGTAAAATTTATTTATTTATTTATTTGATATCAGGGATTGAATCTAGGGGCACTCAACCACTGAGTCACATGCCCAACCCTTTAAATTTTTTTTTTTATTTTGAGATAGGGTCTCACTAAGTTGCTTAGGACCTCACTAAATTGCTGAGGCTGGCCTTGAACTTGTGATCCTCCTGCTTCAATCTCATGAGCTTCAGTGAATACAGGTGTCAGCCACTGTTGCTGGATGTGAGATAAAATTAAAAGTCAATAGAATAAAAAATTTAAATTGAGAGGATCTCTAAGAGAGTAAAAGAAAATGATGTGTAAAAGGTAGAAAAAAGATGAGAAGAAAATTAAAGGCTCAGTACTGGAGGATCAAAATAGACTAACAGAGTTCTATTTATATGTTTTTCTTTGCAGAGCTGGGGATCACCAATAAAAGTTCTAGAAAACAAGGAAAGAAAAATGAGAAATCAAAGAAATATTATAGGGCTAATTCCTAGCACTGTAGGATATGAATATACAGATTGAAAAGGTTCACCAGGTGCCCAGAATAATGAATGAGAAAGTGAAATCCAGTAATGTATATCACAATGAAATTTTAGAAAATGGAACAGAGAATATTCTAAAAGCTTTCAGAGAGAAAAAAAAAACCAGGTTGTATACAAAGGATCACAAATAATACTAGGAACAAATTTTCAACTGAATATCTAAACTCTCGGACACAAAGTTTTAGGGAAAATAATTTCTAACTAGGCTAAATATGCCCCCCTCCATAAAAATGTCCCATGGACCTATGAATGTGTTATATTAAATGATAACAATAATTTT